>NC_037300.2:12742307-13366538 GCF_000002775.5 Populus trichocarpa | reverse complement strand
CGTAATTACTAGATGCATCTTCCCTGCAACAACAAAGAGAACAAGTAATAAATGTTGAAGTCTGAATTCAGACCACTGAATATTACAAGGAAATACTCACGGATGATGTTATACACTAGTACCTTGAATTCTATGATATTGATGAAAAAATAAGAAAACCTAATAGAAATTTAAGTTTAACTCTAAGAAATGAACTCACTTTTTGTGGAGGGCCAGTATAATAACCACTGTTATTAAACCCGGCTCGGCTCAGCGGGTCGACCCGGGACTCGGGCGAACCCGGACGAGACCCGGTTTTTTTTTTTTTTTTTTTCAAATGTGGGATTTGAAACCCATTAGTATATATACTATATGTTTCCAAGAAAAAAGTCATGTTTTTTCAATGTGGGATAAAAAACATTTTGGTTTAAGTGGGATTTGAAACCCATTAGTATATATACTCTATGTTCCCAACAAAAAAATCATGTTTTTTCAATGTGGGATAAAAAACCTTTTGGTTTAAATACTTCAACTTAAAAGGATAACATATTATCTTTTCAATGTGGGATTTGAAACCCTTTCATATATATACTCTATGTTCCCATGAAAAAAGTTAGGTTTTTTCAATGTGGGATTTGAAACCCATTAGTATATATACTTTAGGTTTCCAATGAAAAAGTTATGTTTTTTCAACGTGGGATAAAAAACTTTTTTAGTTTAAATACTTTAACTTAAAAGCTTAACATAATATCTTTTTAATGTGGGATAAATTTTTTTTTAAAATATTCTTTTAAACTTCATAATATGTATAATCTATATTTACATGGATTTTTTCATATGAAATATTAAAACTTTAATTTTTTTTAATTTTTTCGGGTTAATCCGGATTGACCCGGGTTGACCCATGAAACCCGGGACCCGGCCCCTTGGCCAGGTCAACCCCCGGGCCGGGTTTAATAACTTATGATAATAACAGTTATGGAGCTACACTCCATATCGATCATAGAATGACTGGACTTCTAAATCTCGACTCTTTGATAAATAAAAAAAAAAAAATCATAATAAGATTTATACTCCTCTAATAGTAGTTCCAAAAGACTTTTGATTCGAATGAAAGGCAATAAAACTTTTTTGATCAATAACTGGACTTCATAATGATGAGCCTATAAATTTCAAGAGAGGATGAACTAGTTCAACTAGTGATATAAGGTAAGAGGGTGTCCATTTCAAGAGGATCGACAAGTAATATCATAAGACTTGGTTTTGAATAATAGCAGATATATAAAAAATTTACAAGGAGATTTAACAAATGATATTCAATCAGTGAATCTCAAAGCTAATATTGCAACATAGTCATGAATGAAACACATCTTTCTTAGGCCTTTACCACCACCAACCAAGACACCATTGCCATTGCAGGGTAATCAACAAGCTACAACTAGCAGCAATTGTTTGCTCTGTTACATGCAGTATGTAAACATGCTTCCTTGTATATATCACTTGAAAGACAAAATTTTAGTATCTTAGACATTAAAAGATGTTAAAAACAAAAATTATAGAATGCCTTAAGAAAGATAATTCAATGAGATCCACTTCAAAATAGGGCAGGAACATTTGCTGCTTAAGCAATCAAGGATGAGCCAATCTTATCCCACAACGCTACCATTTATGTAGTTGGGGGGCAAGATATACAATTCCTTTTGCACTCAGTGCATTTGAAAGCTTAGGGTTCTCGGACGCATGAACAAAACCAGGTTAAACGGCATCAACATATTCTATCGCTGCCATCTAGGAAGCACAAATCACAACTTTTCAAAAAAATTACAAGGGAAATGAAATCCATCTTTCCTTATAACTAATAAAAAAAAAGGTTCAAACATAGCATAATTAGGTAAAATGTGTTGTAACCCAATTTTCGCCCATTGGTTTTTAATTTAATTTTTACGGGGATTAAAATGTAAAATTCAAAAAAAGGGTGATTTGTCAGCTTGTACGGAAACTAGGGACTACAATGTGATTTTGTCATTCTATCCTTATCTTCAAGATAATGATAGTTGTCTGCTTTGGAATTCGATTCTAATTCAAACTTCAAAAAAGGAGAATGAGTTTGATTGAGACTTTACTTCTCGCAAGCGATGTGATTCTTACACTATAAATACTAATCTCAGTGTATGCAGAAAGGAGGAGGACGATTAGAGAGAAACCCTAAAAGAAGAGACCCCAAGAGAAGGTCATTACCAGAAACCCTAAAAGAGAGAAACATAAAAAAAAGGGGGTGGCAAACCCTATACTAGCCGCCGCCCCCCTCAACCTTTTTTTTTAGCCCAGTCTCCCTCGACTTCGCCTCAAGCAGCCGCACGCCTAGGTAAGTTTCCTTCCTTCCTTCCTTGCTAAAATAATTAACTGGTTATTGTTGCATGCATGCATGAATTTTTTACGCATGGCTGGGCTAGATCCAGCCCAAAAAGAAAAAAAAGAGTGGGCTGGGTCTGGGCTTTAGGCCTAGCCAACCCAAATTGTGTTTGCTAAGGGTGTGTTTGGCAAAACACACCCTTATGCCTTGGCCATAATTTTTATACCCATTCTAATTTGATATTTGACCAAACGAACACCTTTTCAATAACAGAAAAATCCAAAAATATTTGGGGCCTTCGTTGATTTATTTGTGGGCCTCTCGCACTTTGTTTTATTTTTTTTCTTTGTGTTTGTTTTTTTTGTAGATGTGCTGAATCTGTGAACTATTACTGTTAAATGCAAATATGTCGTGCAATATTTTTTTTACTTTCATCTAAAAAGGGCAAATAATAATAAAGGATAAACAAGAAAAAAATGACATAGAAAATTTCTTCTTCAAATTTATTTTTTGCAAAAATATTCACTGACGCCAGAGTCAGGAGTATCGTATTTTTTGGATTTGTGCGATATTTACCAATGTCAAAGTTGGAAATATTCGTAGGAATTGTTCATTGATGCCAGAGTCAGGAACATGAAAGGAAGAATAAAAAAAAGGGAAAAAGAAGAACAAATTCTTAGCAATTTTAGACAAAACCAGCAATGCAGTCTGTCTTAGATAGGGCGTTTAAGGGGTGATAGCATCTTTCCTTTTGCGTAACCAGTTCCGTACTATAGAATCTCTGTTGACCAGTTAGGGTTTCTAGTGACCATAATACTAGGTGGCGACTCCTTGAACAAGACATTTTCCCTTAAAAAAACAAGATGTCAGATATCTGTTCCTTTTTCCAATCGAGATGATTTTTAATCGGTCGCCGTGATATCCAGGTGTGACAAAATGGATCGTAACAAAGTAAGACAATGTTTGAGACTATGACAAGAGTGTTTTTCAAAGTACTTTTTGCTTAAAAATATATTAGAATAATATTTATTTTATTTTTTTAATTTTATTTTTAATATAAACACTAAAAACACACTCTTACAATCTATATAAAAATCAACCTCGAGCTTCCCTATATTTTCCTGATTAAAACAAAACAAACACACCAAATAAACATCATAAAAGTATGAGAGCAAAATGAACGCTTATTGAATTTCATTTTTTTTTTTGGGAGGCGGCATAGACTTCGAAAGTGAAACCAACAAGAATAACAATGAGATTGATATTGAAAGAAAGTTGTTCCATCTCTTTATCTTTCTATTCTTGAACGACATTGAGATTGATATCAAAAGAAGATAGATAATCAAATCGATAAAGAATAAATATTCAAGAAATTAAATAAGAAAAAGAATAATGAATATAAAGAAATCACCAAAGCCTCTTATTCTTTCTCTTTTAAGTTTCACTTCTTTAAGAGATTTGACAAGAATGGAATGATTGAGATCATCCATTGTAAAAGTAAACAACATGTTATTGATAAATTCATTAAGGCTCTCAAATTAGAGTTGTTTGTGAAGCACACATCAAGTAAATGTTTGTGAAGCACAAACATTTACTTGATGTTTGCACTTAAGAATATCTTATTTAAAAGAGAATCCCTCATTTTTTAAGCTAAGTGTTTAAAAACATGAGTTTAAAAGGGAGATTGTGGAGATAAAAGAAGGATTCCTAATTGAGTTTGGAAAATGTTTCCTAGTCTAAAAGGATTTATGTTTAGAATTCTTATTAAACTAGTTTAAAAAGGATTTTTTAGGACATCATCATTGACATTGTCTTTGGAAAACTGATCAAAAAGCCGTTAGAGTTTTTTTTTCAAATCTTGTTTTTGACATTACCACGTCATTATATGGCATGTAACCATGACACACATGGATCGGGACGTGATCTACCCGTTACTGCAGGCACTCTTGCCCAACTGAACCTTCCAGTAACTCATCAACCAGGTAAAAGTCCTTACTTAAGTCATGTTTGCAACCCAGGAGCAAAATCAGACCTTGCCACCTCAAAAAGTCTTAACACCTATAGTAGCACACTTGAGCTCAGCACCATCACCATTTGTCGCTCCTAACGCCCATAGACAATTGCATTACCAGGAGGAGTCTAGGAAAAATGACCTTCAAAAGAGTATTTTAGACTAACAGTGTAGTCTCGAACTGACATGACTCTCCAGTGGGACTCCTAAGCCTCACAAGAGATTTATCTCGGATCTCCCACCTCTTTAGTGTAATCTTGGACTGGTACGACTCTCCAGTAGGGATCTTGAGCCTCATGAAATCTCTAGGGATTGATCTCAGACCTCCCACCTCTCCAGTGCAGTTAAAACTAACATGACTCTTTAGTGAGACTTCCAGGCCTCATACAATTTCCAGGGATAATCTCGGATCTCCCACTATTAGGTACGATCACTCTCTAGTGGGGGTGAGGTTTCATGCCCCATACCATCGCCAGGGAGGCCACTCTCTAAAAATAATAATTCTCTAATAAGGAGCTCTCAAGTTGCTATTACAATGTTAGTGAGGTTATAAGCATTTCACACTCCATTGACCACTTTTTAGTGGGGGGCTCTCACACCCCCATTCCATTTATAAAGATGACACATACCCCCCCCCAACACTCTAATACAACCACTCTTTAGTAGGAGGTTTCCAAGCCCCACGTCATTGCCATAAAGGCCACAAGCCTCCCACTCTTAAGTGGTAAGCTCCTAAGCCACACCCTTGCCAAGAAAGTTATAGGCCTCCCACTATAGTGTGATCTCTTTTCAGTTGGGGATTCTAAGCCTCAAGCCATTAACTAAGAGGCCACAAACCTCCTTTTCTCCAGTAGGATCTCGAATCGGTACATGGCTTTCAGACCTCATACTATCATAGGGAATGACTTTCTAAGGGATATTCCCAACCTTTTAATTTTTTAGTATAGACTCATCCTTCATAGATTTCTTCAGCCTCTTAGAATTGTTTCTAAGTTTGTGCATGGAACCTTGGCCTTTTAGAATTTTCATTTAAGCATGGCTTCTCCTCCATGTGTTCCCCAAGCCTTTCAGAATTTTTTCTAAGTATAGGTGTGGAACCCTTACCCTTTTAGAATTTTTTTCTAAACATGGCTTCTCTTTTATGGGTTCTCCTCAACCCTTTAGAAATTTTTCTAAGCATGGATGTGAAATCCTCAACCATTTAGAATTTTTTTTTTCTACATATGGCTTCTCCTTGACATGATCCCCTTTTGCCTCATATAAGTTTTCTAAATATAAGTTCCTACTCTTTGGGTTCCCTTCCCTCAGCCTCCTAGAAAAATTTTCCAAGTATAAGCTCCTTCTGCATGGGTTCCTTCATGATTTCCCTCTACATACTTAGAAATCTTTTTCAATATGGTGCACGCCACTAAATACATGTTCTCCGGTAAATTATCCTGGGGTTTTCACCCCTCTTCTCATACAAGAAAAAGAATCAACAACTCGTTTAAGATATCAAGTGATTAAGTCTTCAGTATTTTATATGCAAAAACAAGATCAAGTGATTAACCGATTTATCTACCTAAATGAGCAAATTAGAATTTTTTTAATACATCATCACTTCTTCTTTTTTCCATTTCTCTACACGCCTTTTTCTCTCCTTTGTTGACCTGTAAACACAATCATGGAAGGAGATGAATTTTTTTTTTTTTTAGAAGCCAACATCAAAGGTTTCAAAGAAGGCAACTGAGCTTTTACATTTTAGATTTGGTTAATTAATTTAAAATAACAAATGTAGAATTGACTAATTGAAATCTTAGTGTATTTGATAATATGGTTACAATGCTTTTTCAAAACATTTTTACTACAATCTCGTTTGGAAGTAATATAGCAAAATATATTTAATTTAAAAAAAAATATTAGATTTATTTTTTAAAATATTTTTTCAATAATCTTAAAATACTGGTATTAAAAAAATATAAAAATACAATCATTTTAATAAATTTTCTTTTTAAAGTTTTTTTCAGGTATATTTTAAATTTCATAGTTGATTCTTGATTGTAAATTTTAATTAATCACGATGACTGTCCTCTGACGCATACCTCACGACCGTTGTTTTTTCAAAGGCCACGTTTTGCACAAAAGCATCCATGGACACTACCAGCTGCACTGCAAGTCCCGTGAGGCATTTCTTTGCAAAAGGGCCCTCCCTGTTTTAACCATATTTGGCTTCTAACGCTTCCTCTGATGGAATGAAAAAAATGAGAGTATGGGAATGAAAAAAGAAAAAAGAAAACAAGAGGAAAGTACATACGCCATGGATGGTGACCATGCGAGCTCCGAATTCAACACCGATGGTGAGATCATGAACGGGATGGAATCTTTTATCAGTGAATTTCAAGAGCAGGTATGATTTCCCTACACCTAAATTGAAAAGCACAATTCATTTTTCTAAAATAAAAGAAAAAGAAAAAATCGAAAAGCAAGAAGAGAAGGATGCCCGTTTGGCTACGCATTAGAAGTTGCGTTTTTTTTAAAAATTATTTACTATACATGGTCCCACAGTCAAATCGCGTGCGGAATGCAGGAAGATGAAAAGCATAAAAATATTGCTTTCGGGAAATTCAACCATGATACACTGTTCACTGAACAGTATATCATGTCACCTCCACTGTTCACTGAATAGTGGAGGCATGTGTCCACTGTTCAGTGAGCAGGGGAGGCATACTCCACTGTTCACTGAACAGTGGAGTATGTGAACAGTGCAAGGATTGCACTGTTCACGTGAAATTCTTTTTTTTTTTTTTTTTTAGTGTGTTAATTTTTTTAATATTTTTTTTAAAAAAACACTAGTATAAAGTAAATTAAATTCACTCGCACTGTAATATCAATTTTATACCTGATAATATTTTATCTACGCTCAAAAAATTATGAAAACTGTAGTTTTTATCGGATGAATTTTGTATGTAATGAAATTATAAATAGTTTAATGGAATAATAAAAAGTATTTTTTATAAAGTATTTTTTATTTCATGATGTAATAGGAGTAATTAATTCTACAATATTTAAATTGAAAACCATTAATATTAATATATATTTTTAAATTATTTTATAACCTCAATTTCAAAAGCATTCTTAACCAAACATATTAAACTAATTTTTCTTCAACCTCAATTTCAAACACAGTTTTAACCAAACACCTATTTTTTCAAACCAACCTCAACTAAAAATACCTTTTATAAAATAATTTTTTTCAAACTATAACTACAACATCTACCACAATATCAAACACACTCTAAATGCTCCACCCATAAATGCCTACTCCACACCACATTCGCTCACCTTTCATTAATGCACGTCCTTTCAATCTATGACTCTCCCCCCTGTTTACCATAGTTATTAAACCCGGCCCGGAGGTTGACCCGGCCAAGGGGCTGGGTCCCGGGTTTTAGGGGTCAACCCGGGTCAACTCGGGTCAACCCGGATTAACCCGGAAAAATTAAAAAAAAATAAAATTTTAATATTTCATATGAAAAAATCCATGTAAATATAGATTATACATATTATGAAGTTTAAAAGAATATTTTAAAAAGTTTTTTATCCCACATTAAAAAGATATTATGTTAAGCTTTTAAGTTAAAGTATTTAAACTAAAAAAGTTTTTTATCCCACATTGAAAAAACATAACTTTTTTCATGGGAACATGGAGTATATATATGAAAGGGCTTCAAATCCCACATTGAAAAGATACTATGTTATCCTTTTAAGTTGAAGTATTTAAACCAAAAGGTTTTTTATCCCACATTGAAAAGACATGGTTTTTTTCATGGGAACATAGTGTATATATATATGAAAGGGCTTCAAACCCCACATTGAAAAAATATTATGTTATCCTTTTAAGTTGAAGTATTTAAACCAAAAGGTTTTTTATCCCACATTGAAAAAACATGATTTTTTTCTTGGGAACATAGAGTATATATACTAATGTGTTTCAAATCCCACATTTGAAAAAAAAAAAAAAAAAAAAAACCGGGTCTCGTCCGGGTTTGCCCGGGTCGCCCGGGTCCCGAGTCAACCCACCGGGTCGCCCGGGTTTGGCCGGGCTGTTACCACAGCCGGTCTTTTGTTAAACCCGGACCGGTCCAGCCACCGGGTCGACCGGGTCCCGGGTCGACCCGCCGGGCCGGGCCGGGTTTAATAACTATGCTGTTTACTGTCTTCTTTTTATTGAAGTCTTCTCCTCGTTTTCTCCCCACTTTCTGTCCCCATCTCTGCTGTAGAGATAAGGTTGCAGACATGGCGACGATACATTGGCTTTTGGGATTACCTTATCTCCGTGTCAAATAAAATCTAAATTCATCATTTCATTGTTTCACACGGTTATATTGGTCCTTTCTTTTTAATATTTTGTGGGATGTAATTGTAGTTCCCAGAAAACTGGATATGAGAGGTGAAGCACATAAATTTAAAGTGAAAAAACCCCCCTATTAAATAAATTTAAAACGACAATTTGAAGCATTAAAGGATGAAATAGAAATGAAGAAATATTTAAGGATTGAAATTGTAAGAAACCACAAAATAGGGATGAAAAAAACAAACTGTCCTAGGTGCCATCATTTGCTCACAAAGAAAAAAAACTCAAAAAACCGTCACTGCCAGCTCCACTGCTAAAAGAAGATGCCTTTCTCACTGTTGTCATTTTGAAAGAAAGACTACCCTTTTTATTTATTTAGGCACGACATGCCACATGTTAATTGGCACTATAAAAGACATCCAGCGTTCCCCTCAAAGACTACTTCTAAAACCAGCAAGACCTGCATAATATAGAAATTTAGCTATTTTTCTCTGTTTAAATCTTCAAGTAATATTGTGTTTTTGTGATTATGGCTACTGGGCAAGCACCAAGCAACCCCGTTCCTGCTATGAGAACATACCCGCCAGTGGAGCAGCCAGTGGTGTTAATAGGGCCACAGTACCTGGCACAGTACCCTGTTGAACTCGCCATCTCCACAAAGCTATGGAGTCTTGGAGAAAATGATTTTAAGGTGTCTGACATTAATGGTACCCTCATCTTCCAAGTCAAGAGTAAACTCTTAAGCTTGCATGATCGTCGTTTTCTGAAAGATGCAGCTGGTAACATCCTTGTCAATCTCAGGCAGAAGGTATGCTTAATTGATCATTTCATTTGTTTTCTTCTTCTTCAATGATATGGCTTGCTGCGTGTTATCCTTTTCTCCAGATAATGACCATGCATCGAAGGTGGGAAGCTTTTAGAGGAGAAAGCAAGGAGGAGAAAGACTTGCTTTTCACAGCCAAGAAATCAAAGCTGTTCCAATTCAAGACTGAGTTAGACATATTCTTGGGTAATAACAAAGGAGAGGTCCCTGATTTCAAGGTGAAAGGAGGCTACAGCGAGAGTTCCTGCTCTGTACTTCTTGGAGATTCCAATACCATGCTTGCACAAGTAAGTTTGACGCTCTCATTCAGTTTTTAGTCCTAAGTCAACAACTATTTAATAGGTAATTATTATTTAACTAGATTTGTGGCTGGTGGAACAAAAACAAATTCCATATAAAAAAATATAATGACAAGAAAAGAAATTCAAGATACGAGTTATTGGTTAAATTAATAATTTTAAAAAATATAACAATAATAAATAAACAAAAAAAATAATAATGAAAAAAAGTTAATAAAAATAGTTTTGAGCTAGCTTGGATATGAAACAAGCCGATACTATAGGTAAAATTGAAAAACGATTAAGAAACAACAAACATTTACTGGGATAACCTGTAAATTTCATAAACAGGTAATCTCATAAAAAATATATATATATAAAAAAATTAAAAATTAATTTTTAATAAATTAAATAAGAATATGATAACTCTTAAAAACATAAGAAAAAATCAGATATAGTTCAATATTTAGTAAAAAAAATTAAAGATGAAAATTAAAAAAAAAATAAGATTTAAAAAAGGTTAAAAAAAAACTATTTGAGCCCATCCATATCAAGTTGCAAAATCTCTAACCTAGTAGTGGTGATATTAGGATGATTATGTTCAAAACAGATTAAATAAAATCATGAAACTCAATTATTAAACAACTTAATATTAAAAAATAAAAATAAACAAAATAATTTAACAAACAATAGAAAAAAAATATGAGACAACCCAAGTTAACCTATAAACTCACAATCATGAAAATCGTGAAATTCTTTAACTGAGTTTAATCAAGAAAACCTTAATTTCTAATCAATTAAATTTTGAATGGTGAAATCATGAAGAATATATCAATTTTAAAAACTTGTCAAAAAAAAACATAGCAATAAAAAAAATAAAGATCAAATTTCATAGAAAAAAAACCATGAAGGATAATTGTTTAGAAAACAAACAACCCAAAAAATGATCGGAACCTAATATAAAGGAAAGGGAAAAAATTATAAAAAAATAATTTTCAATAAATCAAATGTTGAACAATAAAATTGAAATAATTTAATTTAAAAAATAGACAAAAAAAAACATTAATTCATGTTAACCTTTGAAACTGGTGACTCTAGTTGTGAAATCGAGACTAACCTCATAGCAATAAAAAAAAATATGAGTTAACCCGGGTTAACCCCCAAATCCCGCGATCATATGATTAGGATCAAGATAACCCAGTGAAAGTAAAGAAAACAAAAAAGGGGTAGAAATATAAATTTCAAATAAATTAAATATTAAATGATGAAATTGAAATAAATTGATTTGAAAAAAGAATTTAGAGAAAAAAAAGTTAACTCATCTTAACTTTTAATTAGTAACTTTGGTAATGAACCTAAAACTAATCTAGAAGGCATATCATAAAAAATAATAAAGTAAAATTCTAAAAAAAGAGGTTTAAAATAAAAATAAAAAACATTATATTTTTAAAAAGGAAACAAACAAACCAAGCTAGCATGAGTAAACCTTCTAAACACTGTTTAATATCTAAAACTTACAATCCATGAAATCCTTGATTCGGGTTCAATTAAGAAGTTTAATCTCCAATTAATTTAATCTTGAAAGATAAAATCATGAAATAATTATCAATTTAAAAAACTTAACAAAGGAAAAAAGATAGCAATAAAAATAAAATAAAAATTATAATAAAAGAATGAGGAAAAAATTTAAAAGAAAAAAAAATAAAAGGAGGGTGAAATGAAAAAAACATTTGTAATTCCATGGCCTATTTAAAATAAAAAAGATAGTAATTAAAAAGAATTAGGAAAAACAAATGCATAGAGGGCGTTAAGACCTTTTAAACGTCACTCCAGAGTACAGTGTTTGGTGGCCAGACGACCTCATACACGTTGCCCACACAATGCAAGGGTCATTCACATGTGCCAACAAATTTTTTTAATTACATTTAATTAATGTAAATGACAACAATGCCCTTGAATAGCATTGGAATTTATAATAAAACTAATGTGAAATGACAAAAAAAAAATCCTTATAAGAGAGATATGTTGATTTTGTTATCAAGGATAATAAAATAAGTATACTATTATGAAAAAATTAAAAAGATAAAAAGCCCTTAATAATAGGCATTATATTTTTTTTATTATAGGGTTAAATTAGTAATTTTATTGTACACAAAATAGAAATGACCTGTCTAACTTCGTAAAATTTATAAAAGACAATTGTATCACTGTGAAAAGACTACATAACCTTTAATGCTTAATTCAATGTTTTTTTTTTCTTATCAAGGGTAATTTTATACTTATACTATATAATGAATAGTGTTTTGAGTCTTAGTGATCGGTAACTTTTGAAAGAGAATTATTTTTTGTTAATTCAATAATTATAGCTTTAAATAGTATCAAAAGACCATTGCTAAGAAACATTAAATATAGTGGTTAGCATGTAATAGACTTTTAATTTCAATTATTGTTCTTTTATTTATGATGCTATAGTTTTTAACCTCGACTCGGGACAAGTCATAGATCTCTAGGTCAATTAAATTCTTTTGTTTTTTTCTTAAAAAAATGATGTTATTTTAAAAAAAAAAACTAAAAAGAAAAAAGATCAACGAGTTTTGACTAGGTTTTACTTGGAGTGACATGGTCGCGGGTTAGCCTGGGTTTTTGAAAAGATTACACTAGATCAATTATCCCTCTAGTTTTAGAGGGAATCCTGGCCCGACCTAGACCCTAGATCACATATTAACTTAAGAAGTTAGGTTTTAAAATAGTGCACCATACAAGTTTTTTAAAATATTTTCACATAAGATATACTATTTTATGTTTTTCAATTTACCTTTTTGTACTTTCATAACATAGTTAAACGATTAATAAGAACAATAATATTGTTTGAGAATTTGTTTTATTCACACCCGCACTTAGAATATTCGAGTTTTACATTTTGGTTAATTTGGAACTTGTTGCTCAACCCTTTATTTATTGCAAATTGAAAGGCTTCTAATTGGTTAATATATCCTATTTTAATCAAGAAATTTATCTTCATAAGAGCTCATACTAATATTGTTTTTATCACATAAATGCAGATGCATAGAAAACATTCTCTCGCAAGTGCTATTTTGGATACAGACAGTTTTGGAGTGACTGTGTATCCTAATGTTGATTATGCCTTCATAACAGCTCTTGTGGTGATTCTTGATGAGATCAATGCAGATCGCAGTGCCGAAGATTAAATACAACTTTTATTTTATTACGAGAGAAATGTCCAAATAAATACAATGTATGTCTTATGGCTTTTTTCTAATGTAAAATGCATGTTGTGTATGAAATAAAGTGTAAAATATATTATGTTTGTTAAGTTTTATAATCATTTATAGGATATATTTTGAATTCTAATCAAACTCAAAAATTAATAGATAAATTTGAAATAAATGATCTTTCGATGAACTTCAAATTGTTTGGAATATTTTCAAGATGCAAAACCCAATAATTAATAACTTAATTATTTTGAAATTAATGACATTTTTTTCTTAATTTTTTTTTTTTTTTTATAAGAGACAACTTTGTAAGTAGAGAAATAGAGACCCACAAGGATATATTGGCATGGCTGTATTCTGTGTTGGTTTAATGGTATGTTATATATTATTTAGTTATTGGATTAATTCTGATGATAGGAAGGAGAATTTTAAGAGTTGTTAAGTTCGAGTCTTATTATTTGTATTTAGACATATCGATGATATACCACTTAATTAAATTCATGCATAATACACTTTTTAGCTGTTGAATTGGCTTGGGCGCTAAAAACATTATTCAGTTGGAGTTACTTGGTTGGAGTGTTGTTATTAAGACATGATAATCTATACAGAAATAAATTAAAATAATTATAAACTTAATTTTTAATAAAATTAATATTACAAACTTAATTCTTAATAAAATTAATATCAGAAATAAACGATGAATTCATTATTTTACTATTTTAATGCATTGAGAGAAGGTGAACAATGAATTTGCACTCTTTTAGTTTTTGTTAACTAGAAAGTTGGTTCATGTGGGTCAACATAAAAAAAATTTAACAAAAAATAGAATGTCCATGCATTATTAATGTGTTTTCTAGAAACAAGAAAAATTCATAACCTTAGTTATGGACCCGACTGAATTCAATAAGATAAGCATCGTGTGAAGCCTTGTGGCAACCTTTGACTCATCTAACACAAACAAAACCTGATTTTCAGTCATTTTCTTACAAAAAAAAAAAAAAAACTAAAAGACATCCTAGTAACTTTAATAAATCCATTAATAACTTCAAAGTAGCCTTCAATCTTCTAAAATAGGAAAAAAAAACCAAGAAAAATTCTAGAGGCTTGACCAACATTTTTCTACCAAGATAAAGGGTTAAGAACACTATAATGGAACATCTTAGTAAATGGAAACCAAGAAACCAGTAACAGCTATTTGGGTGGTGGAATTATGGGCAATTGATCTACAAATGTGAATGAAATGGAATCTTGAATCCAAACGTAAAACCTTAAGAAATAAGGATAAAAAATTAAATCTACTCAATTTATTAATTGAGCAAGCAATATCAGACATTATGCAATTTATAACATACATTAGATTTTTAATTATTCAAAAATATTTCAATTGGTTTATTCTCTTATCTCTATTTTTGGACAAATATACACTTATATCAATTGGTATTTTTACAGTGCTATTGTCATTTTTAGAGAATTTCTTGATAATTTTCTCAACATAATAAAATTAGAACAATATAAATCCATTATATTTCTTAGAAGTTTTTATTCTTAATATGATATTTGCAACACTTAGTCTTTCATGTCAAGCTTTTTAATTAACATTTTTCTAGTAAACTTAATCATGTGATCATTGCTGTCTAAAATTAACATATCATCTACATATAAACATATAATAACATAACTTTTATCTGTGTTTCTCACATAAATACATTTATCTACTTCATTGATTTTAAACTCATTTGACAACATAACATTGTCAAACTTTTCTTGACATTGTATAAGTGCTTAATTCAAATCATATAATAATTTAACAAGCTTATAGACTTTCTTTTCTTATTCATTGACGACAAACCTCTTGGCTTATATTCCATGTAAACCTTCTAGGTCATCATTTAAAAAAGCTATTTTTACATCCATTTGATGTGTTTCAAGCTTTTTAATAGTTGCAATGACTATTAACATTTGTATGAAAGCTATTTTGACACGGGTGAAAATGTGTCGATAATTCATACCTGCTTGTTTTCTAAAACCTTTAACAACAAGTTTAATTTTATATTTATCAATAGTACAATCAATTTTCATCTTTCTTTTAAAGATCCACATATACTGCTTTTCTACAAACATACCACTCTTAAAGAGTATACATTTATCACTCTAAAAAGCCATCTTAAAATCATTTTTGCATAACAATGAGCCATGCATTAAAATCTTCCTAATACCAGTAACATGCAATACATTGTTGAAGGTGAGAAACTTTTCAGAGATCATCTTCGATATAACCTGTCCAACACTCAGTACCTTAGAGGTTAATGAGTTTCTCATGTATGTGTTTTCTCTATCCACTTTTTTGTAAATGGAAAACATTCTCTTCTCACCACATACATGTCTTGTATAACTAGTGTCAACCTACCACTACTCAAGATTGTTAATGAGGTTGGCTTTGGAAACAACACAAGATAAGTTAATTTTTGAAACTTTATTAGTAAGGTGATCAACCTCATTGATATTGGCTCGAGCAATTCTTTTTGTAGGGATTCCTTGTTTACCCTTATTCATACAATATTTGGTTGCATGTGCAATCTTGTTGCAAATAAAGCACTTGTCATTGATCTTCTTGGCAATTCTTTTATCTTTCACAACAAGCTTCTTTTGATTTTTGTTGTGGAATTTTACCACTTGTTTCACAACATTTGCTTTTAGGACACTAGAAGAGTTGATTCTCTTTTTGGATAATTTAATGTCATCTTTTATCCTCAATCTTAAAATGAAGTCTTTAATTCTTATTTCATTGCATTTATATTTAAAATAGTTCTTGAAGTCTTTCCAAGATGATAACAATTTTTCAATGGTTGCAACCACTTAGAATGACTTACTTAGAGACATACCTTCAATATGTATATCATGTAAGATTAGTTAAAACTTTTGAATTTGTCTTATTACGTTTCTTGAATAAACCATCTTGAAATCTAGAAATTTACCGAATATGAGTTTCATCATACCAGCATCTTCAAATTCGTACTTTTTTATCTAAAGCTTCCTATAATACCGATTATGAGTTTCTTTAACTTTTAAAATTCACTATAAGGGGTAGTGAAGGAAGAGTTTCTAACTTAAATTTTTCAGATTTTACACATTATTTCTCACCTCATTTTTAGTGTTTTTCTTCTTCTTTTTATGCTTTGATTTTTCTCTTAAATAAGAATTAATTCTCACCATTATCAATCTTTAATTAGCCATTATAAATCAAGAATTAAATCTAGAAAAATCAAGGATTTGTTTAGTAGAAAAACCAAGGATTTTTTTAGATTAATTTCTTATTCACCTATAATTTATTTAATTAAAATAAATTCCCAACATATATTTCTATTTAATCTCATATTTATTTGAAGTTGACGTGCATTACGTTGTAAGAAAATATAGCAAGCTTTTTTCACTTTTTTAACATATTTTGAATTATGTTCATTTGAAAATTTAAATTTAATAAAAATATTAAATACATATAATTTTCATTAATTTTTTACTAACTTAGAAATATTAGATTTTATACTTAGTTCAAATTCTAATAAAATATGAAAGAAATAACGTAATGGTTAACAAATATAATTTTAGTCAAGTTACAAACGAAGCTTTCTTCAAAGCACTTTAACATGCTAATCAAGACTAAAATTTATTCTATAGATAACAACTTTGTATGAACTCAAAGTTTGTATGAACTCCTTTTCCATCTCTAGCATTTTTATTTATTCATAATATATTTTTCAGTGAAAAATTAATTAAATATGTTTATTAGATATAATTTTTTGAAATAGAAAAAAAACTTATCTTGCTTAAATTGAAAATAATAAAAATAAACAATATATACTTCTAATTTTTATAGTTTAGAATTTAAAAACAACTATTTTGATGTTTTATGTATATATATATTGAAATTTTATTTTGGAATCAATTAAAAGTGATTTTATCACTTCCATCTAGGAATAAGAATATTTTCTTTTACTTTTTTCTCTCTTACCTACTCTCTTGTAATATAGAAATGGCTAGTTAATATATAACATGGTTTATTTATAGTGATTAAGATATTTGTTTTTAAATAGTTCTATATATCAAAAAAATTATTTTAAATTATCAATTAAATCGAGAATATTGAAAGACACACCTAAAAAAACATATAATAAAAAAAAAATCATATAGATCAATGTTTCTAGAGCAATAACAAATTAAAACATCTTATCATCATCCTGTATAAGAAAATTGATGTAAAATGAAATTTAAATTTAAATTTTGTCATCATTATCCTCGGTCGCATCAAGAATTACCACAAGAACTATTATAAAAGCATAATCAACATTTGGGCACACCGTTACTTGAAAATCGTCTTTCCACTTTATCGTGGATTTAAGATTGTGTTGCTGATGCATCTGCATTTAATAAGCAACACATTAGAACTATTTTCGAATACATCTTCGTATCTCATTCTGACAAGAGGGGGGGGGGGGGGGGGAGCATTTCAAGAATTATTATTAAAGCTCCAAAATCAAAATTGGTTTCGAGCTTACTTGTGCAACAATGGTGTTGGAATTTCCAAGATATATAGTGCATGAACTATCGATAAAAGCTCCTTCGATCCTAAAATCAGGAACGCTTTCTGTCGTGTTAGAAGGTAGGAATACATGTAACTTGCTCGAGACTAATTGGAATAGTGATGACTGCTTGACTGAGAAAAGTAAATCTTTCTGCTCTATGCTCTCTCCTCTGAAAACCTCCCACCTTCCATGTGCAGTCATTAGCTAGAAATATAAGACGAAATGCATAATTAATCCTCTAATATGGATAGTAAATGAAATTATCAACAACATTAATGGAAACAAAGAATATTGAACGAGAAAACCCCACATCCTATATATATAAAGCACCCATAAACAACAAGCAATATAAAAATCAAATAACAGAACCGATCGAGAGAACAAACAAGCCTACCTTATGTTTAAGAGAAACAAGAATGTTACCATATGCGTCTTGCAAATATCGTATATCACGAACTGTTGCGATCTTGCTTTTGACTTGGAAAATGAGATTTCCATCTTCATCAGTAACCTTACAATCATTCATTCCAAGACTAAGTGTTTTCTGCATCATTTCTAGGTCTACGGGGTGCTGTGTCACGAACTCTTGCCCTATAACCATCACTGGGCTCTCAAGTGTCGCATTAGCTGCCATTTCCCCTGGAGCTGGCTCGGGATGTTGCCCGGTAGCCATGATCATGCACTCAAACAAGGTGGTATAAGCAGCATGGTGAATCGTGTGGTATTTTTTATTTATAGTGTGTGTAAATTAGGAGATATTTATGGATGCCTATATATAAATGTGGTGGACAAGGTCTTATAGTGAGCGATTGACAACAAAATCTATTTGTATCACAGCTGGTAACAGGTGCTGTTCCTTCCTAAATATACAAAAAAGTTCTAAGTATTGATGAGTATATCCCTTTTTTCTTCTTATCCAAATTGGGTCTTGCTGTGATTTTTGTATTAATTTAGTGTTAATTTTGATAGAAAATGATAAACTCCTTAACTTAATTTATTGTTTTAGTCAGTGTATCATAAATGTTACAATTTACCATTTCAATGCTATAAATTTATTGAAATTGCCGGTTATACAATGCATTAAAAGTTTTATATATTTTCTCTATAACAAAAATGTTTTATAATATAGTTTACGGGAAAATGCTAGATAAGCTTAATCTTAATACCTTTATTAGACTTGATCATTTATTGTTGAGTTGTGTTAAAAAAATAATAAAAGTTAAATATTCAAATAAAAATAAAGAATATTAAATAAATACAACAAATAATTTTTATTTTATATGGTGATTTTTTAAGTGTTTACGATAAATTCTAAACAAGAAAAATATGAATTGATTAGAAATATTAAATTGTGAATGGAATTTTGTGATTGATGCATTCAATTAATCTTTTCATTCCATAATTCTGGTTAATTATAGTATAAATACATAAATGGCTTAAACTATCATTATTTAATGGAGTGAATCTCTCATAAAAGTCATTAGATCTTTACTTACCAATTTAATTTTTTAATAAATTTTCAGAATGTGCTTTGTACGAAGAGAAAGGGGAAATTCTTATATTTTTTCACAATATTCCTTTGCATGATATTTGAAAGAGAAAAAAAATTAAGGAGGGTAACATTTAACCTCTCAGGGTTAAGTACTGTTACTCTCCACACATGTAGGGTAAAACTTACCCTCCAATTAAATGCAATATGGAATTTATTTTTTTTATATAATTTATCTATGCATGGGCCCATCTTTCATCATTTATTATTATATTCTTAATTTTTAATTTATCCATTTTAAAGTGAGAGACTCATTAGTATTATTTATAAATCTAAATTACTAAGTGGGTTCTCATTATAATCCTTAGTTCTCTTCACTATTACCAAACATCTTCAACAATTTAATTCTTAAGACTTTTTACAACCTTAAAACTTCTTCTTTAAATATTATCCCTTTAACGTTTTCTTTTTTCTTTTTAGATTTTTAATCTAATGCTAAATGCATCCGTAGTCTTAAATCAATTTTTTTTTGTTAAAATTAAAGCATCAAAATAAATATAGTTATGAAACTTGACCCGACCTGACATGTTAATACAGGTCTCAGACGACCAGGACCTTGGCCTGGTCTTAAACCACAAAAAACTGAAAGATGCAATTGGCCTAGTCAAACCTGGATGACCCGCCGAGTCAACCCAAAACCTAGATGAGAGTGAATTTTTTTAACATTTTTATTTTTTTATAAATTAAAAAAATATAAAATTAATTTATGAATACTTAGCTTTACATTTGTTTTTATAACTTACATCTATATAGATTGTTTTTTAATTTTTTAATATGATTTGATATATATATACTTCTACATGAGTCTAAACTTCGTGCCTCGTATTTGTTTTTTATAGTCTACGTACATATGAATTTTGTTCTTATAATAATCAAGGAATATATTAAAATAGTCATTTAGAGGATGAACAAAGTAGAATAACAAGAAGTTATTTGTTACAGAACCTGGAGATTGCTAAAAACAAAGTAAAAGTTGAAAAAAAAAACATAAAAAATACTCAAGTAATTGTTAAATAGTAAGTCACTAAGAATCTAAATTTTATCAATCTGTATGCCTCCTATCCACTTACTATTGTTGTTCGTCCACCTCTGGATATCGTCTGAATTTCTGGTAAGGTCATTACATGTGTAGCTAAAGTTTAAGCCATAATTTTTTTCAACCAGGTCGACAATCAATGCAATGTTAAAGTAAAACACGCTTTCCAGTCTAGTTGAATTTCCTTGAAAATCAAATTATTCCTAGTTAGCCAAATACTCCCAGCAACACCGAAAGAGAGAAGATTCCACGTTTTCCTTTTAAATTTGCACTTAGCCATTGTATGTCTTTGGAAAAGTAGCTCATTGAAAGTCTTCGGGACACACCAAGAGATACCCCAACCAATAAATGAATTTTAACAAAAAATTCCAAGCAAACTTGCATTAAAGTAACAAATGGTCCGAAGTCTCTAAATCATCCGCACAAAAAGGACTACAAGGTTTCAACTATATTTTTTCTTTTTTTGGTTTTTCTTGATATTATGTATTTTTTTTATAAATAAAAAACATAAGGGTTAGAAGAAAATGTTTGTTATGGCATTATAACTTACTTTACAAATTATTTTTTGCTTGAAAAGACATTAAATTAATGTTTTTAAGGTGTTTTTGGATGATTTTAATGATATCAAATATATAAAATGAAATAAAAAAAAATATTATTTTTAGGTATTTTCAATTGAAAAACATCTTGTACTACAATACCAAACACACTTCATAAGAGGTTTCAAGCATGCACATATCAATATCTCATTAAATTAAATTAAAAAAAAAAAAACTAAAAAAAAAAAGAGGTTTTACTATACCCCATATCACTATTCATTACAATAGTGATTTGATAAAATTGCCCATGGCCCAAAAAACCTTTAAATTAGGCGTTGGGGGCAAGATAATATTTTCACCGTGATGTAATTGTCTTTAATAATTTGTGCAAGGTTGGGTTAGTAATTTTTTTTTTATCTTTGTATAGAGAAATTACTAATTTAACCCTAGAATAAAAAAAATAGAATGTCATTCAATTAAGGGCATTATGGTCTTTTCATTTTTTTAAATAGTAAAATTACTTTGTCGTCCGTAAAGACAAAATCAATATAACTCTTTCATAAAGGTTTTTTTGTCATTTTATACTGATTTTATTGCTAATGTGAAAGTTACTCAAGGGCATTATTGTATTTTACCATATATAAATATTATTAAAAAAACTTGTTGGCATGTGAGTAGCACGCGTCATCGAGTGGACTGCCCTTGCGTCATTCATGCAGTGTGTGCGAGATTGTTATGTCACCAAACACCGTTTGTTGTGGTTATGTTTGAAAGGTCTCGACAACCCCTCCGTGATGAAGCGGTGCGTGTGCCTAACACTCTCCTGATTTAGTGTTGATCACCATTTTTTTTTTATTCTTCTCTCTATTCTCCTCGAATTCCATGCTAGACCCTTTAAAGTTTTATATCAGCCCTTTTAATTTTCTTTTCCTTTTACATTTGGTCCCTGTCAGTTTGATTACTATTTTTTATTTTGAATAATTTATGAAATTACAAATATTTTTTTAATTCCACCCCCTTTTATTTTTATTCTTTCAAATTTAGTCTTTATTTTTTTTATTGCTATTTGTTTTGTTTGAGATTATTTTTTAGATTTTTTTACAGTTTCATCCTCATTGGGTTTTTTTTCCTATCAAATTTGATCCTCATTCTTTTTATTGCTATCTTTTTTTGCTTTGGCAAGTTTTTTAAATTGATATTTTTTTTTTATGATTTCATCATTTAAAATTAAATTAGTTGGGAATTAAGCTTCTTAATTGAAC
The DNA here is from genome assembly GCF_000002775.5 of Populus trichocarpa. NCBI lineage: Eukaryota > Viridiplantae > Streptophyta > Magnoliopsida > Malpighiales > Salicaceae > Populus > Populus trichocarpa. The sequence goes on along the minus strand of NC_037300.2, from coordinate 13,344,562 downwards.
TTCAATCAATGATTTCATAGGTTGTGAGTTTTAGATATTAGACTAAGTTTAAGAGATTCAATAGTGTTTGCTTGTTTTTTCTCTTTCTATTGGGTTATCTTGATCTTGTGTCCATGATCACAGGGTTAACGGGTTCACCTAAGTTGACTTATATTTGTTTTTATTGTTTTTTAATTAAATATTTTTCATTTTCGTCATTCAACAATGAGTTGTTCAATAATTGAGCTTCATGATTTTATTCAGTTTGCTTTCAGACGTGGTTACTCTCGTGTCACGACTAGGTCTGAGATTTTACATCTTGACCCAGGTGGGTTTGTATCGAGTTTTTTTACCTTTTTTTTCATTATTTTTTTCTTTATTTTCATCTTTAAACATTTTATTTGCTAGAAATTGAGCTCCAACGTTTTCTTTTCTTTTTGTCTTCTATGGAATTATCATGTTCTCATTTGATTTATTAGAAATTGATCTTCAAACTTTTTCCCCGCTTTTCTTTTTATGAGATTATCTCAATTTATGCTCATGGGCGCAAAGTTTGCGAGTTAACCTAGTTTAACTGGGTTTTTTTTGTTGCTTTTTTGAAATTAATTTTTTTTAATTTTGCCTTTCAATATTGGATTGTTTAATAATTCGAAAGGATTCAAGTCGGGTTCTTTTTATCTTTTTTTATTGTCATTTTCTTTTTCAGTTTATTTAATGTCGTTATATTTTTTTATATTATTTAAATTACCAATTGAATCAATAACCCAACTTTTATAAAAAAAAAATTTCTTAGCATTAATTTTTACATTTAAAAAAAAATTTAGTCGGCTCCATGGTGGAGCGCATGCCACAAATCTAGTTGCATACCAAAAGGTCAAATGATGCGGTAATCTAACAAAGCAGCCGAATAAATATTGATGGAGGTATTATGAGCTCTTATCTATCGTCGTAAAGGAGGAGATAGGTGCAACTACGACGGATTAATCTAACTAAATCTAAAAAACACAAGGATATATAGAAGTTTTAAATAGGTAGGTTGCAGTAATTAACTAATACTCTAAAAGACATGGGAAAGTACTAACTTTCCCCACACCACATGAGATTAACCTATTTTGTATATATATATATATATATATATATATATATATTAATATTTTAATCTCTTTCTTAAGAAGACATGGAGTTCAATTTACATATTGGTATCGGAGCGCATGATGATGTTAATGTTGCTTAATGACATAGAAGTCACACACACACACACACACACAAAAGGAAATTAAGGAACTTTTAAATTACGTCTAATATATAGAGAAAGAGAAGAGGAAATCAAGCTTTATTAATTAAACCGTATCTCAATTTATTGATAGATATAACACCAAAATCAGCAATAACAATGACAATGATGCATATTGTTATTTAGTTTGCAGAAACCTCCTTTGTTTTCGTCGCAATTGTTCATGCAATATTGCCAGCATTTTCCATTTGGACTTTTATCATCGACACCAGGCTGACATTTTCCAAGCTCGGGATGCTCAGTGCAGCACTGAGATTGTGCAGCCACATTATTTTTATAATCTGAAAATACAAAATAAACACAAATAAAATTAATTATCAAACTGCGATGCATGATATATAAAAGTATTTGTCTACCAAATTTAATAAAGTTCATATATATATATATATATATATATATATATATATATATATATATATAAGAAACACAAACCTTGGCATAGCAAGAGAACTGCAATGAGAACAAAAGGAATAATAACTTTCTTCGAAGCCATTGTTTTGCATGAATTGGTATAATTGGAGAGGGTGCAGTGAGCATTGCTATTTATTCTGCTAGCTACTGAAATAATTATGTCGATTGCTATAATTGGAAAGTTTACCTGTATGAATAAATGATTTATTTTCTTAATCAAGTACAATTTTAATTCCTAATTCCATATTGCACAGAACGGAAATTAAATTATTCCAATTATATCAATTAAATCTTTAATTGGTATAATTGAAAAGTTTCACGTATATAATTAATTCATTTATTTCCAAAATTGAGTCTTAATTCAATAGTATCAACTAATTAAGGGAATCAAATCATTCCAATTATATTAATTAATTTGTGCTTGCTAAAAAAACACACATAAAAAGGAATGTGGAGACCACATATTCCTGCATTTTAATTCTTAATTTGACAGTATTGGGTCTTTTTATATAAAGAGAAAGTTTCTTTAAAGTTTTTTCATTTGGAAGATCTTCCAAAAACTCATGTTTGAATATTCATCAAAATTTGAATCAATTGAATGTTCACCTTTTTAGGTTATAAACCCTAAAACGTTTTCTCTTTAATTCCTTAGCATTAGATTTATAAGATTTGTTAATAGAAAATTAATGAATAAGATTAAGTGAATATCGGGATATTATTCTATAGAATTAGCAATTAGGCTTCAATTTGACTCTAAAAGAATGCGATTGGTAAAAAAAAAAAACTTGAGAATTAAAATGAAAAAGTAAAAGAAAAAGTTTTCATAGCGAATATATAGTGAAATATGAGACATTAAACATTGTTTTAGGCTACCGAGGATTGCCCACACGGCCCTAGAGTTTCTTATAATTTTTGCATTTAGTCTAACAAGATATCCTATATATTTTCTTTTTTGTTTCATGAATAAAACATCTAAAATTTAAGAATTACAGATAGGCTAGATGTTTAATAGCTTTTATACTAGATCATTGACTTGTATTATATTGTGAATTAATAAATCAATTTTCTTAATGTAAAATTAAATATTGAGGTGTTGCTATCATGTTTTCTAGTAGGAAAAGTATTTAAAAACTCGGACAACTATTAAAAATATAATTTGACTAAAAACAATTTCAAGACATTTTTTTAAAAAAATATTGAGATAGAAATATATTAGATCGACTCAAGTCATTAAACCAAGATAACCCTATATAAAACAAATTATGAAATTCAATTCTCAATCAACCCAATGTTGAAATTGAAAAAAATCAATTAAAAAAACCTAGAAAAAACAACTTAAGTCAACCTAGGTTAATCTGCCCAACCTGCAAACCGGATCATGTGACTACAATAATCTCATAGAAAAAAATCAAAACAAATTATGAAGTTTAATTCCTAATTAACCCAATGTTGCAGGATGAAATTTTTTTTTAAAAAAAAATCAATTAAAAATAAGGGCATGAAAAAAAAAAACTCGAGTCAACCCGGATTAACCCTTCAAACTCATGACTTGGATAATGAGATCTGAAAAACTTAATAAAAAGCAAAAAAAAAAAATATTAACCCTAATTCAAAATCAACCAAATGTTGAATGATGAAATTGAGAGAAAAATAAATAAAAAATAAAACTCGAGTTAATCCTCCAAACTCGCAAAAGCGTTTGGTATTGTGGTAGCTATTGTGGTTGTGGTTTGAAAAAAGTTGTTTTATAAAAAGTGCTTTTAGTTGAGGTTGATTTGGTATTTATATATGTTTGGTTAAAACTGTAGTTGAAATTGAGGTTGAACAAAAAGTAGTTTAATGTGTTTGGTTAATAATGCTTTTTAAATTGAGGTTATAAAATAAGTAAAAATATATATATTAATATTGATGGTTTTAAATTTAAATATTGTAGAATTAATTACTATTATTACATCATGAAATAAATAATATTTTATATAAAATATTTTTTATTATTCCATTAAACTATCTATAATTCCATTATGTACAAAATTCATCCGATAAGAACTACAGTTTCCATAATTTTTTGAGCGTGTAATAAAATTAGATAAAATATTATCAAGTATAAAATTGATATTACAGTGCGAGTGAATTTAATTCACTCTATACTAGTTTTTCGGAAAAAAAAATATTGTTCACATCACAGTGCGAGTGAATTTAATTCACTCTAAACTAGTTTTTTTATAAAAAAAAACTGTTAAAAAAATCAACACACTGGACAAAAAAACTAAAATTGTTCATTAAGTGAACAGTGCGAGTGAATTGCACTGTTCATTGTTTTAAGTGAACAGTGCAATTCTCTTACACTGTTCACATGAACAGTGTATCAATGTACACTGTTCATGCGAGTGAATTTATATACAGTGATAAAGTATAAAATTGATATTACAGTGCGAGTGAATTTAATTCACTCTAAACTAGTTTTTTTATAAAAAAAAACTGTTAAAAAAATCAACACACTGGACAAAAAAACTAAAATTGTTCATTAAGTGAACAGTGCGAGTGAATTGCACTGTTCATTGTTTTAAGTGAACAGTGCAATTCTCTTACACTGTTCACATGAACAGTGTATCAATGTACACTGTTCATGCTAATTGCATTGTTCAATGAACAATGCAATTAGCATAAACAGTGCGCGAAAAACAAGAATTCCTTGCTTTTCTTTTCCTGCGTTTGGAACGCAAAAGTAACGTGGGACCCATAAACAGAAAATCTCTTTTTCATGTTTATCAAACGGCTTAAATCTGTGGTTTAATTAAAACATAGCCGCAGCCGCGTAAACAAACACATTTTATGTATCTATCTCATAGTTAGGATGGAAGGATGTCCCCTCCCATAATTACTGTCTTTCCAAAGCCTTTCAAGTAAGTTCTCTCTGTTTTTTTTTAAAAAAAATATAGAACTCTTAATAATGCTTTATATGGTTTTGATTCTTATTACTAATGGATATTTTTGTTGAAATTTTGGGTTCAAAGCATGTTAAGATTAGTTTTAATAAATCTAGCTTAGTTGATTCATTAATTCATTGATCTGGAATATATTATAGGCTAAATCTCATGACAAACTAAATAAGAATTGACTGAATTAAATTGAATTCATCCACATTATATTTTATTTAATTTTTTTTAAATGATATTATTTTAAAAATCTTTAAACTATATTATTTTAAATTAATTTATCTAACTCATAATTCGAGCCTTAACCAAGCTAAATTTTATAACCATATGCAAAACAATAAGATTGTAACTCTTAAGCTCCTCTCCAAACTTTGAGCTTCACTTTTCAATAGATAGATCTTGAAAACAATTCTAATTGGAAATGAGGAAATCGACTGAGTAAATGTTTATATCATAGCTATTGGCTAATGTTTTGTAATAGATAGATATAAAAAAATTTAAAAATATTTGATTAAAAGAAAGGTGACCGCGAGAGGATCCTCTAATAAAGTTGCTGTACGAGGAAGAGAGAAAGTAGCTTACGAAAGAAAGAGACAAAAACTATGACTCAAACGATTTCTCTCTTACTTTTGTAACTTATTCAACTAATGGATGAAGACAAAAACAATTTGTTCTTTTCAAAACAAAAATACGAGGAACGTATTCCCTCTCTCCTCACTCCTCCATCTCTACTTTTACAGCACTTAAGAGGCTGTTTGATTACGCTTTTACGCGGTAGAGATTGCGTTTAAAGCAAAACACATGATTTAAATGTTTGGTAAAGAAAAAATTACTAATTACTGTTCATGGGCCCTATTATTTTCTGTGTTTGCAACGCAGGGTTGGAAGAAGCAACCGAAGGCTGCTTTCACATGCGTCCCGCTTGTTTCCATAAATAATTAAGTTCTCAGTCTCTACGAGCTCTACATGGTAAGAAATTAAAATGCATGGGGTGCCATATATTTATGCCCGGATAAAATAATTTATGCCAATGCCAAGCCATCACTAGCTTTCTTTTTATAAATGATGATTATGGCCATGTTTGAATTATGGTTAAATTATAATTATTTTGCTATTTTTAAAAATAAAAATTAAATTAAATTAAATTTTTATATATTAATATCAAAAATAAATTTTATAAAATAAAAAAAAAATATTATTTTAATATATTTTAAAACATAACTACCAACCTATCCGACCCAGTAAAATAAAATAAAATATTTTATTTTTTTATTTTTAATTATATTTTATTTAAAAAATTAGTGTTTAACATTAGTTAATGACTGTAATACTTGTCGAATGTATTTCATACATAAAAGAATTGTAGATAATTTAATGGAACAATAAAAAATATTTTATATAAAATATTATTTATTTCATGATGTAATAGCAGTAGTTAAATTTACAATATTTAAATTAAAAACCATCAATATTAATATATATATATATATTTTTAAATTATTTTATAACCTCAATTTCAAAAGCATTCTTAACCAAACACATTAAACTACTTTTTGTTCAACCTCAATTTCAACCACAGTTTTAACCAAACACCTATTTTTTCAAATCAACCTCAATTAAAAAGTAGTTTTTATAAAACAATTTTTTTCAAACCACAACCACAACAGCTACCGCAACACCAAACACACTCGTATATATTTGGGTAGTTAGGAAATGCGTTTCTTCATAAAAATTTAATTTTTTTATTTAAAATTACTTTATTTTTATATTTTTTGATGTTAAAAATAATTTTTAAAAAATAAAAATATTTTTTTAATGTTTTTTTTAAATATTTTAAAAAACAACCAATTTATTATAAAAGATATTATGCAGCACCAAAATTTATAATAGATTTTTTTTTAAGAATAATTGCAAGAAACTTGAATAGTAAATTGACAAGATGCTTGAGCGATACGCATTGAGACTGTTTCTATTTTTCAAAAATTGAATACTTTTCAAATATAGCTTGTGGCAATCAAATTAAACTGGTAATGCGTACCAAAACTTTTATCCAGAGAGAGGATGCTTGTGAGGGGAACCAAAATTTTAGGATGGGGGACCAATATGTAAGAAAAAAAAGAAGCAAACTTGGAATAAAATAGTGAAGAAAAACATGGTGATAATTATACATAATTTTTGGGGGATTCATTGCGTGTGTTTTCTACAAAAATAAGTTATTATTTAAAGAAGTTACTAAATAAGTTTTAAATATTAATAAAAAAAACCCAAACGAGAGGAGATTTTAGTGTCCCACTCTACTCAAAGCACTTTTTATTGAAATAATACTTTGTTTATTTTTTAAAAAAATTTAATCATTTTTTTTAATTCATTCCTTAATATTAAATTTATTTTTTATTAGATTATCTTATTTTCATGATACAAATTGTAAGTTTGATAAGTTAACTCAATTCATTACTTATTTTTTAATTTCATCTTTTAATGTTGAGTTGATTAAAAAATATATTTCATGATTTGTTTTGTTTTTTTTTCTATTAGATTATTTTAACCTCATGATCCATGAATAATGCTTAATAGGTGAACTCGAGTTGACTCAAGTTGTTTTTTATGTTTTTTTTAATTGATTTTTTTTCCAGTATTATCATTAAACATTAGGTCAATTGAAAATTAAACTTCATAATCTATTTTGATTTGTTTTCCATGGTAATATCTTGGTCTTATGATTAGAGTTGCGAGTGTTGACATTTTAACCTTAGTTAAATCAGGTTATTTTTTTATTTTATTTTTGTAAGAAGTTATCTCAGTTTTATGACTCAAGTCACGGGTCTTTCAACATTGAGTTTGCTTTTTATTGGGTTGTCCACATCTCATGACCCGGTTCACGAGTTTGACGAGTTTACCCAATTGATTCAATTTTTTTTAATTGATATTTTTTCCCAACTTTATCATTTAATATTGTGTTTGATTGAGAATTAAGTTTCATAATTTTTTTCGGTTTGTTTTTTATTAGATTATCCTTATCTCATGACTAGAGAATAATGCTTAATGAGTTCGGTTGCTTTTTGGTCAGGTTAAATGTTTTTGGTCTAAATTGAATTATTTGATTTTAAATAAAATAAGATGACGAAAGTTTAAATTTCAAACCATACCAAAATATCATAACAGAAAAAAAAATCCTAAGCCCAAATCGAAATTAGAACCCCATAACGGTTATTATCTTTAGTCATTTTATCAAAGTTAAAATACAATTCTAACAACAACTACGTTCTAAATAACGTTTTATTAAATTTTAAATTTTTTTATTTAAATTTTTTTTTAAAAATTTAAATTATTTTAATATATTAATATTAAAAATAATTTTTTAAAAATAAAAATAAATATTATTTTAATACATTTTCAAATAAAAAATACTTTAAAAAAAAACCACTACAGTGCCTAAACATTAAGTCCAACTTCATTATCGGGTCTACTGTTAATTCACAGCAGCAGATAAATTGGGTCATTTAATCATATATTTTTTAAATTAAAGTTTAAAGAAAATATTTTTAATGAGATTAATGTAAAATTATAATATATATTAATTAATCAAATTTTTTAAAAATATAATTAAAATAAAATATAGATTTAACCACCCAACAGACCTTTTTGTGGAAATGAACAGGGCTATGTGTCATGGCCCATTGCCTTCTTTTACCTGGCTGTAGAATGGTTTTTCCAACGAGAAAGCAGCCTTGAATCTGACTGAACTGAAGTACTTAAAACAAAGATGAAGTGACCGTACCATACCATAAACAGAAATCTGTAACTACATCTCCCAAACTGATGATCTTCCTTCAGAATCCCAACAAGAATGGTTAGATACACCTAAAAAGAGTACTGGTTTCTTCCTAAGAAAACACAGGAAATGACCATTCACACCTTACAAGGCAAGATGGCAAAGAGTTTTCAACCAACAAGAAGCCATGCAATCTCTTAAACAGTCAGCTACAAACCACCACTGCTAGAAAATCCCGGTAAATCCCATCTTCTTTCTTCTCTTAATTACTCCTATAGCATCTATAATGTTGAACCAACCCCTAAAGTCTATGACTTTATTCTCAAAACCTCTTTTAAACCTTTCAATTCCATCACATTCCTTCAGTTCTTGACCATCTTGAAAAAGTTGAAAACTTTGAACCACCTGAATCTATTTTTGCTTATCTTATAGAATTTTATGGAATTGCTGATAAAAACCAAGAAGCAATTGAGTTGTTCTGTAGAATTCCAAAGATTAGATGCCAGTTGTTTGTAGAAGCAGTAAAGGTCTAAACTTGGTGCCCGAAATTTTGTTGAAGAGTCAAGTTATGAATACTCGAATGGAAGAATCGACTTTTCAGGTATTTATTGCTGCTCTCTGTAGGATTAGAAAGGTGGGTTTTGCTATTGAGATCTTGAGTTGTATGGTGAATGGTGGGTTTATTGTAAACGCAGAAATATCTTCTATGTTATTGTCATGTCTTTGTGAACAGAAATAAGCAACCAAATTCGAGGTTATGGGGTTTTTTAGAGGAATTGAGAAAGTTAGGATTTTTTCCTAGAATGGTGGATTATAGTAATGTTATTAGGTTTTTAGTGAAAGGAAAAATGGGTTTGGATGCTTTGCATGTTGTGAATCAGATGAAATAAGATAAAATTAAGCTTGGATAAGGGTTTATGCACTCAGAGTTTCACATTTGATGAGATAATTTGTGGTTTATGCCATAGAGACCTCAGTTGTAAAACACTTGAATTACTTGAGAAAATGGTTAGTAAGGATGTCTCCTGGTGTTAGAGATTGGAAAGCGCTTCTCCTTAACTCTGGAATCGAACTTGGTTTTATAGAGACTACATTGTTTAGTTTGGTAGACACAATTCAAACTCAGTTAATGTTGAGTGATTAACCCTCTTTTACTAATGTTTCCCCCAGAAATGGTTGAAGTCAGTGATGAACCCATGAATAAAATTTTGAGGCTAAGGAGAGTTTATCTTCTTGGGTGGTGGATCCAAGAATAGAGTTTGTATTTGTTGAATTTTCAGTAATGTTGCCTCAGTGGTGTGCCGTGATGTTAATAACTTTCAATTAGCTAGCTAATTATGAATTCTCAAAAATTTAAAAATACAAATGACATGGTATGGATGAAGCATCAAGTTGCAACTTCAAAGTTTCTATTCAGAAGCTAAGTTGCTGTAGTGGATGGATGCATGTGTATTTTGAGCACCAACGAGGCCATTATTTGATTGTATCCTTCAGTGGGGGCACATGCAACTTGTCTGTTCTGAACACGAAATCATGCCTACCCAGTATGCTTTCCTGGCCCTTACCTGGTTTTACAAATTACAAGAAATGCACCAAATATTAAAGGAACAACATCCAAGTCCAGGTATTCTCTCAATTTATGTGTTCATTGCATAAGATGGGTATGTTCATACTATTGTGGTGTGTTCTGGCCAAGTCTGTTTTGCCTTTCTCTCTCGTTTAACTTCACTGTTCTGAATGGAACCTAAGTACTTGAGTCACTGGCTTTGATTGGCCAACTACTTTAAAACAAGCAACAACTTGCTTCTATACTTTGTGTTTTGTTCTATTTTTTCACTAATGTTGATTATTAATTTTCAAATTCAACCCTATGGTCTGTTCTTACAATGTGTTCGTTGATTTCTTTTGATTTATCTCTTGCAGTGTCTCAAATTTACCACCGTGTACATTTGTCTTTAAGGTGAATTATTGTAGACAAGAACTTTAATAGATAGAATATATAACTCCAACAAAATGCTTGCGTTGAGTTGCTCAGAAGCTTAGCAGAGAGCTGTTGGTGGTAACTCGTACATGACTTTTTGTTATTTGTATCATGTCATGATACTAAAAATTGGAATAGTTCCAACTGGTTTGGATCAACAGTTTTTGGTTGGATCAGCTTCTTTTACCTGTACAACTTTTTTAGCTCCAGAATTCGTGCATTGCCACGCTTCATCAACACTTGTTTACAATAGAAATTGTAGCCTTAAAAGTGGGATCTTTTCCGATCTACAAGGTTGATCAGACCAAGGTATGAGTTCATCCTAGAAACCAAAAATGCTGTTTCTTTTGAAATGGGTCTTTCTAATCCTCGTTTCCATGGAATTAAAGCTAGGATTTGATTAATGGTGGTGAAATGACACAATTATGGATGTGTTGTCATCTCATTTCTTTACATGTCATTGTTTCCAACGGCAGGCCAGCGAATGATTTGCTAGAGTAATTGGTAAACCAGCACCCAGTGCCTGCAATATTCTTCATTGGGGTATTTTGCATGATCAAATCTAAGTCTTTTATGGTTTAGGTTTATAAGGCATTTGTTATTATTAAATTTACTTGCTGAATCTGGATAGTGAATGCATGCCAAACTCTTGGTTTTCATTGACTGAATTTTCATTTGGATTATATAGACTATATAGATGGGTTAGGTTTGTTGATTTCTTATTTCACTAAGTGTCCACTCATGTACTTTCTTCATCAAATATTATGAAGTTAAACGAGTCTATAACCCTCCAACGGCTGCTTTTCCTTTTTTCTGAAAGTGGCCAGAACTCTTGAACTGTCATCGCAATAGAATTTGATTAGAGGATCTCCAAGATAGAAGAACATATTAAGCAACTGGGGTCAGACTCTGTCCTCACTACCAACTGTTTATTGTTCACAAATCTCTTGCAAGTCTGCCATAGTTGCAGGGAAGAGTCTAAATGAAACGAAATTTGCTCTATTTCTTTCCAAGCTTGTAGAGTTGCATTGTAGTATATGAACAGTGATCAAGGACAATCTATTAATCTGGCACCTGAAATACTGTCAACAACAAAATTATCATATTTCATGTTAGCTTTACCAGTACACTCAATCTCATAGAAAGCCATTATTCTGTGTTTCGAATTATAGTGGTGTAGTTAGAGATGGCAACGGTACAAGGTAGGTTTTTTTTTTTTTTTTGGCAAAAATTGGTTTTGGTTAGTATTTGGATAAAATCCAAAAAAATATATTTTATAAACCATACCCGATCCGAAACACATACATGTTATATCTATACAGTATATATAATGACACTTTATAATTACAATTTTGCCATTATATCAGAAACTCTAATTTTTTTATTAGAGCTTTAATTTTGTAGAGTGAAATGTGATTTTTATAAATGTAGTTTAAAGGTGTAATAGCTTTAATTTTAAAAAGTGTGGGAAGTGATGTTTTTTGAGATGAAAGGCTGCTTATTTTATTTAAAAATTAAAGGTAACTTTAAATTAACTAACTTTAATTGTTTTTGTTTTATACATGATAATTAACTAATATTTAATTACATAGTAATAACCTTAAATATTTTAAAATTAACCAATATCACTTATTTTAAGTATATTAGATCTTAGCTTGTATTGATCTTAATTAAATTACTCAGTACTATTTACTAAAAACACTAAGTTATATTAACATTATTGTTTTTTATTTTTGCTTCTGCTTTTTTATGATATTTGTATGTTTTCCAAAGAAATTTTTTAAAAGTAATTCATTAATTTTTTAAAGAAAATGTTTAATTTATTAAATAAATTGTTTAATTTAAGTTATATCCTCAAACGATAATTTTAATTTAAGTGATTTTACCAGTAACACAATACATCAATTCATCACTATACAAATTAATGTGTTTTATTACAACATCACAATAATGTTTTTGGTTACATATAGTTAACCAAATTCATTAAAATTATTTACTCTACAAAAACTAGAAATTATTTATTCAATTGAAGACTTTTTAAATAATAAAAAAGAAGAAGAAGAAAGACTTCCCTATCGCCCCCTGTTTTTTCCACTCATGCCATCAAAATCTTCTGTGGCTCAGACTATAAATTTCAAGCAAGAAAGATTTCCCTCATGAGTTGGTGGAGAAGCATTGATCCACAAAGAAAGAGGTTCTCAAGTTTAAACTCCATAGATGTATTTGGCAAAGAATAGTTTAGCAGTTCAGTGGCTTTCATTTCCGGTGGGAGAAGTACATGCAAGCCACCACCATGAATAAATTAAAAAGGAAAAAAAATAAAAATAAAAATAGTTGATTCACTATCAACTTTCTTGGTGGAATCGTTGGAGTCCCTATGAGCGTTATGTGTCAATTCTGGATTGCCTTTCTTGAAATGGACTTTAGGCGTTATAAAGACTTCTCTGTCAATGGGCGAAAGCTTGATGTCCATTTCTGAAAGATGCAACACAGTACAAATGGTGTTTCTATCAACTTTTTCTTTTTTCTTTTTTTTTTCTTTTCTGGAGTAGAAGGTGGGCAATGCTCTTGTTTAGCATTACAGCTGGATCACTCCTTTTTTTTTTTTTTTAAAGGTGATCAAGTTTATGTCCGATTTGACTGGGATTGTGAGGGCTTGAAGTAGATTGGATGATGGGTTCTCCCACCCTAACACACACACGCACCCAACTTTTACTTCAGGTCTAGATTTTACTAGAGAGATAATAAATTTCCTTTTTATAATTTTTTTAATTGTATATGGTTATTACAAACACTATAAAAAGTAATATTTATAACTACATTTTACTTTACAAATATGAATATTTGATTTAAGAAATAATGATATAAAAATATTTGATTTAAGAAATGATGATTCTTAAGAATATGTAAAGTTAGCAAATTAGCGTCCTTCATGTATTGAGGTGTCGCTTGGTGATAATGAAAGAATACTGGAAACGAGAATGATTTTTTCTTTTCTTGTTGCGTAGGTGTTTGATCAAGAAATGAGAATACATAAGAAAGAGATAATAATGATAATGATAATGATAATAATTATATTTGTATTTTTGGAGCAATATGTTTTTTTGTTTTTGTTTTTGTTTTTATTTTTAATTTTATTTTTATATTTATTGATATTAAGTTTTATGATTTATTTTGGTTTGTTTTTTTTAAGATTATTTTAATCTCATTATTTGAGTCACGAGTTTTGTGGGTTAATTAGATGGACTTTAGTTTTTTTTTTAATATTTTTTTTTCAATTTCATCCTTTATTATTTAGGTTGATTGAAAATTAAGTTTCATGATTGGTTTGCTTTATATGATGTTATTACAATCTCATGATCAAAGTCAAGAGCTTGGCAGGTTAAACTATGTTGATTTAGATTTTTTTTTTTAATTTTTTTTTTAATATTGAATTGATTTAGAACTAAATTTTATAATTTGTTTTGATTTATTTTCTATTGATTTATCTCAATCACATGATCAAGGCTTGACAGATTAATCTAGATTGACTCGAGTTTATTTATTTATTTATTTATTTTAATTTTGAATATTGAATTGATAGAGAATTGACATTTAATATGTTTTTTGATTTACTTTCTATGAGGTTATTACGGTTTTATAACCTAGGTTGTGGATTTTAAATGTTAATCTGAATTGATTTGGGTCAATTTAATATATTGTTATCTCAATATTTTTTAAAAAATATGTTGTCCTATTTTTTTTTTTTTTGTTTTTTCTAGTTATTTATATTGTTTTTTGATTCGTTAAGTTAATCATATCTTATTGGATTAATATTTACTTGATTTAATTTTTTTTCTTTTTAAAAACATGCTAACAAAACTGATTTTTTATTTTTTAAGAAATTGATACAACCTGAAGTAGCATAGTAAAAAATCTAGTTAATAACTATTTCCACGGCTACCAATGCTACCCTTCAATGATGGTGACATATCCATCCAAGAGATCGAATCCACCGTGGCACTCTGTAATCTCTAAATGGAAGTTCATCCAGCCACCGGATATATATCCATGTAAATGCTAGAATATACTTAAAAAGCTTATGTTAATTTCTTTATTCTGATCCACGTTGAGCAAGTGTTCTTGCTATGATTACATAATTGTCAATTTTTTTCCGTTTTCACCAAGGTCAAGCCAGGCCTACAAAGCTTGAAGCCTGTCATTAGTCGGATACACGGTTCACAAATTTTCTAGCCATTGTGAGTAAAAACTGAGTAAACTCATATTAGATCCATTTCAAATCCGATCCGAGAGAACAAATTAATTTTTTATGCATGATAATGCTACCGTGTATGGAAGCCATGCTTTCTTTCTAAATAATATAAAACGGTAATGTATGCATCATAAAATAAAATGAAAGAGTTGCTTTAGATATAAAAACCATCATTAACAAGGAGGGAAAAAAGATAACTTGAGCAACTTGAAGAAAATGAAAGATTTTCATGTAAAAGCCATCATTTTCTGAGGTTGCTTGCAATCTCGATCACTCTAAAAACTCGGGTAAACAAAAGGTATTTGATAAGAAGGCAAGATGCTGTGAATGGCATTTCACTGTCATTCAAACGTGGTTGAGAGGAGCAAAAAAAAGAGCTAAATTGGATGGATTAGAGGCAATATCTGCGGTGGCCATTGCTATCTTGTACTGTCCCCTGGATGGTGGCCAAAATGCTATCTATCCATGATAATAAGACATCACTTTTCTTGGGAACTCATGCCTCGATGGTTTTGCTCCACTCATCTCTAATCGGTTTTATTGGTGAAGACTGAGAGCAACATTGATAGACACCCACTACCTGTTAATGGAAGGAGCAGAGATAAAGAAGAAAACTGATGATCAGCAAGAAATCTCACGTCTTTTAGTTGCCAGGCTACTTGCTTGTACATCTGCTATCACATGATTTCCGCCAAGACTCGGTGGAGAAGAAACACCACCTTTTTTCCCATTATTCATATTGTGTACTGTTTCTCTACTTTTCTGTATATGAAGTCTCAACAGAAAGCATCATGGAAGACAAGACCCCGGCCCACTTCATATTTTCTAGAAAAGAAAAACTCAACAGAAAGCATCATGGCATGCATACCATTGAAATTCCCTGGAATAAATTTTAGAGTAAATTTTAATTTCTCCTCATAGGAATGTCTCAATTTTATACTAGAAAATATGTGTAAATTTTATTTTTTCTCCTAGGATTTATGATGAAATATCTCGATATAACTCAAAATATTCTGAAAGAAAACAAAACAACAAAACAAAATAGACAGACTCATTTAAATCTTTATATTCATTTAACATTTAGTATTGACAAATTAAGAAAAAGGGATGATATTGTTATCGGTGAATGAAAATTGAAGTTGGTAGGGCATGGAGATTACTTGAGAAACAACTAACTCAAGTTTTAGATATCATTTTTTTTTTCCTGAAAAAACAACTTTTTTATTGATTTTTTTTATCTTAATTCAATTATTTCTTTAGTTTATAATATATTTTTAGATGATAATGAGATATTTTTTAAATTTTAAGAATAAAATTTAAATTTATGATCCCTTGTTGCTACAAACAGAAATGGACAAAATAAATTCAGGGAAGCTGAAACTACTTATTATCACAACCAAGGAGATTGAATTATACAAACCAAACTTTCGAGATGAATTTAAGACACCATCTAAAGCATACTAACATTTACCCTAAATTTTTAGAGTTAAATATAATTTAGTCCTTATAGTTTATAAAAAAAAATTAATTTCTCCTTGTAGTATCAACAATAATTAAATAATCATTTAACCATGCTTAATTTAAATGTATGTTTTTTGAAAAAAAGCTTTCTTTTCTCATCAACTTTCCATCCAATCTAATTTTTTTTACCTTTTCTATTTATTAAAATAAAAAAAATAATTAAAAAATTAAATGCATGGAGAAAATTAAACTAAATGATTTTTTTTTCTTTTCATATAGACTAATTTAATTATTTTTGCTAAATTACAAAGGTCAAGTTATAAATAACTCAAGTTTTTATTATTGAAAATTATTCATGAGATGGAAAAATAATAAT
Source organism: Populus trichocarpa (assembly GCF_000002775.5). NCBI lineage: Eukaryota > Viridiplantae > Streptophyta > Magnoliopsida > Malpighiales > Salicaceae > Populus > Populus trichocarpa. Next base: position 13,328,100 of record NC_037300.2, on the reverse strand, counting down.
ATTTTGGAACTTGAGGTTGGTTTTTCTTCTATTTAACATCTTTTTTTTTTCTTCACCACTTTGGGTTCTAATTCAACAAGCCCTTTTTCTTGACTCTTTTTTTTTATTATTATTTTGTTTGGATTACCAAAAAAGAGGTACGAACCCTATCACCATTTTTGTATACATGATATAGAATAAAAACAGATAATAATACATGTAGACTGAAGGGTAAATATGTTAAGTATTTGGAACAAAAGCCTCGAATTTAATTATTTTATTAATCAAGGATGATTTGTTTTAATCGTTATACACTTGTGTTCTTATAAATAATGGAATAAGACAACACTAATCCTTCCAAACATTAAAACAATATTTTTAAAAAAATATCAGAACAATATTATTATCTAATTCCACATGCATCAATATAAAGTTGATGTATCACGCATTATATATATTTGTTTAAAAATCCATGATTAAAAAAGTTAGAGATAAGATAATAATCTAGCATACTTAAACTTAGTAGAATATCAAGCTCAAATAATATAAATTTAATTTACTTCCATATCCAATATCCTTAAGTTTAGTCATGTATTGAGACCAAGTTTATACGAGTCTGGTGAGATGTTAGACCCAATATTATTGGGTTCAATTACTCGCTAAGCTCAATTCCATGTGAGTTTGATGAGGTGTCAAACCCAATATCCTTAGGTTCAACTACAAATTAATTCCAATAACATGTGGGTCTAGTGAGGTGCCAAATCCAACATTTTTAACTTTAACTATGTGCTGAGCCCCAATATATGTGGGTCTGGCAAAATACCAGACTTAACACTTTTCGGTTTAGTTGCGTGTTAAGCCCAAGTATATGTGGGTTTGATAAAATGCTAGACTTAACACATTTGAATTCAGCTGCATGCCGAGCCCAATTACATGTGGGTTTGACAAGGTATCAGACCCAACATTCTTGAGTTCAATTACATGTTGAGCCCTGCATGTGAGTTTGGAGAAATATTAGACACAACATCATTGAGTTTGGAATTTTTTCCAGCTCCAAATACATATGGTGTTGATAATATTTTTAAGCCCCATCTTGGGTCATGAAGATTTGTTTTTTTTATATATATGTTTTTTAACATAAAATATTAAAAGTAAAAAATGATCATCTCTCTACATGTTTAGATACATAAAATTCTTCTAATATCCTACCGTATTTCCATCAACATTAATATTATGTAAGAAATATATATCTCTCATTAATGTTATGTAAAAAATATTTATATTATTACTGCTAATAGAAGGAGATGATATTCCAACACCTTTATTCAAGTAACATGACAAAGTTCAGAGACTATAGATATACCTTCTGAATCATCCAGGTAAATAATTCATATTTTTTCCTATTCTCTAAGCACTCATACGCTTATTTTCAAAGTATTTATTATACACAATTAAGAACAAATATTTTTATTCTTGAAATTAAAAAAAATCATTCTCTCATTTATTGCAATCCCTTATTAAAAGTTGCTGACTTTATTATTGAAGGATCTCTAAATCACAAAAAAAAAATTATTTTACAGGTATCAGGTTTTTTATCACCTATTATCAATTTCATGAATTCTAAATAAAGAAATATTAACATTAACATATAATCTTTCTCTATCTAAGTATTAAAAAAAAAACTTTCATATTAGATTTTAAAACATTGCACGTGAAGAAAAAATCTACTTGATTGATTGATTTATGATTTTTACATTCAATTATAGAATCCAATGAAAGATAAGTATTATAAATGTTTTCCTTGCCGGATTAATTTGACAGAAGGAGAGAAAAAAATGAGATGTTATTTCATAAGAAACAAAAAATTATAATTATAATCATAAACACTTAAATTATGGGACTAAGAAGGCTCATTGATTGGTTATACTGTTCGTAAACAATAATACATTGGAAGTTTAGGTTGAACTTGCTAGTAATTATGAACTCGTTTTTCTTTCCTTCACCACTTTGGGCTCAAATTCAACGAGCCTTTTTTCTTGACTTTTTATTTTTTCCCAAAATTTACAAAAGAGAGGTACGAAGCCTATCAGCATTTACGTGTGTGATATAGAACAAAAACAGATAATAAATATGTCAATTCAACGATTAGACCGAACGAAAAATGTGTGGAGCCTTTGGAAAAGAAAACCTCAAATTCAATGGTTTTGTTAGTCAAGGATAAGCTGTTCTGTCATATAACTAATGGATTAAAAGAAAACCCTAATTCTTCTAAACACAGAAAAAAATAATTTTTTTTTAAATATCAAAACAATATTATTAACTTATTATTAAGCAAAAACTATATATTGTCTATGACATAAAGTTGTCTGCTAGCTCTAAATCACTATAATTATACGAAAAAATAAATTTTCAATACAAAATTAAGCAATAATAGTGGATGGCATGCCTTATAAAGACATTTTTGCTTCTAAAATATCGGGTTTATTATTTCTCGTTCTTAGTTTTTCCCAAATGTTGGTTTCGCAACAAGAGAGCATTCAAAGACCAATATCATCATGAAATTCGGGAGAAAATTTGACAATAAGGGCTTGTAAAGACATTTTTGCAATCATGGGACTAATATAGGCCCATTAATTGGTCCTACTGCTCTTTTTTTTTTTCCTTGTAAATAACATGGATCAAGATTACTGAGCTAGCAAAGTGAGAAGATAGAGAGAATAAAAGTTGCTAGAAAAAAAAATTGAGAAGAATAGATTAGGAACAAATTATAACTTTTAAAACCCGGAATTAACTTAATTGCTGATAGTGCCAGATACTTTTGTGATCTATTTTTTTATTTTTTTTTATTTTTTGGTTGTGAAATAACATCAATCATGATTATAGAGTTACCTCTGTCGATGGTTAGCTCAAACTTCACAGCTGGATATGGAAATCAAACTGTCGGCATCATAATAAGCTTGAATCAACTCTGATCATGATACTAATAATTGAGTCAAAGCTTATCTTTATCCACCATGACGATTTTGAAGAAATATATCGCTCACTGACTTTGAACTCGCAATATGACAATATATCCAATAAAACAAGACGTAGAGGATAGATCTTTTCTTGATCTTTATTCTCACATTCAAAGAATTGTTTTTCTTGATCTTCACAAATATTATATTTAATTATACACACACATATTTTCTTTTTGTTTGTATGTGTATCCTCGATAACATATGATATGAGGAGTGCTTTTTACGCATAGTATTTTGACCATAAGAGAACAAAAGGAGAAATGGTTAGGTATGCAATGCCTATGGAGCCATAACTTCTCTCCACAAAAATACAGAACAAGAATTATGCTAATTACCTAACATGGGTTTAAATATGACTCACCTGCATGCATGAATTCAGTCCCTGAAGAGGAGATTCTCTCGATCCTATATGAAGTGCCCAGATGAGCTAATAATATAGGTGTGGTAGTGATCATGATGGGGAAGACAGGCACATGAAGAACTAACTCGCTGAAGCCAACACAATCTATAGTAGGTAAGAGTCATAACTCCAGCAAGAAATGTCTCTCTCACTCTGTGTGCATGAGTTAGTAATGCACGTGCCCTGCTTCTCCATCTTGCTCACACACACCTTCTCTTCACTTGATATCGCTGATATAGCTCTAGCTAGAAACTCAGCCTAGCTAGCTCCTCTCTCACATAAGAAAATGAGTGAGAAAGAAAGGGGGTGGGAGAGGTGGAGTGGAGTTTTCTTAAAATGGTGAATTTGGGACACCTATCTGCAATTTTCAGTACGCGGTGTCCACTAATTTATAACAGGAGGTAAATGAATGTGTGTTCCAAGGTGGTTGTGAGGCAAGAAATGAAAAGGCTTAGTTGGATGTGGGACCTAGTGAGTTTGCAAAGCAATTTACCTCGAAGCACAGCTTGTCACAACAATCATGAATAGCATTGGACCACAGCATCACTAACGCAAAATAGATTTACTTCTATGCCCTAGCTATGGCTTGCAATTCTTAATTCAAGACAACTAAAAAGATTAATCCCATTATTTTGTTGGTGGCACCTGAACAATAGTTCGAAGTGCATTTCAAAATGGCATGTCACTATTGTTTATTCAAATGTTCTAATCTTAAGTTTATACTTTATTTGGTCTCCAAGGCAAGAAAGCCACAATAGTTAAACAAATTTAACAATAGATATTATCAATTCATTAGCTTTAGATCCCATACTCATTAGGAGTCCAATGTGAAGTGCTCACATGCTTAGCAATTTTAAATGATTCAACTTTTTATGTATTGATAAATTTAGAGAGATAAATGCATCACCGTCTCTTGTCTACATAAAAAAAAAAAAGTGAAAATAAACATCATGTCTCACTCACCTTGTTTATCCCACTTAAAAAGTATTGAATCATCTAGAAGTTTGAATTAGATAATTAAGTTTGGATTTTCAAAAAATCATTTAAAAAACTTTATACTAAAGTTATTAAACACAGTCTAGTGATCAGATCTAAAATCAGGTGTAATAATTTCTCTAGCAACAATAACTATTTATGCATGATATGCCTGCACTTAATTAGTGAGATTTAAGAGAGATTAAAAAAGTAAAACTTCTAGGTCAATCTCCATCTATAATAAAAAGAAAAGAAAACCTTATATGTTAGTAGTGATGTGCATTAATATTCTAGTTCACTATAATAATTGTATTGAAGGAAAGCTAAATTTTTGCCGATATTATTGCTATTTGTTATGTAAATTAATTGTTGTGGATTCACATTATTGTAGATATGATAAGAATATGAATTGATATGCCAAGATTGTAGAGTAAGATTTTTAGTATCCTTTCTATTTAAAACTTGTATTATGTACATGTAATTAATTATGATAGTAACAGATTAAGAATCTTCATGGTATTAGAGTAGGTTCTTATTGTTTTATTTTTTATGGATAGTAACAGATTAAGAATCTTCATGGTATTAGAGTAGGTTCTTATTGTTTTATTTTTTGTTTAAGATTATTATGACAGAAACTTCTAAATCTGATAGTGTTGATGCTGGAAACAAACCTTCTAACATTTTAGAAGGAGAACCAAATTCTAATTAGCGTCTGGGCTCTATATTGTTGAATGAACTTAACTATCTTCTTTGGTAAAGGGTTGTGATAATTGCCCTTGGTGGAAGGTCCAAACTTGGCTATGTTAATTGCCATATTAAACCTTTTGATCCTTCCTCACAAACCTATAAAGCTTGATAATGCAAATATTTAGCCATTCAGAATCTTTTTTTGATCTCTAGAGGCTATGAAAGAAATGTATGGAAATTAGAACAATATGACTCATGTTTCTTAAATAAAAAAGATCTTACTAACCTTCATCAAAATAACAAGACTTGTGTGCAATTGCTTGGAATACTAAAAGGTATGTGGAGTGAACTCGCATTATATCACCCTCATAGTGTTGATGTTGTAGTATTAAAGAAATAAGAGGAAGAAGACAAGATATTCCAGCTTTTATCTAGCCTTGATCCAGATTATAAAGATCTCCGCAGTCGATTTCTTATGAATCCTGATCTTCCATCTTTTGCAAGTGTATGTGCTACAATTCAAAGAGAAGAAACTCGCAAGAAAGTCATGAATCTAGAGCAAAAAACCACTATGTTAGAGACCCATGCTTATGTCGTTAATAGATAAATAAGGAAAGATAAGACTTATCGAGGGAAATGACAAGATTTGAAGTGTCGGCACTGTCATAATCTTGGTCATTTAATTGGGCGATGCTAGACCCTTCATCCGGAGTTGAAACCTAAGTTTGAAAAAAAGAAAGGACTTCAAAAAGGCTATGAACATAGAGCTCATGTCGCTGCTCACTCCATTGATTCTTCTTTTAGTGATGTGGTAATTTTTTCTACCAATCTAACTGTCTTTTTTTAATGATTTTGTTGCATGTCTTCAGAAGAAGGGTGATCATGTTTTGTCAATTTTTGAAAATTATGATTCCACAACTCTTTTTGGTAAGATTGTTTGTTTCTTGAAAAACTGTACTCATCTATCATAAAAACATATAAAAGGTATTTTGACTGCATTTAAAACTGCTTTAGTTGCTAGTATTGAGCATAGTTTTTGGGTTGGTGATTTGGGTGCTCCTAATCATATAACAAACAAAGTGACCAGTTTATATAATTTTGAAAAACATTTCTATTCCAACTTATGTATCTATTGCAAATATAAAACATGTTTTTGTTAAGAGTAAAATAAAGATTAAATTGTTTTCTGAAAATGTAGAATCTTAGGTTCTATATGTTCTTTATTTTCCTTTCCAATTGCTTTCCATTGGAAAACTCACTCAAACTTTAAGTTGTCTAGTTATATTTGATTCACACCGGGTTATTTTTCAGGACCTCATCACCAAGAAGATGATTGGAGAAGGGTTTTTTTTTCAATGACTTCATTATTTTTCAAGCAATCCTCGGAGAAATAAGTTTATTCAAGTTTCTGGTTTTTTTCTATTTTTGTCAGGATCAAGTTTTATGGCATCAACATTTAGCAAATCCCTCTGAAATTTTTCTCACCAAATTAATGTCTAATTTGGATACAAAAATCATCACTTAGTGATTCATGTCATTTATCTAAATTTACTAGACTACCATTTATGTTTTTTTTTTCTAGAGCTAATGAGATGTTTAAACTTGTACATTCTAATGTTTGGGGACTACTATTGAATCATTTAATGGTTTTAAGTATTTTTTTACTTTCATTGATGATTTCTCTCGTGTTACTTAACTATATCTTTTAAAAATCAAGAGTGAGGTTGTTGAAGTTTTAAAAAACTTTCATATACTGGTCATGAATCAATTTTCTATGAAAAATGAAATCCTTCAATCTAACAATGGCACTGAATACATGTCTATTTGTGTTGGTACACTTTAACAAAATAGGGTAGCTGAACATAAAAAATAGAGATCTATTGGAGAAAACTCGAGCCTTGATGATACAAATGCATGTTCCTAGGTCTTTTGGTCTCAAGGGGTGTTATTTGTTGTATATATTATTAATCGGCTATCAAACCAAGTGTTGCTTTTAAATCCCCTCTTGATGTTTTACAGAGACAATCACTTGACTTATCTCATTTAAGAGTATTTAGTTGCACTTATTTTGTGCATGTATAAACTTTAAATTATTATAAGCTTGATCTAAAGGTTGTAAGTATATTTTCTTAGAATATTCATCAGTCAAGAAGGGATATATATGTTATCATCCTTATTCTAAAAAATCTTTTGTATTAAGAGATGTTTGGTTTGAAGAAGCCACTTCATACTATGATAACTTAAGTCAGCAGGCATCCTTCAAATATTTCTTTCCTCTACCATGTCTAGCTACTACAGACGTAGCTTCTCCCTCAGCTTTACCTCCTATTGCTAGCAATGCCCCTTCATCAACTGCATATATATCTACTGGCGAAGGGACCTTTTGTCTTATTATTGTCGATGGTAGTCATGGACATACTAAATTTGATGTCAGCAATACTTCTAGTAGCAATATTTCTACATCAACTACAGACGTATTTTCTAGCTCAAGGGTTGTCAGTCCTATTATAGTTGTAATCGTGCTCCTTCAATTAAGATGTTTTTCTTACTATTATTCCTAGTGTTTATACAACCAAACATCTTATCTCTACTTCCCTTATATATCATCACCTCTCATATGCTTATAATGTTATTCCTAGTGTTTACGGGCCATGAAATTTCAGGAATCTAATTCTCAAGATGTACAAAAACATGTTATAAATGATGAGCTTCTAGCTCTTGCTTAGAATCAAACCCAGAATATTGCAAACTTCCCAAAGGAAAACAGGTTGTTGGCAGTCAGTAGGTATATAAAACAAAGTTTAATTCAGATGAATCTACTAACAGACACAAGCTGCATCTTATGCCTTAGGGATTTACTTAGACTTTTTGAGTAAACTACAAGGAAACCTTTGCTCTTATTGCTAAACTGAACATTGTCTGTGTTATATTATCAATTATTGTGAACAATGAGTGGTTAATGTGTCAAATGGATATAAAAAATGCCTTCTTGCATAAGAATCTTGAGAAAGAGGTCTACATGAAATTACCCCCTAGTCATCCTCAAAGCTTAGATCCTGTCTAAATGTGTCAGCTTCACAAATCAATTTATAGGTTAAGTGTTGTTCTTGAAGAAATTGATTTTAAAAGGAGTAATGTCGACTCATCTTTGTTTGTTCATCTTGACCCAATGACACATTGGTGGTTCTTATTTATGTTGATGATCTTATTATTACAAGAAATAATATTGATTCCATTTCTTATCTCAAGTCCACTTTGCAACAACGATTTTCTATTAAAAATCCCGACCACTTGAAGTATTTTTTTGGAATTGAAATGATGGTTTCTCATAAAGGGTTATTCCTTAACCAACACAAATATGTTTTTGACTTACTTAAAGATGTTGAGATGATGGATGCTAAACCTGACCCTACTCCATTGGATAGTAAATTGAAGCTTGAAACAACTAATGAGCCTCTCCGGTCTATCAATCACTACCAACATTTTGTGGGTAAGCTTATTTACCTTACTATTAAATGGCTTAACATAACTTATGCAATTAGTCTTGTTAGTCAATTCATGCATGCACCTATTATTTTTCATTTGAGTATTGTCAAGCGAATCATGTGTTATCTCAAAGGTTCTATTGAATATGGAATTGTCATGCCTAATAATGTTCACATTGAAATAACTGGATACAATTATTTAGATTAAGTTACAAATTCTATTGATCACAAGTCAACCACTGGTTATTGTATGTTTGTTCATGGTAATGTTGTCTCCTGACATAGCAAAAAAACATGTTATAGTGTTAAAGTTGAATATTGTGTAATGACATCAGTTGCTTGTGAATTAATTTAGCTTAAAGTTCTTCTTTCTAAGCTGGGATTTTCAAGTAGTGTTCCTATGACTCTTGTTACAAGTGCGCATGCGGCGTGGCGGGATATCGAGGTCAAGGAATCATCACTTAATTGTTTGGTTTAGGGTCACTAAGAGACCCGAGTGGACTGATCTTATAAAAAATTTCAAGGTAAGGGACTGGTTGTGGTTAGGAAATATATTAACACCCCTAGTGCACCTTACATGAGGTAAGATGCATTGTGTGGTATGGATGTGGTTTAAAGGTGTTGATGAGTTCCTAGTCGATGGTACGTCAATGACTTAGTACAAAGTTTTATGCTTATGAACAAAACTAACATTTCGAATTTATTATGGGCTCATATGCCCATATAAATTCTTATAAGAAGAATTCATATAGATATCCTGATAGGGTTCACTTATCTTGGAAGGTGAAAGTGTTTTCCATAACTTGTATATTGTGGTGAGAAATACTTTTAATTAAAATTGGTGAATATTAAATTTTTTTTAGAATTTCTTAGTTAACTCCTAATATTTAAATATCAGCCTACATATAGCCCCAAAAATTATAATAGAATATTGACCAATAATTTTTAGAGAAGAAAAAAAAAACTTAGGGTTATTGAAATATTGGCTAAATCCTGAAGGAATTTTACAAATTTATTGTAAATTCCACACAAAAATGCAAAGTAATACGAAACAATTTCTAAAACAATGCTTAAATTTTCTCTCTCTCTTTTTTATAAGGATTAGACCATATGCAAAAAGCATAATTTTTTTTTAAAAAAAGTCATATTTGGAAAAAAAAAAAAAAAACCTATTTTCCCCTAAAGCCAAAACTGTTCAAATAGGCTTAGGGGGTGTTTTCCAAACACACCCTTAAGCCAAGGAAAACCTTTAGCAAAAACATTGCCATCTAAACAGGGTCTTAACCTTTGGCCCAATTTTGACCTTACCAGGTTGACCCGAAACTTTTGGTTCAACTCGAAAAACAAACCAAAACCTAACCTAGAATCCAAAACGAAATCAAACTTTAAAAAAACACAAAAACTTAAAAACTTTTTATCAAAACGGATCAAACCCAGAAAAACAAAGAACATGGAGAACACCAAATAACATTCAACATGAACCTAGCAACGTAGATATCAAATCAGACTAGATACGAAAAAACTAAGGACATAAATATGTTTGAAATCATGCAAAGATCAATAATCTAGCATTCATATACTTCAGATATCACTAAAAAACTGTGATTTTATCAGAATAAGTTTTGGTTCAAAAATGAAACCTTAGAATTAAAACCTACTGAAAACATGTTATTGATGCAAAAAAGAAAATCATAGATTATTAACTAATAAAGTTGTTTAAAGGATTCTGTGTAAAGAATTGGAACAAAACTGGTCCAAATCATGGAACTAAGACAATGCTCTTTCCAAGAACAAGAAGAACGTTGCCCAACAACCCAAAAACTCAACACACTATCAAGCCTCCAAAACTAGCATTTTTTACTTCTAAAACATGTTTTCTTCATTTTAGCAAGTTACACAACCATAACCAAACATGTTTGAATAAAAACAACTAACAAATAACATTAAAATATCAAAATCATGCAAGGGGTTCCAAATCTCGAAACTACCAACTTAAAATAGCGAACCAAAACATCAAATTTCGATTCAAAACTGTCTCTTTAAATACTTGGAACCCAAACCATGTTCATGAACAAAAAACACACTAACAAACCAGCAAAAAAAATTAATAATCCTACTGTTAGATTTCCAAATCACCATATTCCATTTAATCTAAACATTCAAGCATATTCTAAACATCTAACAACACTAATAGACAACTCCAAACAAGATCAAATAAAGAAAAAAAACATTTTGTGTATTAATCAAAATCAAATCTAATAGCAATATAATGCAACAAATGTTCAAAAACACCATAAAACATGAAAGAACAAGTTAGAGATGTGCTTTATGGACATCATCTACCAGGATAAATGAATGTTTTATAACTTCTAAGCTCAAACAATGGTTGTTGCCTTTTGGTTCTTTCTTTTTCAAATTTGTTACTTTCTCTAAAAATATTTTCACCAAATAAGTCATTTGTCAATCTGAATTGGGTTGTCAATTTTGCTAATTTTATACATGCTTGTCATCCAACTTTTCCACTTGTTATTTTGGTCTTTCACCGCCAACTTGAACAATCTTCTAGGCTTTCTTCATGTATATCCTCTTGTATTTTGGATTTTTTTTTTGTTGATTTTTTTATGGGGTCAAAAGTGGGTAACAACAACTTTGTTTTGTGATAACCAAACTGTCATGCATTTTGCTGTTAATCTTGTTTTTCATTAAAAAAAAACAAAACACATTGAGGTTGATTATCATTTTATTCATCAACAAGTTCAACCCCAAATTATCAAAACACATTACACTTGCAACCATGATCAACTTGCTAATGTGTTCACCAAGAACTTTTCCTCTACTCACTTCCATCGTTTGTTGTCTAAGTTTGGATCAATTAATCCCCTTAATAAGGGGAGTGCTATAGGAAAGCTAAATTATTGTGATATTATTGCTATTTGTTATGTAAATTAGGTGTTGTGGATAACATGATTATAGATATGATAAGGATAAGAATTGACATGGCAAGATTGTAGGAGTAAGATTGTTAGTATTCTCTCTGTATTTAAAATTTGTATTCTGTACATGTAATTAATTACGATTCTAACATATTAAGAATAAAATTCTATTCTTTTGATTAGTTTTTCTTCAAATTTATACTTAAATTGAGCATCAGTAGGTAGCATGGTCAAGTTATGGCTCCCATGGATCCATTTATGACTGCATATTCATTATTTGAACTCCCAATGGTCCCTGGACAACGAATATCATAACTGGCTTGGCAAGATATCTGAGGTCATCACAGGCATCTTGTTCCATAATGAATTGTCAATGCATGCCCTACTTCAGTCTCTCAACCCCGACCCCACCCCTTTAGTTGGATGTGGACATAGAACCAAACCTTAAGTCACATTCAGTTCGGAGATCCTGTTTGTCCTACCATGATCTTCCATTTAAATTGGAACAGTGACTCGTTGGAAGATTATGGAAGTGTTTACAATGCAAATAACATTTCATTTTCTTTATTTATAGATACACGAGAAGTAATGTGTTGGATACATGCATAAAGGAGAATTTCAATCAAATACTCCAGCCTGTTGTATCAAGATTCGATTTTCTGTAGACATTAATGCTACTTTGTATAATTGATAATTGGCCAGAAAGGCTTCAGGTTTTTTTTTTTTTTTTTCCCCAGTGAGAGGTTCGAAAACTTTTTATGAGAAAAAAAAAATAATATCACATGAATTACAGTTTGTTTATCGACCAATGAAATATTCCTTAAAAAGGGAACATACTGAATGCCCTAACCAAGAAGAAATGGACCGTTTAAATCGCAATGAGTGGACTTATCCTTGCCACAAGGTCATCTAGACTTGTTTCTATCGTGAGCATATTCCTACATGGCTGCTCGCCACAGAACATGCCATTCATTCATGTGTCATAATTAACTTGAAAATGATGTATTTGTCTTAAATCTTGAGGCAAATTCGTTTCTAAAAAATTTACTAGAAGGTGAAGTGCTTGGAATTCCATGGAAAACTGAATTTTAATTAATACTAAGTATGCTTTTCTATTCATATGTTCCTTTATGTTTATAAGATTAAAGCTAGATTATGCATCTTACTAAATTAAGATGTTTTTCAAGTTATATGAATTTTAATTCTACACAAACTTGTATTTATGATTTCTCTCAAAAGCTGTATTTTATTACAATTCATGGTTTATTAATTTTTATATTAATATTATAATTCACATTACCTAACTTGTTATGCCAGACATTATAAGATTCAAGCAAATAAGAAAAATAAGCAATCTTCTTCTTCTTATTATTATTATTAGTTAAAATGGTCATTAAATTTATTTTAAAGAGATCATCACTGAGATATTCATTTCCTGCAAACATATCACTCTTAGTGAGTATAAGTTTATCACTCTAAAAAATCATCCTAACAATGAGCCAGATACTAAGTTCTTTCTAATGTCAGCAACATGTAGTACATTATTGAGAGTGGAACCTTTCCAGATATAATCTTAGTTTGTTTTTTTTTAAAATAAAATAAAATATTATTATTTGAATTGAAAGGAGGGAAATGCATGTTGTCATATAATTGGAAAACAAATTCAAAAATCAAAAGTTATTAAACCGGTGAGGTGTATGACTTAGGTTACGAGTTTGCTAAGTGAACACGGATTCACTCTTTTCTTTTTTATTTTCCTTTCTTTAATTTCATATTTTTTTTCCAATTTATTCTATCATATTAGGTTGATTGAGAATTGGATTTCATAATTTATTTCAGTTTATTTTTTATGAGTTTATCATGGTCTTATAATCCAAATCGTGAATTTAACATATTAGTTTGGGTTGACTCAAATTGATTTAGTATGTTGTACTCTAAGTGTTTTTTTTTTAAATGTCGTCCAGTATGTTACCATTTCAACTTTTTTTTAAAAAAAAATATGTCATTCAATATGCATTATGTTTTTAATTTATAATAATCAACTTTTTTCTCCAACAAAACATGTTAGATTTTTTTTAACATAAAAAAAAAATAATTTGACCCGCAGTATAGGACATATAATTACTATAATCAATGTGTGATAATAAATAAAATGGATGAAATTAAAAAAAAACTAATTAAAGAGGATGGTGAATTCACTGTTTACCTAGACACAGTTCATTATGGATGATAATAGTTAATTTACCATCTCACCCTTACAAAACAAAGAGTATAGGCTAATAATTGGGGGTAGAATAGTCTTTTTAATGAGAGCATTTTGGAATTTTGAAATTGGCCACGACAGGACATAAATTTTCCTCTTTGTTTTTTGCACAAATAAATTACATTGATGATTTTAAAAGAGAGAATTTGTTTGTTTGCTATGAAGGGGTATTTCTATCTTTTTATTTTATTGTGTACAATTAAATTATTATATGACCCTTCCAGTTAGGAAAAAATTTAACTAATAGTGGGGGCTCCTTTTGTAATTTCATTTTTATAAGTATAGTTAAAAGACCGACTTACCCTTTAAGCTTCTTTTTTAAAGCCTAGGGTCAAAGAGTATTTTACTTATTTTGTAAGTAGTTTTTGTTGTTGTTTTTGAGGTGGGGTAGGGGCATTGTGGTCTTTTAAGAAATTAAAAGAAATAATAAAAAAAGGTTGATGCGTGTTGAGAACGGGTTAGTGTGTTAGTCGCTCCACCATCTATGAACAGCGCGTGCAATTGATTCCGACAACCAAAAAGGCCATTCAAGGGTTGCTTCAGCTTCATTTCGGCATCTCTTCCATGGATATGCGGCGCGTACACTAATAAGAACTCTGGTTTGTCAATGATGATTATTTTTTTTCTTTCCTCTCTATTCCTCGGTCTTTGCGCCCTACCACCTGATTTTTCAAGCTAGCCCCTAAACTTCTATTTCTTTTTTATTTAGCTCTGTTCTTTTGGCTATGATTTTTTTTTTTAATAATTCATTGAATAATATTTTTGTTTTGATTTCATCCTCAATCAATTTTTTACTTTGTCAAATTTAGTCCCCATTCTTTTAATTTTTATTTTTTGTAATCTAAGATAATTTTTGGAGTTGTATTTTTTTGCAATTTCACCCTCCGTAAATCTTATTCCTAATATATTTTATCCTTATTGTTTTGATTGTTTTTTTTTTTTTTTGCTTTGTAAAATTTTCAAAACTAGTATCTTTTTTACTCAATTTAATTCTTCAGCATTTAATTGGTTTGAATTTAAGCTTTTTGGTTAAGCACTTGTTTAAGACTTCACGGGTTGCAAGCTTTGAAAATTAACCCGGCTTCATGAGGTTTTCCTAAGATTGCTTAGGTTTTTTTAATCATTTTTTTAAGCTGATGTTTTTTTGATTTTATCCTTTAATATTTATTTAATTAAAGATTGAGCTCTGTTTTTTTTTTTCCATGCTTTCTATGACCATGGTTTTATCATTTTTTTTTATTTAATTAGGTTACCTCATGTCTTTTATTTTTTATTGTTTGTTAAATTTATTTTTTCAAATAAATTGTTATTCTTGAATTAAATAGAATTGATTTATTGAATATAGACGGATGTTCACTTCATTTTGTTTTGTTCGATTTGCTTTTCTGGGACGTTACTCTAGCAATGACTTCTTCTTATGTTATCGTCCAAAATGTTGCAATTGAGTTTGAACCATCTCAACAAGCTATTTTTTTTTATGAGTGATGTCCACAATGTAGTGACAGTGAGTTTTCAACAAAAATTTTTTTCTTTTTTTCTAGGTATAATATTGATGGCCTTTTTTTTTAGTTGATTGTTTCCAGATATTTTTTTATGATGGCTCGTCTATTATTATTACCTATAATTTAAATAAAATTCTTAAATTACCTGATGTTATTGAATCCAATTAAATTAATAACTCGAGTATTAGATGTTTATGCTTGGGCATGTCTCATGTAAACGATCCAGTAAAAACTAAAATTGCAAAACACCTCACAGTGGCTTCGAAGTAGATCTTAGAGGTTGGTTTTGACCTCAAAATAGCATGTGCACGCTTTGTAGGTCATCCTATGCAGTAGGGTATTGGATGAACTTATAGAATTCAAACGAGCAATAATCTAATTTTGGTTGAAGCTAAGCTTGCTTAGCTTTGTAGGCTAGCTCCTAGGCTTTTTAGTAGTAAAATTGGTCTTTATATTCCTCCATTCAACATCATAATTGATTCAAAATATTAATATCATTAATTGCAATCTTTTATTAGCAATATTAGTAACATTATTTTTTATACCTAACTAAATGATTTATATATAAAAAAAATCAATAACAACTAAATTGTTGAGAGGGATGTTAAGAAAGGAATGCAAGCAATATTAAGCAAAGAGCACTTAGACAGGTAGTACTAGGCACACCTAGTCGGATGATGAAGTATGGATTGAGGGATTACTAATGTGAGATAGGCTTGTTAAAGGAAAACTCTCAAGTTTATATTGGTATCATATTGTTAGTTTAACCCTATGAGGCAAGACAGGGGTTATTTATAGAAGAGAATGGGGTGTAATTATCAATGTAATTATGACATTTAACAGTAAAAAAAAAAACTGGGTGTGGAATGAGGTGTTACAATCAGTAATGTCACTGTTGTGACACATGTTTTAGATGTGGTGTTTGAGTTATGTCGAGTGTTCTATGAAGAAACTCGTTTATATTATTATTATTATTTTTTATCAAGAAAACGTTAAGAACTTGAAATGTTGTAGTTCTTAATAAGCCCTGTGTTAGAGGTCTAGGCGCGGGGCGCGCCAACGAAGGCACATTGCCTAGAATTCGGCAGCGATGGACTGCGGCAGAAACGAATTCGGCAGGCAGCGTGCAAGGGTCTGTGCAAGTCTTTGAGCTGGCGACTTGGCATGGACGTGGGGCTTAGACAATGGACTTTCTAAGTCAGCAGCTGACACAGCAAGGCAGACAATTGGGGCTGCTATGAGGGCAGGCAGAATCATGGGTGGAGGGGCCAGATAATGGAGGACAAAGTGCTTCACCAACCCACTAAGGATAATGGGGAAGGTAGTGCTCCACTAGTCCATGTAAAGGGTGATCATGGGGGAGATAATGCTCCACCATGCCCCGAAATTAGGGGATTATAGGTGAGGATGGAATCTCACATTTGGCTATAAATAGGCTGCCAAGCCTCTGCTGTGTAGCATGCGATTTGTGCATAGCACACACCATTTTTGTGTATTCCTTTGTTGACGAGATAAATAAAGGTTGAGAGGGATTCTTGTAAAACTCTAGTGTGCTTGTGTTGCTTGTGTTGCTTGTGTTTACTTGTTGTCTACGACGAGGCGAGTGTGAGAACCTCCTTGAGTGAGCGAAACACATAGTCGTAGGAAAACACGAGTGAAAGGGTGAGGCAAGGCTGAGTCTAGTTGGGACTAGACTGCCGCATTGGGTTAAGTTTAGTTGCGAAAAATTAACCCCGTGACAATTGGTATCAGAGCACGGTTGATTCAACAACGTGCAACCCGAAGCCATGGAAGCCATTCGGGAACGGCTTACACGTCTGGAGACTTTGATAGGGCCAGACGAGGAAGAGGAAGATCGCTCTATAATGGATCGCTTGAAGGAAGCTATGGAAAGCGCTGAACGGGCGGAGAGCTTGTACATCTCGCTTGCGGCAGAATCGAGTGAGCGATTGGCTGCTGCCGAAGAGATGATTGCTGTTCTAAAGAGGGCAGTCACAAACACTCCTCTTGGGGTAAGTTCTTCTAAGCCTAAGTTGCCCGAACCAAAATGTTTTGGTGGAGCAAGAAGTTCCAAAGAGCTGGAAAATTTCTTATGGGACATGGAGCAATACTTCAGTGTTGCGAGGATAGGCGCAGCAGAACAAGTTGATCTCACCGTGATGTATCTCACGGGTGACGCAAAGCTTTGGTGGAGGACGAGAACCAAAGACGATCTAAGTGCGGGACGTCCAAAGATTGAGACATGGGAGCGTCTCAAGAAGGAGCTGAAGGAGCAGTTCCTCCCGAACAACACATCGTGGATTGCACGAGACGAATTGAAAAGACTCAAACAAGACAGGTCAGTTCGTGATTATGTGAAGTCTTTCAGTTCTTTAATTCTCGACATCGAGAATATGTCCGAGGAGGACAGGTTGTTCAATTTTATGTCCGGATTACAACCTTGGGCGCAAGCGGAACTACGACGACAGAATGTGAAGGATCTGTCTTCTGCTATTGCTGCCGCGGACAACTTGGTGGACTATAAAGCTCCTACGAGAGAGAGCTATAAATCAGCCTCCTTCAAGGGGAAGAGCAAGGAGGAAAGGCCAAAGAAGAAGTTTGGTGGGGGTGCTGGAAAGGCTACTGCCGCGGAGAAAGGCAAGTCAAAATTTACGAGCACACCAGGTAATGGTACTAAACCGAACCTTACATGCTTCATTTGTGATGGTCCTCACTTTGTGAGGGAATGCCCAAAGAGGGAGAAGTTGAATGCTATTCGGGCTGGGAATAGCGATGAGGAAGAAGGGGTAGTCACGCGCGTCAATCCTATGCGTGTGCTGAACTGCCTGGTAGCTGAATCAGGGGATGCGGCTGCCGAAACCTGCCATGTTGAGAAAGACTTGGCGAGAATTGATACATTGAGAAAAGGGAAGCCAGGGGCTTCGGACAACCTGATGTATGTGAAGATCGGGATAAATGGCAAAGACATAAATGCTATGCTGGATTCAGGCGCAACCCACACGTTTGTGGCAGATCGGCTGGTGAAGGAACTTGGCTTGCGGCTGAGTGATAGCCAGACATCCATGAAGGCAGTGAACTCGAAGGCACAAAGGATTGCTGGGATGTCTTACGATGTGCCGATAGTGCTGGATCGGTGGAGAGGTAAGCAAGATGTGTTGGTCGTAACTCTTGATGATTACGACATTATTCTTGGCCTTGATTTCTTACGGAAAGCCAAGATTGTATTAATGCCATATCTCAATGGAATCATGGTTGCGAGTGAGGGATGCCCATGCTTCATCCCATGTATAAACGTCGCAATTGCGAACGTTGTGAAAGGAAAGAAGAGCTTGATATCGGCAATTGCTATTGAGAAGGCATTGCGGAAAGGAGGGGAAGTTTTCCTAGCAACAATAGTGGAGGAGGAAGCCGACTATTGTGAGGAGGTGCCGAAAGAGATTGCTAGCGTGCTGCAGCAATTCGAAGATGTGATGCCGCCTCAGCTGCCAAAGAAACTCCCGCCTAGGAGGGCCATCGACCATCGAATTGAGCTGGTGCCAGGGGCAAAGCCACCATCTCAAGCTCCCTACCGAATGTCGCCAAAAGAATTGGCCGAATTGAGGAAGCAGTTGGAAGAGCTGATTGATTCAGGGTTTGTCCGACCTTCCAAAGCTCCATATGGTGCTCCGGTTTTGTTCCAAAAGAAGGCGGATGGGAGCCTTCGCATGTGTGTGGACTACCGAGCGCTAAACAAGGTAACAATCAAAAACAAATATCCTGTTCCTTTGATTCAGGATTTGATGGACAGATTGTGTGGCGCTTCGATCTTTACGAAGTTGGACTTGCGATCGGGGTATTGGCAAGTGAGAGTTGCTGACGGAGATGAGCATAAGACTACTTGTGTGACGAGGTATGGCTCGTACGAGTTTCTAGTTATACCGTTTGGCCTAACAAATGCTCCAGCAACGTTTTGCAATTTAATGAATGATGTGTTATATGATTTCTTAGACAATTTTGTTGTAGTCTACTTAGATGACATTGTAATCTATAGTAGAGGAATTGAAGAACATGTAACTCATCTTTCCAAAGTCTTAGGTAGATTGAGAGAACATGAACTGTATGTAAAGAAGGAAAAATGTGAGTTTGCAAAATCTGAAATTATGTTCTTAGGCCATGTAATTGGAGAAGGACAGGTGAAGATGGATCCACGGAAGATCCAAGCCATCGTGGAATGGACAGCACCAAAATCAGTCCCGGAATTGAGGTCATTTTTGGGGCTTGCAAACTACTATAGACGGTTCATTGAGGGATATAGCAAGAAGACAACTCCTCTCTCGGATCTTCTCAAGAAGGACCGGAGATGGGAATGGACAGTTGACTGCGAGCAAGCTTTTGAGAAGCTGAAGACAGCGGTAGCGTCAGCTCCAGTTTTGGGGCTGCCTGATTTTGAGAAGCCATTTGAAGTGAATACTGATGCTTCGGATAGGGCTATTGGTGGAGTGCTCATTCAAGAGGGACATCCGATTGCTTTCGAGAGTAGGAAGCTAAGTGATGCGGAGCGGAATTACTCAACACACGAGAAGGAAATGACGGCGGTCGTGCACTGCCTTGGCATATGGAGAGTATATCTGCTGGGGCCAAAATTCATTGTCAAGACCGACAATGTTGCTAATACATTCTTCAAGACGCAAAAGAAATTGTCACAACGACAAGCTCGGTGGCAGGAATTTCTGGCCGAATATGATTTCGTATGGGAGCACAAACCGGGGAGCCACAATCAGGTTGCGGATGCACTCAGCAGACGCGAGGTAATAGCTACTGTTCTTGCTATTGTTCAGGTGGAGTCAGATATGCTGGATCGACTTCGCCAAGCTGCTACGGAGGATGCAGCGTACAAGAAAATGGTGGAACTTGTACGAGAAGGGACAATACGGAGGTATTGGTTATAGCAGGACCTACTCTATGCAAAAGGGGGTCGAATCTTCGTGCCAAAGGGAGAGCTGCGAAAATACTTAATGACGGAGACGCATGATCCGCAGTGGGCTGGACATCCTGGCCGGGAAAGGATGCTTGCTCTCTTGTCGCAAACTTATTATTGGCCGAAGATGGAGGATGATGTGGAACTTTACGTAAGGACTTGTCTAGTGTGTCAACAAGACAAGACTTTGCGGCAACGAGAGGCAGGCTTGTTACAGCCACTGCCGATTCCAGAAAAGCCTTGGGTGTCGGTTTCAATGGATTTTATTGTTGGTTTTCCAAAGGTGGATGGCATGAACACAATCATGGTTGTTGTGGACAGATTCACCAAGTATGCG
Organism: Populus trichocarpa; assembly: GCF_000002775.5. Classification (NCBI taxonomy): domain Eukaryota; kingdom Viridiplantae; phylum Streptophyta; class Magnoliopsida; order Malpighiales; family Salicaceae; genus Populus; species Populus trichocarpa. Next base: position 13,307,562 of record NC_037300.2, on the reverse strand, counting down.
GTGTTTGTCGCTGCCCCGACGGTGTGTACAGCCGAAGTGGCCGCTGAATTATTCTACCGCAACGTGGTGAAGTACTTTGGAGTGCCTTCAGACATTGTGAGTGATCGCGATGTGCGATTCACGGGCAGATTCTGGACAGCATTGTTCAACATGATGGGAACAAGGCTGAAGTTTTCAACTGCGAACCATCCGCAAACCGATGGGCAGACGGAAAGGATAAATGCTTTGCTAGAGGAATATTTGAGACACTACGTGACAGCAATGCAACGAAACTGGTTGGAGTTGCTAGATAGTGCGCAGTTTTGCTACAATCTTCAAAAATCCTCGGCAACGGAAGCAAGTCCGTTTGAGCTAGTGTTGGGAGCTCAACCCCAAACTCCTGCGGAGATTGCAGTGCAGATATCGGGTGGGAAGAGTCCAGCAGCATACAGGTTTGCGATGGAGCGGCAGGAGCTATTCGAGCAAGCGCAAGATAGCTTGCGCAAGGCAAGGAAAAGAATGCTCAAATATGCCAATCAAAAGCGGAGATTGCTGGAATTCAGTGTGGGTGACAAGGTGTTGCTCAAGTTAACTCCGCAGATTTGGAAGAAAATTGTGGGGACGAAGCACCGAGGGCTGGTGCCAAGGTACGATGGACCTTTCGAAGTCATCGAAAAGGTAGGCGCTGTTGCCTATAGGCTGAAGCTGCCCGAACGGCTGAAACTTCATCCTACGTTTCACGTAAGTTACTTACGGCCTTTTTATGAAGACAACGAGGATCCAAAAAGAAGCAAGTCACAACGAGCTCCTCCTACGATTCATAAACAATTTGACGATGGGATTGTCAAGATTATGGATCATCGTAGACTCGGCCAACATCGAAAGAATCGGCGGACAGAATTCTTAGTAAAATGGAAGAAAAATGAGGAGGTTTCATGGGAGAAAGATACTGACTTGTGGCAATTTGAGGATCAAATACAAGACTACCTCACGTCTATTCCGACGAGGACGTCGGACTCTTCTAGTGTGGGTGGTTTGTTAGAGGTCTAGGCGCGGGGCGCGCCAACGAAGGCACATTGCCTAGAATTCGGCAGCGATGGACTGCGGCAGAAACGAATTCGGCAGGCAGCGTGCAAGGGTCTGTGCAAGTCTTTGAGCTGGCGACTTGGCATGGACGTGGGGCTTAGACAATGGACTTTCTAAGTCAGCAGCTGACACAGCAAGGCAGACAATTGGGGCTGCTATGAGGGCAGGCAGAATCATGGGTGGAGGGGCCAGATAATGGAGGACAAAGTGCTTCACCAACCCACTAAGGATAATGGGGAAGGTAGTGCTCCACTAGTCCATGTAAAGGGTGATCATGGGGGAGATAATGCTCCACCATGCCCCGAAATTAGGGGATTATAGGTGAGGATGGAATCTCACATTTGGCTATAAATAGGCTGCCAAGCCTCTGCTGTGTAGCATGCGATTTGTGCATAGCACACACCATTTTTGTGTATTCCTTTGTTGACGAGATAAATAAAGGTTGAGAGGGATTCTTGTAAAACTCTAGTGTGCTTGTGTTGCTTGTGTTGCTTGTGTTTACTTGTTGTCTACGACGAGGCGAGTGTGAGAACCTCCTTGAGTGAGCGAAACACATAGTCGTAGGAAAACACGAGTGAAAGGGTGAGGCAAGGCTGAGTCTAGTTGGGACTAGACTGCCGCATTGGGTTAAGTTTAGTTGCGAAAAATTAACCCCGTGACACCCTGCGTTGATCTTTTCAAGTTATATTCTCCCATCATCCCATAACACTCATTGGTGAGCAATAGACCCACGCTTAGAATGATGTTTATAGGTACGCCTCCAACTCACAAAATAAAGAGAAAGATGCTAAACACGATGCTATCTCAAGTGTAGATTAATAACCGATAGAAAGATAACTTGGTAAAAAAAAAGCAAGATATATAAATTTCACTACTGGAAAATTATCAATTAGAAACGGAAATACTTGCAGAATTTTTTTGTTGATATATTGCGATGACCTTTACCGATAGAATTTTTCATCCCTGTATCCATTAGTAAACACCGACAGAAACATTCCTTCGGTATATACTGAGAGAATTGCAGTGTGAAAATAAAAAATGAAAAAAATCCAAATAGTACAATGACGTATAACTTTTACAGACGATATTATGGACGAAATTAATACAATGGTAAAGTACGCCATAAATATGCTGATGGAAAAAATTCCTTAGTATATACCAAGGGAATTACGAAAGGTATTACAGTAGGATTCAAAAAAGACAAATCATACGATGACATGATATTTTTACCGACATAATGTCTGACGGAGTTATTCATAAGTAATTCTGTCGATAATATTTAATTTATAACCTGACGATTGACCCTCCTCTCCACCTTCTCTATTTCTTCTTTTTTCTTATGCATTTTTTTTTCTGCAACAAACAATCACCCCCCAATCTCAATATAATTCAACCTCCCATCTACCCTTTTTTATTTGAACTCAATTTTAAAATGTTAATTTTTTTGCATATTTTTGTAGCATACGTATTTTGTTTGTGTGTTTACTTGTTTTATAGTTTTTTTCTCATACAAATTTGTTATATAAATTTATGATTTGTACATGTTAGAGTTTGTGACTGTTATCATCCATGAGTCCGTCGGTAATATATATATATATATATATATATATATATATATATATATATATATATATATATTTGATTATCTATTCTTTTATCCTCTAAATTTTTTGTTGTTATTTTCTGGACATATCGAGTTATCTTGTAATTTTGAAAGGAATATTAAATATCCATATTCTCATAGGTTATTATAACTATTAAAAATAATTTCAACCATAGAAACTTATGGGTATGTGATAAAACATTGTAAAAGAATGACTCAATCTAAAATCTAAAAACTTTAGATATAAATTATTGATTACTCTTGATATATACATATAATAAATATACTAAAATACATGGAAGAATCATTGTGGCCATATACCCACTTCATTATTCACAATAATAGTGGAGTGATGTCTATGGCCTTGGCAAAAGAAATTCTATACCTTTGATTAAGGGGTATTTTGATATTTTTCACACTGGTCATTTGTCATTATTGGTTAGTGTGAGAGTATTTTTGTCTATACAATATTTTTTGAATAATAAAATAACAAAAATACCCCCAAGAGTAAAAAAAAAAATTATTTCAAGTAACGGTATATAGGTATTTTCAATTTTTTATATATAGTTGAATTACAAATGTACCCTTGGATTCAAGAAATTTAATGCATTGAGGCCAAGGGTATTAGACTCTTTTGTCTCTATTTTTTTTTGTTAATTGTTGATTTTTTATATTTCTCTCTCCTACCCCCAATAAATACATTATGATCCTTAGTATTAATGGTATTCCAGATTCAGTCTTTTTAGTTTTGATTTGTATTTTTTTTTTCATTTTCCTTTTTGTTAAAGTTTTATGTGTTTTCAATTTAACCCTTGGTTTCTAATTTGTATATATAATTATTTTTTATTTGGTTCTTCTGCTTTTAATTTTGTATTTTTTTTCCCTTTTAACAAAGTTTTCATAGGTTTCAATTTTATCCTTCAAATCAAGTTTATGATTTTAGTTTTTTCAATGATAATAATAGTGGTTTTAGTTTGGTCCCTTTTTTTATTTCTTATTATTTTTCTTGGTTTTTTGTCAAAGTTTTTATAGTTTTCAATTATGTCCTTCAAATCAAGTTCATGGTTTTTATTTTTTCAATAATAATAATAATAATAATAATGGTGCTAATAAAAATAAAAATAATAGTAATAGTAATGTTAGTTATGAAAATAGTAATGATGATGATGATAATAGTGGTGATAGTGATAAAAATAAAAATAGCAATGAAAATAATAATATTATTGATGATAATAGTAATAATAATGATAGGAACACAACAACAACAATAATTGTAATAGTAATAGTAATAATAATGGTTTGTTCATGATGATGATGATGATGACGACGACACAACAACAATAATAATAATTAAATATTTGTTATCTTGTGTTAATTTAACCCTAATTAGTGTTGTTACATATTTGTCATAACTAGTTTTTTATGTCATTTTTTAACCTCATTTCAATACCTAAACATCATTTTTTGTATAAAAATAATAATTTGAGCCAGTAGCGAAGCGTAGGAACCAAGACTAGTAAGCTTTATAGAGAAACTGAACAATAGAAAAGATAACACATTATTAAGGCTATGTTTATTTCCCAGAATTTACTTTTCAGGAAATCATTTTCCAAACTTTCCTGTATTTGTTTGACATTAGGAAAGTTGGTCAATGGAAAACACTTTCCAGTCAAAGAAAGATTTGGCTTGGTTTCCAGGAAAGTGTTTTCCTGGAAAATTTGGGTGGAAAACACTTTCCGGAAGTTGTGAAAAAATTAGAAATGTCATATTATTTGCTGATTATATCAAATTTGGTCTTCAAACTTTTGATTGCTATATATATTTTGTTTTGAATATTTATTTTTCAATTTCATCTCTTAAAATTTAATTTTTATATTAACTTTGGTCCTCATTTTTATAATTGTTATTTGCTTTCCCTTATCATTTTTTTATTGAAATTTTATATCTATCAAATTTGGTCCTCATTCTTTTGATTGTTACTTATTTTTTGAAATAATTTAAGAAATGTTAATTATTATTATTTTAATTTCTTCATCTTTCATTTTTTTTTATTTTTTAGATTTGATCTCTATTATTTTGATTATTATTTATTTTATTTGAGATAATTTATGAAATTATATTTTTTTTCAATTTCATTCTCATTCAACTTTTAATTTGTAAGATTTGTTCCTTATTATTTTAATAAACTTGAGAAAAATAAAACATTAATAAGTTATTTTCCAGCTCATTTTTCATGACATAACCAAACACTGGAAAGTGTTTTCCAACTTATTTTCCATTACACTACTAAACATCAGAAAATAATTCACTTTTCCGGAATTCACTTTCCAAAAGAAAACTACTTTCCAGCAGACAAACGGGGCCTAAATGACTATCTTCTTTTATTTAAAAAAATCTCATCTGCTGCACTTAAAAACTTTAGAAAACAATTATTGACACGCGCTACGTTGCGGGTCGGATTAGTTTTTTTAACATAAAAATTATTGAAGTGTTGCTAACATGTTTTATAATTAAAAATAATAATCATGAACTCAAAATATGATAAATATTAGATGATATTTTTTATAAAAATATTGATATGATGACATATTGGATGACATTTGTTTTTGAATTTTGAAACAATGATATATTGGATCGACCTAGGTTAACCTACCACATGTTTGACCTTGGTCATGAAACCATGATAACCCCACAGAAAGCAAATCAAATTAAATTATGAAAGCCAATTCCTAATCAATCTAATGTTGAGGGACAAAACAATACTAAATTATAAATGATAAAAAAAAGCTACTCGGGTTAACCTGTCAAACTAGTAACTTAGGTCATGAGATCGAGATAACCCCATGGAAAATAAAAAAAAAATTATGAAACCCAATTTCCAACCAACCCGATGTTAATGGTGAAATAAAAAAAAAAGACAAAAAAAAAATCCAAGTCAATCTACGCTAACTTGTTAAATTTGTGACTTGATTCATTAGACTGAGATAACTTCATAAAAAATTACAAAGCTCTATTTTCAATAAATCCAATATTAAAAATTAAAAAAACTATATAACTATAACACACACACACACACACACACACAAAATACCACAAAATACTATTTTGATAAATAATGTTTTGTAGGTGGCTACAATGATTGTACCTTACCCTTTAGCTTCTTCTTTTTTTTTTAATATGAAAAGCTCCTCAAAGAGATTTGGGAAATTCATTATAAAGCGAGGAGACGGCTATAGGTAGAATCATGGGTTTTATTTATTATTATTCTTTTACTTTTTTATAAATTAATTCTTATTTTAGCGTTTGAAGAAATTACATGAATTTTCTAAAGTGGTATGTTGTGTTATACTTCAACTATTATGTTATGTTATAAAGTTAAAAAGAGCAATAGTATAATTACTGTTTAGTAGTTAACTACTATACTTTTAAGAGTATTGTATTTTTATTTATTTAAAAAAAAAGAGTGGATCTTGTAATAAACTGTTTTGCTATAAATTTAAATTTGATGGTTGTACTTATTGTCACTTTATGCATTTTCTACTGAAAGCAAGATATACCTTCATCAAACAATATTTATATAGTCTAAAGCAACTCTGCATAAAAACACAAACAATATCAAATAAACTGATTAAAAACATTATGATTGTAATTATTGTCTTTTTATAAGACCCACCTCTCCCAATATGGCCCCAAGTCTCTTTCCAAGTCCACTTCCCCTCATCAAAGTCATAGATGCTTCTCATGTCTCAAAAACATGACAAGTAAATGAGACTTCTTTTCTGTTTGCATCACAAATCATAGATGCTTCTCATGTCTAAAAAACATGACAAGTAAATGAGATTTCTTTCCTGTTTCTATATATATATAAAAAATTATATCACAAATCATAGACAATAGAATTAAAAGAAATTAAGTTGAGGGGGGGAAATATTGTAGCTCCAATCATTATGCATGATTGAAGTAGTGATTTTTTTTATCCCCGAACTTTTTTTTTCTTTGATTGAGTTCTTTTATTTTCAAATTGATAGCTAGTTACTTCTAAATTTTTATTAAGAGAGAATATTAAAAGATAGATGAACAAAGTGAAAAAAAACAAGGAAGATAGGTGGTTGTTTTAAAATAATAGAAAAAAATCACTTTAGTCCTCATCCTTTCCAAATAATCCTTTCACGGTCCCTTTAGTTTTTTAAAAATTAATTTTGACCCAAAACTTTATTTTTTTTATTTTTTAGTTCTTGGTTTTAGAGAAAAGAGAGAAAGTCATCAGATCTCATGGTCAAGAGAGAAAATATCGGTTGATACCGATTTCAGCCACTAAAAAGATCGATATTTGTCACTAAGTTCTATTCAATGAAGGAGTTTCTTTGTGGTGTTCTTTAGCTTTCCTATCACCTGAAGGAGTAGATTTGAGCTCTGAAAGTTTTTTGAATCTAGGTTGATTTTGGGTTTGAGACCAGTTTAAGGCCATAAAAGGTTTTCGTCAAGATCTCGAAGGTGTTTTCTAAATGTTTTGGATCAAAATAGGTTGAAAAATAAATTTTAAGGCATGAAATAACTTTGCTATGATTTTTCAACTAATCTTTGATCGCTGGATTCTGGAGATATAAATGGCGCGTCACCTACATCGTTTGTTTCTTAAAAAATAGAAGGTGGATGATATATTGAGAAAAATGAGGCCAGACCTCTTTTGATGGGCCAAGAGCATGGGTTGGCCCACGCGCCTAGCCTAATAGTTAATTTTAAAAAGATATTTTTTTATGCTTATCCAATCCCTTCAAGTAAAGAAAAAATTATTCTTTGTTATCTAATTGTCTCTTTTTGTTATTTGATTTTAAAAAAAAAAAGTTTGTTTTTTTTTGTTTTTCAATCTCACTCATCTGTCCTATTTGTTCTTTTTATTTTTTTAATTTGATACAAAAAGAGTCTCGTGGTTCTGGTTTTCTTGTGACTACCTGTTTGAGATTGTGGTAGCGGTTGCTATTCAAAGTGATTTTCGCTTAGAAATGCATCAAAATAATGTTTTTTAATTTTTAAAAAATTATTTTTTAGATCAACACATCAAAACGATCTGAAAACATAAAAAAATTAATTTTTAGCAAAATCAAAATTCAAAATTTAAGGGAATGTGTATGATGCATGACTCAAATTGTGAGTTTAACAGATTGACTCAGGTTCTCTCAAGTATTTTTTTTTTTATCTTTTTTTTATTAAATATTTGTATTTTGAATTTAGTCTTTGAATATTGGGTTGCATGGGAATTGGACATCATTATTTCTTTTAATTTATTTTTTTATGGGGTTATCACTATTTCATGATCTAGGTTATGTGTTTGGTTGGTTGATCCAATACATTACCACCTTAATATTTTAAAAAAAATATTATCCAATATATCACTATCTCGGTATTAAAATATATGTCATCAAATATGCTTCAGTTTTTATATTTTTTATTAAATTATTTTTTTTTCCTTTAGAAAATACGGTATCAATGCTTGGAATTTTTTTATGATTAAAAACCTGCAACATAACGTGAGGTAGTAATCTAGTGCTAGCTAATATGAGTTTGCATGCATTTCATGAGTATAATTCCATCCTTTAGAAAATACAATTACTTAAAAGAAAAAAAAAACCTTTAAAATCCAAATGGGTATGCAATATAAATATGTAGTAAGGAAATACAAATATTAATTGTATTTTATTAATTACTCCCTGAAGCCCACTTTGAAAAAATAGACAAAAATAAAGAGGAGAAATAATATAAAATTCATAATTCATAAAAAGTAATAAAAATATATTTATTTACGATTTTTTTTTAATTTTATCTCTCTATTGATTTCAAAAAATAACTAATAAGATAACACTAGTTATCATAAAATTATTTGTCAAAATTAGATACGTAAAACAAGCAGCAAGAAATGTGAGGGTACAACTAGCATTTTTTTGGGTTAAATTTGTAAATATTGATTTAAAATAGATGAAAATAGAAAACATTTTTGTTTTATTTATATGAGAAGTACTAACTCAAATAATTAAAAAAAATGTAAATATAATAATCTTTTTTTTTTCAAATTTTTTTATGACGCGATAATGTTATCTTCAAATTCAATACTTTTTTGTTACAACTACCAAATTAAAAAAGGGAGGTAAGCATCGATAAATTAAATTTTGAAAGAAAAATCGGAAATTATTCCTTTCATAGTCATCATACTAATTATCAACGTAATTTACTTTTCAAATATCTAAATTTATTTATAATTATAAAGCAGATATAATAAATAATTAAAATGATTTATTTTTAATTTTACAGTTTCATATATTCTTATATTTAATTGGGTATATATTATTATATCTTAGATTTTTAATTTTTTTTTATCTACTATCCACAAAAATTAAAATTTCTTTATATTATAGGAATATATTTCCCACGCATCATATCTTAAATCTTTAAGATTTTTCATATCTAAATCGTATTCATACATGTAACCCATGTTAATATTCATTATTCCTAGCCTAACCATGAATTCAAATTGTATTTATCATGTTAGAGACACAAAGTGTCACATGTTAAACAAATACCTTTTTGTTGTCCCCTGAAAATACCTCAAAAAAATTGAAATGGCATTTGGGACCTGCAGGAACTGTCATTTGTATGGCGATTACGAAAGAGAGAGAAGAGATAAATATGGACAGCATTAATTTTTGTGAGTGGACATCCATTTTCCCTTCAAGAGGATTGTGGGTATCTCCAGCAGCCTATAAATCAATAACAAGGATAATTAATTAATTAAATAAATTAATAAATTTAGATATTGAAAAAATATAAAGCACAAAGGTAATTAAATATACTAGGCATGTTGAAATTGAAAATAACTTCTTGGTGTTCACTTTCACGAGGACCCAAATTTATATTTGTCTGATTCTTCGGTGCTACTTTGATCTAAATAATTTTATGATGTTGCACTCTCATTGCCAAAGTGAAAAGCGATTTTTTAGATGGGTCTACATCAAGAGAGGTGATAAAAGAAAAAATTGAGGAATTATCGCTTTTTAATTTTTATTATTATTATTTCTTAAAGAATTTATTACTTTGAACTTGCTTGAAATGAGCCAAATGCAATAATATTTGTCATTGAGACTGATTTGTGTGTGTGTATTTAATTAGGACCCACCAATTTGTATATGGATATTTTTATTATTATTATTAACGTGGGTGTTCGGGTCAGCTTGCGCGTACCTCGACTAATCCCACGGGCCCTGAACTTAACGACCATGTAAGCCTCCAGTGGTCCTGAGACTTGTGAGACTCGAACTGGTAACCTCTAGAAAGCAAACTTAGAATCTGACCAGTTGAATTACACCTATCAGAATTTATATAGATCTTTTTATACATTAGCTTTGTGCACAAACCAACAGAAATCCACAAATATATTTAAAATAAACACCTTTCGTTCCCTAGTTTTAACGTGGGATTTACCACTCGAATTATATCCAATATATCCTATTAATTATAAATTCTAATTACTTCAATTATGGCATTGCGAAAAGAAAAAAAAAGCTTAATAGAGTTTGTAATGTTGAACCAAATAAGGAATGCCAGAGAGACTGAAGGATTATCAAGTGTAATATTACGGGAAAATTCGCAAATAGTCATATCAAATCTAAGAAGATTGACATCTTATGGTGATGTTATTATTATTTTGGACCAACCACATTCTCTACTTTATGGCTGGATGGCCTTGTTCTTTTGTGCGATGCAGCCCATTGACCTGGCATTCCACTCCACTCAAACACTGATAGAGATATGACTAAAAAAGCCAACACAAATATACATAAAAAAATATTTTCATTGCATCAAATTGTCAAGCCATAAGAAGAAGGATACATACTGCAATACCTTTACAAGATGAATTTTTTGTTTTTTATTTAGAGATGTCAATCGCTAATCTATGTACTTGACATCACACCCTAAAAGAAGTATATATTTACAAACTACGAAGTATAAAGGAGTCCTAGTGGCCGCCGGAGTGGTGGGTGCTCCCCCTAAGTTAAAGAGTTTTTAATAGGAAAGAGGGAGACAAGGATGGAAGTAGGTAAAGTTTCCATTATATATAATTAATTTACCTATACATGACACACAAGCACAATATCACCAACAGTGGAGGGAGGGATGGAGGCATAATTAATGGGCACGGGTAGCAGCTTAGTTAACGTCTTGTGAGGTCTACATAATCAAATATGGTGTGCACATTTTTATTTGTTTTTGTCTCACATGTTGAAAACTAGAGCTTCCATTGTTGATTGTTGACTATCGTAGTTCAGATTTTAATGATTAAGATGCTAATGATACACTTTATCCCATAATTAATCAACACTTGGAGATCTTGATCCCTTGTTATACAGCTAATAGATCTTGTCTTCTAATGTTATGATAATTTCCATATATCCTGAAGCCACATGAGTAATAGGAGTTTGTGAATTTTTATTTTTCTATGAGCTAGATGTATTTTCTTCTTTTTTTTTCCCCGATTTAGAAATTAGTGTGATATACTACGTACAATCCACACCTTATACATACCCTAACACTTCAAAATATAAAAGAAAACAAAAAAAAACAAAACCTAATTGTCACTTTTCAAGCATGAAAATCTATTGTTAGATTAATCTAATTAATGGGGGGATTCTAGCTAATGGAGACACGATACGTCTTGTCTGCCCTAAAATTTGCGTCCACCTAACTTATTCAAACAACTTTCAAGTCGAGAACACTTATTAAATATATTGGCGCCACCGTCATGCTAGTGCAATGTCTAGGTCTCATGAAATCTAAAGACTCTTATTACACTGTGTTTAGGTTAGTAGGCTGTTTGGTGCGCTGGGATTAGCTTGTCAGTCAAGTGAGTGACAAGCAGCTTATCATGTTTTGAATCTACAGGAAAGCCGGAGACCATAAGACTTGAATGTTTTGTCTTCTGTCCTCATGTGGGTTCTAGGTCTTCAAATCATATGACCTCACCATTTTGCCCATAATTTCTTCTTCTTTTTTCTTTTTTTTTAGTCGGAGGATCCAATAGATTTGAATTACATAACGAAGGATAAATCTTTTTTTATTCTAAAATCCCATTCTATCACTGATTTCAATTTGAAACGAATCTTGAGAAATAATTAAGTTTATCTAGTCTTGGAGGTAATCGATATTCATGAATAATGAGCACACCATGTCACGTTAACACCTTTGAATACTCTATCAATTGCGCTCAAACTTTCTCATATTTCTATCATATCTCTTGAGATGACCATAACTTTTGTGAGAAAGTAAATGGTTTTCGATGGAAAGTCCCTTAGTTGTATTGCACTTAGCTCGATCCACTAAGTGAAACAGAAAGCACTTTCTTGTTGATTAAAGACCGTCTTGGTTTTATATGCCTAAATACAGTTTTGTTCTGACCCAACAAATAAATTTGCTCTTGTGATAATTATACCTCGACGACATGCCTAGTTAAATATTTGTGCTTTGCGATTTCAACTTTATATGGGATTAGGGAGGGTTGCAGACTCGCAAAAAGCTCAAGGGAAAGTTTATATAATACAGTTTTTTTTATAATTATTGCCCTATATCCATAATTATGTGAAACCTTGAATTTTATTAAAATATTTTATTCCAAAAAAATGATGCTATATTATTGATTTAGATGAGAACGAGGAGCAGTTATAGGACTATCAAACTAAAAAAGTCCATCATAGTATTATAAATTAGATTTAGTCTTATTTGTTATACAAAAGAAAAGAATTCCATTTTTTTTTGTAGTGATTTGTCTCTTGCTTTTGTTTGTATTGTAGTGTTTGCATATTGCACAAACCTTACAAGCAATTTGCTTAAATTGATTTTGATCAATGAAGAAACCATTCATAAAAAAAAAAATCAAATGAATAAAGCAAAGAGACAAATCACTACAAAAAAAAAAAAAAATTGAAGAGACATGGAAAAACGTATATATAAAATCAATGACGACGGGGGCCAGCTCATATGGATTTTTGGAGGAAAAAAAAATAAAGAAAGCAAAAAATTAGTTTTTTTTTTCCTTTTTGAAAGAATGGATAAACTTTAACAATCAGAGGGAAATAAAAAAAATGGATTAATTAATTACATTCACTATGACACACACACACACACACCAATTCTATCTTCTATAGATTAATTCTATCCAGATATGCCTTGGATTGAACTCCTGATCATAGATCATCCCACCCAGAGGAAAACTTGACCATTTATACTGATCGTTTTATTTTAAGTCTTCAAATAATTGAGTCGTTAGAAGCTACATTGTTTTGATAGATATAGGAGATAGCTAGCTAGGGTTAAAATCAACAAGACTAAAAGTTGAAAGAAGGTGAAAGAAACCATGCATATTGTTTCCATAACTAACGACCAAAACCCCCCCACTCAAGGATCTTCAGCTTTCCACATCAAGATTTTCTTGTATCTACCCATTGATGGGTCACGTTAGTGAGGTGACGATGGTCAAACTAGGCAAGCAAGCAGAATTGTTGTCCTACTAGCTATAAACACAACCATAACAGGTATAGTACCGACAGAAATATTTTGTCGATATTTAAATATTGATTTTATTAAAAAAGATTATTGATAGAATCATGAATGGTAACTATTCATCGAAAAACATATTGTTGATGATTTTTATTATATTGGTCATTCCATCAACAATATAATTATTAATGAATTTAAAGATAGAAAAATCATGCCAAAAACAATTATCGGCATCATTTCATCAATAATTCTATCGGTGAGTATGGCATGTTACCGATAGAATAAATCGTTAGTGATTCTATCGTTAGTGATTCTATCGGTGATTGAAGTCATATTACTAATGAAATTATTAACCCATAGGAGATTTACATATTGTCAATGGCAAGTCTTGTAATTGTTTTTTAACTCTCTGGAATTTTCTAAGGGCCTTAGTCTGTCGGTAATTCCACCTGTAATTGTAAGTGGAAAAGTCATATAGTTTTTTTCCAACTCTCTAGAACTTTCCGAGAGACTTGATCCGTCAGTCTTTGCGTCTGTGATTTAAATTTCATCGGTAATTCTATCAATATTATATTGAATATTTTTTTAAGAATAAAACTAAAATAAAATAACCAAATTTTATTATTAATTTAAAAAATATCATTGAATATAATTTATCTATTAGACAGGAGTTGGAGGAGGAGGAGGAGGTGGTGGTGGAGGTGGAGGCAGATCGTCACCGAGATCATGTGGGCGATGAGGTAGACCATATGTACTAGTGAGGGTTGATAACAAATCCCCGTATAATCGCTTAAGTTCGGTTGTCTCAAACCTAAGTCGGGCCATCTCAGCATTAAGTCGATGATTAAGAGCTTGAACTTGATTGTAAGGAACCAATGGTCAATACACTATGACCCGTCCACATATCCTCGGTCGTAATATTTGAGATATTGTAAACCCAATTTTTATCAGATTCACCAGACGATCCAACTTCCAACTACAAATCCAGATCGAGTTCTAGATGGGTCGAAGGATTATCCTTGTATCTCTCTTGCAATCAGGTATTATATGTTTCATAAAAAAAAAACAGTCAACAAATTTAAAAAATAATAATAATAACTTAAGAAAACAATTGTTGAAATCCAACTTACCATGAATTTTAAAGCCTAGTTATCTACGAGTTGTTGCACCCCTTTCCAACAGTCTTTATTTTGCATATAAGTTTTAACGAAAAGCTTCATTGGTCTTGGATCGCATCCAAGAACCATCTTGCAAAAAGAAGTTATTATTAGTTAAATATTTTCATATAAAATAACAATTTAAAAAAAAATATGTAATACAATAGAATTTTACCATCCTCTTCATATGCAAAATGAATGGAATGAAAATGAATGGAATGGATATGCCGATATGGATGGTAATTGAATCATGAATCTCTCTATTATAGTTCTCTGCACCGAACTGCGACCGTCATATGAAAGGCTCAGACATCACATGTTGGATATAAGCTTCTCATATAGCCTCTTAGACGAGTGGAGGTCTGAAATCCCTCCACACAGCCACGTCTTTCTAGCATGGAAAATCTCTCTTTTTTTTATTTCTTTGATTTTTCAAACGCCTTGTACTAGAAATCACGCAACTTGATACGTAGAAACAAATCATGAATTTGAACATTTTAAAAAAATATAACATTTTAAATTTAATTTTAGCAAATAGTGTTGTGATTCTCCCACAGCTTCTTGGCAGGAGAACATTTCTATATTGATTGATGAGATTTTCGACGGAAACTTGTGATATAATATTTTTGTCATGGTAAAAAATAACGTGTAAATTTCCTGATGGACTTATTGACATATATTTCTTGATTTTTTAATTATCTTATTATGTCGGCAAATGTTTTTTCATGTAATTTCATTGGAATCTGCCGACTAATATTTTTCCTGTGATTAAAAGTTTTGATGAAGGATGTTATAATCTGTGTCAAGTTGGAACTAAAGTTTGTAACATCCAGTCTATTTTGACCCGGGATCGCTACAAAAGATTCAGCTAACTTTTAGTATAGTTCGTTTGACTTGGACTCACAAAATTAGAAAAATTGTATTCTTGAAACAGGATTCACATTATGATCCAATATCCTGTATAAAAAGTTGAAATCCATGTACCATGCTTGAACATATTTACAGCAATACAGTACAGAATGTCGTGGTTCCATAGGAAAGTTGCAGCCTGCGCTTTGCTTATAGATCTTATCAATTTCTGTGTTAACAGAAGCAAGAATTTCCAAGTTCGAAGCCATTCAAGGTGCAAGTCTTTTTAAGTTCGGTTTTCCTCCTCGTTCATATTGTTTTACTCCAATTGATTTATAAATTAGTACATGATGCTTTTACAAAGATATTTTTTAATTAAAAATATATTAAAATAATATTTTTTTAAAATTTTTGGACATTAACGTATAAAAACCATGAAAACTAAAAAAAAATATCAATTTATATTTTTATAAATAAAAAAAATATTTTGAAAAGGGATTGAGAAATCCTGTAGCTTATTTTCTTTTTCTAGCATGTTATATGAATATTCGTACACGAATCATGATATACACTTTTGTTTGAGTTATTGACAGAAAGCCTAGTCCTTCATCGTTGAAATTGGGTTATTCTCGCTTATTTAGATAAAATCTATTTATTTTTGTATTTTAAAAGTATTTTAAAAAAATATTTGTTTTATTTCAAGTTTTTTTTTCAAATTATTTTGATATATTGATATTAAAAATAAATTTTAAAAAATAAAAATATATATATATTACATTTGCATCATATGCAAGTTGATGATGCAGAAGTTGAGTGGTTGCAGCCAAAATGTATTCATTATGTATCTTTTTGTTTTGATTTTCTATTTTCTTTTGTTCCTTTTAATCATCAGCATCCCGTGATGCCTTCTTGCTTGTAACTTGTAAGTTGCAAGTCTCCTTGGAGCTTACTAAAGATAAAAAAAATTAAATTTTTTATTTTTTATTTTAAATTAATTTTTTATATTTTTATATTATTTTAACGTGTTAAAAATATTAAAAATAAATTTTTAAAAATAAAAAAATATATATATTATTTTAATATATTTTTAAGTAAAAAATAACTATTACGAAACAGGATAAAAGTCTTACATTCTCTCTAATTTGATCATTCCTGCAAATTTTGGCTCTCTTGATGCCGAGTTCAAAGAAAAATTAGTAGTTACCTCTATTTTTTTCAGCATACATTACAATTAATTGGAAATAGAACAACATACATGCATACAAATTTTATAAGATTTAATTAATAACTAGCTAAATCAATATATGAAACAAAGTGATCTGATATCAAAATTCATCTCACACGCAGGGATGAAAGAAATTATATGGAAGGAAGAGGAATCCTTTGCTGTGGAACCCAAAACCAATGGCCATCTCAATGAACCAAGAGGACTTTAAACCTACAATGCCACCCCAAATTTTGTTCCTAGTTGAAATTTGAGATTATTTCCTCATCTTGGTGACGGGGTGAAGTAAATTCAGGCACCTCCTCAATCTCCTCTGTTGGCTGAAGAAAAATTCAAAAAAAAAAAAAAAAAAGAGGGGTGAAGAAAAGAATAAAAGGTCAAATATCATGTGGAGAATTGAATTAGTCTATAAGGTCATGACTCTATATAAGTAGGAACAGGTAGTACCTGCCATAGTTGCAGCAGACGCCATAGCAAGAAATCAATTATCATAACGAAGCAGAAAATCTTGCCTGCCCAACTACCACAAGAGAGGTACCTAATAAACAAGTAGTGTAGCCACCAGAAAACACCAATCAACTCTATTTAGCGGGTTAACAGTCACTACAACTTCACATTAAATTGCATTGATTTGCAAACAGTTATTTAATCTCATTAGACAAAATCTCAGTTGCATACCGTGAGAGTCGTTCTAACAAATTTTGGTCGGGACATTTCAAAGCACGGTCATAAACAATCTCTGTTCGTTTTGCAACATCATGCCAATCATAGAGTTTCTTCATCTAGCATCAATTGCAGAACAAAGATTCAGCCATTGTGAACAGTTATTATGAAATTCTCAGGAAGACCAACGTTATCATGAATGGCTCACTCACGCGATTATGCATCTGTTGTGGGTCAATATTCGGAAGTAGAGATATCGCCTTTCCGGTTGCTCTTACCATATCACTAGGATCAGGTTCTGCAAGTACAATCATGTCCTCTGGTAGAACCTAAACATCAAAAGAAGTAACAAATTAGCTCTGTATGATTTGGGATTTTCTAGAATTTCAATTCTGCAACATGTCTCTAGCAAGGTTCACATAAGATGAGAAGCATATGATATCATTTTAACTAGACAGAGAAGAAACCTCTCATGATACATGCCTCAGGTACACCTCCTACGCGTGTGCTGACTGTTAATAACCCACAACTAGCAGCCTCTAATATGGCTATGCAGAACGCCTCTGTCAAAGAACTGCCCAAAGAGTTAAAAAAATGAGACAATATCCAACAAAAACATAAATTTATCCTGAAGCAATGTCCAAAATACAACCCGATGTTTTTGGGTGTTCAGGAGCTCATTTTTTGGCTGCCAACCTTTACAGAGTCTTTCTTAAGCTTTATGATAGTTTTAGATCCTTTTGCCAGGTTTTGTGTCATTATTTATAATTGATTTTTGTGAAAGCAAAGTTTCTTGACAAAATATGGAGCTACTTACAGCATATATAAAAGAATCGCCTCCAAAAACTAGGCATGCACCTCTTGGTCATAAAGCATATCAAATTGAAATGTGCCCGTTCTCATCAAATTTACAGAAGTGGTAACTCTGACTCTTGTTGAATAAGCCTTTGATTAATTGGTGAAAATCAATTTAATGTAAAGGCCAGGAGGAAACGGTAAAAACAGGCAAAGGGAAAAATTTTGCAAAAGAAGGGCTCCTGTCTAGGTAGAAGATCAGTCTTAAGTCAACATCTCTAACAATCCATCTAGAACAGCTAAAAATAGATGGTTTTTCACCTCTTTCCAGGCAAACAGTGATAAATCTACTTGTAATGATTAATTGCAATAATGTTACTAACAGATATATATAGCAGACCTCCACCAAATGCTCTGTTACTATTTGTATTTCCACTTCAGGGTTAATACATCCATGCCAAAGGAAATTGTCGAGCTACTATATTAAAATAACGACAAGAATGGTCTAATATTAGAATCCAGAGAACCTCTGACCTGTTTAGAAATATATGGCCAGAAATCAAGACAGAGCGTACATGAGCATGTGGTACAGAACCCAGCATTTCAACTCGATCTTGAAGAGAGTGTCTTTCCCTCATCTCTTCCAGCCTTACCCGTTTAGGTCCATCTCCTCCAACAATGAACCTGACCTTAATACATGCATATTCCAAATGACTTGACTAGAAGCAATTGAGATAAGTAAAATTCTGATTGCCTAAATACAGATCCTATTACCCACTGATGCTCTGTGAATATGGAGAGTCCAAGATTATTTCTCAAAAAATAAAAGTTGGCCCAAGATTTAGTTGAATACAAGCTTCACAGAGCCCCATCCTAGTAATGCAGTCCCATAATGAATATCAACCAGCCAAAAGAAGGATGGGATAGAAATTTGTATTGTGAAGCCTGATACCACGTGCAAGTTTGACATATTAATGGAAAGGAAAAGCAAGATGCCAAAATTAGGATGTGGTAATGCACTCATTGATGATTCTATCAAATTGAAACAAAGGGTCAAAAGTATATGAAAGGAAATAAAAAATTTTATGATCCTAGTATTCATGTTCGAATTTCAAGAAATGGCAGGAGAGCATTTTCAAGTATATACATTCATTCTCAAAATTTCATGAAAGAAGATAAAAACTTTCATGGTCATAATCTTCATGCTGGAATTTCAAGAAATGGCAGGAGAGCATTTGCATGTAAATGTGTTCATTCAAGAGGTCATGTACCTATATACTTAAGGGGAACTTGAAAAGGCTGCAAAAGAGTTATCTCAACCTTTCAAATTCAATATAATGAAAGGGCACATGTATAATACCTGGTAAAAGAATTTCATCAAGAAAACTCATTCACCAGTATCACTTCCATGTTCTTACTTCTCTTTGGCCCATACATAAAAAGCCAGTCTGACACAAGAGTAATCACATTTGGGGGAGTGGATGCTGGAAAAAGAATTTAAACAGTGGAGGAAATCCCATAAAACAATGCCTACTTATGGTGGTTTGCAACATCTGTATATGACTATCCATCTGATAAAGTAATTCAAGTGCTGCATATGCATAGGAGCATAAAAACAAGTAAATCCATGAATTACGGACTAAGCTCACATTAGGATACAAACGGCAAATTTCTGGAATGACTTCAACAAGCAAGTCTGCACCCTTTCGATAAACCAATCTACTTATCACAACAATAATAATTTCATCATTGCCAAGTCGCTCTGGGGCTGGCTTGAACATAGCAGTGTCAACAGCATTTGGTATCATGAAAACCTTTTCTGGTGGTAGACCTGACCGTAACACTGTGTTTTCCTTGCTTGTATGAGAAACACAAATGGCCTGGCTCACGTCTGCTAAAGTGAATTGCAACACCTTGTTCATGTGAATGCTTCCGATATCAGCAAAACCATAGAGTGAATGATCAGTAAATACAACTTTGTAACCCATGGTGCGTGCATGCATCAACGCTTCATGACAAAGAGTTGAGAAGGCTTGATGTCCATGCACCAATGATATTTTTTCTCGAACAAGGATAGTCCTTACAATTGGAAGTGTCCCGTAAACAGTTGGCAAGGTGTTCTGCATAAGAAATGGTCTCCATGGTACATAGTAAACTTTAAGGCCACCAGTCATGTATCTCACCCCAGAGCGATTACCATAAGCATGAGTCATAACAACCACCTGAAAAATCATGTCATATAAATAAATAGCTTACACAATCAACCACATCTACCACCAATCAGATGACATTCTCAAGTGGGCAACCACATTTTCAAGAAAAACACAAGTGATGATGATTTTAACAGCTTACAAGTAAACCTACCTTGTGACCAAGCTTTAGCAGGCATTGAGATAGATAATAAATATGGCTCTCGACACCACCAAAATTGGGAAAGAAAAAATCTGAAACCATCAGGATTCTGTGCTTCTGATCAGCCATCAATCACCTGCTGTAAATATCAAATTCTATTTTATCAGATTACAATATTTATTCATGAGAAAAGTATTCAGAACTAACAATAGCAAAAAAGAAAATCATCACCAGCTAATACAGAGAAAGAGAGAGAGTTTGCTTTGGAGGAACGGGTGTGGATGGAGAGCTTCTCAGATGGTGTTGTTGGTCTTCAAGTGGGATCAAGAAAGATTGATGTGCTTGTGTATTGTATTGGGACAGAATAGTGGTCAGGTAGCTATGGTGACAATCAGATGTAGTGGTTGAGAAATGGCATAAGGACGAGGTGGTATTAAGCAAAAAAGTGAAAAATTGGTGTCCTTATGGCCATTTTGTGGGTTGTTGTTGAGAGGAGATTTGTGGGTTTTAGAGTGAGGGGATTTTTATTACAAGAGAAGAGAGAAGAGTTGCAGAAATAGTGAGGGTGCAAGTAATAATAGGCTTTGTTTAGGGTTATATTTGTTAGTACATACCAATATCAGGTTTAATGGCATATGTCATCCAAGACTATCCGGGTTATAGAAAAATAAAGTTGGACTATAAATTTGATATATTGTAAGGGTGATCATTTTCATTTCAATTTAGTTTTGGACTAAGAAAACAACCAAACCAAAATTGTTCAAGGTTTGGAATCTAACCAAAAACCAGTTCAAACCAACCAGTTTCGATTTAGTTCAGTTTTTTTGTTTCAATCTAGTAAAACCTATTACACTTTAATTGGGCTTTTTTTATTGGGTTTGGCTTTTCAAGGCTTCTCTTAAGCTTTTTTACAATGGGCTTGAGTTATTTATACAATTTTTTGGGCTTTTCAAAGTTTCTTTTGGACTTTTTTTACAATGGCCCTGAGTTGTTTTTACCAAGGGCTTTTCAAGCCCATAAATAATTCTACGGATTTTTACTTCAGCATATCTTCCATTCCCTTTTTCTATGAGCTTCCCAAATAGACTATAAAACTGACTTGGCAGCTTAGGCAAAATCCTGAGATATACACAAGTGATCCAATTCATCCAAATTGATAACAGGATGTAGGAAAAATAAATGAAATCTGGAAAATTCCTCTGCCTAAAAGGATGGCAACAAAAGCTTCCAACAACTCTATTGTCTAGTTTGATGAAAGAATTATCTAGAACCAACTACCACAATTAAAAACAGAATGGAGTTCTGACTGGCACCATCAAGTCATAGTGCATATATAATTATCCAAAGAAAAAGGATGCACATTTCAGATATTCAAATTCCAATATGTCAATGATTTATGATCAATTCAATCAAACCTTGCTTGTATAAATCAGCATAGAAGCATATGAAATGTTCACTACTTTTTTTCAGACTTTTCTTACAAACTATGAAACTACAGCATAACAGCATATCCTAGCTCAAAAGCTTTCTTGTAAAGTATATATGAGTATAACAGTTCCCTGAACTGCATGCTATCATCAATTACTTTCCACACAAGTTTGTGCATCCAACTCTATAATTAATCCATTAAATTTTCCTTTTTTTTTTCTTAAAAAAAATCAGCTACCTAGCTTGGATGGAATTCCTTGCCTAAGAATGTGAAAATTCCCATAATTGATAATTCACACACACCGACACAAAAAAAAATGCCCAAGAGGACAACATAGATCTTCACATACTCAAAAGACCAGTGAAGCTCAGCAGCACAAAAGATTGAAAGGCAATGATCTTTTTCGTAAACATCTTATAGGAAAATCGCATAGCAACAACAGCAACAACAACATTTTGCTGGCTACTGAAAACATAATAAAGAAATCAGATTCAATGTAAGACCAGAACCATTCATCAAGATCAGCTATTAATTTAGCTATTACAATGATTTGAGGGCAAGTCAGCATCAACATCATAATATATCAACTAGTTAGCTGTGTTAAATAACCTACTCCAGCTGCTAAATTTCTTATGCAGAAATGTTTTGTTTAACATGGCAGATTCAATGATTCTTGAACAATGCAAGTATACGCAATTGGGAATTGATTATATATATCTTTTTAAGGGATTTGATTAGTCATCTACATGGATTATAAAGCTAATTAATAGCTAACAATAGATGCATGATGTATCATGAGTTAATGAAACTAACCAACCTTAAAGAAGAAACATACAGATAAGAGAGAGGCTGCACTGCTGTTGAGGGTTAGGGACGGTGGCTGCACGCAAGAGAAGCGAGAGGCTGCAACTGCAATTGGGGAGGTGCTGGAAACCGGAGAGGATAAGAGGGGCAGTGAGAAGAGAGAAGAGAGTTCACTGTTTTAGGGTTATTGTGTCTGTTAAGGGAGGGAGGGTGGTTATTGAAATCCAGCTTAATTTAAACTTGTATAGTGAATCAACTTGTCACGATAAATTTTAAAATCAAGATAGAATATTAATTCAGCCTAATATATTTAGTATTTTCATTAACCTCATTAAATTTACTCAGATTAATAAAAATAATTGATTTGTTCATTGATAAGATAATTCAATAATTCAATTTTTTTCCAAATTGATCTCAAATTAAATATAAAACCTATAAAAAAATAATAGCTTAAAGCATAGTTATAAAACCAGGCCCAGTAGTTGACCTGGTAAAATGACCGGGTCACGGGTCTTGTGGGTCAACCCGGCTAAAAAACCATCTGTACTTCAAGGAGCTTTGGCTGTATTCTCTGAAGACAGCTACGAACGTAATGATTTAAGAATATAAGTCCTTACTACTATTTAATTCACAAATCAATTCTTATAATCTACGGCAATAACAGACATAACAAAATTTGAATATATATACACAGTACTGCTGTTTCATCATAACCAAAACACAAATCACTATCAATCATTTTATTCCCAGAACGTTGAATTACTGTGATTTTCTAGAATCAATCAGAACATTAAAACCTCACAACAAATCGGTGTTTCACGCGCTAAGTTTGGAGATTAACAGACCAATTTAAATTGACTTCACAAATGGCAATGAAAATTGAGGACAGTTTGATCAAGTTCATCCTTTTGCATGCCTTTGCAGTAGAAGACAAATGCATGCCTTTGCAGCAGAAGTAACTCGATATCAACTAAAGCGACAGGAATAGGAACTTGAATGCAGTCTGATTCTACACAGTCTGATTATTGATTCTCAGGGTATATTGCTTTGAATGAGTAGACGCACAACAAACTAAGTTGTTCCATTAATTCACAGTTTTCCTATCTACTGGGCAGAGTCAAAGTTTATTATTTAGCTTTCGATTAAGTGAGTGTTTGTTCACTGAGACTCTGACTTAAACGCGAGTCTGTGACTGTCCTTTTTTCTAATAAAGTCTTGTCTCTTGACCGGCTAACCGTGCCTTACCTTAAGGTAAGGGTGTGCGTGTTCGACCATGACGCTCAGCTTGTTATGGCGAGCGAATCGAGAGCTTTACTAAAGCTTCAAAGCGATCAGAAAAGGCAATAAGGATTTAAATGACCTGAACTAGACAGCATTTAAAATTAAAAGAATATATGGTTCTTACCTTGGCTTGAAAATTCCGTTAATTCTCCGCTTGTAGAAGAACTCTGATCTACCGATTCACCACTGAACAGCTTTGGCTTTCTTCTTCTACTCGACTGAAATTAGGGCAGAATACATTGTTCTTTCCTTCTGCTGTTTGTAAAGTTTATATGTATATGTGCCGGGTCTCACCCGGGTCGACCGGGTCATGGCCGGGTTTTTTAATTTTCCGGTCTATCTTCTAACCCGGACCGGTCCAGCGGAACGGATCGACCCGCCCGACCGGTCCGGGTTTAATAATTATGGCTTAAAGATACAGTCAACAAATTGATATTACGGAACTTGTTTTAACAGGACCTCGATACTTGAGGGGTAAATCATACCTCGAAACAGAAGGCATCGCCTTCATTGTGAAGTTTGAAGCAAGATTGACTAATCCTTCACGCGCTATTTCACCAACCAAACCACCCATCATCCTCTCGCTGTTTTCCTTTCTCAACACAAAGAGAAGGGAAAAGGAGAAAATCAAAAGCAGAGATAGAAAACTGCTAAACCAAAGATCAAGGAAATGGGGGATCACATTAGAAGAGGAGAAGAATTCGAGAAAAAAGCAGATAAGAAAATCAACGGCTGGGTTTTACTGGGCTCTAAATACGAAGATGCTGCTGATTTGCTTACCCAATCCGCCAATCAATTTAAACTCGCCAAATCTTGTATAAATCCCACTTCCCTCCTCTTCTTTTTATTTCCTTTTTAATCCATTTTATAATAATTGTTTTTATTTTATTTTTTACAGGGGATAAAGCTGGGTCTGTTTTCATCAAGTTGTCTAATTGTCATTTAAAGGTATGATTATGATGTAATTTAATAACTGTTCCTTAATTGTAATTAGTGTTTGTGATGATAATCAGGTTAGTAATTGTTTTTACAGTTGGATAGCAGACATGAAGCTGCTACTGCTTATGTAGATGCCGCAAGCTGCTACAAGAAAACATCAACTAAAGGTGTTTGTTAAGATTTGATTTTTTAATTGATTATGACATTAAAATCCCATTATTTTGTATTTTATTAAGTCAATAATTTATGCTGTTGTTGTTCTTATAGGGGCTATCTCGTGCTATTTGCAAGCAGTGGATATTTATGTTGATATGGGAAGGTATAGCAATGCTGCAAAGTATTGCAAGGTACTATGATTTGTAGAAATGAATAATTTTTAGGAGTCATTTTGCTTGTTTATGTAGTGATTATGGGCTAATTTATTTTGATAATATAGGGATTTCGGTATTAATCTTGATGATTAAAAAATTATTGTTGCCCATATGCATCCGACATGTGTATTTGTAGTGTCTAGATAGCATTAAAGTGTAAGTTATGCAGTTGATATGGATAACTAATATCTTTAGACATTTTTTTTTTCCTGATTCAGGAAATTGGTGAGTTGTATGAGCTCGAGCAAAACAGTGACAAGGCTATTATGTACTTTGAAAAGGCTGCGGATTATTTTGAATTTCAAGAATCAAACTCCCTTGCTAACAAGTGCAAGCTGAAAGTTGCAGAAATTTCTGCTCAACTTGAACAGTAAGTGAATTCAGTTAAATAATAAAGCTATTAAATTTTCTTGATAATATACCATTACACTCCTGCAGTTGGGAGTCTTTAGTTGGTTTTACTTTGTTTTCTGTTCTTTAATCACAATCTTGTGGATAGTGGGGACGGCATGATTTCTATCTTGTGGATGAATTAATTCTGTTTCACTTTGTTCTTCAGATATCAGAAAGCAATTCAGATATATGAAGATGTAGCACGACAGTCGCTCAACAATAACTTGTTAAAATATGGAGTACGAGGACATCTTCTCAATGCTGGGATTTGCCAACTCTGCAGAGGCGATGTTGTTGCCATAACCAATGCACTGGAGCAATATGAGGTTCAGTTGCTATAGACAATGGATATCTATTTGCATGTGTATCTGTATCAACATGTCGTTTACTTTTCTGAATAAATAAAATATCAATTGGCTGTGCAGAATTTGGATCCAACATTTTCTAGAACTCGGGAATACAAATTTTTATCAGTAAGTGGATGCTTCTCAATTATCAGGCTTGCTATTTTTCATGCATCATATGTAATTGAGTTACTTTGTGCGGTATTAAGTTTATTTTTTCAGCATTTTGAGTTCATAGACGTAATAGCATGCTGCTAATTTGGTAAAGAAATTGGTTGAATGGAATGAAGATTAGGCAATAGGTTGCTGGTGAAATGGTGACCTTGATGTGTCATTTTGCAAGTGCTTTCATCATGCTCATTGGTTTTTATTATAACTTTTCAGGATTTAGCTACTGCAATTGATGAGGAGGATGTTCCGAAGCTCACTTCCATTATCAAGGAATTTGATAGCATTTCCAAGCTGGTACATCTTTTTTTGGCGTTGAAGTTTAATTCTTGCAGTTTCTTTCTTTTGGAATCTGAAGTTTACTGAATCAGTTGCAACCGTAATTTGGCAAAGACTGCACTGATCTCAACATTACATTTTGTAAACATTACAGAGTTAGCACTGACCTGGAATGTTATGTTATGTAGGATTCTTGGAAGGTCACACTTCTGTTGAAAGTCAAGAATGCCCTGAAGTCCAAAGAACTAGAGGATGATTTGACCTGAAAATTCCAGTGATTCTTCTTTTCGATAATTCAAAATATTGCTCTCAGAGCTGTATATATTAAGAGCATAGCACTAGCTATAGCATACATATTTATATGTATTTTTTTTCAGGTCCATTGCTTTGCACTTATACTGGAATAAATAAGCTTGCATTTTGTGTGAAAAATTGATAGATATTAATGAAGGTTTGTCTTGATACCTTATTCAATTCTTGTGTAAATTACCTAATTCTTTAATCCTCATCAAGTAGAAGGGCATAAGAATCGGGTCAAGTATATGTTTGGTTAATTAACACGTTATAATTTTTCATGAATTTTACTTAAAAATCTCTCTTAAAATCTGGACTAGAATCTGAATTATCAAGTGGTTCACGAGCAGTCAATTGGACCCTAATTCTGGGAAAGTTGTGGTAAGACTCTCTTCCTTGTGTTAGTTTAAGTAGTGATAAGCACCCATTGTTAGATGGTCCGGCCTGGGGATCTCAAACGTGTCCTCGTATGTTTGCATGAAAAACCAGCTCGAGCAAGATCAATTATTGGAGTTACAGTTGCTTATGATGTTCCCGGTTCTCGTAAAAAAGGCAAATTGTCACTAGATTATTTACCCTTGCTATGTTTCGTGGTAGTGTAAGCTCGTGAGTTCTTTCTTTTGTTCAATTTTGCTTGCAATAATGGTTTATTCCAAACTGCTTCAAGGTTTTGCGACTGTCATCACACTTTTATGAGATTATTGTGAATTGTGGCGTGTTTTTTTTTATGGCCTGTACTCTCAAGTGTTTGTGCTTAAAATTGAAGATTGCTTTTCGGGCCTGCCCCACGGATGTATTATAAATGATTCCTTGGGACGGGTGTAAAGCTAAGCAAATTGCTTCTGCTCCAAGAACAGAAGACTGTGTTGGCTGTAAGAGATGCGGATCCGCTTGTCCAACAGATTTCATGAAACAACTTGAAACATGGGTTTAGTTTATTAATATTTTTCAAAAAAACCTACTTGAATACATTTGATTTTGTTTACCGACAAATAATAGTTTGATGTCATCTTAAATTCTTCCAAAAATGCTCCTGTATAGTAGTGTTTTACAAGATTTAGAAAACTAAGCTATAAATTAGAGTAGCCTAACGAAGGACTGTGTTCTTGTAATATGTCATTGTTGGTGCAGGTGGAGTTTCAATTTCAAGGCATTGTTGGTGCAGGTGGAGTTTCAATTTCGAGGGGAGAAGATGCTTCTTCCTACACAAAAGGTATAGCAGAAGTGCATGCATAACTATTAAACCCGGTCAAATCGGCAGAATTAATAGGCAAATCCATGATTTGAAACTTGACCTGAGCCGGATTTTGATGACGACTGGTGCCCTCTAAACTCTAGACAGAGGTTAATTCAAGCAATTGTGCTTTTGCTGGTTTGGGAAAATTATTCTTTTGAGGGGCCTGAGGCACTATAATGCAAGTATTTGACTTTCTCCAAAGACAGCTCTTGTCTTAACGTAGAGAATGACGATCCTCACTCAGCCAACGCCAGCAGAACCAAAATTGGAGAGTTGCGACCGTCAATGGCAGCAGCCTTCTAACGACAGATGGATCGACCTTCTTTGTTTCCCAAGGGGGGCTACAGGAACCAGTGAGGCTTGAGAACCTAAGCCTAAGCTGGGTTCCACAGACACGAGCCCATAAGCAACCATGAGTTCAACTTGAAAAATTTTCTCAGCCCAAGAAAAGGAACCTCTTCTGTAAGTCCCAATAAGAAATTTCAGCATCAGATAGGTCTAAAGTCCCACATGATAATTCAACGATGTAATTTTGAATACAGCACGATATTTTTGCTGAAAAAACATGTAGATTTTTCTTGGTCTAATGATTCACGTAACATAATAAGTTTTCTTATTTTAATTTATTTTAATTTGACTGGATCAAGATTTCTTCTATTTTGACAGGAAGTCTATAATGTTTATGAGCGCTCAAAATTTTTTAGCAAGTTTCCAAATACTTTTTAAGAGCTCGAGTAAAACATGTAAGTCTGGAAAGAGAGTTGCGCTCAGGCTTTGACCCGAGCCCGGGTGTTGGGCAACTCCAACATCTTTTTGTGAGCTTGGACGCATCACTTGAGGCTAACCCTCAAATAATATGTCTTGACCTATGTTTTAAGCTCGAGAAATTTAAAATTTTTCCAATACCAACTTCAAAATATGAACCTAAAATTTAAAAATTAAATATATCTTATTATTCATTAATATTAAATCCCAATCAATTTTTTATTTTTTATTTGGGTTTGACTATGAGACTTCATAATAAGAATTCTTTTTTAAAAATGACAATTTGTTAAAAGTTCTGAAAAAATAACATAGGTTAAAAATATTTAAAAAATAATACAGTTTGAACACAATTTTATATTTTAAAATTTATTTTGTACATAACTATTATTCCCAATTAACTCAAATCTTCTATTAAAAAAAATTTCCTTTACAATCATAAACAAGAGGGACCTATTTAACTTAAAAATTATACTTTTGTCGTCATATACCTGAATAATGTGGGTTAATTGATAATGTATGATAGGAGACAAAAAGTTTGTTTTGTTGATGACCTAGTTGAGAATCACAGAATAGTTTGGGGACTAAAGAATATTTACTTCTCCCTAAATGCACACATACAAAAACAGAAAAGCATTTGAGGGCGACAACCTTTATGTCACCTCCAACCTTTTGACCACTTTCAAAAAGAAAAGCAATACGGAATTGGGCTGTAAATTTTTGAATCTTCATGAGTTGCTGACAACCTAAATTTTGAAAGAGAAGAAAAAGAACAAAGACAGCAAAATAATAATGTTACTTATATTCTGACATCTGCTAGACCCTTGCACTGTTGTGTTCTTGGGATTGTTGTCAGGCCAGACTTGGTAAAGCTTTGGTCGTTTTCTTTTTTCTTTCTTCGGCCCTTCTTTTTCGTTAATGTTTAGGCAGCAAGGAAACACTTGGGAGGATCACCTTCCATGAGCAACCTTCAGGTACTGTTTAGCTTTAGCATTGCTATGTTTTTTTTTTTTTCCTATAAAATCATTTCATTCTTTAGTTTCCTTTCTGGGTTTGTCCTTAAACCTTTCTTATCACACTGAATTGTCTTGAAAGTTTTTTGGACTTCAATTTTTGTGTTTGTCGGGGACTTGTTTTAATGTGTTTGATGATTAGTCGCTAATTTTAGTGTTCGTGTGTTGTTTTCTTTCACATTATTAGTTGTCATGAGAAAGCTTATGGGTTCTAGCTTTTTGGTGGGATTTGAAAGAAATTCATAATATGATGATTGTTCAAGTTTATGGCTTTTAGGGTGTTTTGAAACTAACATAGAAACTTATTGCTGATGTGCTAAATCAGTTAACTCTCTCTCCATGGGTTTTGATAATGATTACAGGTATTGGATTAGAAAAGTCTTGTTTTGTAATCACTGATGTTAAAAATAAGCTCCCTGTGTTTATTTGTTCAGTGAGTTCTTTATTGGTAAGCAATTCAACTCAATGTGTCATTGTAGTGATTTTAGAAGCTGAAATTTTTGGACAAGCTCGGCTTTTCGATTTCTTTAGTCTCTTAAGGCTTTCATTTTCTTTTGATTTGATTAGAAGGTTATAATTCTGCTTCTTGAGTAGAGGTGATATAGTATTACTGTGATATTAGACAAGATATTTATTGTTATTGACCTGGTTTGGAATCTGATTGGCCCTTTATTGTGTAGTTTTGAATAGGTTTTGATGGTACTCTTGCAGCGCCAACATGATATGGGTTTTGAATTTTTTTTGTGATGAAAATTGTGAAGATGATGAGGTTTAGCCTGGTTTAGCATTCTGGTCTGTGGCATTTGGCATAGTGGTGTAAACAACATCCATTTGTAGGCTTGTGGATTCAAAGATATCAGATCCTGAGAAATTCAAGAAGAGTCTAGCTTTCTGGTAAAATGGTTTTAAATAGCAGTGGAGGAGGCCTGGCAGAATTTGAGGAAGAGCTGCCGGCAAATCAGACTGAAAATGATCCTAAGGCTAGTAATGATAAGTATGCTGCCCTTGATGTTTCAACTTCGCGCAAGGCACTTCTGAGTGATGACAAACTGAGCGTGGGGAAACAAAATGCATTAAAAGCTATTCCGGGGAGGCTAAACATGCTGAAATTTAGTTCCAATGGTGGTTTATCTTCTCCATCGACTAAATTCAAGCAGATGGCAGAGGAAAGAGATGAAATTTCACGTTCTGTACCTTCTTCCACTAGCCAAGGTTATCGAGAACATTTTAACAGATTCACAACGCAGAAAATTGATTGGGAATCTTTATGGAGCATCTGCAGAAATTGGATCAAGAATCCCTTTAACATGGTGCTTTTTTTATGGATAAGTTGTGTCGCAGTCTCGGGAGCAATCCTTTTTCTTGTAATGACAGGAATGTTGGACGCTGCCCTACCAAAGAAATCACAGAGAGATGCATGGTTTGAAGTCAATAATCAAATCCTCAATGCTCTGTTTACTCTTATGTGTTTGTACCAACACCCAAAGCGATTCTACCACCTTGTACTTCTATGTAGGTGGAGGTCGAAGGACATAACCAAACTCAGAAAAATATACTGCAAAAATGGCACATATAAACCTCATGAATGGGCTCACATGATGGTAGTGGTTATGTTACTCCATTTGAATTGCTTTGCTCAGTATGCTTTATGTAGTCTTAATTTGGAATATAATAGATCTGAACGACCTGCTATAGGTGTTGGTATCTGCCTTTCTGTTGCCATTGCTGCTCCAGCAATGGCAGGTTTGTACTCCATCATCAGCCCCCTTGGTAAGGAGTATGACTGTGAATTTGATGAGGAAGCCCAGAATCAAACTCTCACAAATAGTGCTAGCCATCTTAACCACCGCATGTCACTGGAGAAAAGATTCTCCTTTGTATCAAGAGATGAACAGAGAATAGTTGAGTATGCACCCGAGTGGAGAGGGGGGTTGTTTGACTTTCGGGACAACATCCGTACAGCTTACCTTTCTCTTTTCTGCAGTTTTTGTGTTTTTGGGTGGAATATGGAAAGACTTGGATTTGGAAACATGTATGTTCACATTGCCACTTTTCTCCTCTTCTGCACAGCTCCATTTTGGATTTTCAACTTGGCTGCCATCAACATTGACAATGAGACTGTCAGGGTGGCTCTTGGATTAACTGGTATTGCGCTCTGCTTGTTTGGTCTACTCTATGGTGGCTTCTGGAGGATCCAAATGAGAAAGAGATTCAATTTGCCTGAAAGTAACATATTTATTGGAAAACCAGCCATTGCAGACTGCGCACAGTGGCTTTTTTGTTGTTGGTGCTCCCTTGCCCAAGAAGTTCGCACAGCTGACTTCTATGATATTGTCGAGGATAAGTTTTGCAGGAAACAAACAAATGAGATTAACCACCCCACACTCCCCTCCTTGCCCCGTGAAGATGGAGTAGTTCAGTTCATGTCTAGCCCAACTTCATTTCATTACGGTCATAGACTGTTGGGGCTTGGGGCTAAGCGCTCTCCGAGTCCAAGCAGACTGTCAAGAGATCATTATAGTCCTGGCAGGCAGTTATCCAAGGTGGAGGAGGATTTTTCCATGAAAGATACTGACGATTTTATGAACCCGCCAGCTTTGGCCTTGATACAAAAGGAAGTTACTGTTCAAAATATATTGAGAGAAAATAATCACCTTTAGCACTTCTGCAGAGAACAACCATGTGCTTTCGCTTTTGATTAAGAGATTTATGCGCAACAGTGTGCCTAATTTCCAAAGATTCATTTTAAAGCATACTGATGCTACCTAACATGTTGTATTGTGTCTACCTCTATGAATCCGTTGTATTTTTTCTTAGCTAGCAACCGAAATCCATCACTTCAAGTTTTAGATCTTGCATGCAGTTTGATTGCTCTCTTTGCTAACTTTTGGGCATTGTCTTTAGGTGCTTGACGAAACCTACTGCTGAAAGCTCAATGAACTGCAGTAATTGTGCTGGTTCATTGGTTTCCAAAACATATAGGATGTCATTATTTCTTTTGCTTCCATTTGAGGACCTCTCTCTCGCAAAAAAATTATATATCCTGGCTAAATGATCAAGAGATTTATTTTCGAATAATCCTCTATTCAGGGGTGGAAAAACTAATCACGACCCTCAAAGGCTGCTTACATTTTAAGATCGCAATCTGTTGCATAAATCCTGCAGTCATGAATCTTGGGATTGCTTATATACAGTTGTTTCAGCTGTTATTTTCTGCTTAACTTATTTTCAAAGCATGATTTGTGTTGTTCTGTTGGAAGGCTGCTTCATGTATGGCTTGCGCTAAAGCCACCTAACTTATAGTTTATTTCGTGAGCTCTTCGGATGTAGCATCAACTAAAATTCTACATTACAACAGACCAGTAGCTGGCATGGCAGCATTCCTAAGATTATGATTGTTTTCCTTGAAATCTTTTAACGTCAACAAAATTCGAGTAGTTTTTTATTCTTCTTTAATTTGTCTTACGTTCCTGATACCATCTTGAACTAGGCATTAGATTCTTATATGATCGTGCAAGACGTTTTACGAGCTGCACATGACATTAACTGGATTCAGTGCTCCTCATGACAAGGACCTTCTGCAACTCATGCCAGTCTGCGTTAGCCTCAGCTTAAACTTCTATACCCTTGAGCATAAATGGCCACTACTCTCTACCATTCACATGCTTTTAGAGGTTACCTTCTACAGTAGGGAATTGGGATTGATACATCAACACAGAAACGAATTTTTACCATGCATGCAGGTAAATTGACTTGATTAATATCTTCTGGTCTTTGATTGGATTCAATTATGGATAACAAAGGGTCCACTTTATAAGCAGAAATGACCAGGATTGAGCTTGAATATGTTAATTAATGCTGAAAATCCGTGCCTAGGTAGGGTGTCATTGTAGTATGACTGGACAGAAAAGGACGAGCAAATATAGAATGGCCTATATATCGCAAGTCATTGCATGGTCTAATGCCTGAAATTAACTCCTTAATTTGCATGGTGTTGGACCACTCCAGGTACTACTGTACCAGGTCATCTTATTTAATTTCCACATCATGATCAGACAACTTTTGAAGAGCTCAACAACGTCCCAGTTTACTGGAAAATTCTTCCAGTAAGAAACTAGGTACCATGCTTGATTCCATAATATATATGGTACGGGTTCAGATATTTTTCAGAAGAGAATTTAAATTAAGACGAAAAAACTGATCAGCTTAAGCTAATAGGTGTCAAAGAACCATCTCAACCCGAAAGCTTAAGCTGTTAGGTGAGGTTCCAGGATATGATTTATATTATTCTCTAACACACCCCCTCAAGTGAAAGCCCTTTGGGCTTGAAACTTGCACAGACCCACATTACCTTGTGCTTAATTTTTATCAAATAAATGGGGATGGTGAGATTCGAACTCGTGACCGCTTAGTCATCAAGGCTCTGATACCATGTCAAAGAACCATCTCAACCCGAAAGCTTAAGCTGTTAGGTGAGGTTCCAGGATATGATTTATATTATTCTCAATAAGTACAGTACACATGATTTTCAGTTTTCTTGTATTATTACTTGTAGGTCTATTTCCCTTTCGTGCAATAATGTCACAGTTGTTACAGAAGTACTAGCCCCTAAATACCGAGAATAAGGCCAGGCAATGAGCGGCTGAAAAGGTCTCTTGGGTGGCTCTGCCACAAGGTGTGGTTCTCATGCCTAATTTCCCAACCATGTGGGCTTATATCCTTCACGGTGAGCCATGTATTGAAGTACTCTCTAAATTGTGTGATCACACCATCTTTCAAGGTCCATACATGCACCCAGTAAACTTGTGCACCTTCCCAGCCCTCCGCAATCACACAATCACCGACGACCTCAATGCTTCTTGGCTCGAACTTGAACTTGGTGTGGCTAGACTCCCCGGTGAGTATTCTCATCATGTGTTGGCATCGTGGAGGTCCATGGAACCACCATTCTAGATCACTTGCTATGAGTTTGGCCACTGTCCCCATGTGACCATTTGATAATCCCTTATACAGTGCATCAACAATGCCCTTGTTTTGCATTTCTACTTTCAAAAAGGATTCCGGCATAGGGGATTCAATGGCATTGGCAGACATGGTGTTGTATCCTGGATTTGAATTTAGTAAACTAAGAAGCAAGGCAGGTAATTAATGAACTTAGAACTAAACTTGAATGTTTTGGTGCGTGGTATGTGGCATGTGGCTAAGTGGAACCTATTTATAGAAAAATTCTGGAGAGTTATGCACTGTGGGAAGGACCATGATTTCTGAGAACTAGTGGTGGACAGTGGCTTCTTTTTATGACATGAGAGATCCATTGTTGAATGTTAGCTCAAAAGAATTAGATGTATTTAATGCCAATGAATTTTATGATCGCTAATTTTCAATAATTACAATTTAATGCCGTTCTGTGGACAAACGATGAGTTGTCTGCTAGTCATTGCCAGTACTACTGGCCTTGTGGCCACTTTGGCACCTTATGCCTTAGTGTTGTAATCAGCTTTGTGCCATTTTCTTTCTTTATCAATCCTTTTCTCAGTATTAGATAGCTCCAAATTCCTGATCAAGGTTTTTCTGGGAATGACTAATCTACGTAGGAAAGTTTTGTCGCCTCATTTGCAGTTCCATGCAGAAAATTAGGGTAGAATATTTCTTGTTTGTTTCCTTGACAAATAACAATTAAAATAACAATTTTTACAATTAAATATTGTGAAAATAACAATTAAAATAACAATTCCTTGACAAATAACAATTAAAATAACTAATCTACTACAAGTTTCTTTGACAAATAACAATTAAACAAGTACAAACGCTAACAAAATACATATACTAAAACAATAAAATTCACAATTAAATATTAAAACTAAAAAGGATAGATTTACTTACAAAAAAATGATAAAATCTACAAGAAACGGATATTGTGATCACGTACAAGATATAAGAAACTTGAGTGCTCATGTTGAGAATAGTGGAGAGTTTGGGATGGGTGTTTGGCTGCAGTTTGGGAGGGGAGAGGTGGGATGGGAAAGAAGAAGAAGGAGAAACAGAGGAAGAGAGTGTCGGCAGATGGGTGCATATAATGGTTTTTTCCGACGGATTCATTCTGTCGGTGATTCCGTCGGTAAAAGCGTCACGTCACTGTACGGCTATCTCAGTTTGAATCCCTCGGTAATTTCCGTCGGTAAAATCGTCTGACGTCACCATGCCGTTGCGTATTTCCAGACGAACTGTATACTCTGTCGGTATATACCGACAGATTTGGAGACGGAATTATTTCCGTCGGTATAAATACCGACGGAAAAATTCCGTCGGTAATTCCGTTGCTTTTCTCCGGTTTTCTGGTAGTGATTGTTGCTGCAGAGTGCAGTCATTCAATATGTAGAGTTCCATGAATACATGGAATTCTCCGAGGATCAAAGAAGAGAAAGTCCATGCTAGTAATTGATAATTGATAATTGATATTTACTATAGCTCAATTTGCATTTGGCAATGGAGGCCTCATCGATCCTAACTTCCAAAATAAAGGGATTTACAAGTTTGTAGAAATATTTGAATGTAAACTATTTCAAGAAGATGGCCTGCATAAAGCCAATAACATTCAGTCTTTTGACTTAAACATTACAGAATTAATTTCTGTCACACAACAAAACCTTAAGAATCACAAAAACAAATCTTTAATCATTGATTAGAAATGGGATTAAGAGAAGTGATGTGAGGAGATTTGTGTCAATTGGAGAGATGTTGATGGTGGCTCCTCAAAAGTTGCTAGGCTGGAAGCATTCTTTGACTGTTTGACTCCTCCTCGCGTCCTTTTCTGGAGGAACTGGCTCAAGGTAGCTAGCTAGTCGCTTTCCACGTGTGAGTAGTTTGAGATTAAATTATAACATGGAAAATCCTTCAATTTAGCTCCTACTAGCTACTTGGCTAGTGATCCTTCGAGTAGTTTGAGATGTTGATCTATATATATATATATAGAGAGAGAGAGAGCCTTTTTGTGATGTATTTTTGTAAAAAATTTATAAGTATAAATTAAAATACAATCAAATAAATAAAAAAATATATATGTTAATAAAAAAATCATTAATAATAATTAAAAATAAAACTAAAAAAATAACAAGAATGCTAGGTTGAAATTACACTACTCCCATTCCAGAGCGAATGGGCAAGCACAAGTTAGAGGTTTTTTTCTCATAATTTTTGCTTTGGTATATTAACAAAAGCTAAGTCCCATTGGAAAAATATTGTTAACCCAAAATAAGCAATATTCACTGGAACATACCGTTGTGCCTTTTCCATAAAAAAAAAAATTAACTAACAATTGAAAGTAATTCGCTACTTGCACAGGATCATTATTAGATATTTTGATGGTGAAAATGTTTTTTTAAAATCAGAATATTTTTAAAATAAAAAATCTGAAATGAATGTCCTGAGGTTTACACTGATTTTTTTAATACAATAAAGTGGGTTAAAGAATAAATTAATATTTTAATAAATATAAAACATAACTAAAAAAAATAATTGGTACATACAGGGCTCACGATAACGCGTGGAAGATTCTTGGGTTATCACACCAAGAATCTAAATTGATATTTTATTATAATTTATAGCAAAAATATCATCATACAAAAACTTTAAAAGAGAGACTCAAATGAGAGAATACACGAGATTTAATTCAAATCTAGCTATATAGGGACTATTATTATTATTAGCAGTGACAACAACAACTTTTTTTTTTTACTAGAAAAATCTAGCCCTCATTTATTGAAATTGGAGACAAAAATCGTAGTGGAGCCTTAGCTAGCCATGCGAATCTCTATCTCAAACCTAACCAGAAACCACACCAATTTTCTTCCTATTTAGTTTATAAAATAAAGAATT
Organism: Populus trichocarpa; assembly: GCF_000002775.5. Lineage (NCBI taxonomy): Eukaryota > Viridiplantae > Streptophyta > Magnoliopsida > Malpighiales > Salicaceae > Populus > Populus trichocarpa. The sequence continues at coordinate 13,270,122 of NC_037300.2, read as the reverse complement.
TAAAACTAAATAATCAATTAAGACAATGATGTACGTACCATGGCATTTAAGGATACCAGATGGATCCAGCCAAGACCACCTCGTGTGCCTTCCTTCATGTGGGGCTTGGACATTCTCCTACAACTGCACAGACACGTCCAAGATTGTTTCGAGTGTTCAATGAACTTAAACCCTACATGGATTCTTTCCCATCATTTGTTTGGTTTTATTTGAGTCAATGCATGGCAGATCCCTCGAGTCGTAGGCATGCATTTATGAGGCTAATCCTTTTGCTTCACCCTCCATTTCTCAGCCACTGAATCCATCGGAAGTTCTTGACATAATAAGTTGGAGGAAGGTCCATATCACTCCATCACATGTCTTGTTATACTCTTGATTGGTTTCATGGTTCAATATCTCATTGATCGAAAATGCCAAATTACAGTTCAAAGTCGATGAAAGGTCTGTCTACAATTTGGATCATTGGCATTAATTAAGCTGTAAATCTGTTAAAAAAAACACACATTTACAATACATTTTAATGGTTCAATATCTCATGTGTCTTTTTTTTTTTTTTTTAGTTTCCATGCAGTAATCAGCTGGGTTCATGTGGACCAAACTCTTTTAATTGGTTGGTATAATAGATCCCAAAATTATTGAGGTACGTAGTTGGAGTGATTCCTATATATAATGTGACTGGTTTGATCTATATGGAAATAATAAGAGGCTTGGGTATATGAATAATAGTTTGAGAGGTTAAATATATAAGTGTTTAGTGTTTCGACAAAAAAATATGAGAGCCTTATTAATATGAGTTTTCACTTAAAAAAATATTAAAAACTTATATAAATTATATTTTAAAATCTTATTTAACAAATTAATCAAAGTAAGATGCTAAGGTTTGGTTGCATGGGTCTCTTTTTACACCAAAAGTGATGGCCTTGGCTAATTGGTACCTTAATTTTTGAGTCATGATGATTTGTTTTTTTACAGGACGATGCTAAATTTTGGTTACTCAGGTCTCCTTCTATATCAAAAACCGATGGCCTTGGCGAATTAAGATATGGGCCAGAGGGTAATGAGTGCCAATTCTTCTGATAGCAATTTCTCAGAGAAAGAATGGTAGAGGTCCCCTCGTTTCCTTTGGTGACTGGTCAAATATTTGGCTCACCACACTCGTATATAATCTTGAACCCACCTTCATTAAATATGTAATGTTGATTGGTGATGATGGGAGTACAAATCAACGAGAAATGATGTTTACAAAGAGAATTGTGCACCATTAGCCCGAATTTGATTTGATTTCTTGTAAAGTTTGGAGATTAACTTAGCCTATAAATATGCTATGAATTATCCAAGTTAAAAAGGAACAACTTTTAATTTTATTTTTTTTTTGCAAAACATTGATGGGATAATAACAAATAATTTTATTCTTAAAATTTAATATTTTTTAATATATTTTTTTTTAATTTTATTATGTGAGTGTCCTTGAATCCCTTAAAAAATAACTTTTTATAGGTATTAGAAGTTAAATTGTTTCTTTTACTACGAAAAGTAGAGTTATTTAAATGAATATTTAATTAATTTATAATCTGATATCCAAAAAAAAAAAAGTATATCCCCAAGCATATTAATTAGATTTTGAACCATCATGAATTTCGAACCACCAGAAATACCTCCTGCTTTAAGAGCCCAAATCATGAACCAGCCTATAGTGACACTGGTTTGACGTTGGTGACCATGCAACCATTGTTAGCCTGGATGTAAAGTCGACTTCTTAGACAACTTCGATGAATGTACTTTTTTCTTATCGATGGAAACTATTTAACAAGACAAGGAGAAAGGCATATTAAGGTGGCTTAGAAGTCACTCTTGTAGAACCTTGTTTTTAGTATCAAGGAACCATCTTAACTTAATAACTTAAGCTGTTAGGTGAAGTCTCAAGATATGATCTATATTATTCTCTAATACACCCCCTCAAGTAAAAGTCATTTGGGTTTGAAATTTGCACAAGCCCACATTACCTTATGCTTAATTTTTTATCAAATAAATAGAAATGGTGAGATTCGAACTCGAGACCACTTGGTCATCAAGGCTCTGATATCATGTCAAAGAACCATCTCAACCCAATAACTTAAATTATTAGATAAAATTTCAGGATATAATTTATATATTCAGTTGTCTAAATTTATCTTGAGACAGTGCTCCTGGGACACTTGCTTTTGTACATTAACCTCGGATTGGAACTAAGTTTTGCAGAGGAACAAGAATGTGCTCACCTTACAAAGCATAATGTAGCTTTGGGCTTTTAGACGCAATGGAAAAATTAACCCGTTTAAATTCTCATCGTGGCCAGGGAAGAACAAGGCAATCCATTCAAACAAGTTCAGAGTTTTAATACTTTTATTAATTCTCAAATTTACCGCTTTATATATAAGTCCACTTATAATTATTGGTTTTATGTACAATTTAAAATAATATTTTTAACAATTTAAAATATTAAATTTAAATTCAATTTGATAATTTCTTTAACTTAATAAATTTTATTTAATATATATTTATTAAAAAAATTAATCATATTATAATTATTATTAATATCCTAAACTATTTTAGCATCATTTAATTAAAACTTTTTGGCTTAAAAACTATCCTTACTTTAAAAAAAAAAATTCTAAAGATTATTTAATTAAATATTTTAATTAAATCCTAATAGGATATTACCACACTAAAAAAAATTGAATTAAGTAATTTAATTCAATCCTAATCCAATTGGAAAAATTAACTCTTGAATTCAGCTATTCTTTTAAATTTAGTTTATTTACTCTTGTTATTTTTTTTATTATAAAATTAAATGAAATTAACTTAATGAATCCAATAACATATATGTATCGAGTTAGAAAAAAAAATTAATTTTTAAAACACGTTAGCAATGATCGAACATTATTTTTTAACGTTACAAAAAAAGTTTAATTTGACCCGCAATAAAGCATAAGTGACCTATCTAAGTTAAGTGATAAAAAAATATTGTAAAAAGCTCAATTAACTGCAATATGGGTGTTGGTTCATCGGTTTTCAAACTATATATATAGACATCGAAATTCTTTAATTAACTGGGGTATCTTACAGCAATGATTGTAGTTCGTAAGAGAAATCCATTAACTAGGATAAAGCTATTTAAAAAAATAAAAAAACGTTTTCCCCTTTCTCTCTAGCCACTCTCAATTAGATACTTTGATAGACACCACACCGGTGCTGAATGGTGGAGCAGTGTCATGAATATCAATGGGCCACTTTATGGTCTCCTGCCAGAAATGAAGTCTTGGACGACTCCAAGTATATCATCGACATATTTTGCATATGGTGCAACAACCCAGTTAACCGGATTATGGGCGTCTAGTTTTTTGGGTCCAAGCTTAAGAGTTCAACATCATGTAATTTCTTCAAAAGTTACACAGCAGAAAAACACATTAGCATGACTTAAACTAGTTGATACACTACAGGATTTCCATTTTTTACTTAGATTCTTAACAAGGTCCATTTCTCTTTCAAGGCAATGTCCCATATGATACAGAAGTACACAAGCCCCTAAATGCCCAGGACAAGGCCAGGCAATGAGCGGTTAAAAAGGTCTCTAGGGTGGCTCTCCCACAAGGTGTGGTTCTCATGCCTAATTTTCCAACCATGTGGGCTAATATCTGTCACTGTGAGCCATGTATTGAAGTACTCTCTCAAATGTGTGATCACACCATCTTTCAAGGTCCATACATGGACCCAGTACACTTGTGCACCCTCCCAGCCCTCTATGATCACACAATCACCAATGGCCTCTATGTTTCTCGGCTCGAACCTGAACTTGGTCTGGCTCGACTCCCCTGTGAGCATTCTCATCATGTGTTGGCATTTTGGAGGTCCATGGAACCACCATTCTAGGTCACTTGCAATGAATCTGGCCACCGTCTCGATCTCACCATTTGATAATCCCTTGTATAGTGCATCAACAATAGCCTTGTTCTGCATTTCTGCATTCAAATCGGATACCGGCATGGCCAATACGACGGCGTCATTGGCAGACATTCTGATGTTTTTTTAAGGGAATATATTAGTAAACTAAAACTTGAATGTTTTGCTGCATGATATGGCTAATGGCACTTATTTATAACAAAATTTTGGAGAGTTGTGTGGGGGGAGGCACCATGATTATTGATGAGACACCAGTGGTTGTGATTGGCTATTTTTGATGACATGAGAGATCCAATGGTCAATGTTAACTCCAAAGAATAAGATGTATTGATTGCCGAAATAATATTTTGATCCAAATATATAAAGCTATCAATAATTACAAGCTCAGTGCTCTTCTGGGGACAATACAATGTGTTCGGTATATGATTAGAATCTTCACCAGATAGATACAAATTCTTGATCCTCAATCTTCTCAGAATGACTAATCTACCCTAGAAAAGTTTTGTCATGTCATTTCAAGTTACATGCTAAAATCAACGTAGAACATATATTTTCTTGTCTGTTCCATTGTTTTTATATGAATCTTGTTCTAAGAAATGACTCGCCCTAGGATGATAGATTTGGCTAATTATGTGATTCTTTTTAATTTTATGCCGAATCAAATGTAGGGTGCATTTTAAAATACGGTGAGGTGTAGTTTAAACTGTGTTTTATTATAATTATAATTTTAAAAATATTTATTTAATTAGTACATAATATAGTTTTACATGAATTTCAAGAAAATTTTATTTTAAAACCTTGAATAAAAAAATATAATTTATATTTTTTTTTTAATATGTATTTTTAAATTATGACCGCAAAAGTTACATTACGACAAACACAAAGAAAAGAAAAAAGAGAAGTTTTATCTTAGATTTCGAAAAGAATGAATATGACATTTTAATATCATCCCTTTATCCCTTTTCATGCCATGCGGCTTTCTTCCCAATTGCATGAAAAAGACAGAGAGGTTAATTTCTGCTAACAATTGCATGAAAAAGACAGAGAGGTTAATTTCTGCTAATATTTCTTCCCAATTCCAAGGCTTGTGGAATTCTCTTAGAATCGAAGAGTCCTAGAAGTGTCAAAAAGTAAGATAAAGAAGCAAAGATAGTGCCCCTCTCACCGTAAAAGAAAGCACACGTTATATAATTATATGAAATAATACTCTTAATTTACAGTTGAAAAATTTCTCTTGAATTTATTATAATTTTAATGTTAATGCTCGATCCAAACCTCAAAGAAAAGAAAAGAGGGAGGGAGGGAGAAGCGTATTTCAATGTGCATTTGTCGAACAAGGCCTCGAGTAAACTTTAAAAATAAATTAATTTATTAATAAAGTTATGCACAATAAACTTTAATATAAGTTTCTTACAGGTTCTACAAGTTGAAATGTTGGCACCATAAATGTTTTGTCGTGTTGTTATGTTTTGTAGAATAACTGATCATAAGGCAGTATTTGAATAATATTTAAATAATATTTAGTTAAATTATATTATTATACTTTTACCTTGTTCTTGGTGGAGTGTGTTTTTGTTATTTGTGGTATAATATACTTTTTAAAAATATTTTTTAATTAAAAATAAATTTATAGTGAATAATCGAGTTGAGATGGTTGGAATTGAGATATATAGCCACCAGGTTACTAGAAGAAAAAAAACATATTGTTATGCTTTAGTGATACAAAATAACCAATAAAAATTATAACAGACTAAAATTTTTTTAATAATTTCATTATATTTATAGTGAATGACTTATAACTTCTTAATTATATATTTACTTGTGTGTATATATGCATAGTTTTTATTAGAATAATTTTTAATTTAAAAAAATCGAAATATGATGTAGACATAAACACAAATAAAAAAAAAACAAGAGAAAATAAAAATAGAGTATTTGGTTGGGTTATCACACCAAAAAACCTAAGTTATAGTTTTATGAAAAATAAGTCAAATAAGTTATGTCTTCCTAGAATGTTTAGAAGTCATTAAATAGACTTTAGACGACCTTAACAAGGAAAGAAAATTATAATCCCTGAATAAAAAATAAACTAATAGAAAACGAAAAAAATAACATAAAATTCAAAAATAAATTAAGAAAAATAATAATTCAAACAACATTTTTGGTATCTAATTTGAAGGTCTTTCGGAGCTTGATCTTTTATAGAACTAAACCTTGAGAATCTCTTGAAAACATTTAAGCATGATACATGAGTAAAATCAAAAATTAGTATTTTTGATTTGACCTCTTATTAGACTTAACTTTATTTTATTGATATATGAATAAATTTCTAGACTATTTACATATTCATTGATGGAATATCTCTATCTAACCAAGTCATATTCTTATATGAGTGCTCAGAACTTTTATTTTCACTATATTAATAAGATAATATGAACATAATTTTAGAATTATGTAAAACACTAGCATAATTTATATGTATATATAATGTTTTACAAAATTTAAGGGAGTATGTTGTCATTTTAATTATTAAAAATTTCCGGTGAAAAGCATGAGGTACCTTGCGTTTGTCCCCCCCCCCCTGTAGCTTATTTTATTTAATAGATAAAAATAATCTTAAATATTTTAAAATTACCTAACCCCAGTTTATTTTTTATATATAGTTGATATTTATTGAATAGTTAATAAATTTAAATATTTTAAAATAGCATGGATCTTAATTACATATATAATAATTCTATTCACTTAAAAAAATATAATGTTTTTATTATTACTTCTTTTTACTTATAATTTTGATGATATGTGAGTTTTAAAAATAACGAATTCATTTCATAAGTAATTGATCTAAAGAAAATGTATAATTTCTCAAAAAAAAAATTAATTAATTTAAATTATGCTTTTAATGATAATTATAATAGAGACAGCGGGAGCCAAATAGGCTCTTTGTATAAAAATAAAACTGTTTTTTTTATAAATAAAAAAAATCAAACTCTCTTTGATTTCAAAGAAAAATATATGAAAAATAAAAAACTTTTTTAGATCAAAAGCATATAAGAAAATATGCTTTAAAAGCACAATAATATTAAATAATTAATTTCATAAATTGCGTTTCACTTGTGTATCAGTGTTTGCAAATCTATATTTTTTAAATTAATTAATTAGAAGGTGCGAATCTACTTTGATCGCATTATCAATTAGTTTTGTTTTATCGATAATCCAAGGATTTTGGACAGAAAATTGTCAGATGCTAGTAAAAAAGAAGAAACCCACGACCAATAACATTAGTTAGGATTGGCAATTTAGATGGATAGTTTTTTTTAATATAAATAATTACTTTATTCGATATAATAAATAAAAAAATCAGAATAAAACAATATTAAGTGGGTTGAAAATTAAAGAATGAGATCTGAAACTTTGGTGAAGATCCCATATACAACTTGTGTTGTTTTGAGGCTCTGAATCCATAAACAAAAGCATATTATTATTTTTGCAGCAGCAACAGTAACCTTCATCAACGTATAAATAAATATTTGCTCTCTTTGGAATAAATATTTTGGTTCACGTCCCTTCTTCTTTCATTTTTAGTCATTTTGAGTTACTTTGCTCCATGTTATAACATAGATTTTGATATGAGTTTAAATAATATAAGTTTTGGTCAAACCTCTATATATATATATATATATATATTATGGTTATTATAGTTTATGTTTTGATTTTCTCCTTTAATATTTTTTAATTGAGCTTATGGATATTAACAAACTTGCTCGAAATCGATATGTATGTATGTATGTGAGGTATGTATATTTTTTTTAATTTAATTTAATATATACATATATTAATATTAACATGATGCACACATATATACTATTTATATTTTTATCATTTAATATCTCAAATATATATAAATATATATATTATTTTTATTTTTTATAAAATAATAAATACTACTAGGTATTAGATGAACACCCAAACTCAATGTATAAATTTTTTAATTGATAAATAATAAACAAAATAGAAATAATTTATAAGTACTCTTTGACATCCCCAAATAATATTATATAGCTCTTCATTTTCTTTCTTGAAATCTATGTTATCATCGCGAGACACCAAGATAAGTTTATTTATTTTTGTGTTTTAAAATTATTTAAAAAATAATAATTTGAAAACACAAAAAAAAATATTAATTTAAAATAAAAAAAATTATTTTTTATATTTTTTTCTTTACTTCAAATTAATTTTTTTTTTCAGATCATTTTAATGTGTTGATATTAAAAATAATTTTAAAAAAATAAAAAATTTATTTTGATGTATTTTCAAGTGAGAAACATTTTAAAAAATAACTGTTATCACATTTCTAAATATTTCTAATGAAAAAATCATGAATTGGTCCTTGTATCTTGAGGAGCTAATAAGTTAGTCTCTCTTGTTGAAAGACCTCAAATCTCGTGAACCTATATTTTCTTGTTAGTATACAACTTAGCTACCCATTATTTAAGTTAAAATATTGAGAAAACATCATTGCATATGATAGGTAAATCCTTAAAATCTCACAAAAAAATATATAATTTTGATTAACGTATAAATTAATTTGAATATACTTTAATTTTTTAACTTAAAAAAAATAGTCGAAGAGTTTCAAATAATTGAATTATGATCTCTGAAATTAAAGAGAATAACTTGTGAATTTTTAAGCAATATAGGGATTGAGCACAATATACAAACATGATAAATCACAAAGAGCAATGAGTTGTAGGGATATTCTTCTCAATTGCAGTGATGTTGATGGTGGCTGCTCAAAAGATGCCAGGCTGGACACATTTCTTGACTGTTTTCTTGTCGTCCTTTTCTGGTGGAAGCGGCTCCAGGTAGCTTCCCAGTCGCTTTCCGGGGGCGCGTGATTTAAAATTCCCAAACTGCCCTCCTGCCACCCAATTATCCTACCTGAATTGCTCGAGACAAAAGCGGATGCTACGATGCGACTGTCAATTGGAGGGGGAGAAGAAATTTCTGAAGAAAAAAAATCGAAACCAAGAATAAAATAAAATAAAATTCTATAAATATTTTTGTAATTTTTCTCTATCACCCAAGCATACACCAATATTTACTTGAGGTGTTGGTCCACAATTGAAGCATAATTAAATTTGAAAATTATCATGGATTCCACCAAAGTAAAGCATGAATTTTAGGATTCATGACGTGCTTATTAAAAAATAAAAAACTAAGACTTTTTTATAAGAAAATATATTATTAATTGATTAATAGAAGCCTTTCAAAACATTTCTTTCTATTACATGCTTATTTATAGGCTGAGTGAAACTGTATAAATAATAAAAACAAATTTCTAAGCCTATGCCTGCTTTTTATTATTACAAATCACAAAATGGTTAAAACATGCTAATAAAAATATATAAAATTAATTCAATAAAATATCCCAAATAATTGATAATTAATTAAAGAGTAAAGACTTTTATATACAGGCGATCTAGTGCTATTTTCTTCACTTAAGAGATTTATCTACAACTTAAAATTTAGATGATATATATATTGATTAATTAATTGTAATTATCTACTTTACAAGCAGCCCAAAATTCCTAAATTCCATTAAAAAAAAAACATTAATATAAAAAGTTTTTGGAGTCTTTATCTAACATTAGCTAATTTGGTGAACCATCAATATCAATCCACGACTCCACGCTCATATTATTGATGATCATGAAAATAAAATATTATGAGCTTGGAAAAAGAAAGGACTGCAATCAAAGTGGAGCCCTCTCCTGCTAGCTATGCAAATCTCTAAGTGCTTCAAGCCTAACCACACCGATTTCTTTTTATTCAATTTAGAAATTAAATAAAGAAGAGATCGACTAAATAAGTAGGAGACAATTATATATACATATATATATTAATTTTGATCTACGTACCCATCCATGCATTTAAGAAGACCAGTTGGATCCAATCAAGATCCACTCGTGTGCATGGGATTTGGAAAATATTCGCCTAATGCAGTGTTCAATGAATTGAAACCCCACATGGATTCTATCCCATCGATCATCGTTAGATTTTGAGTGTTGCTGCTATCAGATTGAAAGATGCATGACAGTATGACAGATTCCTTATGTTAGATTTGCATGCGTTCATGGCGATAATCGTTTTTGCTTCTCCACTACTCCATTTTTCATCCGCTAATTAATCCATTGTTATCTGGCTGGACTTTAGAGGATCCTTGCTGTTCATGTCGTGTTGTCTTGTAATATATCGTCTTGATTGGCTTCAAAGTTCAATGTCCCATTGCTGGAAAATGACAAGCTACAACTCAGAATTTATTGCAAGTTCTCTGCATTTTGGATCCTTAATGTTAGGTTGTAAATTTGTGTCATTTTTTTCACATTTAATCGAAACCCATTTGGAACTTAAAAAAAAATAAACAATGTGTGTGTTGATGGGGAATGATAAGATAAAATGAAGATGGGGAATGATAAGATAAAATGAAGAGAAATCAATTCTGCAAAGATAATTGTGTTCTACAATTTAAGAAATTTTTATAGGTGGAAAAGAACTTAAAAAATAAAAAATAAAAATCCGACCTGCCGGATTCGAACCAGCGACCTAAGGATCACAGCAACAACTACAGTCCTCCGCTCTACCAACTGAGCTAAGGTCGGTTTGTTGAGAACATTCCGTCAAGAAATAATTTGTAGACAATCTTATCCATCGATCTGCCCGGGATACCGGGGACCATTAGCCAATGATGATATCTCTGTGAGTCGAAACTTATCCTTTGAGAATAATTTTATTTGGGTTAAAACATCTATAATTTTATCTGTAAGAAATCTTAGTATTATTCAAAGCCACCATGGTACCATCTAAATTTGGATTCAGACAAAGCTTAATTTTGAGCTAGTATCCCAATTTGAATTGCTTGAAGTAGAAACCTTTTTACAAGTCTAGTTTTTTCATGAGCCAAGGTCTATTTGTTTTTGTATTTTAAAAGTATTTGAAATTTTTTTGTATTTTTATATTATTTTGATGGGTTGATATCAAAAATAATTTTTAAAAAATAAAAAATATTATTTTAATATATTTTAAAATAAAAAATATTTAATAAATAACTGTTAGTATAGTATGTATAAATGTGATAGTTATCTGAAGATTTGGACCAACAATCATATACTGAATCCAGGAACACAAATAGCCATGTTGCTCAAAACCAGGCTTTGGCCCAACATTCCTGTCCTAAACCCATGAAGAATAATCAACTCATACAAGTTAACAGTTAACACCATTAGTACCCATGTCATTTTGATAATTTTAATATATTAATATTAAAAGTTTAAAAATATATATTAAAAAACTTTATTTTAATTAATTTTCAATTTAAAAAATATTTTTATAAAAATTATATTCACCAAACATATACTTAACCATGCTTTGGTTAAATGACGTCTCTTAACCAATAAAGAAAAATATACGTTAAGGATTCTCTTAACCAATAAAAACAATATACATTAATCACTATTATACCTAAAGATTGAGGAAAGATATCTAAAAGTTACTCATTTCTTACTATTTTGCAGCGACATTATACAAATTGAGTCACTAATTATTTGATAATATTATTAAACTCAGATAAATAAGTAAATTTTAAAACTCTTTATCTAGTGTAAGTTTCTAATTAAACAACATTAGATTTGACACGATGTAAATTGATTGTTTTTATAAGTTTAAAAATAGCTTGTATAACCGGTAAAATATCCAAAATATTTTTATAAAAACACTATTCACCAAACATATACTTAACCATGCTTTAATTAAATGACGTCTCATAACCAATAAAACAATATACGCTAAGGATTGGAGAAAGATATATAAAAGTCACTCATTTCTTGCAATTTTTTAAGCGACATTATACGAATTTAGTCATTGATCACTATTTTGTTAGTTGCTATAATGATTTGTTCGAAGCTGATTACATTATTGGATTTTGAAAACATACAAGTTTTTTTAATCAATGGTATTATACCAAACATCGTTGAAGTACAGCAGGCATTCTGACCTCACCAATGTTTTCATGTGGAGACACATTCATATGCATAGTGCAAATGTGTCAATATATTCCACATAAAGACGCACTTAGAATTCTATCTTTGGTGTAGCAACGCATTCGCGTGGGCATGGCATGGTGCAAATGTGTCTTATTCCATAAAAAGACCCACTCAGGCATCAAGATTGTAGCACCAGGCATGCTTTGATTGAGAAATTTTTACACTGAACGACTTCTTTCAAGGTTTAACAGCCCAAGAAACGACTCTAGCTATAAACATCCTTATTCCAGAACTCGCAGATTAGAGCATGCCTTTACTTGCTAACATAAATAGGTTTAATATAATCAGCTTATTAAACTAGCTAGCCAAAGTTCATCTCCCAAAAAAACTTACTTAAGGGACTAATTGCCTCTCATCTTGATCTTCATTGTTTGGAAACGTCAACCATTCATCTGTAGATATTGAGGTAAGCTGGTCATGACTTGATTCTTCAAGCCCTGAAACATTAATCTCACACTGACCAAACACTCTAGGATCACTGATCATTTCTGCTTCATCTTTAAGACATGGCCGGGTATTACTATTACCATCCAAGGTCTTTAAGAACCCTAGCCACCAACTATACGAAGCAGCTTGATTTTCTCCCCACTCAAATTCTGTACTTTCCATTGGGGGTGGTGTTGTCAGAACTGTTGTTGTAGTAGTAGTAGACCAGACAGGCTCAGGGGTTGGCAAAGTATCCGTCAATGAATAGCAAAGGTACTGAGAATTTCTAGCAAAACAAGACTTATTATTGATGCCATAGTTACTGTAATTATTACCTAACAAAATGGTAGGATCCCTTCTTGAAGCACCGGATGAGGCTGAGGACGGGGATGAGGCTGATGATGATCTATGAAGGTGCAAAGCATGAGCAATCTCTCTTCTTGCTTCAGCCATGTTGATGACACGATCTTGGGTGTTAGTCTTTCTAGTATGAGACCTCCTTCTCATGGGCCTTCTTGAAGGATCACTCTCTAGTGATGAACCCATATTGTCCATTGCTATCTTCTAGTTAGCAGGATTGAGTCTTTCTTTCCCCTTTGCACTTGGACAAAGTTAAAATTCCCTTCGCTACTACTAGAGGAATGTGCTACATGGGCCGGGGATATGACTGACAAATGTTTGGAGACTAAGATAAAAGCAGGTAGCTAGTAGATGTGCAAGTGGCAAGAGTTGGCAAAAAGTTGACCAAAAAAAAAGAAATTATAAGGGAAAAACTGAGCAAGATAATAGAAGCATATGAGTTGACACGTATGGTGGAATCAATGGACACATCAAATCCTCTTTATGGAATTTAACTGCAAAGTCCTTGTCAATATAAATATGTGCTTACCAACCTTGTACTTTCCTGCAGTAATTCTTTAAAGCTAGGTCTAATGAGGTGAGCAAGGCAAGTCGAAGAAGACCAAGGCAAAATGATCACAGCAGGACGCCACTACCAGGCGAGAGAGAATGGTGGAGGAAGATGAAAATGCATGGCGTAATGGATTTTGCAAGCTACGTAATGGAAGAAGCTGTAGGACTTCCCTGAGATCCATTCCATCGGCTTTGAAAATTAAAATTGTATTCTGACGTTCTTTTTAAATTTTTTTTTTTTTTTTTAGATGGAATATCATGTGGCAATTTTAATGGAGGAATAATAATAAAATCATTATTTTCAAAGTATAAAAACTAACTAAAATATTATAATTATAAGACTCTCGACTCTATTTAAAATTTAACTTCCTGGGTTGACTCGCAGGTCAACTAATCAACCAAAACTTTGATTTTTTTAAAAAAAAAAAAAAAAAAACCTTCGAAACAGCCATGTCAATCCAGTAATATATGAGCTATAATATTTCCCTGGTTGATTATGGAGAAAACCAACTTTTTTATTAAATTAAAGCTGTTCTAATTAATAAAATAAAATATTATATTTTTTTATATGAATTAAAGTTATTAAAATAAAATAATAACTTACCAGAATAATCAGTCGGACTAAACTGGGTATTGTAGCAACAAAATATATTTCTTGTGTCGGTAATTCCACCATCCACGATTAAGACTACGCCCACTGTATGTGTACGTGGACGACAAAGAGCAGCCTCAGCTATACCATGGCCCTAAGAGTTGGGCCTTTTAGGTTTGTTAGCCCACTAATAAAGTCAATTAAACTATATTTCTTGTGTCCTAGATTATTTTTTTTATTTGGTGTAAGTTTTCAATTAAACTATATGATAGCTGATTTAATGTTAATATCAATAGATTGATTTTATAGGTTTATGGATTAACTTATAAAAAAACTTTAAGGTAAAAATTATTTTTAAAATATACCATCACCTCACAATCTAGTTTATAGAATTAATTGTGTTTAATAATTTTATTTTTATAAAATAATTTTTATTTAATTATCTAATAAAAAATAAAATAAAAATTTGTTCGTTGAAAATAAACTAAAACGCAAAAAATTTGAACAAACTAAAGAAGCTTAAAAACCACATCAAAAAAACTGGAAAAAAGGAAGCAAGCACTAACTGGTGCGATGGTGATGTTGTTCTGCAGAGCCTTAACCAAGAACGGATTCACCATCAATTCCTTCTCATCAATAGCTGCCGCTGGTTGTTGTGTTGTCTTCTCTCTCGAGAAACTAATTTTTTTGCAAGTTCCTTCCCCTCATTCTCCTGTTTCCCTGTGCAGAGAGAGAGGAAGGTAAGGGAAAGGAAGAGAATGGGGGATGTTGAGGGCTGGATTAATAAGAGCTCATGGTTCTTCAGGCAATGGCTGAGTTTTCTTCTCCACACGAAAAGAAAATGTAAAAAAGGATTAAAAAGAAAATAAATGAAAAATCAAGGAAGAGATCTTATTTACTGTTGAAGTCTACAGCAAATGTGATATAATCCACAGTAACATCTACAGTATTTTCGCTAATTTTAAGAATTTAAATTAATTTTTATGTTTATTGAGCTAATCTAATTAAGAACTCATAATGATTTACTTGTTATAAAATGGATATTATTTATTTTTGTTTTGATAGAAACAAATTGTTATGCTATAATAAATAATAATATTTAATAGTTTGTAACCTAAATATACTATAATTAATTCATTTTCAGTTTGACTCGGTATTTCCGGTTTGACTCGGTTTTTTTTTGCTTGGCTCGGTTTTTTAGTTTTCCAGCTTAACTCGGTTTTTTTCCGGTTTGGCTCGGTTTTTTCCGGTTTTTTTTCGGTTTGGGTTCGGTTCGGTTTCAGGCTTATAAAACCGAACCGGTCAGTTTTTTCAAAATTTTAATCGGTTTTTTTTACGATTCAATTTTTTCAATTATTTTTTTTTTTATTTTCTCAATTTAATCAGTTTTTCTTAACCAGTAACAATAAAAACTGTCAAGAATTTATTATATAGGATGGCTAAAAGCTTCATTGCCCCAAACTATACCATGCTAGGCCTTATTTGGGAAACAAAACCCTAGCCCATGTAAACGACTTCCTTAATCCAACTGCCATGATCATGATCCTGAACTGTTGCCGCCCGTTTCTGTAATTTAAGCATCAAATTATGCACAGTTTTCCTTTCAAATTATTGAATAATTTGAAAGGAAAACCGTGCTTAATCCTCTGGCTTCGGCAAACATAGGCAAAGAAAAATTTTAAAAAAAATTCAGAGATATATATATCTCACTTTATTATTCCATGCATGCAATGGATCATCCAATCCCATTTCCAGGTAATTGGAACTTTTTTTATTATTTTGCAAAAAACAATTTGCTGTAAATAATTCTTTTTTCCATTGAATCCCAGGCATGCTTCTTTGGGATGCTCGCGGCGAAAACACTGGCTTTGAAACCCAAGACTACCCGCAAAATTACTGATGCATCGACAAGAACTGCGGCCGAAAAGGAGCCTCCAATTCCCAAGTAAATCAATGCTTATTATGAACCGAATCACTTCTATCTCCACCTTCAAAGATCTTGAGTTTCATTGCAGTTTTCTTCGTTTTCCTTCTTTCTTTTTTTCCAGGCAGAAGCGAGTGTTTGGTACCATTCGAAGCACAAACATTCATGTCAAAACAGCAACCGAAAATCCAATTACCAAGCAACCCAAATCTATAACAATAAGAGGAAATCCTAGCATAAATGTCACAACCGATCAAGTTGCCAAGAAACCAGAAAGATTCAAGAAGAAAGTACAGAAGCCCGAGAAAAGGTTCGGCCGAGTCTTTTGGAGCCTAGGACTCCGGTGGCTTCACATTCTATGATTGAGAACAAAGTTGCAGCAGGCACCCCTTATCATAGTGCAAAGTATTGTAGCAAATGCAGGTTTGATAAGCTTGAAACTGCTTCTTGTTGGCTTGGTCAGATCAAGTTGGCTGAATCAGTCGGCAAACATTTCGTCCCTATTGCCTTAATTCGTTTGCCTTCGATTCCAATGTTGGCTGAATCAGTCGGCAAACATCTCGTTTCTGTTGCCTTCTTTCGTCTTGCCTTCGATTCCAATGTTGGCAGTTATCCCCCCCCCCCCCCCCCCCCCCATCATTTTCTTCTTCGAACTTCATTAATTTCTACTGCCTTGCTTGATTTTATTGTACTAAAATTTGAATAATGTTTATTTGTTAGCCCATAAGGAACCTTCGTGCTGAGCTGAAACGATACATGGGACGACATGGGTACCTGTCTTACGAGGCAGAGTGGAAAGAAGTCAGTCGCAGCTATGGAATTTTGAAGGATGAAAGCAATGTAGGAGGTGAAAGTTTAGAACTTGGAAAAGGGAAGACAACTTGTAGATAAAGGGAGTGATCAAGGAACAAAAAGCTGTTTAAATTTGCAGGGACATCAACCTTAATTAGCAATGCTTTGATTTGAAATTCTACAAGTAAATACTTTCTATTTATACTTATCATTTATTTAATAATTTTTGTTTATATTTTATATTATCTTGCAAATATATATAATTGGTTTTACTAGACAATTTCCTAAACAAGATTATTTTCATAGAATGATTTGTTACATGACAAAAATGTAGTCATAGTGTCCAGCTATATACTTCATGCATGTAGATGGCTGGATATAATTTTACACCTATTAGATGTTTTTTTTATTCAGTAATTTTCATGTAATATTTTTTTTTTAATTTAATGGAGTGATTAATTCTTCAAAATGCTAGACCAAGAGCAAGAAGATGGGGTCCTCACTGGCTCCGTCAAAGGAGATGGAAGTGGTGCTGGCTCTTGAAGTGCAGTCCATTCGAGCGCCAGCAGCAGAGGTTTTGATGGTATCAAGGGAGAAAAAAAACTGCAAGCCAAGAACCAATAGGTCAAGAGCTAAAATGTTCAGCCTGGCCTTAATTATAAAAGAAAAGAAAAAAAAGAAACAGGGAGGATATGCAGTTTACATATTAAATTTTAAAAAAAAAATCCGATAATTATCCTTGTGCTCATCAAAATTATCTTCTCATCATAGTTACTGGCATTTGTTAGCTTTTCCTGTAAGTAAACACTTTGCAAGAAAGCAAAGTTTTCACAAAATAAACTCACACTTCTACTTCTCATTCAAACACCCTCAAAACTTTCTTCACCGTTGATCCTGGTGCCCAATAAAACATTGCATATACATAGTTGCCGCAAAAGTTGTGTTATTACAAGTGATGAAGTGGGGAAAAACTTCCCACATAATTTGGGCTTCCATGGTTTGTGGAACTGGGTATGGACTTGAAATGTATGTGGGTTTGGTAGCTGGGCTTGAACGATGATGAAAGTTTCCCTAAAAAAACAAGTTATTTATGGTACGAGAAACTCTTTAATGTTTAAGTCAGTAAATATCTATAAAAAAAAATATATAGAGTAAATAGTTGTAGAAAAAATATTGAGTCTGAGAACCTGTTCATTTATTTGATAATCTAAAGTATTTATAGATATTGATCACATCAACTCACCTCAAACGTGGAGAATGATGTTACGTTTGATTAGTGAAAATATTGATACTCATTGATTGCAGTGTCTAACATTATTATTGGTTGAGTTATGATGAATGTTAGTAATATATTGGCAAGAAATTGTTATTGGTCA
Organism: Populus trichocarpa; assembly: GCF_000002775.5. Lineage (NCBI taxonomy): Eukaryota > Viridiplantae > Streptophyta > Magnoliopsida > Malpighiales > Salicaceae > Populus > Populus trichocarpa. Next base: position 13,252,059 of record NC_037300.2, on the reverse strand, counting down.
TGAAAGAAACATCTAAGTTGAATAAAAAATAGTTTATGTTTGCAATGTTATTTATTGGCTAAAATATGTGCATAAATTTTGCACTTGCCAAGAATTTCATAAAATGTGTTACTTAATCATGAAAAACACTGTATGCATGAGTAGTGCACGGCACCGCATTTTGAATCCTCAGGACTAATGTTTAGAAGTATGGTAACGGATGTTTTTTAAAGTATTTTTCGCTCGGAAATCATTAAGATGATATTTTTTTATTTTTAAAAATTATTTTTAATATTAACATATCAAAACAATTTTAAAATATAAAAAATAATTTTAAATAAAAAAATTAATTTAATGAAACATTATTTGGAACCCCTTTAAACTAAGTATATTGAAACGTGCTTACGAAAAAAAGAAAAACGTGCAAGGTGCATTTAGGCCGGACCGAGAATTCCTTGTGTACTTTGTAGCTGTCTGGGCATGTAGCCCAAACGGCAACAACAAATCTTGACATCTGGGCCACATGGCCCAAACAGTTTTTTTATTAAAAAAAAGAGCCATTTTAAGTGCACCATCAACAACAATGCTATATTACATGTTCATGTTTTTTATGCATAGAATTGTGTGATTTATAGTAATTTTTTATTCAATTGAGAAATTTTGAAATTTGTATCAACTCTTTCAATTAAACATTCTCTTGAAAGGTTTTCAAGGTCATCCAAAATTCAAATATTCAAGTAAATATGCGTATAAACTATTGTTATAAAACATTTAACAGTTAAGAAGATTGATTTTTTAAATCTAAATCTATTGGGGTTCATAAAAAAACAAAAAATAAATGAAAACTTGAATGATTCGGTTAAAAATACTGGTTGATTTACTATCTAGATTGACCCGGTGAAAGTTTATCAAAAAAAGTCATCAACTTTTTTTGAAAAAAAATAAAATGATAATATTTTGAATTTTTTTTTTAAGAAATAAAATTAAGGGATTAACTTTTTCAATCGTTGTCATGAATCAACTTCAATACCTGTGGTTAAACATGCAATATCCAACGGACCAATGCCTAAGATTTTATGAGACAATAAATAATAGGCTTATTTATTTCAATTTTTCAAAGGTAGTTGGGCTGCTCGAATAGTTTGGTACGTTGGAATGCCTTCGGTGCCATACATAATTGACCAGTATTTCGGAATATATTTTTAGATCTCCGGGGCCCACACCCTGTCTCAAAAATTAATTATTCCAGGCCAGAGCTAGGTGCGTCGCCGGACAATTTAAAACCCATACGCTTTGGTGATGTTTAACTTTGACTACTTTTTTAAAAACAAATTAGAGATGTTAGGAACCGACTTAAAAAAGTGATTTGCATAATCCATTGAATTAACTTGTGGACTAATCACCTAAATCACTAAAAACAGGCTACCAAAAAGGAAGCCGAAATCTTGAACTACGTTTTAAAGTCTAAAAGCCTCTTTCTAATAGTGATTTTAGGACTGGGATAAAGATAATTTTTAAAGAATTTTTTTGTTTGAAAATATATTAAAATAATACTTTTTATTTTTTAAAAATTATTTTAATATAGCACATCAAAATAATTTAAAAATACTAAAAAGAATTAATTTCAACTTAAAAAATAAAATAAAAATTTAATTTTTTCAAAAACACTTTTAAAACGTAAAAACAAACAGAATCTTTTGAAAGTGATGTTCGTGTTAGAGTTTTTTTAAAAAAATTAAAATTGTTTTAATATACAGATATAAAAATAAATTTATAAAAAATTTATTTTAATATATTTTAAAAATATATTTTTAAAAAAAGTCACCACTACAAATTAAAAAAACATAGGAGTAAAGGGAACTTGAGCTGTCTTTGACCACCTATTCAAAGCCTCAAACTTGAGCTGATACTATATTAATTATAAATACCAACTAAAAAAACTTCTTCACTGAACAAATTCCATATACATCATGTAAATTATAATAAAGATATTGGATTAACGTAAAGAATTATTATTAGCAATAATGAGGGTATGAAATTGAAAGATAAAATATATTAATTGTGTTCTTCAAAAACCAAAAAGATCCCTTTTTTATAAACCTAAACCAACAATAGGGAATTTTTTTATTATTAATTTTCAATCAACCTTTTTTCTCTGGACCAATCAGGGTATCTTTCATTGAATAAGTGAATGATAATATGACCAAACCCCTCACAAAAAGCAGGAGTATTGTAACATACGATCGACAATGCTTGGTCTGCTCTTTCTTAAACTGGCTGTGTATTACATCCACCAAACAACTCTAGTTTTCAAAGACGTAGGAAAATGATGTAATATAATCAGGGTATTCATGTTCCCCTCTTCAGAAAAAAATATTGACTTGAATCTCTCTTCTTAATTTCTATTCCCAAAAAAATCAAGTAAAATAGTTTGATATTATATTAATTGCGTGTTTGATGTCATGCTGTTTGGTGGTTTTTAATAGTTATTTTCGTTTAAAAATATATGAAAATGAATTTTTTATATATTTTTTATTTTAAATATCAACACATTAAAATTATAAAAAATAAATTAAAAAATAAATAATTTAATGCTTTTCAGAGGCCGGTGTACTTTTAAAAGCACTCAAAAGCAAAAGTTAGCGGCCCCACTCCCAGACATATTCAATATAAATTGAGATTCAATCAAAGAAAACATACAATAAATGATATGATATGATATGATATGATATAATATGATATGATAGCAACCCTTGACTATGTTTTTTTTTTCAAAAATAATGTTATTTCATATCAACATTTTACTTAAACAAATAATAGTTTATTTAGATTTTATTTAAATACTCACAAAATTAAACACTAACCTAAAAATAAACACTTATTCAAGACAATCATCCTTATAAAAAGCAAACAAAAATCCATCATGTAGTTTATTCACAACCTGTCCAATACTAAATGATGAAATCGAAAAAAAAACAATTAAAATACCAAAAACAAAAAAAAAAACATATTTGGTTGATGGATTAATTCGTCAAACCTGTGAATCAGATAACACGAGCTAGCACGTCAAACCCATGGACCGAGTTATGGACTCCACTAAAATTAAAATTTATTTAAAAAAAAACTATTTTTTATTTAACTATATGATAATAAAATAAACGATTGTGAAATCAAACACCCACCCAATGCCAAGATATTTTTTTAGACTGCGATAACCTCATAAAAAATAAAATAAAACCAGTTATGAACCTGAATTCCCAATTAACATAATATCAAAGGATGAAAAATATAATTAAAAAAAAAACACCTCACCAAACATGTAAATCATGACAACCTAAGTTTACCTTAGCAAACCCACAAATCATGCTAATCTTATAGAAAGATAAAACAAACCGAAATAAATTATGAAGTTAAATTCTCAACCATCTCAGTATTAAAAGATAAAATCGACGAAAACAAATTAAAAAAATCATAACAAAAATTCAAAAACAAAAAAAATATTGTGGATTACTATTGTAATCCATAATGCAATGTGTGTGAGTGAACAATAGTTTCCTTACACCATTTAATTGTTGTTACTTTATAAAATTTAATAATATTGTTTTTCTCTAAAATGCTTTTTTTTAATAATATGAGAAAAAAATAAACTATAAAAAGCCAAGTTCAATTAAAAAAAATACCGCACCAGACCCATAAGCCAGGGCAACCTACCTTGACAAACCCGCAGATCATGCTAACCTCATAGAAAGATAAAATAAAAAGAAATAAATTACAGAGCTAAATGTTTAGTCATTCCAATATTAAAAAATAAAATTGACAAAAATAATTTTGAAAAAAATCATAACAAAAAAAAACAAAAGGAAAAGGAAAAAAAAAACCATGTGTTTAAGCAATACAAAAGAGGAAAAAAACCAATGTGAGGAAACATTGTAACAATGTATAGTGTTTTGTAAGAAAGTTTAATAACATAATTTTTCTCTAAAATTATTTTTTAAGTATTCGAGGAAAAAAATAGACTATAAAAAAATCAAGTTTAATTTAGAAAAAAAAAAGAAGAAAAAAAGCAACCCATTAAACCCATAAACCAAGGCAACATGAGTTATCTTAGCAAACTCACAAACTATGATAACTTCGTATAAAGATAAAATAAAATGAAACAAATTATGAAACTAGATTCTCAATTATTCCAATTTTAAAAGATGAAATTGACAAAACAAAATTGAAAAAAAAAATCATAAAAAAAACATTGTCGATTACTATTGTAATCCACATTGTCAATAGGTATGGATGAACAATGGTTTTCCTACACCCTTTAATGTTTTTTACTTTATAAAGTTTAATAACATGATTTTTCTCTAAAACTATTTTTTTTAACTATATGATAAAAAAAATAGACTATAAAAGTATTAAGTTCAATAAACTAAATTAGAAGAAAAAAAATCCGATCAAACCCATAAACCAGTAGAACCCTAATTATTTTAACAAACCTGCAAACTACGCTAAATTTTTAGAAATATAAAATAATTAGAAATAAATCACAAAGTTAAATTCTCATTTATTCTAATATTAAAAAATAAAAAATTATAACAAAAAAAATCATATCTTCAAGCAAAAGAAAAGAAAAAGAAAAGAAAAGTGTTTGCAATTTACAGTGCTTTCCCTATATTAATTCCAAAAGAACATTTCATTGTCAAGCAAAGCATTTTAGTTGCTTTCCGTAGGCTTGAGCAGCCCTCGTTTTAGGTGACCTGGGCGAAACGCACTAGAAAAACGAGGAAGGTGGGAAATGTATCCCACGGGATAATTTTTCAACGGTGCAAGATTGCACATCACATCTCCAATAAGCTAGCTAGCAGTTTTGACCAAGCAAACTTCTTTTGTAAAACCAAAGTTTATAAATATATTAGATGAGCGTATAAATATATTAGATTATTTATTCCAGTCTAGGAGTTGATCCGTGCAAGGATTCTAAGAAAAAATTTAAAAAAATATTTGAGGTTATAATATTTCACATAAAAAAATTTAAAAAATTTATGTGGAAGTAGAATATATATAGACATCTCATGTGAAAAAGTTAAGAAATAATATGAATGTGAGCTGTATATATAATTATCCCACATCAAAAATTTTAAAAAATATTTCATTTGTATGTGGGCTATATATAATTATCTCATATCAAAAGGTTAAAAAACATTTTATGTGGATGAAGTCTATATATATTATATATAGTTATCTCCCTTCAAAAAGTACCTTGTGATTAATACTTTCATTGAGTAAGTTTTAATGAAAGATTTGAGGGATCACGAATGATTTTATTTAAAACTCAATCTTTTTAAACATGATTTTTTAGATAATATTTATTCACCGTACTAACTTTCTATATATGTGATTGGTAATATGTGAACAAAACCGATTATATAACTTTAATTTCAATCTTATAAAGTATAAGCAAGATAGCATAAATTATCATAAAAAAATCAATAATTCACTTATTGAAAAACTTAAATCAATAAGATATATGACTTGCATCAAACCATTCAAATAGCATGAAAAGCAATTTTAGAAGATAAACTATAATTTTAAAAAAAGATATATAACAACCTTCTAAAAATTAAAAAAATTAAAATTATAACATCCCAAAAGGTTATAGATTAAAGAATATAAAATTAAAATTAAATCTATATGTAAGAAGATATCAAATTAAAAGGAAGTTAAATAATAACTTAAAATTTAAAGATGCTAAAATCTCTTTCACAATTAACCTATAAAATTATTTTCATAATTATTATTTTTTCTCATAGGATTAACTAAACAAAATCCAATATATATATATAAAGAGTAAAAGCCTTAAGATTGTAAAACCAAAGTTTGTAAATATATTAGACTAGTGTGAAAATATATTTAGTTTATCATAATAAGATTATAGTTCAAAAATAATTAGCATGGATTGATAGTTTATCATCACAAAAACATGTTAAACAAAAGATGTTCTAAAAAAAACTAAAGTTTATACATGTTTAAATCTTTAAACTCAAGACAAACAAGCTTAAATTAAAATAAGAATGATACTTACTTGTTGAAACATTTTAAAGTAATGAATCTTGGTTTTTTTGTTGTCAATGATGAATCATTTATTCTTAAAACTTTATTGCTTCTGACTTGTGCAACTTTGATGTATGCAATATGTCTCTCAAATTCCAACAACACTACCTTGGTTTAGATGTACTTCTAAACCAAGATCTTTGAACCAAGAAATATAAAATTCAAATATCTCTTAGCAATATAAACCTAAACTCTAAATCTGGAAGGAAAATCAAACTATAAAAAAAATAAAAACACAATAATGAGGTGAGGAAGAATGAAAAATTTTAAAAATTTCAAGTTTTAAGCTCCTATTTCATTATCTTTTTATAGTAAATTTTAAAAAGTAAAATGTTGAAGAATTAATAAAAATTAATTTTTACTATTATCAACAATCATTTACTATCATAAACCAAAAATTAAATATAGAAAATCTAAGAATTATTTGAGTAATAAAACAAAATTTCTTCCCAAATTTATTTATTTTAAAACAATCATATGGGATTTGATGATATCAATAAATAGTATATATTAATCATTGTCACGTCACAATCACATCACATCTCCACAGTAGTTTCGAGTAGAAATCCCATATTTTTGTGTTAGTGACGTTTAAGAAAAGAAGTCTTGAGATGCATTTGCTATGTTAGATGCTAGAGGTATATTCCATGCGAGGATGAAGGTAGGATGTAGCATTTGGGAGAGCAAGATTTACCTCTCTTAATTTGCAGAGGATTATATTTTATGAAACAAATACCTTTTTATCGAACGTCGGTAAAAAATTATCGAAATTACAACAAAATTAAAAAAAGAAAAATCAGTAAAGATATATAATAATGACAACAATGAAATGATATAATAACATATAATCGATTATAGCATTTATTTTAGTGAGTTTTTTTTTATATAAATGCCATTAATTTAAAGTTAATTTTGTTAAAGAGGGTTTTAAAAAGTTGAAGAACTCGAAGCAATTACTTACTACATGTGTCGTTTTGAGTTAAAGTATCCAATTTTTTGAAAACTAATTAATTGATTGGATAGAAATTATACAACAAGGCTTTGTCAACCGATGAAGTTACAAGAGACAGAGAGAGAGAGAGAGAGAGAGAGGGAGACTAATTCTCCAAATATTACAAGCCAACACAATTTCTTGAAGTGGTAATTCCACCATCCACGACAAGATTATGACCACTAACATACTTGGATTCATCACTAGCTAGATAAAGTGCAGCCTCGGCTATATCTCTAGCCCTTAGAGTTGGACCTTTTAGGTTAGCCAGGCCTCTAACAAAGTCTTCCATCTTCTCCACTTCCTTTTCACAAGGCAATCCAAAGTTCAAGCAATCTTCCTCTTCATCGCCACTTCTCCACGCATTAACAAGCATAGATGTAGCCACCCCAAATGGAGAGATGCAATTGACTCGAATCCCATACCTGCCAAGCTCACATGCTGTGTTCTTTGTGAGCCCAACAATGGCATGCTTCGAAGCTGTATAGGCATGAGGACCAAGCCCTCCCATGACACCAGCTACACTGGCTGTGGAAATAATACACCCAACTCCTCTAGGAATCATCACTCTTGCCGCGTGCTTAATTCCTAGTGCCACGCCTCTAACATTCACTTGCATGACACGATCAAATTCTTCAGCATCAAAATTGACAATGCTCTTGTTCTTCGATTGATTTCCAAGCACCCCAGCATTGTTGAAAAGAACATCTAGCTTACCATAGTGAGAAACTGTGGAGTTTATCAGGTTCTCAATGTCTTCTTCTAAGCTAACATCACAATGAACAAAGGAAACTGAAGGGGCTAGTGAGTTTGCTAGCAAAGTTCCGAGAGTATCCTCAACATCAGCAATCACTACTTTGGCACCATGTCTTGCAAAAAGCCTTACTGTTGCCTCTCCAATTCCTCGAGCACCACCTGTGACCACTGCTACTCTTCCCTCCAACCTACATAAAAACACCAAACAATTTAAGTAAGTTTCCTGTGTTTGCTCCCAATTCTCTTCTAGCTAGCTAGCTAGCCTTAAACAAATGCCTTGAATGGTTTTAAACATTCAACCTATAGAACATACAGAGACACAAATTAAGAAATAAAGGCAAAAGGGGAAATACCTTCCAGGAGAGCAAGGACTGTTTTCTGTCGACTTTTCCCTTCCCGCGGCATAAAAGCTTTGAAGGGTTTTCTCTTGCATCACTTGACAAGGCATGATTTATCACGGTAGACAAACAGTCTGCAAGAGGGAGAAAGGCAGAGGCAGAGGGGGGAATAGATTAGTGTTGGTGAGAGTAAGAGGACGGACGGAGGGTTATATATATATGGATTCAGTAAGGTTTTGGGGGTTTTAAGGCTTTCCCCATTTTAAGATGGATCTTGGAATTGGTGCTAGATTTTCATGCTTGTACTTCATCTGAGTGGGTGGAAAATTTTTTTTGGGAAGACTCAATTATTTAATATTTGATTTTTCTTAGATTTTATTCAAGGAGCCATTTTCTACATATTGTAGTTAACTAACCAAATTTCTTCCCGTTTTTGACCTCACTCCATTATTTTAGACGTTGAAAAAAAAATCAAGATTGTATTCCGGAGAATTATTTGAATATCGCCATAATTATGTTAGCATCTGAAAAAAAACAAAGACGTGAAATTTGATTTTATTCCAAATTCCCCATGTATTGGAACATTATGATGAACAAAAGGGAACAAATTATATCGCTTGGAATAGAGATGCCAAGAGAGAAAAAGAGATAATGATTGTTTAAATAAAATATCATTTTCCTCAATACTATTAATCATAAAGTGCCCTATTTTAGTAATTAAGATTAAAAAATATACTCTACCGTGAATATACCTAAGTTAAGCTACGGTTTATCTTTGTGTTTGGAAGGGTTTTAAAAATATATTTAACTTAAAAAATATTATGATTTTAATATATTAATATTGAAAATAATAAAAAATAATTATTATAATATATTTTCAAATAAAAAACATTATACATTACACGGTCAAACACATTTAATTTTTTTTAAAAAAATAAAAAAACTCGTCTCGCTTTCCCGTATGATCCCACAGGATAAAATGCTTTGGAAAATGTTTTCAGAACACGTAATTGACCAGACTCTTCCAATGTCTCAAAGATTCATGGTAGCCATAATTTTGCTAAAATAGTCAATATCGGTTTGTTAAATTTTGTCCATGTGATAGTGACATGTTTCCCGTTTTCATTATTTTGTAAATAGAATTTTTTATATTTTTTTCTTCTTTAATTAAATTTTTTTTTATCTCTTTTATATTTATTTATTTTATCTTGAAATACTAACCAAATAAAAATACACTCATGGGTGGGTGTTGGCCGAATTTTCTACCATGGAAACAAGGGTAGAAAATTCAAACTTCGTTCCTTAACCATGTTTAGTGGAATTCAATTACTATCTAAAATAAGCACTTGTTTCTTTCTTTTTTAATTTATTAAAAAGGAAGAATCAAATCTCAAATCTTTTTAAGAAAAACAGAGACATGATGCCATTTTATTTATTTATTTATTTTAAAGTGATAAAAATAAAAAAACTTCATTGATAAAGGGTGTTAATATAATCAACCAATTAAAAGGTATACATAAAAATACAATCAAACAATTATAAAAATAAATTATAATTTTCAATTATTCAAAATTCTTGATTTTATCCTTTGATTTGGTACTTGATTTCTTATATAATTAATTGGTGATTGGATTGATTGGATTTCAATCCAAAATATATGTTATTGATTTGTTTTCTCAACATGCCCCTTAAATTTATAGAAATTTTAAACAAAAATTCTTATAACATGAAGTTAATACTTATTAAACTAGAGAAATGCCATGAAAAACATATATATATATATATATATATATATATATATATATATATATATATAAAAAAAAAAGGTCTTCAATTTGTGCGTGATTCTAAGGGCAATAAAAAAACAAGCTAGTAAATTACAGGATTATAGTTTAAATCACTTGATCAAATATAGGTCGATAGCAATACAATTTTATTGTAAGGGATGTACGGTGATGATAGAAAAAAAAAACAAAGAATTACCAAAAAAGAGTAAATAAAAATTAAAAGAAACTAATGGTTGACGGATATCAAAGAACAATAATGTTGCTTGTCGATGAGGCAAAAAAATTAAAAAAAAATTAATGCAGAGGATCCCAATTAAAAGATATTCATAAGAACATAACCAAATAATTATGAAAATAAATTACAATTTTTAATTATTCAAAATCCTTGATTTCATCACTTGATTTTTTTTATAATTGGCTATTATATTGATTAGATTTAAATCCAAAATACATTGACTTGATTAGTTTCTCAACTTAAAATTAATTCATGTATTATATTATATCTATATAAATTACCCTTACGATTTGTCATTCAATTTTTTTTATTTAAAGAGAACGCCCCTCATAATTAGCCTGGAGAAGCATGGTAGCACTGCTAAAATAGAAGAGGCAATCTCTATCTAGGTGCTGGTGTGGGTTAGATGAGCCTATCATTATTGGTAATAATTACATAGCCAAGCAAGCTTAAGAATAATTCATAATTCTAGATGATATATCCAACTAGCTAGAAAGATCTTGTACAACTAAAAAGCCTCATTTCATTTTCCAAACCCTAAACCACCCAACATAGGAGCAAAAAAATCAACTAAACAAATTCTAGATCAACTTTCATTTACTGAAACTAGTTATTTTTTCTTGTTTTCTCGATTCAATTAAACATCATTTTAAAAAAAAGTAATTAATCTTTAAAATTTGAATTTTAGAAACTAAACTCCAAGTCCAATCTTTAACATCATAATAACGTTTCTTATCCAAACGTGTTTGGTATTGTGGTGCAGAACGCTTTCTAAAAGTATTTTTTGCTTGAAAATATATTAAAATGATGATTTTTTTATTTATTTTTAATATTAGAATATTAAAACCATGGAAAAAAACAAAAAAAAATTAATATAATGTTTTTTCAAACTAAACACAATTTTAAACACAAAAAACAAAAATAAAAGGTGTCTTAATAGCTGTGAATTCATACCTGGATATCAAGTGCACATGAACCACAATCTCTTGCTTTGTTATTTTTCTAGAGATACTGTACAGTCTGGACTCTGGGGGCTTCAATAAATGTTCTATAGATTTGATTCCATGAGCAGGAGTTTTTTAAATTTGTTGCTCGTAATTTTACTGGATCCCTTTTCCTGTCATTTGGTTCAAGTGGATTGCAAATCTCCTCCCACATGGACTAGCCGGGTGGATCCTTTTTCAACTACATTTAGATCCACGTCCAGATCCCTGTTTTGATTCTTGACTTGGATAGTGTCTGAACGAGTTTGAAGTCGTGTTTTTTAACTGTAATTATTATCATATTTTTAAATATTTTTTTAATTTTATTATTATTTTAAAAAAAACATAAAAACATGTCTCGAGTTTATTCTACGTATTTAATTTCCCTTGATTTTCGTACTAATCAGGGTGCCAGAGCATCCAAGTAGTTTTTAAGATAATTTTGTTATATATTTTTTAAAAATATTTTTAATTTGAAAATATATTAAATTAATTTTTTTTCAATATTCTCTTTGTATTAATATTAAAAATTAAAAAAAATCTAAAAAAAATACTTCCAGTCACAATAACAAACAAACAAACCAACACATTCAAGTATTGAAAAGAGGAAAGTACTTTCTTGGTGAGAAAGATTTATTTTTTCACATGTCAGAGCTGACCAAACATTTGGAAAGCTTAGGATCAATTTCCATGAAAGTGGATTTCTTGAGAGAAACAAGGCCGTGTAGTCTTTGTCCACTTGAGCATGAAAAATCCTCGTCAACTGAGTTACACACACTCCTCCATCACTCTCTGATACCTACCTTCTATATTTTTAACAGTTTCGTACGCTTCGTTTATTCAAACGAGAATCACATCAGATCCTCATGGAGATTGCATCTTGAGCAGGCCAATCTGGCAACGGGGAAGAGTAGACTTCACATTTGCTAGCCATGTGTGCCGCAGCAACGGGTCAAAATCAAGCAGCTGTGCTGCAAATCATTGGCTCTCGTCAAGACATGCAGGCTCCTCAGCATATATCCCCACTAGCTTGCTGCCAAACATGGCATCAAGAAACTTGTTCGAAGCAGCCTCGCCTCTATCTAATTACATGTTGCTATAAAGAATACAGAGAGCTACACGTGAAGCCAAATTAAGCAGAGTGTGAAAACAATCCTTGAGAGTAGAGCTTCCGCGGATAATTAATGGTAATTTGTAATCACTTATCCTGGATTGATGATCCTTGCTTGATTATGCTGTGAAGAAGATACCCAGAAGATCTTGAGCAACAATTAGAACAAGATACCCTGTCTTGTTCTAGTGGCAACAACTAATTAACCTTAAAATACGTGATATTCTTGTGTTGTTATATGTTATTTTGGATCACAACTTCCATTACTGACTACTGAGTTACTTAACAATAATGTCATGGCGAAAGTTCATGGTTTTTTTCTCGTTTGTCCGAGGCTAGACATTACATCTAATTTTCTCCCCCTTTTTTTAAACAGGACACGTTTATTAAGCTAACGGGCTTCCATTGTTAATTTTGTGAGAATAAAAAAATTATTAGAAGAGATTTTAAAATATAATTTATATTATTTTTTAATATATATTTTTAAATGAAAATTTTTTAGATTTAAATCTTGTAAAATTTTATATTAATTTATATTTAATTTATATTAAATAAATGAGAATTGTGATATTTAAAGATGTGGTTGAATAGATATCAAATTATATTAATTTAATAATTTAAATTATTAGATGAAGTTTTAAAATATATATTATATAATTTTTTTTTTAAATATGGATAAGGTGGAAATAAAGATGTAGTTGTTAACTGCACATGTCATTGACAAAGTTTAAATGTTGGCTTTTGTTTCTGTTTTTAAAGGTGTTATCAATTTTAAAAAATATTTTAATATTTTTTATGATTTTGATGTTTTTATATAAAAATAAAAATAAATTATTTTAATATATTTTTAAATAGAATATTATTTTAAAAAATTCTTACACCACCCTTTTAAGATTCCTCCAAATAAATTTTAACTGCACATGGCATTGACAAAGTCTAAATGATGGCTTTTGTTTCTGTTTTTAAAGGTATTTTTAACTTTAAAAAAATATTTTAACAATATTTATGATTTTGATGTTTTTATATAAAAATAAAAAAATTATTTTAATATATTTTTAAATAAAATATCATTTTAAAAAATATCTTACACTAACCTTTTAAATGTTTTCACAGCTGATTATTTGGATTTGAAGACTGTAGACGGAAAGCTTAGTTGGTAGTCCATGACTTTCGACGAAACAATTTCTTTATATAATATTGGGGATTCCGTTGATGTTTAAATTAGGAAAAACATGGGAGAGATATAACTTTAAAAGCTGTGTTATATATTATAGAAATAGTAAATAAAGATAATAAATATTAAAAACATGAAAAGTGTTTTCTTTTTATGTTTTTTCATGTTTGTTTTTAAATATATTTTTTAATTAAAATTTATTTTTAATATCAACAAATTAAAATATTAAAATATTAAAAATTAAATTTTAAAAAAACACAAATAGTTAAAAATTCGTAGGGTAAATAAGGATAAACATGTGAGGTAATAGCCCCTTGAGATAAATACCTTGTCATGTCAATCATCATTCACAGGCCCCACCCATAGTAAGATACTCACCCATGCAACCCAAGTGGCCTGCCTCGGAATCAGGTCAGGGTTGCCAAGGCGCGAGTCTTCATGGGAGAAACAGCCCCTAGTCCATTACGAAGCTACCAGATCGTTTGGATGGTGAGATTGCGCATGTTGGGTCTCTTAGATCACCTTGAAAGTTGAGCCTCTCTCTCTCTGGGTTCAGGTATGGGATCACCTTGAAAGTTGAGCCTCTCTTTCTGGGTTCAGGAATGGGATTGCCTTATCCGAGCGTGGGATCACCTTGAAAGTTGGACTTGGATATGATGCCCGCGCGTCGGTGCGATTTTTTATTATGTAAAAAAAGCGATAGAATAAAAAAAAAATCAAGTCCTATATCATTTATGGCAATTTAGATAATATAAAAAAATTATTAATAATAAATAAAATGAAAAAAAAACCTAATGAGAATAAAATATTGAAAAAAAATTATCTCAAACAAAATAAATTAAAATTAAAAGAATTAAGACCAAACTTGAAAAATTAAACAAATTATAGAGGGGTAAAATTGAAAATCATTTGTAATATAATAGATTATTTATAGGTTAAAAAATGATAAGAGGTGAAATAGAAAAACATTATTGAGGGCTAATTCAATATAATCAAACTGAGGAAAAAATAAGAAAACAAAAGTTTTTAAAAAAAATAACTAAATTGAAAAAAATAACGAAACAAAATTTTTTCAAAAATGAGAATAAAAAATAAAAAAATACATCAATTTAGAAAAAGAAAAAAATAGAGGTCAAACCTCTTTAACCTGGTCAAATTTATAAAAGTCGCATCCCGTGAAATTTTTGACATGGGTCAACCAAAAAGCATAATTCTCAATAATTTAATTTTGAAGGATGTGATCTGTAAAAAATATTAATAAAAAAACTTTCAAAAGTAACAAAAAAAATAAGGATAAAATTTGATAGAAAAAACTCAATGAGGATGCAATTAAATGAGAAAAATAAAAAAAAATCTCAAATAAAATAAATATCAATTAAAAGAACAATGATCAAGTTTTAAAGATTAAGAAAATCATAAGGGGTAAAATTGAAAACATTTGTAAAAACTAAGCAAACCCTAAAACAAACATTCTAAACATGGTCGAATCTTAAGAAATTGCAACCTATAAAACCCCTGATTCGGGTCCTATCAAGAAGTTTATTATAAGTCAATTTAAAAATAAAAATTTAAAAAACATGTAAAGGCAAAAAAAACTAACAAAAAAAGTCTCGAGTGAATCCGGCAGCCAAACCGGGTAAAAAATTAAACACATGACTAAGGACATGAAATTGAGATGACTCTATAAATAAGAAAACGAAAAAAATACAAGCAAACAAATATTAAAAAAAAATGCTTTAAAAAAAATAAAAGTCGACTCAAGCTAATCCTTCAGATCTATTAATTGTGTCATGAGACCGAGATGACTTCATTAAAGACAAACCTGAAAAAATAAAGAAACAAGATTCTTAATCAAACAAATATTGAGGGATGCAATTGAGAGAGAAAAAATAAAAAACAAAAACAAAAATGCAAAACAAAAAATAGCAATTAAAAGAATTAGGATTACATTCGACATACAAATCAAATTAAATTAAATGCTTAGGGATGAAATTGTAAAAAAACAAATTCATTAAGAAAATAATTAAAAAATAGCAATTAAGAGAATTAGGATCAAACTTAACATCAAAAATAAATCAAAATAAATGTATAGTGGTGGAATTGAGAAAAAAAAAAACAAATCAATCAAGAAAATGATTCAAAACAAAACAAATAGCAATTAAAAAAATGATGAACAAGTTTGAAAACAAATTAAAAAAATTCAAATGAGGAGGGATAAAATCAAAAACAAAATCTAATTAGAAATAATCTATATAAATAAAACAACAGTAAATAAGAGACGAGGGACTGAATCAAAAGAAAGAAAAAAATTGAAGGGCTGGTATGATTTTTTGCATAGCCAGCACGCAATCCAATAAAGAAAAAGAAGGAAAAGGAAAAAAAAACAAGAAAAGCATAGGCAATTTTGGGGCGAACCACCACACACACGCCACTTAAAGAGATAAAGAATGTCAAGATGAATCAAATGATATGGTGGAATTATGGTTGAGAGGCACCCGCATCAATGTTTTTGTTTTTTTATTTATACAAAACCAAAAATGCCCTTATGACTCAACAATAATAACAAACAAACCATGATGAAATTAAAACCAAGGCTAAAAAATTTGAATGATGAGGGTAATGTTGCAATTCTACTGTTATATCAAATATAAAAATGCAAAAATACGCTTGTGTAGAAGGCACTGGATTATTTTATTCAAGGGCTACATTAGTATTTTTATTATGTATTAAAAGCACAATTAACAAAATAGCCTCGCACAATCCTCAAAAAACATCTATATTTTGGTAAAAAGATCACCTTACCCCCAAGACAAAGATAAAATTTAATAAACGATCTGAAAATATAAAAAAATAATTTTAAATAAAAATAAAATAAAATTTAATAAACGTTATTTATGCATTCCAAATGGCCTCTTTTAATGTGTTTGATGTTGCGTGTTCAATGCAGTTTTGTCCAAAATTGAAGTTTGATCTTAAACCCATCATAATCATTCCTAAACAAAACATATCAATGCCTATCTTGTTTACTAATTAAAAAAGAATATTCATCATTTTGGGGAAGATTATTTTATATAAGTAATTTCTTCAAGTGGGTGGGGTATGTTTGTATTTAAATAGTGATGATTGTATTTATAATATCTGTTTGTTTGGTAATGCGGTGTATAGTATTTTTGTAAAACAAATTAATTAAAAATTATGTTTTTTCATAATTTTATTTTATTTTTAAAATAAACATATTAAAATTATATAAAAAACATATAAAAAAAACTTTATTTTGATATTTTTCAATAAAAAATCAATATAAAAAATATTTTAAAAAAACAGGTTGAATCGTAAAAACAAAAACTATCTAAGCAGTGTTTTCTAAATGGACCTCACTCATGTGCTACTCAAGTACTCACCCAATCCCTCTGGAACCCAAACCTCCATTTTCCCTACCTTTTTGCCCTCCTTGTTTGGCCCTTCCCTTTAAGGGGTTGTTGTGTAACAATTTCATAATGCCCAAAACTCTTTTGCTAATATTTAATATATTGTTTAACTTATTTATAAATGAATAATTTTGTGTTTTTTAAAAATAAAAAATTTCATTTAATAAAGTTAGTTGGCTTATAGTTAAATCAACTCATTTTTTATTTCTGAAACATATAAGAAATTAATTTCACTTCAATAAGAATTAAGGACATAAATTGGAGGAAAAAAAACCCTTACATTTCTATTTTCTATTGATTCGGTAAATTAGCTCTGATGAAAAACAATGGCCAAAATTTATCCTATCTCTGTAAAAAATTATTGAGTAGGACTAAATTCGATTATATTGTAAGATGAATGCCAATTAAAATATTCAAAAATATTTAAAACATAAAATAATAATAATAATAATAATAATAACCTCGGCAAATTGAGGATGGAACATGGCAGTGGATAGGGTGGCCCAAATGGGAAAGGTGATCTAAAACCCATACATATAAATTTAATTGGGCTCTAATTAGGCTCGTGTCAATAATTGAGTTGGATCTATAGGTCTGAGCTTTAATACCAGCTAACCTGAAAATTTTAGTGCACTTGATGATGAAAAGACACTTTGATTTTGTTTATTTTTGTATTTTAAAAGTATTTTTTTGAAAAATTTATTTTTTATATATTTTTATTTTAAATTAATATTTTTTAGTATTTTTAGATTGATTTGATGTACTGATATTAAAAATAATTTTTTAAAAAATATATATTATTTTAATATATTTTCAAATAAAAAAATAATTTAAAAAATAATCAACCTTTAAATCTACTCTTATATGGGTTTTACTTTGTATCATTCTCTTTTTTACTGATACGAAATTGTTTTAAATTTTTCTAGGAAAAAACCATAAAACAGACGGCTTAACTTGTGAACGGAGTCTCAAGTAAGATTAGTCTCTTGACTAGATATTATAACCACGTAGTACACGAGAAGCCATCTGCACAATGCTCTAGATTTTTATCTACACAATTTGACAAGTGGATAGAGACTAGCATTGTTCCTTTTTATTTTTCTGTTTTTTCCATCATGTACCGTCACCGTCACCGTCTCTTCCTGTTCCTTCAATGCCAACGTTGTTCTGTGTTTCCTAAATTACACATGTATAACCTCGTAAATATTCTCTCTTTATTTATTGGAGCATGAAAGAAACTAATTTAGATTGACTGTGGATCTGGGTTTGAGAGCGTAGTTGTATCTGTATTTAAAAATAATATTTTTTTTTAAAAAAAAAATTATTTTTGATATTAGAATATTAAAATATCTAAAAACATAATTAAGTATTAATTTAAAATAAATAAATAAAAATTAATTTTTTTAAAAAAATATTTTTAAAACACAAATACAATAATACAGTTTAGAATCATCTCTCCCCGTAATTTGAAATGTCTATTAATGCATTATGACTTGCTCGATGCCCTTGAAGTTCTTAGATTTTAGACCATTTACTTTGCTTTCATATCACCTGTCGTGTTGTTTAGTGTCGCGTCCTAGATGTCCTATCACTTACAAAAATCAAGTACTATATAATATAATTAGATCGATTATATTTATGAGAATCAATCGATTACTTGCAAAATTCATTCATAATTTGGTATCGTTTCCGTCAAATATTATGATATTTAATTGAACTATTTTTTAGAAAATATATATCATAAATTTGAGTTTTTCAAAAATTCTATTGTCATTGTAGAAGAAAAGAGCATGACTTTTGGATTTTTCCAAAGATGTTTGAATTAATTTGTACATGCTTTGTAGCCACAAAAAGATGTCCTATAATATTTTATTTTTGTACGTGTGCTGTTTTTTCATTTGTTGGTTATTTTATGATTCCATATTGTTTTTTTTTTAAATATTTTTTTTTATTTTTTTACTTCAAAATATTTTTTTTATATTTTCAGAAGGTTTTAATATGTTAATGTCAAAAATAATTTTTTCAAAATAAAAAATATATTATTTTGATACATTTTCGAGTGGAAAATACTTTGAAAAGCAACCACTACTACACTCTTAAACATCCTCTCTATCTATGTCCGGCTTAAATTGGATCATTGCCCACAACTTGTCAATGCTGCCTATTATCCAAAACACTAATCCCCCAGCGATATTGTGTCCCAGGATATAGATTACTATTCATTATAAAGTATAATTACTATTTTTGTTTTTTGGTCATTTTATCTTTTGTCTTTACTTCAGGAGTAAGATGATATTTTCACCACGACATAAATATCTTTTAAGGATTGTACATGGTTATTTTGATAATTATTTTTTTTAATGCACAATAAAATTACTAATGTAACCCTTGAATAAATAATCAAATGCCTTCAACACAGGGGTGTTTTCGTATTTTCATATTTTATATAACAATATAATTATTGTGTTACCCTTATCATTTGAATTTTTTATTCTTGGCTTCAGGGGGTTAGTTGTAGTTTCATCACGGTTTGTCTGTTATTATTGTTTAATTTTAGAGGCATTCTTGGTTTTGTACAAATAGAAAAATACAAAAGTTGCTAACATGTGCTTTTCTCTTCTTTCTCGAATCCCGTATTAGTCATGCAAAAGATTATATCATCCCTTCAATTTATTTATTTTTATTCAATCCATTTTTTCTTATTTGCAATTATTTTATTTACATTAATTATTTCTTATTGGATTTTATTTTTTATATCACCCCTGATCATTTGATTTTTTAATTTATTTTTAAATTTAGTCATCGTTCTTTTAATTCTTATTTGTTTTGTCTTAAATCATTTTATTGATTGTTTTGATTTTTTCCAATTCGACCCCCAGTCATTTATTTTCATATAATTTTTATGTCAAATTTGGTCCTAATTATTTTAATTGCTATTTTGTAATCGTTTTATTAATGGATTTGTTTTTTACAATTTCATCACTGAACATTTAATTTTATTTTATTTTTATGTCGAATTTAGTTTTAATTCTTTTAATTGTTATTTTTTTTTGTTTTTTATTGATTATTTTCTTAATTTCATCCATTAATATTTTTTTGATTGAGAATCTTACTTCTTTTTTATTTTGGGTTCACCTTTAATGGTGTCACCCCGGTTTCATGATCTTGGTAATAGATCTAAAAGATTATCCCGAGTCGACTTCTATTTTTTTAAGTAATTTTTTAATATATTTTTTGTCGGTGTTTTTTTAACTTTCCTATTTATAGGGTCATCCTAATATCATTTCCAAGGTCATGTTTTTAATTTATTGACCCGGGTTGGCAGTTAGGTTTGCTCGAGGCTTTTTTTGCTATCTTTTTTTTTTGCTTTGACAAGTTTTTAAAATTTATATCTTGAAACTAGCTTATAATAAACTTCTTGACTTGACTCAGGTCTAGGATTTCACATGTTACAAGCTTTTTAAGATTTGATTATATTTAGAATGTTTGTTCAAGGTTGCTTGGTTCTTACAAATGTTTTTAATTTCACTCCATATGATTTTTTTAATCTTTAAAATTTATTCATTGTTCTTTTAATTGATATTTATTATATTTGAGATTATTTTTTATTTTTTTCATTAGTTTGCATCCCCTTTTGTTTTTTCTATCAAATTTTATTCTTATTTATTTTTTTTTTAGGTTTTTTTATTAATATTTTTATACTGAGCTCATCCTTCAAAACTAAATTGGTTGAAAGATATGCTTTTTGATTGAATATAGGTCAGAAATTTCATGGGATACGACTTTTAGATGTTAGACCATGTTAAAGAGGTTTGCCGGTTTGCCCTGTTTTTTTTCTTTTTTCTAAATTGTTTTTTTTTAATTGATGTTTTGATATTTTTTTGGTTAATTTTCTTTTTTTTTAACTTTTTTTTTCTTATTTTTTTCCCGGTTTGATTCTATTGGGTTAGACCTTAACATTTTTTTCTATTTCACCTCAGCTATTTTTTAATTTATAAATAATCTATCATATTCTAAATAATTTTTAATTTCACCTGTTATGGGTTTTTTAATCTTTTGGTCCCGATTCTTTTAATTGAATGTTTTTTTTTGTTTGGGATAATATTTTATTTCAAATTTCATCCTTATTAGATCTTTTCTTATTAGATTTTAGCTCTATTTTTTGTTGTTGTTCCTTTTCTTTTGCATTTTTTTATTAAAAAACTTTTCATGGATTTTATTCTTCAAAATTAAATTGGATAACATTCAAGTTTCTTGATTAAATTTGGATCCATAATTTAATAAGTTGCAAGTTTTTTAGATTAGAGGTTTAGGAGGTTTGCCTAGTTTTTTTATTCTTTTTTTAATTTGATGTTTTTTTGTTTTTTTGAAATGTGACTCTTTTTTTGTTTTAGTTTTCCTTCAGTGATGTTGGCATTAGGTTATTTGATGATTCGAATAGGCTGGAGTGTTTTTTTTTGTTGTTATTTTTTTCATATTATTTAAATTGTTACTTTAATCAATCTCTTGGGATTTGAATTTTTTTTAATCTATTATTTTTTTTACATTAAAAAAAATTTCGACCAGTGACGAAGCACGAGCAATAGATCTAGTGTCTTCAATGTATTATGTTGAGATTTGGATTTGGGTTTGAAGTAGCTTTTCTAATGACATTGATTTTGATCTAGTGTGTGTGGGATACTGTGGTGACATGTGCTTTTTAAATATATATTTTTAATGAAAATATATTAAAATATTTTTTTTCAAATTTTGACATAAAAAATTGAAATTATTGAAAAGCATTAAGAAAATCAATTTTTCTTTGTTTAAAATTATTTTTAAAATAAAAAATACTTTTAAAAAACATAATCTTACATAACTCTCTTAATAAAGTTTCAAGGGAAATGCATTTTTAAAAGTAATTTAAAAGTAGAAGCTCCCACTTCTAGAAATTCACTAACTTGAACAAAATGTAAAGGCATAATTAGTAGTGCAGTCAGGTAGGAATTAGGGTAAACAGTTTCTATCATTGATTGGATTGGATTGTACGATTAAATTATTCCACTGATAAAAAAAAAAAGATCTGATTTTGATATATAGCCAATCTCAAAATTACATGTTCCTTACATGTTCAAAATGGATTGTATTGAATTGAATTGTACTCTAGTAGAATTAAAACCTTGGCAACATAAATTTATTTATGATGCCGAAGCTTAGACATGTATAGACAAGTATAGGAGTCCCAATTGCATTTAACTTATTGGTTGGAGATATGAATTTTTCTTTCTTTTTTATTAACTATAAAATAAGAGATTCAAAATGAAAATTATAATTCTCATTTTAATTCATAGTATTGTGGAATTCGTTACCTATTTATTTAAAATTTATTTGATTTATATTTGAATTATAGTTATCAAAATTAGCTTGGTGAATTTATCTGGAACCTAATTTAAACCAGATTTATTTTAAATTATTTTGATATTAACCTAGTTAAATTGGAATGACATAATAGTTTAACTCATGATTTGATTAACCAAATTCAAACCTAGCACACGGTCAAAAACTATAGAAACTAAAATAAAAAAACCTAAAACAATCAGGGATATGACCAAAAATGATGATAATTAAATTTTTTTTTATTAATGTGGATATCCGGGTCAGTTTGGACGTACCTCAACTAATCTCATGGACCCTGAAGTTAACGATCATATAAGCCTACAGTAATCATCATATTAGTAACCACATAACTTGAACATAAAATTATAAAAAAACAAATTCATTAATTTCAAGTTATTACTACTGGTTCCTGTTAGATGATTATAGTGAAAATTACTCTTCATCAAAACAGAAATAGATAATAAGAAAATGAGGCTCATGATTCATAAGCCTTTAACTTCTATATATTTCCAACCATGTCCTAGATAAACTTCATTAATGGATCATTTTAGAGGTAATTATTTTTGGTTCGGTTCGGTTTTTATCAAAAAAAGCAACCAAATCGAAATTTTTTTTTTTGAAAAAAAAAACCGAAACCGGGTCAAACTGACCGGTTTCGGTTCGGTTCGTTTTTTAGGGCAAAAACCTGTTCAAACCGGTTTGGCTTGATTTTTCCGGTTTTGGCTCGGTTTTCTCGGTTTTGGCTCGGTTTTTCCGGTTTGGCTCGGTTTGGCTCGGTTTTTTTTCTTGTTTTTTGTCGGTTTCGGTTCGGTTCGGTTTTTTTGGTTTTTTGCTTATAAAACCGAAACCGAACCGAACCGGCCGGTTTTTTCAAAAATTTAATCGGTTTTTTTTTTCGATTCGGTTTTTTCAATTATTTTTTTTTTAGTTTTCTTGGTTTAATCGATTTTTCGGTTTTTTTCTCACCCCTGGATCATTCATTAAGCTAAGAAAGGCAGACAATCTTGGCTTGCAGACGATCTTCTTTTTTTTCCTCCCTGCATTAATGAACACGTTGCCGCCCTCACGTACAGTAGTTGCAGTTGAGAGATCATTGGGAAATGGAAAAGGCATTGATTGCTGCTGCCTCGAAAAGCATCCCACTGCATCAGCCAAAGCTTTAAAGCAAAGATTACATGATTATATCCAATTCTAAGTACATGTAGGGCTTTCCATCCCATTATTTTCGATTTTTCTCTTACGTAATAAACATGAGATGGTTTGAAGCATTTAGGAGATGATGAATGGATTTATTTTTTTTATATTAACATGTTTTTTTTGGTGATT
This sequence comes from Populus trichocarpa, assembly GCF_000002775.5. NCBI lineage: Eukaryota > Viridiplantae > Streptophyta > Magnoliopsida > Malpighiales > Salicaceae > Populus > Populus trichocarpa. The sequence goes on along the minus strand of NC_037300.2, from coordinate 13,228,473 downwards.
TTATATTATTATGTTAGCTAAAATATAAAAACATATATTTTAATCTAGAATAAAAAATAGAAGAACGTGAGGAAAAAAATTCTCATTATACTGTAACTATAAAAAGAGATACTCTAGTATATTTAGTGGTTTGTTAGACCTTACACTAAATAAACAAATAAAATTAATTATTTCTCATTACATTGTAATAATAAAATAAATTAAAAAAATTTAGGACTCTAACCCGCTTTAATGTTTGAGAGTATAATAGTAGTTGTTTTTCAAAATATTTTACACTTGGAAATGTATCAAAATGATGTTTTTTTTTTAATTTTTAAAAATTTATTTTTGACACCAGCAAATCAAAATGATAAAAAAATATATAAAAAACTAATTTTAAGTAAAAAAATTCAAATTTCCATGAAACGCGGTTTCAACCATATTCCAAAACACTACGTGTAAGAAGCTGTTATATATATAATTATTAGTGTGTTTGATAATGCGATGCATGATACTTTTTAAATCTATTTTTTAATTAAAACTTTATATATTTTTTTATTTTTAACATTAATACATTAAAATCATTGGAAAAATAACTAAAAAAATATCAGTTTAATGCTTTTCTAAATAAAAAACAGTTTGAAAAGCATTTTAAAAAACAAGATTAACTCATTACTAAACATACCTATTTACACGAGTAATTGATACTTAATCAAACAAAAAAAAGCTTTAATTTTGATAAAAAAAAACTAGTAAAAAACGATGAATATTAAATTAAAGGGGTTGCTGTAATGTTAGCATCAACAAATGTCAAAGCATGTTAAGCAAATGTATATGAATTTAATAATCTGGTTTTACTACTATATATTAAAAAAAAAATTGGAGGACATTTAATCAATTTTTTTCTTAATGCGAGTCCCGTAAATTAAATCTACAAAATCTAAGAAAGAGACAGTGCATCAACCACATGCTAAGTCTTTAAGATTACTAAAATCAAGTCTAATAAGCTAACGAACGTAGACGGTGTGCTGGCATGCTACTAACAGTTCTGTTAAATCCGAAACAACAGATCTCTATCTGGGAGGATACTTCATAGGATTATGTCCTAACAGATTACCTAACACTGCATCATCATCTTGTACCTAGTTTTCATAGGTAGTTGGTGTTCGCCATGGGCCCAGCCCTTTCAGTTAGCCTAACCCTTCAATAAATATGCTACTTTTAACCTTAACGCTCCAAGGTTTTCAACCCGGTGGGTAAATGGAGCCTTGATTTTCATGTCAATATTGCGTATTGTCAATGCCACGATGAAATAGTTGGTTAATTGGACTTAACATGGAGGCGGGCTGTTTGGAATTGTGTTTTTAAATGATTTTTTTTAAAAAAATTATATTTGTTTATTATTTTAATGTACTAATATGAAAAATATTTTTTAAAAATAAAAAATATATATTATTTTAATATATTTTCAAGTAAAAAAATAATTATTATCGTATATTTTAATATTTTCTATATGCAATTAGACCATTGATAACACAAATGTATTACAATGGAGGTCAAAGATTTGGTTACTGTCTCCATGAATAAGTGTCTATATCTCGAGTGATCACTTTTTTTTTATTCAATTAACTGATAGATGAGGATTAGTTACTTTCTAGATACCATAGAATTTCTAGATATTTATCTAGTTTTCTCAATAATTTGAACCCCTTGACCTTTTTGATAATTTATTTTTAATCACTTGTAGCTGGTTTCTTCAAGCATGGAAATAATTTAGAATTGAAAAGGATACTGTAAGAAAATAATTATATATAAAACTATAGATATAAAATACAAATATAGAAGGATTGAATTAAACAGTCGAAGAAAAAACTTAATTTTGATTTGTGAACGTTGGCTGAAATACACTTTAACCATTAAAAAAGACAATAATAAGAAGAGTTATTACCGGGCAAATAGCTTATGCCTTGTGGATCTGGTGATGCCTCTGAGACCATGAGAAGAATGGGTACTGAAATAAAAATAAAAATAAAATAAAATAAAAATTTAGAAGGGAAAAAGCTAGCTAGCAATCAATCAACCATGAAGAGAAGAAGGAGCATAAAAAAGGCATTACCGGAAAGGAAGAAAGCGATTGACAAAACCGTCCCAAGTTCTTTCCTGTGTTAGGTTAGAAAAACCTATAAAGACAAAATTCCCGTGAAGCTTCCTTGTTATTTCTAATGTCTTTACTTCGAAAAATAGCAATAGCCCTCGAGTATCATCTTTTGATTCAGTTTTTATAAAAATTACTTGGACGTAATAATAATAATTTTTTAAAATATTTTTTATTTTGAAATATATTAAAATAATTTTTTTAAAATTTTTTAAAATTTATTTTTAACATCACTTAAAATTATTTTGAAGCAAAAATAATAATAAAAAATTAAAAACAATTTTAAACATAAAATAAACATACTATTTAGGTGTGCTTGTTTTTACTTTTGCTTTTACGTTTATTATGGGGGTACAATACTCCACAGTAAAAAATACATGAACAACAGATTCATGTTTTTGCCGTTGTTTTTTTGTATTTAGTGGTGGCCCACCACTAAAACAAACATACAAGCATCATGTTGTCTTTCCTTTGATTTTTTTTTTATATAGAAAAAACATGCTTGTTTGACATTGAATGAAGATATTTTTATAATTTTTGGTGTATATATTTGTGTTGGTATCTCTTTTTAAAATAAATCTATAAAATAACCAAAGATATTTATTTAAAAAATAATATAGAATTTCTTATCAAAATAGCTAATTTTAGAAAAATCTCTATTATTTACAATTCATTCTTGCTATTTAATATGTATTTCACTTCTATGATTCTATTTCATTTACCAAAAATACAAAAAATAAATAAACAATATTTTCACTAGTTGTTTGTTAAAATTCAATAAAAATTTTTTCATATAAAAACTAATTCATGGATACTCAATTATTGTTTGGTATTATTGTAGTGATTGTTTTTTAAAATATTTTTTATTTAAAAATTCATTTAAGTAATATTTTTTTTTTAAATTTATTCTTAACATTAACATAACAGAACGATCTCAAAATATATAAAATATAATTTAAAATAAAAAAATAAAAAATTTAAATTTATTCAAATTGAAACTGAAAAACAAACTATCTCTTAAAAAATAAAAAACTAGACCCAAGCAGTAAGTAAAAACATATCCCGTATCCTTTCTATTTCAAAAACACAAAATCTTAATCTTAAATTATTTCAAAAATAATTATTTTTATATCTTCATTTCCCATCTTATAATTAAATATATTTCTACCGTCGTACCATGAAACACAAAACTCAAAGCAAAAGCAAACTCGTACTCGGTAATTAGAATCGAAATCAAGTTTCAACGTCATCAACAGTGATTAGTAGATTACCGGACAGCAAATTTTCTGGCTCTCGTGATGCTTTGGTGGGGCCCTTTCATCACCATTAATCCCCGCGGATTATCCCTCCATCAGCTTTCAAAATATTAATCATGAAATGCTATAAGCCTATAAGGACGCGGTTGCATTACATTCATCCGTGATGTCCGTTTCAGGCCATTTATAGCTTAATTTAATACTGCCCTCTCAGGCTCCACTTGAAAGCTTAATTTAATACTGCCCTCTCTCTCTCTCTCTCTCTCTCTCTCTCTCTCGTTTTCTCTCTCTTTAAAAATAAATGTTTGTCACTAGACAAGCGTGTAATTACAGGGGTACCATGACAGTATGAGATCAAAATGCTTTAATATTTTAAACTTTTTACTGGGGCCCAGGATAGAAGTCCTGATGAACATAAAATTATATAATCCACGGTTGTTGTTTGAGATATCTAATTAATTAATTGTATGGTTTGCAAGGATTAACTTATTTTGTTTAAGAGATATAATCCACCGTGCTTTAAAAAATATTATTTATTTTTTAGATTTGAATTAATTTTTTTATATTTTTAGATTATTTTAGTGTGTTAATATAAAAAATAAATTTAAAAAAATAAAAAAATATTAGTTTAATATATTTTTCAAAAAAACACTGAAAAACAACAAGTACAACAATAATAAACACTAAAAAAATATTATTTTAAGCTCTATTTGGTGTATTATATATATATATATATATATATATATATATATATATATCTTAAATTATAGTAAAATTTATTTAAAAAAAGCTACAGTTTATAATTTTTTTAAAAATTTATATTTTTTTAAACTATAAATGTGTAAAATGAATCATTAAAAAGTTGGAAATCATGTGTTAAAAAAAGGAGAAATTTTATTCTTTCAAGCTTGTCAATGCCGTGGTAATTTATTAATCAACTAGGTTGGCAGTTGACTACCAATACTAAATTCACTTCTATTTAAATCTTAAATTAAATTATTTATATATGAATTGATGCATTTTAATATGAACAACAAACTTACGAGAGGCTTTTAAAAATAAAATTGTCAATTTGTATAGACAAACACTTGATATATTCAAGATTTAATAGCCACGCAATACTAATTTAAAAGTCACTTGCGAGAGGCTTTTAAATTGTCAATTTGTATAAACAAATATTTGATATATTCAAAATCTAATAGCCACGCAATACTAATTTAAAAGTCACCATAGGGTTTGAAATTCAAATTTCATTTTTAATAGAATTATACAATACAATATATTTATTAAAAAAATATTAATAGAAAATATTTTTTTTTAAAATAAAGATGAATAAATCATGAGGATACAAGATATGATACATTTATTATACAATACAATATATATAAACTAATAATAAAAATAATGAAAGGTAACAATATTTTTTTCATCAACCCAATAAAAACAAGCAATCATTGTAGAAATCATTTATCTTAATACTTTTTCAATGTCCCATGTTTCCTTCTTTATTTTTCCAATTCCTCCCCAAACTTTAATCCAAAAAATGTTATGATAATTAAAAGAAAAGTCCTTCCATTTCTTTTTTTTTTAATCATATCCATTGCTTGAATTTAAAGGCAATCAAGCCGATAATTTACGATTCCACTAAAAAAGGTGGATAATTTATGACTCATAACTATCCACCACATGATGATGATGATTAAAAATATTAGACGAGCCAAGATCACCACATGCACGTATAATCCGTGGAGTGAGAACCACTCGATCCCAACCGACCAAAGACAAATTAAATAATAAATTAATAAATACGGATTCAAAATATCAAAACATAGCATGATCCAATACATCCCTCCTCGCACATTAAACTCCACGATGCACGCCTTGTCTTAGCTAAACGACACCACATACGAGGCGTAATTCAACCTTTTTACTTTTATTCTTTCTCATAATAAACCCAAATAATATAGTAATATTCATTTGCGTTTCTATTTAAAAAACACTAATCTCGTAAGAACATTTCTAAATTATAGATCATTTTTTTTATACATCGTGTATTATTTACTTTTATTTCATTTTTAAACTAAAAAATACTATATATTTGATAATAATATTATTTTTATATCAGCATAAGCACATTCACTATTTTTTTTAAAAATTATTTATGATTTTTTTTAAAAATAGCATCTTAAGCTAATATTTTTTTGTTTTTTTAGCCATATTCTTTGTATTAAACAAGTATTACTATGCAATTATTTTATCATTGAAGGGTAAAAGAATACTTTTTCTTAATTCGTAGTTTGTATCTGTATTTCAATGAGAAGGGAGGTGAAATTATATTTTATACACGGAAAAACCTGAAAAATATTATATTATACAGTATTAAAATGGAAATATAAAAAAATATAAAACAAAAAAATTAAATAGAGAAAGATTGAAAGTAATAAATAATACAAGGCGTTGATTCACACACTCACTCGGAAGAAGTCTCTCCACGTCTTTTTCTACAGGGTTCAGACTTCAGACGCATTCATTTTCTCTAACAAAAAAAATAAAAAATAAAAAATAAAATCCCTCTCCTCTCCCTCGGCCTCTTCCTCCTCTTCCTCGAGAAATGTAAGAGAGCGGAAAATCAAGCAACAGAGGCAGATACAGAGTGCAAAATCAGGGTTTATTTTGAGCAACTGATAGCTCGAGATTATAGTCAAAATGCCGTTGACGAGATACCAGATAAGGAACGAGTATAGTTTAGCCGATCCAGAGCTGTACAAGGCTGCTGATAAAGATGATCCAGAAGCGCTTTTGGAAGGTGTCGCCATGGCTGGCCTCGTCGGCGTCTTGCGCCAGCTCGGTGACCTCGCCGAGTCAGTCTCTTTCTCTCGTTTTCTTTTGGCTTGAGCTTGACCTGTGTTTGTTTGTTGGCGTGAAATGCTAGTTTGCTCGGGCATGAGTTTGAGTTGGAAAGCGTGTTTTTGGATTTTTGAGTTTTAGATTGGATTTATTTTTATATTTTTTTAACCTTTAGTTATGGAAATGCTGAATAAATCTCTCTCTTTTTCTAAATTTAGTAATTGAGTTTTGTGCTGAATTGGAAATTTTAGTTAAGATTTTGAGCAAAATTAATTTGAAGAATTATGCTGTTCATTCTCATGGACTTATTTGTTAAAATTTAAAGGATTTTTTAACTGATAAAAACAATGAATTGTAGTTCAAAATGGTTGGGAAATAAATAGAGAAGAACAATGTCATTTCTAAAGAGCAGGTTCTCCTAATGGAATATTTATGTATATATAGCTGAAACAGTGGCATAGGCTGTAAGTTGATTAGCAGTAATGCGCCGTTTGATCATGTGTTCGTATGAAAGTCTATTCTTAAAGGAAAATAGCATTCTTGTCATTTCATAATCTAGAAAGCATGTTATAGCAGTTTTGGAAATTGTTTAATGTGTTAAATTTCACATTCGTTCGATTTTATGATTGGAGTTTATAGTGTTATGTTGTTACCTTCATGTTTCTTGAGACAGATAGTCGGTTTCTGTTACTCATGGTGTAATATGTTTGTGTTTGGTAATTGTTTAATTAAAGATGTTGTGATGTGGTGATTTTGGAACCATTAAAAGAATAAGCGCTTAAAGGAATTGACAAAATTAATCGTTCACATAATGGGGCACAATGTTGACCTGTCCAATCTTGAGATTTTTCTGGAGTGCTGTAGTTCATGCCATGCCCAGTAGTGTCAAAAGTAGTATCTGTTTATTTGGTCTCTGGCTAACTTTTGTCCACGTTGTTATAGTACTTTGCGACATTTCCGCTCTCCATTGTAATTCCAACATGAGAAATGGTTTTGATGGCTTTTTTTCCTGGTTTTGAAAGGTTCGCTGCTGAGATATTTCATGGACTGCATGAAGAAGTTATGACAACTGCAGCAAGAGGCCATGGGCTGATGGCTCGGGTACAACAGCTCGAGGCAGAATTTCCTTCAATCGAGAAGGCATTTCTCTCCCAAACTAATCATTCACCATTCTTTTCCAGCTCAGGTTTGAAAACAATATGTTTTTTTAATTGTTTTATGACCTGTTGGTGTGTCTGGTATTGGTCTTTTCACTAGTAGGATGGAAACATAACCCAGCTGTGTCTTTTCTTTCATTTAGTTTCGATGTTCTAAACCTTGCTTGGTAGCCTACCATATATAAAAAAAAAAGGGTAACTTGGTCTTCTTGTGAAATTTGTGAGAGTGGTTTAGAAAGTAGGCAGAATGAGATAGAGTGCATTTATTGAAGAAACCTGGTGTGGTATTCTAATAAGTAGGAACTAGGAAATATTTAATATCAGCAACATGTCGTTTCTGAGAAATCAAATACAGGTGCAATTATCCCTAGAAGGTTCTTTTATTTATTTTAAGATACTGTAGTGTGCCAATAAGTTTAGTATTTCTCATTAAAGCATCTGTGTACTGTATGGATGATATTCTGATATGATAACATCAGAGTTTTGGTTGTTTAAATGCTAAATTTTATTGCAGGTGTTGACTGTCATCCTAATTTGCAAATGGAGCAGAATCTAATTGCTCGTGGAGACTTACCTCGCTTTGTAATGGACTCTTATGAAGAATGCCGTGGCCCACCACAGTTATTCCTCTTGGACAAGTATGATTATCAGTTTGCTTTGACTTTCTAATTACAATACCAAGGAAAAAAAGGCATATTTTATAATTGTGTCAATTCTGACAGGTTTGATGTTGCTGGGGCTGGGGCATGTTTGATGCGTTATACTGATCCATCATTCTTTAAAGTTGAAACAGCATCTTCTGGAATAGCAACTGTAGAGGTTCAGAGGGAGAAGAAAATTCGAAAAAAGGTAGGTAGTGAAACGATCATCACTATATAGGATCACAATCTTGTTGGTGTCAAATGAAGGGATATTCTTGTGAATGTTCCCCAATATAGGATTCAACCAAAGTTTTTATTTGACTAAACAAACTAGTCCACCTGCTGCCTATCTTTCAAATAGTTTTCTTTGGCCTGCAGGGTGGCCTTGTTGTATAGAAGTGGTTGCAATCCTTCACAATTTTGGCATGTTTGCAGTGTAATTGGGCTAGTGGAACTTAAATGCTGACCTTCGCTCACCGCATCATGTAGTTTTCTCGTATCTTGATTGTCATGGAAAAGCTTTAGCTGTGATAAAATAATGAGCAGTCATCATTATAATACAGCACATAGAATATATCTTCTGTGTGATGATTAACCCTTACAATCTTCTCATTCTTCATTTTCTTTTCCATTTGTTTAATTAAGAATAGGTTTCGTTGAATCTTACTATTAACCCTGAATGCATGAAGTGTTAGAGAATGGTTCTTCTCAAACTGTGAATCTGAAAATGGTCATGTGTGAGCACCATGTCTTGAAAAACTTTATGAGTTCTTGAAGCCACATTCATATGAATAGTAGAGTTGGTGAATAATATGAATATATGGATTTGGACAACGCTCGGTTCTTTGAATGTGTTTATCAGTAGAGTTGAGCATTAGGTGCTTCACTTTTTTTAATCAATTTGTTTCAGTCTTAAAAAACAGTACTTCATATCTCAAGCCTGAAGGCTGAATGTTCTAGAAGCTTATTTTACTTTTCTAGCCTAGCTATTTTCTTTTTTCCAATCAGCACAGTAACTTGAATTTGCTCCCACTTTTTAGCATTGCTTGATATGATCTTGATATGTGTTAATGCTTGGGATATAATTTGCCTCATTATCTTTTTTCAGAAGAAAGGATCACGGTATAGAAATGGAGAAACTCCTGAAGTTGTACAAACATCACACACCAAGTGAGGCCTTTGTGTTTTTTCCCCCCATTAGATCCGTGCTTTAGTTGCAAAATCCCAAGCAAACATGGATGATTAATGAAGTAATCTGCTTTACTATTATGCAGATTGCATGAGTTGTTGTTACAGGAACATTTTGAGAATGGTCATTCTGACCCTGCACGGCTAGTGAAATTGAAGAGAAGGCAGATAAATGGATCTCCATTTGATCTGAAACCTGGGAAAAGTTACATGGAGAAATTTGTGCTCACTCCTTCACCAGAGCGTAAACAAGTTTGTGAAGATTCTGTCACTCGATCACCTTTGAAATTTACGTTGGATAATTCTAGTGAATCAGGCTATGAAATACATGAGGTCAGTGTGGTAAGTCCTGCAAAAAAGTCATTAAATGGAGTCGAAAGCACATCTTCATCACCCAGTGAACAAGAGGCCATGCTTAAACCTGTTAAGGATGAGTTGGATGGGGAGGCTGTTGATCGTGGAATTATTAAGGTACTTGACCCAATTGTTGATCGCGGGATGGATGAATTGCCTCCAACCGTCTATAAGATGGCTATTGAAGAGGAATTATTAGTTGATGCAGATATAAAAAGAGAGGGCACTGTAGATGGGGATCATTCTGATGATATGGCAAGTGAAGTGGACAACTACATGGATGCCCTTACTACCATGGATTCTGAAATGGAAACAGACAATGAGTATAAAGCTAAAAATGCTCCGGACTTCATCAATCTGAGGATACAAGGTGCAGATTCTGATGCAAATGAGGAGCAGCTGGGTTTTCAAGCTAATTCTTCAGATTCTCAATCTATTGGAAACTCTTCTCTGTCTGAGGGTGGGAACAGTTTGTTTAAGAAAGGAACTTCTAGCTCTTCTTACTCCGAGACTCTCTACAATTTGGTTGAGAATACAGCATCTGATGGTGAAGGATCAGGTAAATGGTTCCCTTCTGCCACTTCTACTGAAAACCATGCAACAAATGTTACTGATCTGCCATCAGATCATCCACCTGTATATGCGGAGACTGGCATAACCGAATCTCATCACCTTGTAACATTCAATGATACAAGGGAAGACAAAATCCCTGATCCTGTTGAAGCTTCTTGTAGTTCTTGTCCTACAGATTCGAATCCTGTCTTCCTGCATTCAGTTCCTGTTGCACGTTCCATGGTAAGCCCCTTGTCAGGACCTGAATTAGTCGAGGCATCCTCTGGCAGTACTGAACTTGGCTCCAAATCACCGCACTGTGAAAGAAATGGGTTATACCCGACTGATTCTTTCATTGCTTTAACTGACATCCCTTCACAGATGGGGCATGATGCTTCACTTCCAGATTCTTCTAAAAGTCATTCTGTGGATGTGTTAGATCATGAAGATCCAGACATGTTAACTGATGCTGTTGTGCATGTGTCGAACATGTCAGATCTGGCTTCTGAAAAGAAAGTCAGTGATGATTCTGTGAATGAAGTGCTTCTAACAGATTGTGCAGCTGAACATTCAACTTTGACACCAGCAGAGGAGCAATTTCCTCACTCAGCTTTGCCTGTAGTGGAGTTGGATGCTGGTGTCCCATCTCTGCCTGATAATTCAAATGTTGTGAAGCCTGATGGTTTGGTTTCTAAAGCAGATGATGAAATTTTAACGAGGGAAGGGAGCACAGAAATTTCAACACCAGTGGTGGATACTTCAGAGTCTGAGTGCATTAACGAGCATCAATTCTCTGATGTAACAGTAGATGCTTCACAAGAGGAACTTGACTCAACAAAATTAAGACTCCCATGTTCTGAAGAGAATGTGAAACTTGAAGAAATTTCTGAGGGTCCAGATGCTGAGGAAAAGAATGCTTCCACGAAGAAAGTGGATATTACAAGAGGAGATGCTACTTATTTCGAACATGAATCATGTAGTTCAGATAAACCAACTCCTGAAGATCATGTAAATTTGGCTGATGATGTAACTGAAACTGTTAAAGCAGAAGATATGGCTGTATCAACTGCTGCTACAAGTGGTGTAGATGCTGAGGAAAAGAATGCCTTCACGAAGAAAGTGGATATTACAAGAGGAGATGCTACTTATTTCGAACATGAATCATGTAGTTCAGATAAATCAACTCCTGAAGATCATGTAAATTTGGCTGATGATGTAACTGAAACTGTTCAAGCAGAAGAGATGGCTGTATCAACTGCTGCTACAAGTGGTGTAGATGCTGAGGAAAAGAATGCATTCACGAAGAAAGTGGATATTACAAGAGGAGATGCTACTTCTTTCGAACATGAATCATGTAGTTCAGATAAACCAACTCCTGAAGATCATGTAAATTTGGCTGATGATGTAACTGAAACTGTTAAAGCAGAAGATATGGCTGTATCAACTGCTGCTACAAGTGGTGTAGATGCCGAGGAAAAGAATGCCTTCACGAAGAAAGTGGATATTACAAGAGGAGATGCTACTTCTTTCGAAGATGAATCATGTTCAGATAAACCAACTCCTGAAGATCATGTAAATTTGGCTGATGCTGTAACTGAAACTGTTAAAGCAGAAGATATGGCTGTATCAACTGCTGCTACAAGTGGTGTAGATGCCGAGGAAAAGAATGCATTCACGAAGAAAGTGGATATTACAAGAGGAGATGCTACTTCTTTCGAAGATGAATCATGTTCAGATAAACCAACTCCTGAAGATCATGTAAATTTGGCTGATGCTGTAACTGAAACTGTTAAAGCAGAAGATATGGCTGTATCAACTGCTGCTACAAGTGGTGTAGATGCCGAGGAAAAGAATGCATTCACAAAGAAAGTGGATAGTACAAGAGGAGATGCTGCTTCTTTCGAAGATGAATCATGTTCAGATAAACCAGCTCCTGAAGATCATGTAAATTTGGCTGATGATGTAACTGAAACTGTTAAAGCAGAAGATATGGCTGTATCAATTGCTGCTACAAGTGGTGTGAACAATGAAGATGTCAGCAATGTGATCTGTCCGTCTTCAGAGTTAGTTTGTTCACCACCTAGGAATTCTACGGAGATGGTAGAATCTCTTTCAATCTCCGAGGATCCAAATCAGACTACTTTGAACCTTGATGAGGTAACTTCTGCCAAATGTCTGTCAGAATCACAGGTAAAGATGGAAGTGACTTCTACAGATTGGGATTCTAATTCATACAAACCAGTTTCTGAAGACTATCGAAATCAAGAGGTAATTGAAGTTCATAACCCTTCTTCGGAAGTGAGCAACCAGGAGTCTGAATCTAAAGATAACCATCAGAGTCATTGTGGGGAGGTTGGTGACAATACTGTTTGTTCGCCTGTCTGTTATCCACCAGAGTCAGGAAATGGTTTAGAACAGTCAATTGAGGTGCAAGCTGATCAAATTAGTTCAGAGTCCATGCATGCAGACGATGCAAGTTCTTTGTTGAGTAGTCAAACTTCATCTGCTGGCTACCTTTTAGGGCCAGGAATTCCTCTGGATCACACATCAGAATTGCAATCTGATCAACTAGACAGGAGATGCTTGAAGTCAGGCGAAGCAAGTTCTAGATCAGCAGATGTTAAGTCAGAACAGATACAGAATCTGCATAACATAACCGAGGAAAGATGCCCTGACCCTTCCAGTTTGAAAGATCTCTCCAGTCAAGAATTTCTACTGCAATCAGCCTGTCAGGGACATAATGTTACTGATCAAGCAACAAATCCATTTGATTCTGCTTTTCCCAGCTTTGGTGTACTCCCTGTTCCTGAGACAAGCCAGGTCAATCCAGAGGCAATGCCACCATTGCCACCTCTACCTCCTATGCAGTGGAGGTTGGGGAAAATTCAACCTGGTCCACTAGATGCAGACAGAGACATGATGGATCATAGTCAACGCACTTCTCAACCAATTGAAACATTTATTCTTGATCAGAAGGTCCAGTTTGATTTCCCAGCATTAGATAGAGAGATTGTGCATCCTTCAAACCCATTTTTGTCTCTCCCTGTTGAAGACAGTCAGAGGTCTCAACACTTGACAACAGAGTTAATGGGAAATTCCTTGCTGCCAACTCGACTCTTGTCAGAAATGCCAACCATTGACAATGATGCACAATATCAACAGGATGACCTCCTGTCAGACAGAACACAATCTGTGAACTCATCTTTGGCTTTATCAGAAATGCCTGATGAGAGGCATGAGCATGGTTTCCTTCAACTAGGAGGAGAATCCACGCAATTCAGTTCCAATCCATTCTCACTAGAGCTGGGCATAAACGATACAGCTGCTTTAAATGATCCAATGCTCACACAGGGACTACCAATCCGTCTGTTTAACCAATCAGCACCCGAAACAGGATTGGAGGTGAAATTTCCCGGACAGAGTTCACAAAATGCAGAAGGGGAACAAGGGAATTCTTCTGGTAAATCTGCAGTACCACTAAATACAGAAGAAGAGCAGCATCACCATGATTTTGTAACTTCACATGGACTGCCAATATGGCCGCCAACTACATTAGGTATGACACCACCAACATATGAAGTTGGAAAGACAAATGGAAAGAAGATTCCTCGCCCTCGAAATCCTCTCATTGATGCTGTTGCTGCACTTGATAAAAGCAAGGTAATGGTTATCTGCGGTTTCTTCTTTGCAATCGGTTTTCTGATGTCTTATGCTGTGCAGTGGTTATCTGCGGTTTCTTCTTTGCAATCGGTTTTCTGATGTCTTATGCTGTGCAGTCCTTACTTTGTGATGATTTGAACCTTTTTGCAGTTGAGAAAGGTGGCTGAACGAGTTCGACCGCAGCTGGGACCCAAGGTAGAAGAAAGAGATTCACTGCTGGAACAGATACGAACCAAGGTTCCATCCTGCATTTTCTTTTTTATTTATTTTTTCCTCTCTCGGTGGCATTACCCCCTTCGTGTTGAGGACTGATGTTTGTTTTCTCTCCCCTTTTCACTCTAGTCCTTTAACTTGAAGCCTGCAACCGCGACAAGGCCTAGCATGCAGGGTGTTCAGGGTCCAAAAACCAACTTGAAGGTTGCTGCCATCTTAGAAAAAGCAAATGCAATTCGCCAGGTCTGCCTGTCTCTGTCTCTCTCACTCTTGTGTGTGATTGTGTACATGAATATAATAATTATGATGTCTACTTTTGAAACAGGCATTGACTGGAAGCGACGAAGATGACGATTCAGACAGCTGGAGTGATTCTTAATCAAAACTCTTGTCCACATCATGTCAAGGTTGCAGGAGATATTGCCTCGAGATTCTTCGGAGATGTTATATCCTCTCCCTTAAAGTAAATATCAAACGTCTACAATTTTTGGTATTCTTTTGCTCTCTGCACTATATCATGTATAATATACTCTTCCTCCCCCCTCCCGCTCATGTCTTCAACCCCTACATATATTCAACAAAGATGTACTTGCCAGTATGCTGCTCTCTGCATCCTTAGAATTCCAGTGTCGAGGTGAAATGGTTCAAGATTGACTGTGGGTCAGCGTGTAAGCGCTCTACCCAAAGAATTGTATTGTTCTTTCTCTACGTATATTAGCAGGTGTAAATTGTTGGAGTCGCATAATTTGTGATGTGCAAGGAACATCATGAAATTTTGCAACCTTGTATGTTTTGTCACGATACGTAGTTTCTGCCATACATTGCTGTTTGTTTCTGGCTTAGGAACAATCCCTTGATGGTTTGGGTGATTCTTTACTGTAATTATCACTGAATTGGCACGATGATTTTGTCTACTTACGATTGAATATATTATATTGCAGCCAAAAGTTGGATATGCCTGATCGCATGTATGAGCGCCTTGGATTTGTCTTGAGACTTGATCTGTGTTGGTGACTGCTACTAGCATACCTAGAAAGTAATTGAAGCTTGTATGCCAGACAATTTAATTTTTGGCCAATCCATTCTCAACAATTGCATTTCACAACATAAGATAACAAGCTTCCACTTCTTAGCAGAATGCGTTTCTGATAATTCACACCACGGTAAGGTTCAAAATATGTGATGAAAGAAATTCTCATCTAAAATTTGATTAGTTGATAGAACCAGATCTAACTAGTGTACCGTGTTTAAGACTTGATCATGTCAACTTCAAGTAATTTATTTTTGTTCGAAACAACTTTCATTTAAAAAACCATTAAAACCATGACTCGGGTCTTAGACCGGGTCAGATACTAGACCAATTTTGATAGACTCAATAAGACCAGGTTAATATATGTATACTTGGCTCATACTCTTTATTAATCAAACAAGCTTTCTGGTCATATATCGAACCCATGATTGAGCTCTGTTCAAACTGATGAGGTTAATGATGCAAATATTATCTGACCATCTGTGTAGAACAAGTTTAATACGGGTGCATCGTGGGACCTAGCCGCTGATATCTTGGCTCCAAAAGAAACTCAAATGCAAGGTCCTTTATAGAGAAAAATGAAAGGACCCATTTTAAAACTAGTATGAAACACTGTGATAAGAAGAAGATGAAAGGACCCATTTTACATAATCACTAGTATGAAACACAGTTCGATCGATTTATAGAGAAAAATGCATGAATAATATGTTGTGGTAACAGAGAATAGTGTCCTTTACAAATGCTATCTTCGTAATTTCTTCTACATCATCATTATTTTTATCACAAATATCGCAACTTTTCTTATCTCATTATCATAAATAAAAAATAATTTATTTTACAAAATTATATTCCTCATAAAATATTTAATTCAAAACAAACTTGAAATCACTTTGGCATGTTAATGAGTTATAAAATGAAAAAATATAACCACAAAAAACCCGTTTATTTAGTGATAAAAGAAAAGGTAATAGTGAGTGGTGGTGGAGAAGAAAGTGATGGTGACAATGATGGAGGAGAAGAAAATGATGGTGGTGGTGATTAAAATAGTTGGATAATATTATATATAGATTACTATTTGTAAAATATTTTATGAAATTTTATTAGTTGAAAATATTTTTTTAGTAAGTGAACTAAGTTTGAAGGTTGCTTGTAAAATATTTTTGATTAATCAATTTTGCTGTAAAATTTTTTATAAAAAACAATCACAAGAAAATTTTTTTTAGTAAAATATTTTAAGCAAAACAAATGTATCCTAAATTTTATTACTACTAACTAGTGGCAATACCTCAACGTTGCATATCATGCAATAAAATTCTCACAACTTCTTTAACATGGTGATAAATCTCCAATCCTTAAACTATAAGAAGAAGAAGAAGAAGCCATTTTAAGTAATCATTTATATGGAACAAAGCTTGATTTATCGAGAAGAAGGCATGAATAATATGTTGTCTTACTAGAAATAGGAAAACACAGTGTTAGTTTAGAAAGAAAGAGATAGTTGCAAAATAGTTGCACTTTTTACGTGGAGGTGGCTTGGGACCTTCAAATTGATTAAATGGATTGATACTTGATACCATGTTACTTCTTTATAATTATATTCTCTCATTACAGGAATGACTATTTAATTCAGATTTTATGGATATTAATGTGAATTGATAAGTGGATATTTTTTAATAATTGAATAGAGTTCAAATATTATTAAATTCGACACAAACCTAACCTGAAGTATATTTTTGTATTATATAAATATATATGTAAAATATATGTATCTTAATATTGACATAACACACACATATATATTATTTTATTATTTATTAAATAATAAATAATAGTCATACAATGGATATTCATATGAATACTTAAAACTCAATGGACAAGGTAAGGATATTTAAATCTCTTACTTAATGAACAATAAGTAGGGTATAGATATAAAAAAATTCGACTCGTGAATACCCATTACCATCATTTAGCCTTATATTTTAAACTCGACAACTACTAAATCCATATCTTAATACAACATTTTTTATTCAATATCAATGCTAATATATCAAGTTTAGATTCAAAAAGAAATTCATAAAAAATAAAAAATACCAGATTTGAATATGTATGATTTATTTAAAATCCAAGATTTGTATTGATTTATGAAAATCAATCCCAAAATATTTCAAGTTAAAATTATAGTTGTTAAACTAATTGACTTGGAAAAATGTTTGAGTTACTGGATCATCCTGCAAACTAACAAGTTAACATGATTTAATAATTTTAGTTAAAACAATGTTGTTTAGTTTTTTTTTTTATTTTCTTTTTTAGTTGACTCGATCATGTTTGAATAAAATCAATCAAGTCATTATAACCCATTCAAGTCAATCAAGTTCCATAAGGTCAATGTTTTTTTTTTCAACTTGAAAACCAACCCGAGTGAGGTTTTAGGGTAAGGGATTCCTTTGTTGACCTATCAATCGAGCTAAATTTAATAACTATGGTTAGAAGTTAGAACCCATGAATAAATCAATGTAATGGTCAATTTGTTTTTTTATCAAAACATATTTCAAACAAAAGCCTATAAAGTAAAAAAACTAACACTCAGAAAGCCCATAAATAAAACCAATCCATCAACACATGTTCTTATTTTGGGGCATCTTTTTATTTTGTGACTTCTATATTCTCTTTCAGTTCTCTCTTAAACCCTTTAATAAGCAATTTCTTTATCTTAAAAGAAAATTATAAGCATTCTTAATTAGAAAATCTTCCACTTAATTCTCTTTTAAGCATTCTTAATTAACTCCTTTTAACTTATTTAATGGATAATTAGGATGGAATTCTTCTAAGTTTTATTAAACTAATGTTAAGGATCTCTTCTTAGCTACATATACACTTTAAGCATGATAGAAAGAAGAAGAAGAAGAAAAAATAAAAGATAATTTTCATTATTGTAATTCTTATTGCCAATCTCTTTAGCTTCTCTACAACCTTTTGTTTTATATAAGAGTTTTCTTCACATCTAAATACCTAACAAAATCCTATCTACCTCCTAACCAACTAACTAATAGCAACACATACTTTATTAATTAACAACACAAGCTTTATTAACTAACTCACGTGTACACCTCCTTCTTGCCAATTCCCAAGATTCTTGTCCTCGAGGATCTTGTGCAAATTTTTTGAAATTAATCATTGGGTTCTTCCTAATAACCTTGATGTTGTTGTTCATCTTTCTACTAGTGTCAAACAAATAAAATGAAACTCTCTTTCTTACAAAGAGAATAACCTTAAACTCTAGTAGACGCTTAAGAGAAAAGTGTTTAACAACTAAATAATCTTTTCAAACATTGATCAATTTTTTTGTAGAAAAATCATTCTTATCCTTAGTGATCTTCTTAGACTTGCACAACCAGATATGTTTTGCTTGTTAAGGAACCACCACCCATAAGAACCCTCCTTAAGCTTCTTCTTCTTGGATTTAGTTTCTTTTTCCTCATCAATTTTCTCAACATCACTCTCCTCTTTCTTTTTTGATCCATCATCCATATAATTCTCAATCTTTTCATCAAACGCTCCATTTTTAGAAGATCCAAAAATCATTTCATAATAAGCAATATTTTTTTATTCAAAGAATCAAACTTTACTTTATTTTCTTGAAAACCTACTTCTTGTTTCTCTCAAAAACTAATCTCAGATTTAGTTAAAGAATAACATTTTACCACTTTGAAAGTGTTTTGATCCATTGTAGTAAGTTCTTAATGTGATGAGCATTGAACATAAACATTCATCTTCTTTATGATTGACTGAATACTTGTATAATATTGGAGAGCATTGATGACTGAAATAACATCTTGTATTTTAAGTAAAGCTTATTTTTTTATTATGAAGCATAACAAGCTTTGTTATAATCTTGAATGACTTGAATAATTGAATCAAGTCAACTTTAGAAACTTCATAACCCAAGTAACAAACATGGATAATTTTGAAAGGTTCATTCATTTTCTCTTATGCTTGGGTTGCTTTTATGGATGAAAGAATCACAAAAAATGATTTTTTTGAGCTTCTTCTTCTTCTTTTTTCTTTTGAATCACAACATTGATTTCTTGAAGTTATTGGTGAATATTTCACATTTGTTCTTCAAATCTCTTGTTGTGTTCCTCCAAAACCTTCACCATGTTGTTTTCCACTATTATTAATTGTTTCTTGAACACAAGCTACCTTTCTTTACCCTTGAAAAACGACTCTGATACCAATTATTAAGGATATCTCTTTAATAACAAAGAATCTTTAAGAAGTATAGAAAGTAGAATAGAAATAAAAAAGAAGAAGAAGAAGAAGAACCAGAAGGAAAAGAGAAGAATGGAGAAAGAAGAGAATATACATTCCTTAACTTTTAAGCTTTTCTTTTGTACAAGAGTTTCTCTCTTGTTTGACTACTTAATAAAATCTTATATACCTAATAAGGTAATGTTTAAGATTATGTGATATATGTTGTTTTTTAAAATATTTTTTATTTGAAAATATATTAAAATAATTTATTTATTTTTAAAATTTATTTTTGATAATATATCTAAAAATATTAGAAAATATTATTTTAAAATAAATTCTTGAAAAGAGAAGAATGGAGACAGAAGAGAATATGCATTCCTTAATTTTTATGTTTTTTTTTATACAAAAGTTTCTCTCTTGTCTAACTACTTAATAAAATTTTATTTACCTACTAAGGTAATGTTTAAGATTGTGTGGTATATGTTATTTTTTGAAATATTTTTTATTTGAAAATATATTAAAATAATTTAATTTAATTTTAAAAATTTATTTATGATATTATATCTAAAAATATTATTTTAAAATAAATTTTTAAAAAGAGAAGAACGGATAAAGAAGAGAATATGCATTCCTTAACTTTTAAGGTATTTGTTTTTGTACAAAAATTTCTCTTTTGTGTGACTACTTAATAAAATTTTATTTACCTACTAAGATAATGTTTAAGATTGTATGGTATATATTGTTTTTTGAAATATTTTTTATTTGAACATATATTAAAATAATTTAATTTAATTTATTTTTAAAATTTATTTTTGATATTATATCTAAAAATATTTAATTTTTTTTTTCAAAAACACTGTTTAACTGGAAAAATAAATACAGTCTAACTAAATAACACCTGCTTTATTGATAACCAACACATGTTTTATTAACTAATTCATTCATGTGTATAACAACTAAGTATGTCTTCCTTAATCGTCACAAAATCAGCAGGCATCAAGAACCGCCTCATTCAAGGCTTCAGCTGTCTCAAACACCTAAAACACATCCACGCAGCCCTTCTCCGTCTCGGCCTCGATGAAGACACTTACCTCCTTAACAAGGTCTTACGTTTCAGCTTCAACTTTGGAAACACGAACTATTCCTTTCGCATATTAGATCAAACGAAAGAACCCAACATTTTCCTTTTCAATACAATGATTCGTGGCTTAGTTTTGAACGATTGTTTTCAAGAATCCATTGAGATTTACCACTCTATGAGGAAAGAAGGGCTTTCTCCTGATAGTTTTACTTTCCCTTTTGTCTTGAAAGCGTGCGCGAGGGTTTTGGATTCTGAGTTGGGTGTCAAGATGCATAGCCTTGTGGTGAAAGCAGGTTGTGAAGCGGATGCGTTCGTTAAGATAAGTTTGATTAATCTGTATACGAAATGTGGGTTTATAGATAATGCATTTAAGGTGTTTGATGATATTCCTGACAAGAATTTTGCGTCGTGGACGGCGACAATAAGTGGGTATGTTGGTGTTGGGAAATGTAGGGAGGCGATTGATATGTTTCGTAGGTTGTTGGAGATGGGTTTGAGGCCGGATAGTTTTAGTCTTGTTGAAGTTTTGTCTGCTTGCAAGCGAACTGGGGATTTGAGAAGTGGGGAGTGGATTGATGAGTATATAACGGAGAATGGCATGGTAAGGAATGTGTTTGTGGCTACTGCTTTGGTGGATTTTTATGGCAAATGTGGAAACATGGAGAGAGCGCGTAGCGTCTTTGATGGGATGCTGGAGAAGAATATTGTTTCTTGGAGTTCTATGATTCAGGGTTATGCTTCTAATGGGTTGCCTAAAGAAGCTTTAGACCTCTTTTTTAAAATGTTGAATGAGGGTTTGAAACCTGATTGTTATGCTATGGTGGGAGTTCTTTGTTCTTGTGCGAGGTTAGGGGCGCTAGAATTAGGGGACTGGGCTAGCAATTTGATCAATGGAAATGAGTTCTTGGATAATTCTGTCTTGGGTACGGCATTGATTGACATGTATGCAAAATGTGGGAGAATGGATAGAGCCTGGGAAGTTTTTAGGGGGATGAGGAAGAAAGATAGAGTAGTTTGGAATGCAGCTATATCAGGTCTTGCCATGAGCGGACATGTGAAAGATGCATTAGGGCTTTTTGGCCAAATGGAGAAGTCTGGGATCAAGCCAGACAGGAACACTTTTGTTGGCTTACTTTGTGCTTGTACTCATGCTGGTCTAGTTGAAGAGGGTCGTCGATATTTCAATAGTATGGAGTGTGTTTTTACCTTGACTCCAGAAATTGAACACTATGGATGCATGGTGGATCTTCTTGGTCGTGCAGGTTGCTTAGATGAAGCTCATCAGCTTATCAAAAGTATGCCAATGGAAGCCAATGCTATTGTTTGGGGAGCATTGCTGGGTGGATGCAGGCTGCATAGAGACACCCAATTGGTGGAAGTCGTGCTGAAAAAACTCATAGCATTAGAACCGTGGCACTCAGGTAATTATGTTCTTTTGTCAAATATATATGCAGCAAGTCACAAATGGGAAGAAGCAGCAAAGATTAGGTCAATCATGAGTGAGAGGGGGGTTAAGAAAATACCAGGGTATAGTTGGATTGAAGTGGATGGAGTTGTTCATCAATTCCTTGTGGGGGATACGTCCCATCCCTTATCAGAGAAGATATATGCAAAACTTGGTGAATTGGCCAAGGACTTAAAAGCTGCAGGTTATGTTCCCACGACAGATCATGTGCTGTTTGACATAGAAGAAGAAGAGAAGGAGCATTTCATTGGTTGTCACAGCGAGAAGCTGGCTGTTGCCTTTGGTTTGATAAGCACAGCTCCAAATGACAAAATTCTTGTTGTGAAAAACCTTCGTGTTTGTGGTGATTGTCATGAGGCAATAAAGCACATTTCTAGAATTGCAGGTAGAGAGATAATTGTGAGAGATAACAATCGATTCCATTGCTTTACTGATGGTTTGTGTTCGTGTAAAGATTATTGGTGAAAACTGTTTGAGGTAATGGTTTCACTGGGGCATGTTTGACGTGTTATACTGATCCACCATTCTTTAGAGATGAAGCAACATCTGCTGGAATAGAAATCAGTAGAAGCTCAGAGGGAGAAGAAACTTCCGAAAAGCAAAGGTATGTATAGGATCAAAATTCTTGAGTGTATCATATAAAAAGAGAGTTTTATGAATCTCACCAATGTAGGATTCATCCAAGGATTTTATTTGAGCAAAACACCAGTCTGGCTGCTGTCTATCTCTCAAATGTTTTAGCTTTGGCCTGCAAGGAATCCTCCTGGTGGCAAGTTAGGCCACTTTTAAAGCTTTTTGTATGCATGCATGCAAATGTAAAAAATATCATAAATTCATATGAATTAAGAGCATAGAACTTTATTTATAATAGTAAACAATTAAATTTAAAATTATTGAGTTCAAAAAATTAAGAATAAAAACTTGAAATCATATAGATATATGAAAATATCAGGGGAATATCCTCAGATTTTGCTAATAAAAATAAGAAATGCCTAATAGTGAAAAGGAATGTAGTAATGAAAAAAAAACCTTAGAACAAGGAAATAAAAATAATAATAACAGAAAGATGGTGAATGGGTGGGTTGTTTTTATTAAATAATGGCACTTTTGAAGTTTTAAGAGTTTTTAATGGTGAAAAAAGGATGCAAGCAAGAACTTCTTTTCATTTTTGGGACATCCTCTTGGTACGTGGCATTCTTCTTCGAAAGAGAACCTCACCGAAGCTTGCTAACGAGTTGCATTTTATGAGGTAATGCCTGTACCAGAGCATTTACTGGTACAGGCGTTGCCTCATAAACTAGAGATGAAAAGTTATGAACCATGTCCGCAATATTATGCCAATTGAGTGAATTATTTTTGCTGCATTTTCTGTCATTTTACATCTGGGAAATGTGTTCTTATATCAAGTTTGTTACCTCTGTGCTGCTTAATTTGTTGCACAATGTTAGAGGTTTATAAGCAGTTAATCGGTGATGATAGTGAAACTGTGTCTTGATGAGTAGCTCAACAGTTTTTGACATTTTTTTATGGCAGGACCATAGCAGCAAGGCAATCATGCCAATTACATGCAATTGGTTTGGATTTTTGTTTCAAAATCCCCAGTTTGATGCCACACATGATTGAAAGCCAGGTAATGGTGTTTTGCAGGGTCCTGTTCTTCGGCTGGTTTTTCTGATGTCTTGGGCTGCAAAATCCTTTCTTTGCAACATTTTTAGCCCTTTTGCAGGTGAGAAAGGTAATTGAATCCTGAATGAGTTCGATCCCAGACCAGACCAAATTTAGCAGCAAGAAATTCACTGCTAGAATAGATATCAACTGAGATTGGATCTCCTCCTGCTTTTCCTCTATGTGCTTTATTTACCACTCCATTTCTTGATTCGTTTCTGTCATCTCTCATTTTGGCATTACATATCTATTGTTCTGGGGACTTCTTTTCTTATTTATCCGTATAGCTCGTTTACTTGAAGCCTGCAGCAGCAACAAGGCCAAGCATTTAGAGTTTTCAGGACCCAAAAATCAACCTGAAGATTGCTGCCATCTTGGAAAAGGCAAATGCAGATCACCTGGTCTCTCTATTTATGTGTGGGAAAGCACTAGTATGATTTTCAATTTTGAAATAGCCCTTGGCTGGAAGTGACAAAGATGACAGGGTGGGGTGATTGTTGAGGAAAACTTGTTCAAGTTGGTGGTCATTTCAGTGAAATGCTTCAAAGATGCTATGTTCTCCCTTGAACAGCTTAATAACTACAAATCTTGGCATTCTTTTGCTCTCCACAGTTTAGACTTGAATCTCTTTCTTCTGGTTTTGTCATTGATGAGTGAAGAAATTTTATTGATTAAAAAACGAAGAAAAATACCTGCTACAGCTGACAAAAACAACCAGCATAATTCTAATAGGAGCAAAAATCGTTAAATAAATTAATAAAAAATAGGACGGACCTCATTAGCTACATTCCTATTAGGATAAAGATTTAGAGTCTTGATGTTACTTTATCAGGGTCCATGCTTCCTACTATTAGATGGCTACTCTTTCAAGCTTTCTGCAAAACTTATGTTCTGAAGATTCTATAATTCACTGAGTCAATCTTTGTCACAGTGGCTGATTTGCTACAATCCCATCATTGGTTCCTTCCCTTCATGATACAGACATAAGCACAATAAGAATAGCAACAAGCATAAAAAGACAGAATTCGACGAATTAGGTTATCACGCAAAAAACAAAGTTGCAGAAAGTCTGATTTTTACAATCTATTTAACTTTAAATAGGATAGAAAATCAACCTTCCATGGTAATAAAATAAGAACCCTAAAGTCAAAAGGAAGAAAAACTCACACAAAAAAAAAGAGAATTATATAAAATCCAGAAAAATAAAAAAAAATAACAAAAGTGATTCAAACAATATCTTCAAGGTCAAATTTGATGGTGTTTTGGAGCTTGTTTGATTATGGCCAACGATGTCTTTCCTAGATTTGGGTCTCATGAATCCCTTGAAAAAATTTAAGTCTGATTCAAAGCCTTCTTGATTAAACGTAAAGTTGAAGAAGAGGGGCAAGAACCGAGAGAGGATCAAAAGCTATGGCTTTTTAATTTAATGTTATTTTGTTCGTCTGGTGTGATTCAGCCTCATCTTGGGCTTGGTTTTATTCAACTCGTCCATAAATACATCAACTAATTTATCTGCATGATCCATTGATAGCCACTTCATTTGACTAAGTCAAATTTTTACCTTGACTGCTCAGAATCTTTATTTTTTACTAGTTTAGCTACGTGACTTCATTCAAGGAAATATAGTTTTAAAACTTGATTTGGTTACGAGAATTCATCTAAATTTTTTCTCAAACAAAGAATTAGACAATGTTGTTTTCACAATTTTTTTTTTGAAAAAAGTAAAAATATTAATGATTGGGTTAAGTTCGAGTCAATTAAGGGGGTCAACTCGAGTTTTGATTAGTTCAGATGAATTTTTTATTTATTTATTTTTAATTTGAATAGTTCTAAACCTTGGGTCAGTCAACAATTAAAATTAACCAACATATCTTTACTTTAAATTAATTTTTTTTTTAATTATCAAAACAACATCAAGACTCGAGTGGGATCTACCTCAAAGTTATATCTTAAAACTATGCTTCCTTCGCCTAATAATATAAGACACTCTCCCTTCCGCCCACTGATTGCCTTCACCTCTCATCGACATCCACTTATGACGTATCCAATGACGAGGTGAAATAGAAATACTTTAACACTCTGGCTCAGTCAACCCTCCCACCAGGTCCTACCATTCATCAAGTTTATGGCCATCTTTCAATCTAATTTTCAACAGTTTTCTTGAAAATTCATGTTATTTTATGGTTGTTTTTTAAAATATTTTTTATTTAAAAATATATTAAAAATATTAATTTAAAATAAATAAATAAATAAATAAATAAATAAAATTAAAATTTTTTAAAAGCATTTTTAAAATATAAAAAGAGGAAAGTACAAGTAAGAATTTTTATTCTTCCGTACAGTGACGGAGCCATAATTTTTTAAATAAGAGGGCAAATTATTAATAAATATTTGATATTATATATTATGTAATATGTTGATATACATTATATAGAGAAATTAATTTAAAATATATATATTAACTCATATCAAATAAAATTAATGTAAGAATACTTTCAAAATGAAAAAAATAACTTGGGTTAATTGGTTTTTTTTACAGTTTGGTTTTTTCGGTTATTTTTTTTTATTTTTTCAATTTAATTATTTTTTCGATTTTTTTCTTACCTCTAAAGTTAACAATAGCTAATTTAGATTAATTGATAACAAAAAAAAAAATTAAATCTGCTTAGATATTATTAATATTAATATAAAAGGAATTACCCTACGTAGCTCCGCCCCTGCTACCGTATGGAAATAATTCTAGCTCTGGCCTGTGGCTTCTCCGCACCAGTCTCTAACAAAAGTAGACACACAAAAATCAGCATTCTAGATAATGGCCAAAATAGAGAACAAATGCGTGTTTTTGTTCCTACTCGCAGCTGACCGACCTCTCTCTCACGTCACAACTCCCGTCAACAAACACCATATTACTCTTCTTTTACACTCTTTTGACCGTCCACTCTTCTACGTACTTTACTCCCACCCGCTCCTCCACTCTTCTTCTCTATATATATATACCCTCCGCTCCCCGTTCTCCAATGTCCTAAAACATCAACCAGATCAAAGAAACAGTGTTGAAGACAATCCTGCAAGCTGACATTCAATTCAAACTTGAAACCCTACAGAAAAACATGGGAAACTACACTTCTTGTTGTGTTGTTTTTACCTGCTCAAGAAAAGTACCCAAGACTGCAAAACTTATGGATTCTCAGGGGAACTTGACGCAGGTAAGTCTCCCAGTGAAAGCTGCAGAGCTTATGCTTGAAGAACCTGGCCATGCAATTTGTCCATTGCATGAGCTCAAGCAAAGGAGTCGTGTAATAGCCATGCGAGCTGATGATGAGCTTTTGCCTGGAAAGGTATACTTGTTAGCTACTTTAAGTAAGGTAAACTGTAAGATTTCTGCGTCGGAGGTGGCAATCATGGAGTCTGCTATTGCTGCTTGCGCGAAAAGGTCGAGCAAGAAGAGAAATGGTGCCAAGGTTTTGCCTGCTATGGCTGTGGAGATGAGGGAGTTGGAGGAGGGATCAGAGGGCGAGGTTAACGTTTTGGAAGGAAATGATCTTACGAGCTCTACCAGTTGCCGGTTAGTACTGAATTATAGGCAGTGGACTCCGGCGTTGGAACCGATATCGGAGGATTTTTGATCGGAGAAATATTTTTTTTCTCTTAAATTGTCCAGATCACTGTTTTTAACCGGGCATGACCCAGGTTAATTCATGACCTTATCGTTCTGGGCTTTGATTTTTTTTTTAAAAAAAAAATAGACATCAAGATATATAAACCTAAATCAAATTGAGATGTAATGATAGGGCTACTCAATGAGAAGTTAGGTGTGCATATGGTTAACTAACAAGTAGGATTAAAGAATTCAATTGATTTGTTAATTTATCATCCTTTGTGTAATTTATTTTTTCTGGCGTCAATTGTGAGATGATTAATGGTCATTATCCTAAATAGATGTGGCCTGCATAATGTGGTCTAAATTTTTTTTTTTTATCACATAAAAAGAGTATTAAAGTGATGCAAACATTTTCATATCATTAAAAAAAAATTGAGATTTGGATTAATGACTTAACTAAATTTAATTAACTCGTACAATTTTGATAATAAAAAAAAGCAATTATAATAAAGAAACTAATTACAAAAAACTAGCAAAGAAAAAAAGGTGAAAAAATTGATTTTAACCTATCCAGGTTAATATGTCTAATCTGTCAAATCTAAAACCTGGTCGTGATACCGAGATAATTCTGTTAAAAACAAATTAAATAAACCAATGAAACTCAATTATTAAATAACACATTGTTAAAGGGCGAAATTAAAATAAAAAAGTTAAATAAAAGCAATGAAAAAAAGATCTAAGTCAGCATGTTAACCTCGCAATTATGTGCATTGGATTGGAATAACAAAAAAAAAGTAAAAAAAAAAAATTAAGGATCAAATTTTAATGAATAAAATTTAAATAAACAATTATGAAAAGGATAAATAAATAGCAATTCAAAGAACAATGATCAATTTTGATATAAGAATTAAATAAAACCAAATGATAATTGATGAAATTGAAAAAACTAATAATTTAAAAAGAAAACAATAATAATAACCTGTGTTAAAAGTCGAAACCTGTAATATTGCTCATGAGCTTGGGACTGACTCTATAGAAAACAAACCTTAAAGAAATAACAAAGTGAATTAGAGAAATGGTAAAAAAGAATTTCATATAAAAAATCAAAATCAAATATTGAGAGATGAAATTAAAAATCAAAGTCAATTAGAAAAATGATAAAAAAATAAATAGTAATTAAAAAAATGAGAATTAAATTTGATATAAAAATTAAATGAAAGCAAATTATGAGAGATCGAATTGAAGAAAAAAATTAACCCATAAAAGATTAAAAAAATAAAAAAAAAATGTGAATCAAATTGTATACATGAAATAAATGAAAAGAAAATTCTAAATTTTGTTAAGGAGAAGAGAGAGAAAAGCAGAGGGAGAAGAAAAACGTCCACTATAGCCACATTACTAGTCTGTCATTGACATACGCCCTGCCACCAGTAAGATCTTGGTGTGCCGCTTTTAAAGCTATCCTAAAAGGTGGTGTTTGACTGCCGAATGAGTTTGCACTCGTCGCCTAAAATGCACGATCTCCTCCCCCTTGTTGTATACGCTAGACACTTGTTTTTTTAAATTATATTTTATATATGTTAAAAGATCTAATTGTCCTTTTGTCTATTTGATAATTAAAGAAATACCATAATGAAATGAAAAAAATATCCTTAGAAAGAAGTTTAAGAAAATAAAATTTCAAGGATAATTAAGTAATTATATCATTTAAAAAAGATGAAAAGTAAAAAAAAAAAAGCATGACTTGCCTAAGTTACATTTTTATTTATTTATTTTAAGGGTAGGTTAGTAACTCCACTATATAACAAATATATAAAAAGATTGATTTACCCCATTCAATTTGCAAATAAATCTCGTGAAAAGATTATTTTACCCTTGAAATTCAATTCTTTTGGTTTCTACTGTGGAGAGTGAAAACATAATTACAGCTTAGCAATTCATGTAGATGAGTCTTGTTACATATTTAGTGTTTTTATTTTAATTTATGAGTTGTAATAATGATATAAATTATTGAAAAGTTGTAATTCAATTGATTTTAGTCTTATGTTTACAAGTTCAAACCTCTCTTTTATGTTGAATCTACAAGCTAACCATATGCAAGTCATAGGGTGCAAAACGGAGCAGGATTAAGACCCTCTTTTTTTTTCTTTACCAACTTTAATTTCCCATGGAAATTCTTTTCTCTTGACCTCACAATCAATCATCATGAGAATTATTAACATAGTAAATGAAACTTTCATTTAAATTTACACTATAAGAAGAGAAATATATTCTCACAAAATTTTAAAATATAATTTGATTATTTATTTATTTATATGTAATTATAAATTAAAATATAAATGATGATATTCATTTAGTATTACTTTCAAAAATCTGCTTTAATAATGACTTGTGAACAAAATAGTAAAAAACTCGCATCTCAAGTCTCAACATACATGTAACTAGTTAAAAAAAGAGAGGATATTTATCATGCTATTATATAGTTTTGGAATTTTAAAAAATAGATTATAATAAATTAATTTCTTATAAATGCATTTGCCAATTTCACCAATCAACAAAACTACTAAAAAAACTGGTTGCTTTTTATTTTTCATTTTCATTTTTTCCAATTTTATCCCATGCTCTCTCTCTATGTTTTTTTTTAAAAAAATCCTTTCGAGACCTAATTTTATATAAATAATTTTGTTTTTCAATATATGCAAAACTTGGTCAATTAGACCATGACTAAGCAGCATGTAGCTGTGGGTTGGAGGGAAAAAAAATATTCTCATAATTATACAACTGATTTTCATAGTTTTACTGTTTAGGATAAGGACAACGATCACTAATACTCATAGAATAAATTAATAAGAGATAATGGGTCGCATGCGTACCCTAAGTCCTAACCAGCTGGTTTGGATAAACAAATTATGTCATACTATTATCAAATCTTAAGAGATTGCACAACTGTAAGCAATACTCACTCCTTTTCTAATATTAAAATCCAAAAATCGGCATAAATATATTGTTATTAAACTAAGCCTCGTTTTGTGGGTCAACACAATTGTAAGGATAGTTTTTAAACCCGACTCAGTTTAAGGTCCGGGTTTTGACCAGATCACCGGGTCGCCCGGGTCAATTTGTTTTTTTTTTTTAAATCAAAACGACATCGTTTTAGTAAAAACAAATAAAAATCAACAAGTTGCAACCTGATTTTTAACTGGGTCTTGCAAGGTCAACTGGGTCACCCCAGGTTTTTTTTTCTTAAACCCGACCCGATTCTAGCCCCAAGTCGGTCAGGTCTCGGGTTGGCCGGATCCCGGATCGATTTGCCGGGCCAGACCGGGTTTCAAAACTATAATTGTAGGCAATAATCACTCTCTCCTTTTTTTTCCTTTTCTTTTTAATTCAAACCCTTTATTTTATAACATTTGAAGTCCAAAAATATTCATAAGTCTTGAAAAAAAAAAAAAAAAAAGAGGGTAAGAAGTTGTCGGGCAGCACTTGATTTATAATTAAATTTTGAACTTTTAGATTATTGTTGTAAAATATTTATGTTAGATAGGTTGAGAACTTGATTTAATAATCTATAAGATATTAAACTTAATTATCTACAAGTTGTTAAATCCTTATCTTATGAACTATATTGAGTTTTTATCCGTACACAGTTGAGTTAATCTTATCTTATCTACTAAGTTCATTGAATATTATTTGTTGATTTGAATTTTTGTTTTGCATGTGACACATGTAATTTTGAGATACGTAACTTTTTAAATTATGTTATTTTTTAAAATAAATTTCTAACTTTGATATTTTTCCAATTTCTTTTCTAATATGCTACTTTAAAATAAAAAAAAACTCTTAAAATTTACTCCATACTTGATTTTAAATTAAATAAAATAAAAATCCAAGTCAAACTTATTGATTCGACAAATCAATTTATAATATAGTTAAAATATGTTTTATCCTTTAAAAAAAATCTTGAAATAATATCATTTTAAATTAATCTAAGTTAATATTAGTAGCATGTAACTCAAATAATGACATCATATTTAATAATTTTATTTAAAAATCAAAACAAGAAAACTAAACTTTATTTTTCTAGAGTGTAACATCAATTAATTCAACACATTTTCTCTTCTTTTTCTTGGCTTCTCTTACAAACTCACAACCAGAAAGATTGCATTTATTAATGTAATTTTTATCTTAGCCATTAGCTCAGCTGATTTGGACAGCAATTTTTACAGCCACGGCCACAAGTGGTGCCAGAAAAAAAAAAGACGTCCTCTCCTCGGTAAAAGCACCTTCTCCATGCTGTGTAAGAGCTTGGGTTCAAATTTGCGATGGCTACCGAAGGGTTTTTTTTAGTTAATATTTAAGGTTTAATTGAGATAAATGCAAGGTGGTCCGAATAATTCATCTAAACAAAAAAACAAAAGCTTGGGTCCAAATCGGGTCACTGTAATTTTATTATGTTGACTCATCTATGTTAGACACTTCTGTTACTTCATTTACATCTTCAATTTGTAATATTTTAAATTTTTTTTAAAAAATATATTAAAATAATATATATTTTTTATTTTTTAAAATTTAATTTTTATATTAGTATATTAAAACGATGTTAAAAAAAATAATTCATTTGAAGATAAAAAAACTATTTTTTTAAAAAAATACAATCCAATAACAATCTCAAGCATATCTATCTAAATATAAAAATAATTATTTGAGTTCTTTCAGGACTATAGAAGGTTTACATAGTCGTTAATTTTAGAATCCATTGAATTAATCGAGATATACACAAATTAACCCGAACATTTATGTTAATAAAAAAATATATAAATAATTATTAATGCAACTTGTCTTGTTTGAAGTTTAGAATAATTTGTCATGGTTATTAAATCTAGTTTTGATACTTGGGTTGATTCACTAACAGGTGATTTGGAGCTTGATAGGAGTTGGACTGTATTTTGAATTATTTTTTTGTTGACCAAACTAAATATTAATGATTCGATGAGTTAATGTATAATTTAATTGACTTATGCTCAAATTTAATATGATTAAAATCAAGAAATTAAAAAAAAATCAACGTAATTTTAAATAAAAAAGAATCGGATATGTTTTAATGCCTTTTATCGGATTAATTTAATAATTTTAAAAAATCAACATAATTTAATATCGGATTAATTGGTGAATCGTTGATTAACTCAATAACCACCAGCCTAATAGTGATATCCATGTAATTTAATGCCTTTTATCTTCTTCTTTTTTTTGGAGGAAAAAAAAGAAGAAGAAGAAGGAAACAAACAAAGTACAAGTGGCCCTTGAATTAACGTGTCTCGAGTCTTTAACAAAACTAAAATCAGACACAAACCACTAGAGGACATCCTTGTAGCCCACAAATTCTTTAAATAACACAAAGCTGTGGGAACCTAAACGCCACCGTTTTTCTCTTTCTTGTCTCCTTTAGTCCTCTCCTCTCTGTATGCAGCCGGCTTTTGCCGTTTCACTCTCCTTTGTTTATGCTCCCTCCTTCATTCTCAACCCTCTTTTAACAGCACACAAAAATGGCCTAAAAGCAAAACCCAAATAGAAAAGATTAGTGTTTTAGGCCCAGAAAGGCACAAAGTTTCCATCTTTCATGTTTTGCTTTGGTGTGTGTGTGTAGATATCTATAAAGATTTAATCTTGGGCTCTTCAATTCTTTTATGGGAAAAGCGCTTTCTAATATATCCAAGCAGCTGGTTCATCATCACTCAAAAAAACAAGCAAGAACCACATCGATAATTAAACAGTTCGAGAAGATGGAAAACAGTTCTGGTTTAGACAAGAGCAGCAGCAACAACGGTACTGGTAACAGCAACAACACACGTGTGCCTTTGTCAGATGTTGTGTCTGATTGTATTAAGAGGTGGTTTAAAGACACACTCAAGGAAGCCAAAGCAGGAGATATCAATATGCAAGTCTTGGTTAGTCAAATGTATTATAGTGGTTATGGAGTCCCTAAAGATGAACAAAAGGTATGCTCTTTTTTTTAAAAAAATCTTTTTATGGTTTGGTGTTGCTTTTGTTTATGATTTGATGAATTGGAGTTGTTGGGGTTTTGTGTTGGGTTATTGATGATGAATTTGAGAGTGGTTATTTTGTGTTTGTTTGTTGGGATTGTAGGGAAGAATTTGGATGACAAGAGCATCAAGGACTAGGTCTTGGGTTTGGAAGGTTTCTAATAAGCAACCAGGTTTGGTTATGATCTGTGTTGTCATTTATTTTTCATCAAATATTAGTATGGCTATCAGGGTCATTACTGATATTGCTTCCTTGGTTTATCGTTCTTTGTTAGGGTATAATGCAAGTGATTCGGATTCGGATTCGGATGAATTGAAGGGTGATTCTTAATTAGACCAAGAATTGGGTTTCAAAACAATTGAAAGGTGAGCTTGTGTCCTGCTTGTTCTTGACCATTTTGTCTGTTTAAGTTGTATTTGTTATATTTTCTGTGCTGTATTTTGTGTAGAAATAGATTCCAAGAGTTTCTTGAGTACTTCACATGTTTTCTTGAGTCTGGTTTTATGGAAATTCATCACTAGTCATGCAAGTGGCTTTATTTGGTGCAGCAAGGGATTCTGACTGTATTTTGAAGTCATTTGCTTGATAAGTTAATGATAATGAATTTGATTGTGATTACAGAATAACAAGTCTGTCAACTGTTTTGACTTTTGAGACAAATTTGGTGTATTTCTTTATCAGATTCTCAGGACTAAGAAGAATTCACCTCTCCTTCTTTGGGTCATCTGAATACTAGACAAGCTGAAGTATATATAATAGTTCATCTCTCTCTTTTGTGCTCAAATATTCCCAGGCTGGATGTCCAGCCTAACCAGCCTTAGATGCTAATGTATGGGGTATGAAATCTGACAGATGCCTGATAGGAGAGTGTCACTACAAATATTCCCCTAGAACTTGTTTAGCGTTTGAGTTGGGGAGCATCTTTGAACATGGAATATTAGGCTGAGTATCCAGCCTATCAGGGAAATAAACAACAGCTCTCCTCCCTTTCTTCCTTGGCTCTGGATTCCTGTTTTGTTTCAAAGTGTATGCGCGGTCAATTTTCAATTATACTACATTGTGTGATCCAGACTAATTTATTTCCTTGTCCATCTAAAAAAAGTATTATTTGTATTATATGTTTTCCACATTCTTATACAATACTTTTAATAGCGGTAATGTGAATTCCATTTACAATTTATTTCATTAGTATCTCCAGTTCCCTTTCTGCTAGTTATTTCTGTTGCATAAATTCGCTTTTCTTTATTCTGGAGCTCTTGTATTGTATTTTCCACTATTTTCATCCTGCTGTTTTGTTCACTCAACCCCTCTTCCCTGCATAATTTAGCATATTTCTGATCTCTATCGGGTATTTTTATCTCAGAGCTCTGTAGCTGTAGAGTAGTAAATTAGGATTTGTAAGGATGTTGTTTCTTATAACTGTCCTGGTTTAAAAATTAAAAAATGAAGTTCGTAGCATTTGTCTTTTTACCTGATCATTGCTCTTCTATTTCCATGCTCTATGGTTTTTCATAAAAAAATTTTACCTTAAAACCATTGTCATGAGCATTCTATTTGGCAAGACTATCCCTCTTCCCTTCTACATCAGAAAATACACAGGGAAATTGCTTCCATTGTGACTGAATTTAGATGTCATACAGACTCTATAGGTTGTAGGATTTTGTACATCCATAGATCTCCAATAGCATTGTGGATTAGCTAGCAGAAGGACACAATGTTTTTCTTGTGCACTATGAATTTGGTTTTCAGGTCATCCTCAAAAATTCGAGGAACTTTTGTATGTTGATGCTTGTTCTCATGAATGAAATATTCTTTTTTTTTAAAAAAAAAATGCAACACAAAAAGACAGAAAAATTGAACGAATGCGTTTGTGTAATGTCGCAAGATACCGACACCGCGAGGACTGTTGTCTAGAAACTTTTCTCGTGGGAGAAAATGGGTTGATGTAATAAAGCAATTACATGATTATATCTGGATGTTGCCTTTGTCAATTTTAAAGCATCAATCTTTGTTGGAATTATGATCTATCTGATTTTTGTGCGGCTAAGCCAGCCCTTCTGACATAATTGTATCACCTTTGTGCCAGTTTTCATGCCCATTTATCTGAACCATCTCGTATGATTGGAAGCACTTCTTTATTGGCTTTAATCTCTTCCTTTATTGTATTTGTAGGGATGATGTTGTTCCTGATCTTCACCAGCTTTCATGTGCTTGTAACAACTCTATCCTCTTTTACCCCCTTCCCCTCGTGTGGTTTTCTGTCCCCCCTGGATGTATTTTTGCATTTATACTGTTTGTTACCATAAAAAACTTGGTAATTGTAATTTCGCTATTTCACAGGCAAGAGGCCTTTGTCAGTTGAGTTCATTTAAACGCAAAAATGCTAACCTTTTGGTTTCGCAATTTCTTAAAACCAGTGAAATATGATTTTGCTTTTCTTATAATTCATTAGGAAGCTCATTGGGTCTTGAACTAGACAGCAGCAGCTCAGCAAGGGGAACCCTTTCTTTTTCTCATCTCATTCTAGGTGGCAGCTGAATTTGATCTCAAGTCGTTTTGGATACTGGTAACTTGTAATTCTTCTACCATGGGATGATCACTTTCATGCTGAATAATATTGGAAGTTGTAAATGGACCAGAAAAGTAACAGTCATGTTCTATTCTTGAGTTGAATTTCTTGCCTCCAATTTTCTGCTCACTCCGAAGTTCAAAATCCACACTTTGTAGCACCTGTCAACCCTACAACCTTTCAGAATAGAAAATTTAGACAGACTGATTGGCACCCGGAGCGAATTAAAAGGACTGTGAATGTGATCATCCTTTCATTCAAAACCTTGCCTATGCTTCTCCTTTTGCAGCAGCGATAGCCTTTCTTCCAGGAATGGGCTGGGTATCTTTGACTGTCACAACTTATCTTGGTTGAGACATTGTAATAGGTGCCTTCATTTTCGTAGATGGGATTTGAGGTGGAAGCTCAGAGGTCCTTTCGCTTTTGAAGGGAAGGAAAAGAAGGGTACAATATCAAAGCAAAGTGACCGAATTCAAGAAATTCACAGTTTTCTGACAATCGGCCTCAGGTGGTTGTTTTATGCTATACGGTCACGTAATATTTGGTTTACCATTCCAAAATGCTCAGCAAGGATGGAGCAATAGTGTTTAGTAGGACAGGACTTCAAATTCTCATTTGTTTGATACAACTTCTGATGACCACGAAAGAAAAAACATAATTAGTCATGCAAATAAAATGTAAACTCAATTTAGGTTGAGTTTTTTCTTTTTCTTTTTCGTTTCTTTTTAGGTAACAACTATTGTTATAAGACTAGACTCGTATCGGCATGATTCAAATCTCGGGTCATGGATATGTCGAGTTGATTTATTAGTTAGGGGATCAATCCAAGCTTTGAATAATTTTTTTAAAAATCCAAAAAACAACTTTGTTCAAGCTTTTGCCATGTACTTGAAACAATGTCGCCTAATAGATCTTGAGTCTATGAGTTGGCCCATAAATTTGGCCGAGTTTTATAAAAATAGTAACAAATACCATAAACATCATGGTCAATGTTAGACTCATGAATCTCATATCCACAGTGAACCCTTCTAATTTGCAACTAGATTTAAGAAAAAAAGGGGGCAAATTATAATAATCCTAAGATTAATTTTCACAATGATGGACAATTGGGATACGTGAGATTATCATGAGCCATACAGGCTTGAGAAAAAAAAATATTATAATTATAATTATATTATAATTTTATAGTTTATTATTAACATATACTAAAAAGCTTTGGAATTTTATTGTTGCAATGAATAGTGAAATACCAAGATTTTTTTCATTTTAGTTCTCAAAACTTTTGAAGATTTTTTTTTTATTTCAAACTTATTTTTTTTTTATTTCATCTTTCAACATTGAGTTTACTGGGTATTGAAATTTATAATTTATTTTGATTTATTTTCTATGGAATTATCTCGTTCTTATGACCGGGTTGCGAGTTTTGCAAGTTAGTAATATTGACTTAAGTTATTTTTGTTGTCTTTTTTTTAAATTTTTTTCTCAACTTCATCCTTCAACATTGAGTTTATTTAGAATTGGACTTCATAATTATTATTTGATTTGCTTTCTGCAGGGTTATTATGGTCTCATAACTCGGGTCGCGAGTTTTGCGGGTTAGCTAGGTTGACGCGAGTTTTGCGGGTTAGCTAGGTTGACTCCAGTTTTTTTTCTTTTTTTTAATTGCATATATTTTTTTCAATCTCATCCTTCAATATTGGATTGATTGAGAATTATACTTTATAATTTTACTTTATTTGATTTCTTTGGAGTTATCCTGGTCTCCTAACTCATGCTTGACAGGTTAACCCAGGTTGACTTGAGTAAAAAAAATTTTCATTTTTTATTTTTTTTCAATTTAATTATTTGAAATTGGGTTAATTGAAAATTAAACATCATATTTTTTTTTTGTTTTCTATAGGATTATCATGGTCTTATGACCTAGGTCGTGGGTTAGGTTGGTTGAATCGAGTTTTTGTTTTCCATCGTTTTTTAGTTGATTTGTTTTCAATCTAATCCTTCAATATTGAGTTAATTGAGAATTAAACTTCATAATCTATTTTGGTTTATGTTTTATGAGGTTATCTTAGTCTTATGATCCGGGTTAGGAGTTTGATTGGTTGACTCGAGTGTTTTTTGTGTCCTTTTTTAATTGATTTTTTTTTAATTTCACCCTTCAACATTGTATTGATTGAGAATCAGGTTTGACAGGTTAACCTAAGTTAACTCAGCTCATTTTTTTTAGTTGAATTTTGTTTTCAATTTAATTCTTCAACATTATGTTGATTGAGAATTAGGTTTAATACTTTTTTTCTTTCTATAGGGTTATTAGATCTCATAATTTGGGCAACAGATTTAACATTTTAGCTCCAGTTGATCTGAGTCAGTTTAATATGTTGTTGTTTTATTTTATTTTTTTAAATATGTCATCTTTATTCTTTTAGTAAAACTACATTTTTATTGGTCATTCAGGTTGTCTTTGAACTTCTCGAGTCAACCATATCATAACATGTCAATCTCCATATAGTTTAAATTTTTTCTCTACTAAAAAATACATTAACAATACTTGAATTTTTTTTATATCCAAAAACATTTGATCTGATCCACAACATCACGAGGACAATGATTTAGTACAACATAGTAAATCAAAATGCCATTTCACTATTCACGTATTGTGGTGCCATTGTGACTTGACAAAATTTGCTTTTGATCCCTAATATTAATGTTTATTAACATCTCAGTCTCTTAACTTTTTTGTTTTTCACTTTGATCCTCAAATTTTATTTTCACCACCTGTCAATTCCTGGGTTTTGAGAGAAGAGAGAGAAAATCACTATAAAATAACAAGGCAAGAAAAAATATTTGACCGGCCATAGAAAAAGCCAATTTTAGTATTAATGCTTTTATCTTGGAGATGATAATTCAATGGTGGTTGTTTTGCCCATTAAACATGATAGTAAAAGTATATTTTCTAGATTCAATTCAATTTTTTATTTTTGAAATAATTTTAAGATATTTTGAGATTTGAAATGAGGTAATTTAGATTTTTAATATGTTTTTGAGGTATTTTATGGTCAAAATGGGCTAAAAGTAGTAGCCATAAACCTCCGACTAGATTTTTTAGCAATCAAAGTTTGCCAAAGCATTGTTACAATAGATAATGCGTCGTTTATTATATATTTATTTAATATTTTTTAGATGATATGTCATTTATTGTGAATTGTTTTTACATCACTGCCCACTCAATGTTAAGGGTGCAAACGTGTGGGTTTGGGCTAGGC
Organism: Populus trichocarpa; assembly: GCF_000002775.5. Lineage (NCBI taxonomy): Eukaryota > Viridiplantae > Streptophyta > Magnoliopsida > Malpighiales > Salicaceae > Populus > Populus trichocarpa. The sequence goes on along the minus strand of NC_037300.2, from coordinate 13,189,507 downwards.
CCAAACATGACTAGTCTAGGTCAACTCACGCCTGTCATTTTCTCCTTTGAAGTCATGAGTATGAGTCTGGCCTTTTAGCCTATATTTTTGTAATTTAAAGCAAATATTTTTTTAAATTAATAATTTTAATGTTATTTAACAAATGATCCTACTCATAATTTCTTTTTAATTTAAATAAAATTTTATTTTAAAAAATTATTACAATGCTATTCAACAAATCATATGATTATTTCATACTTTTTAAATAAAATTATACATTTTATGCTTATACTTGCAATCACTTTTAAAAAATAATATATGAACTTAATATGTAAATTTTTTTGAAAAATTTCATATTAATATTCAATGTGAGCTAAACCGTCATTTGGTTGTTAATTTTTATATGTTTTCATAAATTAATTATTCTTTGATTTTTTTTTTCATATAGCCACTTAAAAATTATGAAACTTTCCTTTTACATTATGGTAAGTTTTTGCTTGAAAAACATATGCTAGCAATAAAAAAAGTTCTATAAAAAAATAAGTTAATAAGGAAATGAGAGTTTTGCAGAAATAAAATTTTTCACTCGACTTAAATTATTGAGATTCTTGAAAATTTATATTTAAATTATCTTATAGTTTTATTAAAAAATTGTTTTTAATAAAAAGGTTTTTTTAATAAATAAGGAATGAGTAATTTACTTAAGAAATGCATTTTGTCTTCTAAGATGTGAATCAATTAAACTCCTATAAATATTTATTTTAATTATAATATAATTAAATTAAATTAACTTTAATTTTTTTTTGCACGTCATCACGGGACCTAGAAGCTAATAGCAACTAAACAAAACACAACATGGAGTTAATAAGAAAATAATGTGAATCAATTTTAAGGGGTGTAGGTCAATTAGTCAGGTCTTAGATTTGCTTTCTAGAGGTCACCAATTCGAGTTTCACAAATCTCAGGGCTATTAGAGGTTTACATGATCGTTAACTTCAGGGCTCGTGGGATTAGTCAAAGTACTCGTAAACTGATCCATGCACTCACGTTAATAATAATAATAAAAAAACAATGTAAAGCCACTGGACATAATGATAATCAACCTGTTTTGATTCAATCCAAATTTAAGCTATTATATACAAGTAATCCTATTAAAAGATAAGAAAACCAGTAATAAGATATAATCTAGGATTTGACATTAGAGCTGGGGTAACGGATTGGAAGAGCTCGGATAACAGGTTGGGTGAAATGAGTTACAGGTTGACGAGATGATCTAGCTTATTATTGGTGGATTTTTTTTTCTTTTCTCTTTTTTTCTCTCTCATTCCCTGAAATTACATTTGATTATTTTTATTGTTAGTATTTCAACTTTAATTCTTATTCTTTTGATTTTTAATTTTTATTCTTGACTATTTTGTAGATTTTTTTTTCAATCTCATTTTCAATCCTAATTTGCCATATGTTATTTTTTCTAGTTTGGTTTTTATTTTTTTGATTATTTTTCGGGTCTTTTGTTGATTGTTTTCTTATAATTCCACCCTTTAATAAAAAGTTGTTTTTATTTTTATATATCAAACTTGATCTTCATTCTTTTGATTATTTTTTAGTTTTTTTGTTCAATTTATTTTGCTTTTCAATTTCATCCTTCACTAAAAAATAAAATTTATTTTGTATTTTAGTTTTAATCCTCATTCTTTCAATTTTTTTTTTGTTATGGATCATTTTATGTAATTGATATTCTTTTTCCAAATTAATCCTTTACCATTTAATTGGTTGAGAATTGAGTTTTGTGGTTTTTCAAGATAGGATGCTTCCAGTCTAATACTTCAAATTATGAGTTTGAAAAGTTAACACGAGTTGACATTGTTTTTGTTTTTTTTTACTTATTTTTTTTAGCTTTTTTTATGTTTTCTTTTCTACTGGTTTATCTTGATCTCATGACATGGGGTGTGAGTTTGCCAGGTTAACCAGGGTTGACTCGCCTCTTATTCCCCAAATTACATGCTTATCATTAGGGGTGTTCACGGTCCGGTTCGGTCCGGTTTTAACATAAAAAATCAACCGAACCGGAAAATACTATTCCTTGTTAATATAACCCGAACCGAACCGAGAACCGGTTCAAACCGAACCGGTTTTGTTCGGTTCGGGTCGGTTTTTTAGCCTTAGAAACCAGAAAAACCGAAACCAATTAAATAAGAGAAAACTTGGCCGAATCACAATCACTAGACAAACTTGGCCGAATCACATTCAAAAAAATCGTTGTTGAAAACTTTGAATCCAAGCCCTTCAGTTAAGATCTGAAAGATCTCTTTTAGCTGAATCACAATCACTAGATCTATCCAAGCAAGCACAACTACATGTTAACAAAGATTCCAATAACATCCTGCAAAGGCGCAAATTACCGGGACCTTGCTAGCACAACTGCACGTTAATAAAACCAGAAACAAGGATTTTATCCAAGTTTTCTGCCATAAAGTAAAGCAGAGAGTAGAAAGGCAACAATATGAGAGAAAATGAGTTGCTTTAAGCCTTCCTTGTGCACAGAGGAGAGAGAGAGAGAGGGAGGGGTGGGGTGGGTGGGGTGACTGGAAAGGGAGCAAAGGGAAGGGGAAGGGGGGGGAGAGCGGGGAGGGAGGGATAGGTGGGGTGGCTGGAATGGAAATGGGGAAAAGGGAAAGGGAAAGGGAAAGGGAAGAGGGGGGGGAGAGCGGGGAGGGAGGGATAGGTGGGGTAGCTGGAATGGAAAGTGGGGAAAAGGAAAGGGAAAGGAAAGGGGGGCGGCTAGAAAGGTGAGGGGTTGGAAATGTAGGGTTAGGTTAGGGTATTTATTATTTAGGTTTAGTTTCCTTTTATACTTTTTTTGAGATTGAATTAAACCGGTCCGGTTTAATCGGTTTAAGCCTTTTTAAACCGGAACCGAACCGGACCGGGTGGTTTTTTTTATTTTTTAATCGGTTTATTCGGTTTTTTCTATCGGTTCGGTTTTTTCGGTTAATTTTTTCTCGGTTTTTTCGGTTTAATCGGTTGGTCGGTTTTTTTGAACACCCCTACTTATCATAACCCAATTTTTGACCCTTTTATTTTAATTATTTTATTTATTGAAAAAATGATGAAAAACAAGTAAAAATAAAATAAATGAAGAATGAATTAAAATTTGGGTTAAGGGTAACATGATTGGAAGTTTTTGGGATTAATTAAACTTTAGAATTAATTTAATTAATCAAATCAAGGGTTTAATTGGAGAATTGATAAGTTTTGAGATTTAATTGAGTTTGGAATTAATTTAATTAATCAAATCAAGGGTTTAATTAGAGAATTAATAAGTTTTGAGACTTAATTGAGTTTGGAATTAATTGAATTAATGAAATCAGGGACTTAATTGAAGAATTACCAAAGTTTGGGGATAATTGGGGTCACAATTGCGCTAGATTAGAGTCCAAGGACTGTTTTGTAAAAAACGCTGAAATGCTGAGGTCCAATTAAAGTTTATCCAGGGGCTTATGTACAACAATTTCAAAACTTCAAGGACCAGCTCATATATAACAGTTGATGTGAAAACGGAGCCGTTTCTTGGACAAAACTGTTCACTGTCTTCTTCCTCCGTTTCATCAGTTTCCAGCCAACGCTTAAGTTTCAGCATTGAAGGCGCTTAAAGGGTCGGTTACAGGGCATTTAGGAGGCCGGCCGTTACCACCGATTTTGGCCTTATAAAAGGAGAGGGAGTCGCAGCCAACAGGGGGGAGGAATTGGACTGAAAAGGGGACGAAAAACCAAAGAAAAAAAGCCAGAACACAGAAAAAAGGACCCAGGAGACAGAGGACCGAAAACACAGACTAAGAAAAGGAAAGAGCAAAAAGCCAGCGTTCCCAGCTTTGCTTTCGTCCCTAGAATGCAAACAAAGTGAACGAAATAAAACACAGTAGAGAGAGAGAGAGAGAGCGAAAAAACCAGAGACAGGGGATCACGGAACCAAGAAAAAAACAGGGGAGACAAAGAAGGAGCCACGAACGGTAGAAAATAAAGAACGCAGGAGACGGAGAGAAACTGAAGAAAAACTGGGAAGAGGAACCGAGAGAAACCAGAGCAGACTTTCGTTCCCCTGTTTCTTCTCAAAGAAACAGAGGAGGCCTCAGAGAAAGGCCACGAGCGGAGGATGAAGAAAAGAGGCAGAAGACGCAGGACATCGAGAGAAAAACAGTGAGCATAAAAGGGAGGATACATGCAGAAGGGAAGAACATAAGCAGAGGAAAGCCACCGTGACCGGAACCATTGTTGCCGCTGCCTTCGGTGTTTCCAGAGCCAAGTAAGCTTCTCTTTCCCCGCTTTTCATTTTAATTCACTTCCTACTGTACATTCTCACTTAATTCCTTGATCTACTAATGCACGCGTGATTTTGTTCACGCGTGCTTCATGTTGCCCAGCCGGGTCACTGGCTTGGGCCAGTGACCGGGCTGGGCTGGCTGGGTCTAGCCCAGCCAAAAAAATAGAAAAATAAAAAACAGAAAAATAAAAAAAAGTAGAAAAAATAAAAAATATGTATGCATGAATAAAAATAATGTAAATTTATTGGTCTATTCACTGACGCCAGAGTCAAGAATAAAAATACCGGTTTAAATTTATATTATTTTTATTCGTTGTATTTTATTTTATTTAGCTAGAAAAAATAAAAAAATATGTGCATGTGTAAAAATAAATTTATTTTTATTTATTTATTCACTAGCACTAGAGTAGGGAATAAAAAATATTGATCTAATTTATTTTATAGCAAAGTATTTATCAACGCCAGAGTTGGAGATATTTGTAGTTGAATATTCACTGACACCAGAGTCAGGAATATTATAAGCAAATTATTATAGCGTAAACTAATAAACATTTAGCAATTTAAGACAAAACCAGCAATGCAGTCTGCCTCAGGCAGAATGTTTAAGGGGTGATAATATCTTCCCTTTTACGTAACCAGTCCCGTACCATAGAATCTCTGTTGACCAGTCAGGGTTCCTAGTGACCATAATACTAGGTGTCGACTCCTTCAAAAAGATATTTTCCCCTAAAAGAACAAGACGCCAGAAATCTGTTCCTTTTCCATAATCAAGATTATTTTTAGGGTCGCCGCAATGTCGGGTGCGACAATGCTAATTAGAATTGACTAAACCTACTTTTTTTTTACTCAATTTTATGTTTTTGTATTTAATGGGTTGAGAATTGAGTTACATTGTTTGTTCTCATTTATAAAAATATTTATTTCTCAGGTCATTGTTATCAGTTTGTTTTTTAATCTGGTCCATTTGCTATCATTATTTTTTTTAATATATAATTAAAATAAAACTAATTTATTTGATCTAGTTCGGCATATAACTCAAGTTACAATTTTTTTTTTCTTTTTTAAAATGTATTTGCATTACCTAAATATTATTTGTAATGAAAAAAAGTCTATGTTGCGTAACATGGGTACAAATTTAGTTACAAAACAACTAAAAGGGCTCTAAGTATTTATTGTGTATTTTTTTTATATCATATTTAGTCTGTATTGTTTTGGGGTTTAAATTATTTTATGGTTGGATATTTTACTTTGTTATTTTTATGTGATTGCCTTCTAACAGGGCAGTCTTTATTGATTTTTTTTTCAAATTTATTATTTGATATTTGGTTATTAAGCCCTTAGCTTCATTGTTTGTTACATTTTTTTTGTTGATTTATCCCGGTCTCATATCACGGGTTAATAGGTTAGTTAAGTTAACTATGATTGCCTCATATTTGTTTTTCTCAATTTTTTTTATGAAATTGATTGTTTTTATAATTTCATACTTTGACGTTAAATTATTGGCCTTTAAGCTATGCAATTTTTCACCTTTTTTTTATGTTGGGTTATCCCGAGTGCGTGTTAGTCAAGTTAACCCAAGTTAGCTTACATTTTCTAACTCAATGTTTTTCTTATTTAACTTCAATCTTTTTTTCTAAGTTCTTCTTTTGAAAGTCTATTTTTTTTATCTCGATCTCATGTCGTGAGTAGTGGGTTAGTCAAATTAACCCGTGTTGACTCAGTTTTTTTCTCAATTTTTTTATGACTTTATTTGTTTTTCAATTTCATCATTTTGCATTAAATTATTTGCCCTTGAACTTTGTCATTTTTTCGCTTCTCTTTTTGTTTTTTTATTTCAAGAGCGGGTTGGTTAAGCTAACCTGGGTCAACTTGCATTTTCTTTCGCATTGTTTTTTATTTAACCCGGGTCTTTTTTGTTAGGTTCTTCTTTTAGAAGTATATATTTTTTTATTCCGATCTTATGTCGTGGGTGGCGGGTTACTCGAGTTAACCCGGGTTGACCCAGATTTTTTTCCCTTGATTTTTTATGACCTTTTTTTTGTTTCAATTTTATCATTTTGCATTATATTATTTTCTTTTGAGCTTTGACATTTTTTCACTGTTATTTTTATTTGGTTATTCCGAGAGCGGGTTGTGAGTTCGTCAAGTTACTCTACGTTGGCTCAGGTTTTTTTCTTTAGTATTATATTTTTTTTATTGTTTTTTTTTGCTTTCAGTTTTGACTCTAGGTTGTTAGGCCTTGAATTTTATAATTTATTATTTTTTTTATACAGGTTCTTTTAGTTTCATATGAGTTATATTTTAATTAATTTAACCTAAGTTATCTCAAATTATAATATATTTTCTTACATTGAAAAAAAGCTTAGCCGGAACAGCGATGAATCGCTTGCCCACTATCTAGTTTTATAACTATTTAGAAAAGGATCTTTCAGTAGATTTGTGACCAAACTGCAAGACACCCAGCTTAATATTTAAAAGAGTTAGTTTTTCAAAGTCGAAGACCAATCAACTCTTTATTATTATTATTATTATTATTATTATTAATTCTAGCATCCATATGATAAATTATAATAAAATACTAACAACCCCTTATATTTTCCCAAGAAGAAAGAGTGACAAAAGACCCTTTCTTTTTTATACTGATATCAACCGCCTACTTATTTTGTTGTATTAGCACCTGCTACACGAAACTACAATTTTAATCAGATCTAAGATTAGCTCCCTTCAGATCTAAGATTAGCGCCCTTTATAATCATAATAAAAAAAATAAAAAAAAGTCTGCCTCAAAAGGGCATGTTTCTACACTTCAATGATTGTCATATTATTAGGAAAGCTAGATACTATGGGGTTGTCACTGTAACTTTAAATATAAATTACTGTGAATAGTAAATTTTTTTTAGTTATGATGTGTATTTAAGAAGACCATGAGGGGTGTTTTAGTATTGTCACATTGTGTTTTTTATTTTTTATTTAAAAAATTGCTGGCGCGTATTCTACACGTCTCAGCGGGCGGGCGGCGCCCTCACCATTAAGGAGGCGTGTGAGACGCCTCTTGGTGGTCAAATATGGCCATTTGTCATCTAGATAAATGCACGGATGTGTCCTCTTCCACATGGCGCGGCGTGTGTAGATATATCATAGTTGGATTGCCTTCGATGATCGATTGTTTGTGTTTTTTCTTTTTTTTCTATTTTCTGACAACTAAAGTGAACAATTATCATCTGTTTGTTTGTTGTTTGCTTGGGTCTGGCAAGGGTTGTAAGACCCAAGCACCTTGGGTATGGCAAGCACATACCAGACTCAAGCTGCTTAAGTCTGGGTACCATGCAAGACCTAAGATCTTTGGGTCTGATAACCATGTTTGGTGTGAGACCCGGGCACGGGTTGACAGCCATGTATGGTGACAGACCAAGGCGTATGGGTCTGGTATGGTTGCCAGAAAAAAGGCGCCGGTCTGACATAGTTGCTAGAATTAGGCGCGGGTCTGCCAACGCTTTCAGATCTAGAGGCGGGTCTGTTGGGTTTGACATGACCGCCAGATTCAATTGATTTCGGTTTGATATGACCACCAGACTCAAGAAGTTTAAAATATTTTTTATATTTTTTTATATTTATAAAAAAACAATATTGATTCATTGTAGAACGGGTATTTGATCCTTTACAGGATGGCCCATTTGGTTGGTTCTACAAATGAATGGTCCTCCACGGGACAGTCACCTAATTTATTATTTTTCAACAGCAAGTCAGCCATATCCTAGTGCAAGTGTCTAGTAGCCTGGAACTGCATCTCTAACCATTTTTCACCACATCACCCTCGTTGATATTATCATATTTGTGACATCCAAACCAATACTTTCGAATTCCAACTAAGATTGAGTAAGATTTGGGTTAATAGTTTTAATTTAATGTCTAGAACTAGTCATCATATCATGAATCATGCAAGCCATCATTAGTTTATTACCTTAATCCACTCCTTGATGGTCAACTAGGTTATTTAGCACTGTCAGGGTTAAAGGGATTCAGAACTTAGGAGGCGGTTTGATTTGAAGAAGCTGAAGTAAACGTAAAGAGAAAAGATGGTGGGAGAGTCACTTCTTGATCAACAACAGCAAGAACCATCTTCTTCCAAAGATTCTTCTTTGCCCACATCTCTTATCAGAAAATTGTACATTGGCTACTTCTTAGCAAGATGGGATGCCAGGTTCTCTCTCTACCCCCCTCAGTTTATATTGCAGATCTCTTTCTCTAGTTGGTGGTTTTTTTGTGTGTGTAAATTTGGAAGATTTTTCTATTTTTATCTTTTGTATATTCTGAGATTGGTTTTGAGGTTGAAGAGTTGTTGCTCATCAGTGAAAGTTGTGGTATTTCTTCAAGCAATATTTCGTCCATGAAGTCAAAAGATGACCAAATTATGTTTCTATTATATATCTAATTTCCTTCTTCTTCTTCTTCTTCTTCTTCTTTCTTTTCATGAAGATTCAATAATCTGTTCTTGTGACTTGTTTAGAGGCCATTTTGCCCGTAGACTGGATGATAGATTAGACAATTAACCGAGTCAAACTTGTGCCTAGGAAAGAACTGTGAGAAAAGAAATTGCAGTCCCTTTAGCAGGATTGAGATATAACTTTCTCCTCATCTTGCCTCTCTGCATCGTTCCAATTTTCAGGATATAATTAACGGGGTTTCATTTTTTGAATTGTTTGTTTGTATCTGCAGAATGTGGGAATTCTCTGTGGGTTTATACATGATCACTCTTTGGCCAGACTCCTTAATCCTTCCTGCTATTTATGGTGCTATTGAATCTGCTTCTATTGCATTTTTGGGTCCCATCATTGGACAATGGGTGGAGAAGTTGACATACATTAAGGTTTGCTCAAGAATTGCTACTTTGAAGCTATGCTTTATTGAAATCACAAAAGTCAATTTTCTACAAGAAAAAAAGAAAAGATGAATTTTAGAAAGCGTATCAATTCCCTTTCTTTTTTGTTTGCAATATCATATTGAAGAAATTTCAAAAGACCCTTTGCAAAATGATCACGTTTCTAGACATTTGGTACTAAAACTGCAATTTTTCTTCGAAGTTCATGATAGTTTGTGACTAAGTTGTAAGAACTTCAAATTAAACTTACGCTTTTTCACGGTTGGTGCTTGGAGATATATATATATATATATATATTTTTTTTGAAGTTAGGCTAGGCCAATGACTCACAATCTCCTACAAAACAACTATTCTAGATCCGAGAATCCTTTAATGCTCAAGTTAGCAAACATGTAAGAAAAAAACAACATATAATAAATAAATAAAATGAGAGGGTAGGCGAATATACATTGTGATTATTGTGTGTGGTTCTGTAATTTATAAAATAAAAAATATCAATAACTTATAAAAAAAAAAAAAAAAATCAAGTGGGTGCCCTGTAAAACAAAGAATACTAGCAAGTGGTTATAACAACATAAGTATGCTTAAACATTGTTTGTTTGGAGGACCGATATGTTTTTCTCTTTTTCCTTCACTTCTCTCTCTCCGAGTGTGGCCTTCTTTGAGCTTCGTTGGTCTAAATTAAAGAGTTGTTAAAAGAATCAAGAACTGAAATAGACAAAAAAAAAAAAAAAAAGGAAAAATATATGTAATACATGCGTCAGTGCATGGATGAAGCCGTTGTCTTGAGGCGGCATTGTGCAATCTCTGATGATGGCTTTCCTTGGTGTCTTTAGCTTCATCTCCTCAAAGGGAATCTATTGGTCTCGAGTGTGCATCTATCGAAGGTTCGGTGGAGCTCCTATCTCGTGTTTTGCTTTTCTTTCTTTTTTTCACTCCTTTCTCCTTGGTTTTAACAAGTTTTTCTTCTCTTTTTTTCAACACAACACTCGAGAGAGATAGGCTTGTTGGGTCAATTGAGCTTTTGTTTTTTTTTCCAGCTAGTTGGGCCAAATCCCAACCAGTGCCCTTTCTCTTTCTTCCTGAACTTTTTCCCCTCCTCCTTCTCTTTCCTTTTCTTGTTTTTCCCACTTGTTCAGTTGAGCTTTTGGCCCAAAAAGACCTCCGGTTGGGCTTTGCAACTGTCAGTTCGAAATGCACAGAACATTACTAGAATTCAGTGAAAAGTTGTAAAATGTTTAAAATTGTGGTGTTTTTTTATTTAATTTTTTTTAAAAATAATATTTTTTTTATTTTTTAAAATTTATTTTTAATAGCATATTAAAACAATTTAAAAATATAAAAAAATTAAACCAGATGCCTTTCACCATCTTCTGAAATGCCACAAGAATTTATGTTGTGTTCATCTCGAAACAAAAATACGATGAATAAGCTTTGATGGATGTTTTTATGTGGCTGGCTTTCAAGCATGTGCATTTGCTCAATGGACATTTATTGGCAGGTTCTCCGAATTTGGTTGGTGACCCAGAATCTCTCCTTTATAATAGCTGGATGCACAGTAATTGCCTTACTGTTCTATCCAGACTTGAAGTCGACAAATTTCACAGCATTCATCTTACTTGTGATATTAACCAACCTCTCTGGAGCTGTTGGGGTGCTTTCCACTCTTGCCGGCACCATCTTAATAGAAAGAGAATGGTAATTAGAGGATCACGTTTGTACTTTGAAGAGAGAGTAATATTATTTCCAGTGGAGCAGTAGTTTTACATTTTCTAATGTGATGATAGTTATTTTCAAAATGCAGGGTGGTGGTGATATCAGAAGGCCATCCACCTGGTGTTCTAACGAGGATTAATTCGATTATTAGACGAATTGATTTAACCTGCAAGCTTCTTGCTCCTGTTATAAGTGGCTTCATCATGAGCTTTGTATCAGTTAAAGCCTCTGCTATGACTTTAGCAATCTGGAACACTATAGCAGTGTGGCTAGAATATTGGCTTTTCACATCTGTACATAATGGCATTCCAGCTTTAACTGAAAGTAGCCAAAGGAGGATTTCACGACTTTCACGAAGTGATATGGAAGAGATCACGTCTATTTCTCCAGAAAGAGAGGGCTTGATTTCTCCAGGAAGCGAAAATTCGGTTTCGGTGGATTTGGGATGGAGAAGGAGATTAACTCAGAGCTTTTCAAAGGTTCCTTTTGTCGGTGCTTGGCTTGTGTATTTACAGCAAGATGTTCTGCTCCCTGGTGTATCTCTGGCCTTGTTATATTTCACAGTGCTTAGGTAATGCCCCGCTTATGATTTTGTGTTTATGACTAATAACTGAACAGCATCAGAGACTGTGACTACTGCCATGAGATACTGACCTGAGACAGTTTTTTTCTGTTTGCTCCATTATCTCATATGATTTGGGTTTAGTTCCTTACTGTTACAACTTACTAATGATCACATTTTTCCAGCTTTGGCACCTTGATGACAGCTGCCTTGGAATGGGAAGGTATACCTGCATATGTGATCGGAATAGCCCGTGGAATAAGCGCTATGATTGGAATAGCCGCGACGGTTGTGTACCCAATCTTGCAATCTCGTATTTCAATTCTCAGAACAGGACTCTGGTCAATCTGGTCTCAGGTACATTTCTTAGTAATTATGATCATCTGAAAGTAATTCTTTCTACTAATCACTGTCCCTCCTCCTTATTCTGTGCATTGCAAGCAGTGGACCTGCCTTCTAGTGTGCATTGCTTCAATATGGGTCCAAAATCATCTTTTATCAGCATACATGCTGATGGCTGGAGTAGCTATCTCTAGGCTTGGCTTATGGATGTTTGACTTATCTGTAATCCAACAAATGCAGGTAAGAAAACCTATCATGCTAAAAGAACAATGAATTCTGTTAGTGTTTTCCTAGATCACCTCTTTTTATGCCTGCCGATCAAGTTTATCGTGCCTTAAAGAAGGCATACTAATCAACTCTTTTCATTTTCGCCGGCACAGGATCAAGTTCCCGAGCCTGATCGTCTGGTTGTGGGAGGTGTTCAGAATTCTGTTCAGTCTTTTATGGACTTGTTGGGTTATGTTATGGGCATAATCATCTCCAACCCTCGGGTAATCATCCTTGGATCATACATCTTTCGAGCATTAAACTTTCCTGTTTCACTGGATATTTGAATCAGAATTCTTATCTTCCTTCCTGATTTCATACATTGATGCATTGTTGTTCAGGATTTCTGGGAGTTGATCATATTGTCCTTTTCAGCAGTAACAGTTGCTGCATTGCTTTACAGCATACATCTATATCGAGTTAGAAAGCACCTTTTTCACTTTGAGAAGCTGTTCATGTTGGTGAAATGGGAGATCTTGTCACCTTCGCATCAAAATTTACTGGAACCAAATATTCCTAGGTAGGATTCATCCCTACAGCCTGCCGCTCTGACGCCAAGTTACTGAGATTCCTCAGAGATTAGGCCCCATAATAACTTATCAAATACGTTGGTCTTCTGGGTGGGGATATTATCCTCCTTTTGTTGCCAGGAACAGCAGGGCAATTTATTAAATTTTGAGCAGTGGAAAATGAACAAATAATAGGAGGACAACAGAGAATATTGTGGTTAGACCCATAGTTATTAAACCCGGCCCGGCCCGGCGGGTCGACCCGGGACCCGGTCGACCCGGTGGCTGGACCGGTCTGGGTTTAATAAAAGACCGGCTGTGGCAACAGCCCGGCCAAACCCGGGCGACCCGGAACCCGGGTGACCCGGGCGAACCCGGACGAGACCCGGTTTTTTTTTTTTTTTTCAAATGTGGGATTTGAAACCCATTAGTATATATACTTTATGTTTCCATGAAAAAAATCATGTTTTTTCAATGTAGGATAAAAACCTTTTGGTTTAAATATTTCAACTTAAAAGGATAACATAGTATCTTTTCAATGTGGGATTTGAAACCCTTTCATATATATACACTATCTTCCCATGAAAAAAACCATGTTTTTTCAATGTAGGATAAAAACCTTTTGGTTTAAATATTTCAACTTAAAAGGATAACATAGTATTTTTTCAATGTGGGATTTGAAACCCTTTCATATATATACACTATCTTCCCATGAAAAAAACCATGTTTTTTCAATGTGAGATAAAAAACCTTTTGGTTTAAATACTTCAACTTAAAAGAATAACATAGTATCTTTTCAATGTGGGATTTGAAACCCTTTCATATATATACACTATGTACCCATGAAAAAAACCATGTTTTTTCAATGTGGGATAAAAAACCTTTTGGTTTAAATACTTCAACTTAAAAGGATAACATGGTATCTTTTCAATGTGGAATTTGAAGCCCTTTCATATATATACTCTATGTTCCCATGAAAAAAACCATGTTTTTTCAATGTGGGATTTGAAACCCGTTAGTATATATACTCTATGTTCCCAAGAAAAAAATCATGTTTTTTCAATGTGGGATAAAAAACTTTTTGGTTTAAATACTTCAACTTAAAAGGATAATATATTATCTTTTCAATGTGGGATTTGAAACTCATTAGTATATATACTTTATGTTTCCAAGAAAAAAGTTATGTTTTTTCAATGTGGGATAAAAAAATTTTTTAGTTTAAATACTTTAATTTAAAAGTTTAACATAATATCTTTTTAATGTAGGATAAAAAACTTTTTAAAATATTTTTGTAAACTTCATAATATGTATAATCTATATTTACATGGATTTTTTCATATGAAATATTAAAACTTTAATTTTTTTTTAATTTTTCCGGGTTAATCCGGGTTGACCCGAGTTGACCCATAAAACCCGGGACCCGGCCCCTTGGCCGGGTCAACCCCCGGGCCGGGTTTAATAACTATGGTTCGACCATGGTGACCTACTAACATAAATCTATAATAATGATTAATAAATAAAAAAATTCAATTTATATATATTAGGACTTCACCGATCCTTTTTTATTATTTATCTGTGAAGAATATTCACGGGATAGCTTGCATGTCAAACGAGACTAAGTTTTTATTTTAGCAATTGCCAATTATGCGGAGTTCTTATAATTTTATCAGCAATTATCCTTTTCTTTCTAAAAATTTTGTGATTTTTTTTTATTTTTAAGAAAAAAATTAATTTATATTCTTTTAATCATATAAAAAAAAGTAAAATATCAAATTTAGCTATTTTAAATTTTAAATTTAAGAAAATAATTTTATTTGAGTTTTATATAATTACATTAATGAACCAAACACATTAAAAATATAGTAATATTATTTCTTTAAATAATCATATTTCTTGAGCATAGGATAAGCATCTAAAATTCATCTTACCAAACATTCTTTTAGTGATTTTTTAGACATAGTTAATAAACTTGGGCTAGGTGAATAGATTAATCCTGAACAATCAGGATTTAAAGCCTGACTATGATTGAATTTCTAATTAAACTAATCGGTTAAATCTAATATTATTAACTCTAAAAAATTAAATAAAATAAAATACTACTTTTTAAATAAAAACTATTAATTCAATAATCCAACAACTCATGTATTGTTTTTTAGTAAGTGTTTGGAAGTGTGGTAATGGTTAATTTTCAAAGTTGTTTTCACCTAAAAATACATCAAAATAATATTATTTTTTTAAAAAAAATTATTTTTAACATCAGCACATCAAAACGATTTGAAAACACAAAAAAAAATAATTTAAAGTAAAAAAATAAAAATAATATTTTTTTACAAAAATAGTCCGTTGAAAAGGAAGAAAAAAAAATTTATATGCTTCTACGGCATGTCTCTGCTTTCAGTCTAGTAACCATCATTAATTAATTAATGGTATCATAGTTATCAAACCCAACCTGAAGGTTGACCCGGTCAAGGGGTCGGGTCCTGAGTTTCATGGGTCAACCTGAAAAAAAATATTTAAAGTTTAATATTTCATATGAAAAAATTAAGAATAAATATATGTTATATATGTTGTAAATAATGAAGTTTAAAAGAATATTTTAAATATTTTTTATCTCACATTGAAAAAATACTATGTTATCATTTTAAGTTGAAATATTTAAACTAAATTTTTTTTATCCTATATTGAAAAAACATAATTTTTTTCTTGTGAACATAAAGTATATATAGTAAAGGGCTTCAAATTCCATATTGAAAAAATAATTTCTTTCTTGTGAACATAAAGTATATATATTAAAAAATCTCACATTGAAAAAATAAAATATTTTTCTAGTATTTATATAGTGAACTTTAAAAGTGTTAACAACCAACTAAAAAAATATGAAAAAAGAAAGGTATAGAAAAAAAACCACATTTGAAAAAAAAACATCGAGTCTCGTCCGGGTTCACCCGGGTCATGGTTCGATCCACTGGGTCGACCAGGTTTTGCCAGTTTGTTATACTAGCCGATCTTTTATCTTACTCGGACCGGTCCAGCCACCGAGTCCCAGGTCGACTCACCGGGCGGGCCGTGTTTAATAATAACGATCTAAAAATCATCTTCATGCATGGCCGGCAAAGCATCGTACTGTCCACGCGTTTGCAATTAACACAGTTAGTTAGCAGTTAGCAGCTAGCATGATAATCAGGGCTAAAAGATTCAAAGCTAGCCCTAGGACTTAGGAGGTTTGAAGGCGGGTGGATTTAGTGGAAAAAAATAAAGAAACTGAAATAAAAGAAGACGATGGTGAGAGAGCCACGTCTTGATCAACAGCAACAACAAGAATCTTCTTCTTCCCAAGACTCTTCTTTGCCTACATCCCTTATCAGAATTTTGTATATTGGCCACTTTTTAGCAAGATGGGATGCCAGGTTATATCGCAATTCCCTCGGAATATTTGTCTTTTATCCTGTAGTTGCTAGCTAGCTCTCTATTGTGTGTATTGGTCTGTGGTTGTGTAAAATTGTGACTTTTCCCTTGTATTTTCTCAACTAAGATTTTCTTGACGAGGGAAAAGGATGACAGAATTAAGATTTTTTCTTTGTTTGTCTGTTTTTTCCCTTGAAAACCAAATTGGTGAGCTAATTCAGTGATCTGCCTTCTTTCGCATGGACTGGATGATTAGAGAATTAATTGAGTGGCACTTGTGACTTGGCATGTATAACTGTGAGAAACGAATGATGGTTTCTTTTCATTTGAATTGCTTGTTTGTTATCTGCAGAATGTGGGAATTCTCGGTTGGTTTATACATGATCACTCTTTGGCCGGATTCTTTAATCCTTCCTGCTATTTATGGTGCCATTGAATGTGCTTCTACTGCATTGTTTGGTCCCATCATCGGACAATGGGTGCAGAGGTCGGCATATTTTAAGGTTTGGTCATGCCTTGTTAATAATGTCCATCCTAATGGAGAAAAGACAAATTGTGCTTTATAAAATGTTCACATTTCTAGATATCCGGTTCTGAAATTGCGAATTTACTCAAAGTTTATGATAGTTTTAACCTCATACAATAGTACTAGGATTCGAATCATGATTGCTTCATCACTACCCTTGGACAGGCTGAATGAACCATGTTCTTTTTATCGAATTTAATTGCTTTCAACATCAGTTCTTGTCTCCTCTGATGGTAAAATCGGGGATGCCTTCCAAGTAATCACCATCTGAAATGCCCTCAATCAACTCATGATGTGTTCGTCTGTATGACAAAACAAGAAAATATAACAAATAAACATTCCAAAGTACCTGATGTTGTTGCCTTCTCATACATGTATATTCTCTCAGAGAACATTTATTGGCAGGTTCTCCGAATTTGGTTGGTGACCCAGAATTTTTCCTTCATAATAGCTGGATGCACGGTAATCACATTACTGTTCTCTCCGGCATTGAAGTCGACAAATTTCACAGTATTCATTTTGCTTGTGATATTAACCAACATCTCTGGAGCTATTGGTGTGCTTTCCACTCTTGCCGGTACCATCTTAATAGAAAGAGAATGGTAATTTGGAGAACTGTATTTATACTTTGAAGAGAGAGTAATATTAGCGAATGGACTACCGTTAGTCTATTGGAGTTGTGATCAAAATTTGTCTTGTGAGTTTACATTTTCTAATTTGACGATACTTCTTTTCAAAATGCAGGGTGGTGTTGATTTCAGAAGGCCATACGCCTGATGTACTAACAAAGATCAACTCAACTATTAGACGAATTGATTTAACCTGCAAGCTTCTTGCTCCTGTTATCAGTGGCTTCATAATGAGCTTTATATCAGTTAAAGCCTCTGCTATGACTTTAGCAGTCTGGAACACTGTAGCAGTGTGGCTGGAATATTGGCTTTTCACATCTGTATATACTGGCATTCCAGCTTTAGCTGAAAGCAGCCAAAGGAGGATTTCGCGACTTTCACCAAGTGATACGGTAGAGATGGCATCTACTCCTGCAGAGAGAGCAGGCTTGATTTCTCAAAGCGATGAAATTTCAGTTTCAGTGGAAATTGGATGGAGAAGGAGATTAACTGATTGGTTTTCAAAAACCCCTTTTGTTGGTGCTTGGAGTGTGTATTCTCAGCAAGATGTTGTGCTCCCTGGAGTAGCTCTGGCTTTGTTATACTTCACAGTCCTCAGGTGATGGCCTGCATGTGATTTTGTTTATGATTCATAACTGAACAGCATCTCAACCTACTTCCATAATTTGTTTTGATGGTCTTCTTTCCTTTATTTCTTGGCAATTCACTAGTCCTCTATGATGAAAATAATAATAATAATAACACCGAGTCTCCTCGAGCCTTTTATAGTTTGATAAAAAAATTTCTCTGTCTCTGTATTTTAAAAATTTACTTTGTTATTATTTTTCAATTTAATAATTACAAAGCCCTTGTAGATTGAATTTTATAACTTTGTTATCATAGTAAAGCCCAGAAAAATTTGATAACTTTGTCATCGTAATAAAAACCAGAAAACTTTTATCATTATCTTATTATCTTGATACAGTGATTGGACATCTCATTATCTTGATACAGTGATAGCATCACAGTGAACAGCCCCAACATTCCTTACGCAGATATGTGATTCCTCTTGCAGTTCCAAGGGAAACTTTAAACTTTTTCTCCCAATTCAACAATCTCCCCGACAGCTCTTCTGAAAACGCTAAAATGGTGTCTGCTATTTTATGCAAAAGGTGTCTGCTGTTTTTGTTGTAGATGGCCACTTATAGCTGGAAGATTACCAGGGAGAACAGATAATGAGATAAAGAATTATTGGAACAACATATAAAAAGGTAGCTTTTGAATAGAGGCATAGATCCTGAAACTCATAGGCCACTCAATGAACCAGCACAAGAAGCTTTAACAACAATATGCAAAGAAGAGAAAACCCCAGTTCAAGAAAGGTGTCCAGACTTGAGTCTTGAACTCAGAATTAGCCTTCCAAAACCCAGCCTGATCATCACCAGCCATTCAAAACTGAAGGAAGTACAAGTCTTTGTTATGCTTGCAGTTTAGGGCTACAAAACAGCAAGGATTGCAGTTGCAATGTCATTGTGGGTGGAAGCAGTAGTAGTTCTAGCACCAAAACTGGTTATGACTTCTTAGGGATGAAAAGTGGTGTTTTGGATTATATAAGTTTGGAGATGAAATAATCAAAGATATGTGGAGCTAATTAATGCTGATGCTGTAGTGATTTTTGCAGGGAAACGAAGGAGGATTCCTCTCTCCAGAGAGAACAAAGAAACTGAAATAGGAGATCAGGTTGAGAAATTTAAAACCGTTGGGTTCGTTTTTAAAGTTTCAAAACATCATGAGGATGAGAATTGGGGAAAGGAGGCATTTCTGTTAATGGGTTTTGGATGCATAATAATAGGTTCTGTCATGATTTTGGTTTTTGAACAGAAGAACATGTCATGAGAAAATAAAAAATGGATATCAAAAGTGGATCTTGTATCATATCTTTTGCTTATCACTTGAAACCAGACATTTTCTCATCAAATGCTTTTTGATTTGGGGTTTTTTTCTTATCATTTTATATAGTGAAATTTTAGTTTGATTTATAATATAAAGTGTAATTTTCAAAACATGAATAACAGGCTCAAAGCATGTCTCTTTGGCTTTCTTGTATTTATTTACAGACCTTCCCGAGGCAAATGGATTGAATAGGATGGTGATCTCAGTATATTGCATGGCATAAGATGCTGACCAGATTTTTTTTTTTCTTCCTATTTTTCTACTTTATCTCATTATGGATCTGGCTTTGGTTCCTAACTGCTAAAAGTTCTTACTGGTTATACTGTTCCAGCTTTGGCACCTTGATGACAGCCACTTTGGAATGGAAAGGTATACCTGCATTTGTGATTGGAATAGCTCGTGGAATAAGCGCAATAATTGGCATGGCTGCAACAGTTTTGTACCCAATTTTACAATCTCATGTCTCAACTCTCAGACCAGGATTGTGGGCAATCTGGTCTCAGGTGATACTTTGCTGTCATTTTCTCCATTAACACATTTCTTGGCGGAATCCATCCCGATTTCGACCTTTAAAAATATCCCCATTATGTGCATTTCAAGCAGTGGACCTGCCTTCTTGTATGTGTTGCTTCAATAGTGGTCCAAAATCATCTTTTATCGGCATACATGCTGATGGCTGGAGTAGCAACATCTCGACTGGGTTTATGGATGTTTGACTTATCTGTAATTCAACAAATGCAGGTCAGAAAAACCATCATGCTAAAATAATGCTTAGTTCTGTTTCAATGTTTTTCACCTTTTCTGTTTCAACTCTTTTTTTGTGCCTTGCTCAAGTAACTAATTTCATGAAAAATAATCGTTCTATTAACCTTATTCTGGTGGCACAGGATCAAGTTCCTGAATCTGATCGCTGTGTTGTTGGAGGTGTTCAAAACTCTCTCCAATCTACTATGGACATGTTGGGTTATATCATGGGCATGATCATCTCCAACCCTCAGGTAAAATCATCCTTGGACCATGTCTCTGTGCCAACAATTTAACATGACTCGGCGCTTTCTATAGGATAGGTACTTGTACATGTAATTAATAACAGAGACTCATAATATACATGTAACTAGTCACACACTCTCATAAACTTATCCTTTTGCAATTATCTGTTTCGTGCTGTTTCACCACATTTGAACTAGAATTACATTTTCCTTCCAGGTTTCCATGCTTTACAGCTTTACTCACACAGTTTACCACTTGCATTGTCATTCAGGATTTCTGGGAGTTGATTCTGTTGTCCTTTTCGGCAGTAACATTTGCTGCATTGCTCTATAGCATACATCTTTATCGAGTTCGGAAACACCTCTTTCACTTTGAGAAATCGTTCGTGTTGCTAGATTGGGTAATCAGATCATCACCTGAAGATTTACTGTAATCAGATCTTCCAAGGTAGGGTTTAATGATTTATACCTACAGCCAGTCAATTACCAGCCTGCTGCTCTGCCACTGCTGCTAAAGATCAACAGAAGATTAGGCCTCATAGATTTCAATTCTCACTCTCACTTTATGACCACTCAAATGCTTTAACTCGGGGAACTGGGGTACTTTTTTTGTTGCCGAGAACAGCAGGGCAATTTTGTTACTAACATCTTTCTGCTAGTAGACTATCAATAAATGAGGCATTCCAATCAAGCTCTATGTGGCACTGTGATTGGCTGATATAAGAGAGTAGCTGATACATCCTAGATGTAACACTATTCGGTCTTAATTGCTGGTTCCGTATTCTCCAGGCAATTTCAGAGAGAAGAAAACAAGGAAGACAACTAGCTTGGCTAATAGTCTGCCTCTGGTTGTGTTATGTAAACCAAAGTTAGGTCATGTACAATCCCAATCCTTAAGAATTGCTACAACATGATGTAACTTATTCTTTGAAAAGAACATCAGCACTTTTCTTGTATTTGTAAAGCAATTTTCAACTTGAACTTTAGGAAAACATCATATCCTGTCATGTACTCCTGTTAGAAAAACGGAAAGTAATCATTCTCTCAGCCAAATTCTTTTCATAGAGGATATTCCTAGGGAATATCTACATATTTTCTTGATTCCATTAAACTTTTATAATGATTTCTGGAAAGCATTTTGACTTCTTGCTCTGGACATCAAACGAATGTTAGGTCACGAGCTATAGAAAGTTAGAAACCATGATGGTAACTTTGGTGCTTTGCCTCAGTGCTTGATTGTGTAATAAGTGATTCAAGCTTATCCAACTTTAATTGGAGAGGCATCAAAAGTGATTGACCCGCAGTGGAGGGGCACTAGCCTGATTCTTCCTGGTTAGGTCAAGCTGACTTAAATGTCACCTGCACCAAATGGAAAGCCGGCAATGATGCCGACAGGTTTATTAAACTATCTTGTATGGGGCTAAGCCTGTTTTTAACTATAAAGAAATAAATAAATGAAGATCCATTTGCTTGGCCTTTCCATTTACTGAATTACCTGGGATGGTTTTAGAGGCGTGTGTGCCAATAAACCTCCTTGTCAACTCAATGTACATGTAGGGATTCTAGGGAAGGTTGCTTCAGCTTGATGCAAAATTCCAAGGATGCAGGTTGTACCATACCCGTGCTTAAACAATTTGTTAGCATGTATGTTGCATGTGCCAGATAGTTTATTTTACCCTTATTCTTTTGTGCCATTTAAATCTAGTTCTAGACTTTGGACAATTTTTATTATTTGGTCATTAATTCTTTGATAGCTCTTTGATTTTGTTTTGAACTTTAGCATACCCGAGATTAATTAAGACCAAATTAAACATCACCTGGGGAGAAATTAAGGGATGAGAAAAGAAAGAAATGCATTGCAGAACAATTTGTTATCTCGCATTTAAGTCTGATAGGATTAGACAAAGGTTAAAATAATGACAAATTTAAAAAAAAATTGAAGCTAAATTGTCATTTGAACAAGTTAACAAGTCACACCAACTTTATTTTGTATTTTGTATTTATTAATATATATAATGATCAATTAATTTTATTTGGCACGCCGGTTAAGTTTTCAATTTGCATCCTAGATTTTTCATTATATACAAAAGAAAAAAGAAGAAAATTTACAATACTCCCATGTTTTTTTTTCTCTCCCAATGATTCACGCGGGCTCCAGAACTAGTAGACTAGCCTTCATATTGGATATTGATGTGTGATGGGTAAATCTATGTGTCCATTTTAATTTTAATTTAAAAAAAAAAAAAACAACAGACAGAAGAATAAGTGGTAGCTTCATGCAGATTGAACTTTTGACTTGAAGAAACACAGAGTTGCTAATAAGAAAAAGCTTCGTAGTTTCCCATTGCCGTACACTTTTGGAGGCCGGTGAATATGATTGTTTGGAGGTGGAAGACAGGAAAGATTGACCCTTTCTATCCGTACAATTTCCTCCTAGTGATTTGGTCATCGGCTACGTGATTATTGACTTCTAGAAACCACAGAGACCAAGGTCGTGGAAGGACTTGAGAGCAGCAGCGCAAATAGCTTGCAACGATACCGCACCATGTATTGTATAAGTGGAAGAATTGTTAAAGGAAGAAGACGAGGAGGAAGGGGGAATTAATTCGTTGAATTCTTCTGGCAATCAAATTTAAAATAATTGTCAATGGGAAAAATCATTCATCTAAGAACAAAGAAATGTAAATGGGAGATCGAATTTGGAGCAGCCTTCATTGACTCTCCCGTTCTAATGTTTTTCAAGTCCAAGGCACATGGTTTGCCACCGAAATCATCATGCCTCGATCAGTCTAATTCGGTATGTTAACAGTTATTTTTTTCATTTGTTAATATATTAAAATTATTTTTTTATATTAATATATTAAAATATTTTTTTTAAAAAAAAATTAAATTTTGTATAACACAATAACAAAGTCTAATAAATGAATGAATGTAACCATCTAGGTGGTGGTCCAGTGGTAAGAACTTGGGATTAAGAGGTTTGCTCCCTCTGTGGTTTCAGGTTCAAATCCTGTTGTTACTCATATGATGGCCACTGGAAGCTTGCATGGTCGTTAACTTCAGGGCTCATGGGATTAGTTGAGGTGCACACAAGCTGGCTCGAACACTCAAGTTAATCTAAAATAAATAAATGGATGAATGTGTATTTGTCCTCTGGAGGAGAGGAAACAAAACATGGATTCTACGGTACTGAAAGGAAGAAAATGTAAGAAAAAAATTAGTTTTTGAATAGTTGAGATTTAAGGGATCGAATATAATTTTCTCTCTTTTTTTATATTTATTTCTTTTTATGCCACGTATGTATTGGTAAACTAATCACAACAACTTCAACGTTATGAAATTCTTTGGAACTCATATATTTGTTTATAATAAAATCTTTAAAAATACTGTTTAGAATGCAATATAAAACGGCATCGTAATAAAATGAAGAAAACAATGGAAAGAATGGTCAACAGGTATGCTCCAGTACAAAGCACGTACTACATGACATAATTAATACTCCCCGCGTAAGAACCGCGTGCACTTGGAGGCCCTCTTGCATTAATTTTTTAATCCTTGTACAAAACTATGTAATAATCTTACAAGAAAAAAAATAATATATGCTCTAAGATAGATAGATAGAACCCTCGTACAAAGGTTGTTCAACTTTACCTTTGGTAAGCATATTCCCTTAATTAATTTTTTATACCATGATGGTTCAACAACTCTTCTAATTTCATCTATTTGCATAATTTAATTCAGAAATTAATAATTTTATTTAGAACACAATTGGGACCTAGAAAGTACTTCACTTGTGGATTTCATCGATTTCTTCTGTGAATTTTTATGATGTGTTTGTTTTTTAAAATTATTTAAAAAAAAATAATATTAAATTTATATTTTTAGATGTCTTTCATTGTTTTGATATGATAATATAAAAAATAAATAAATATCTGAAATAAACATCATCTTGAAACGTTTCTAATTAAAAAATATTTTTATAAAAGCATACATAGTTAATAATAATAAAACTATGGTTTACATTTGGATTAACATGATTGCAAGCAACTTATTATTTCTTAAATAAATATAGAGGTTGATTCTAAAATCTTGATGTAACTGGG
Source organism: Populus trichocarpa (assembly GCF_000002775.5). Lineage (NCBI taxonomy): Eukaryota > Viridiplantae > Streptophyta > Magnoliopsida > Malpighiales > Salicaceae > Populus > Populus trichocarpa. The sequence continues at coordinate 13,165,348 of NC_037300.2, read as the reverse complement.
TTAATCATTTTGTAAGTGAAGTATACGGCAAGAAAATTATTTTATTAATAAGAAGTATGCAACAAGATATATAATATATCTTAGAAACAATCAATACTCCCCGATTACCAAATAAGTAGCCCCTTTAAAAAATGACATATATTTTATTTTATTTTTTTAAAATTCAAAAAATAAAACTTGTATCCAACTTAAGATTTTTTTTTTGGGGTTCAATTTCATACTAGTAGAACATAAAATTTGATTTCAGTTAAAAAAACTGTATATACCTTTTAATTTCTCACCGATTCTTTTAATTAGATGTAAATTTTTATTTTTAAAGTAATTTTTCTTTGTTTTTTCTTCTTTCAATTATGGATGAGGACAAATAATGGAGAGACAAAAGAAGCACATGATTTTATATTACACATGCACAGATAAATTAACAGTATTTTATACTTGATATTAGAGTCAACAAAACTCTAATATCACGTTACAAAACCATTTTAATTTAAAAATTTAAGTAATTAGATGAATTTTCAAAAATTAATTTATATTATTCTATTATAATCACACGAAGAGCAAGAAAAACACCTTCACCAGCTAAATAAAAACAGGGAAAAAGAAAACAGAATAAAATCTCATAGATTGAAGAGCACATGATAGCTCTAAGCTAGGGTTTCAATCTCTCCCTTTCCCTTTACTCGCTACTGTCTCAAGTCTTTTCTCTTTGGTCTTTGGATACCATTCTTCTCTATCACGCGTTGAAATCAAATCATGCTAGTACACGACTCCGTTTTGAAGGACACATTTCAGTACCCTTGTCTTCTTTATTGTCCGAGGGTGTGAAGGCATATGCCTTGTCTTTATAATAAATTTGGACCCACTATAGCAAGATCAAGAGTTTTGGAAGGCAAAAATGGCACAAATTTGTGGCAATTTCATGGGAGATAGGACCCTCCATGAGGCAAAACCTCCCTGATGAGATATTTGGAATTTTCTCTCAACCCTACCTTGCTAGCTATTATCATGCAGTTCGTATCTGAGTAAGGTGGGAACTATGGAAGAAGTCCATTTTATAAGAGGCTGTTTGGTTCTGCGGTTGAACCTGCTTTTCACCGAATTTCAATTTTTTTTTTTTTTTGCTAAAATTGAGTGCGGTTTGTACTTTTTGGATCGTTTTGATGTGCTGATGTCAAAAATGATTTTTAAAAAATGAAAAAACATCATTGGCATGTATTTCGGCACGAAAAACTATTTGAAAAGCAACCACTACCACACTGCCAAACACCCTCTTAGTACGGCAATCTCTTTGCCTTGTTGTTAGTGTATAAAATAGCATCTTCTACTTTTGCTTTTTAATTTTTTTAATTAGCTTTTTTTTAATATAAAGTATAAAACATTCCCCATTAGTCTATTTCTGTGTCAATAACACGACAGAGAATTTTTTATTAATACTTGTTATCATACGATACAATAAGTCTTATTTAATCATAAATAATTATTTATTAATTAGATAAATTAAAATAAATGATTGAGGTTTTTACATTAGTATAAATTTTAGTACGGAATTATATATATATATATATATATATATATATATATATATATATATATATAGTGTTTTACTTGGAATTCAAATTTTTGGGAAGTTGCAAATACACACAAGGACCCTCCACGAGTTATAGCCTTCCTAGCTAAATACTTGAACATTTTCTTGAGCCTATCTTCCTCAAGGTACACACCGTTCTTATCTAAGGCAGGTCCTATGCTAGTCAATTCTATAAGTACGGGATTTTATTTTCATATTGTAGTTGCATAGAAGAATCTTTTGTTTTTTTTTTAATAATTTATAAAAAAAAAATAGGATGATTGATGCATTTCTATGACACCATGAACTTATAGAATTGAAATATTTTATTTAAAATACGTATTCATATCAAAGCATTAAAATGGGCTAAAATATATTTTTATATTGAAAAAATTGATAAATCAAATTGGTTTAATGATAAAATAGAATGAAATAAACCATAAATATCCCACGTTGTGTTCAAATAAACCACAAATTGATGTGCAAGTCCAAGCTTTAATATATTAAATACCCAACAATATTGATTCATATGTACCAAGTACTTGCCCCGAACCCCAAATTGGATTAAAGTTTATTCATCAAAGAAATATATATATATATATATATATATATATATATATATATATATATATAATCTTTTTTCCTTGGATTAGACCAAATAAATGGAGAAGAAGGTATAAAATATGATGATCTCCGATAGGACTATTCGAATTTGAAAATTCAAAGTTTTCTTATTTTAATAATTTAAGCTTCTGGCAACAACAGGGATAGGTATTTGTACGAGTTAATACTGTTTTTTTTTTTTTGTTCAAAAACTATTTTTGAAATTTTTTATTTAAAAATATTTTTTTAAAAATAAAAAAATATTATTCTAATAAATTTTTGAATTTAAAACAACCTTAAACAATACTTAACACTTAAAATAATATTAGTATGAATAAATAAATGATGAAAAAATAAAGAAGGTACAAGGCTGCACTTGAATCTGTCCTTCCTCACATAGTTCTCCACCGAATGAGATGGTCTTCCTTCGCGATAAGACAGCGACATCTCTATTGACAAAGATGCCCTCGTCAACTCTCCCCATCCAACTACTCGTCCTTCCCGTCCTTCGCCGTACGGTTCCTTCCTTTCTCTTTCTAAAATACATAAATACCCCTACTTTAGAAATACTCCAACTCCTTTCTTTTTCCTCTCATCTGAGCTTTATTTTAAACATGAAAAGTAGAATAAAAAATTGATTTGATGAAAAAAAATATTTGCTATAAAAGTGTGAAGGATTGTGGATCTAAGTCATTTATTATCTTATTATTATTAAACTTAATTCTGTTTCACAAATTAATATGATGACTTGTTAACTTAACACTCGATTTGAACTAGATTTTAAATTAAAACAAATAAAATTTGACTCGATCAAACCTGGTTGATCAACGACCCAATCATCCTGATTAAAATCTAATTTTAAAAAAATTCAAAATAATATTATTTTAATTTTTTTAAAAAAAAAATATTGAAATGATATCGTTTGGATTTATCCATGTTAACGAGTGGGTAAACCATTCAATTCATGACCTAGTCTTGGACCGAGTCATGGGTCAAACCAAGTTTAATGATCTTTTTAATATCATTACACGTGATATTGATTTGTCTCATAAAGGTTCTTGATTAAAAATCAATTTGTTCCTATTTTAAATTTTAAAAAGTTAAATATTTTACTAGTATTTTGTCAAAAAAATTGTAAACCAAGTTAAAGAGATTTAAAATAAAAATACAAATACGCAAGCTATGAAATATGTAATTATTAAGGATTTTCAAAACTTTTCACAAACCAATACTCTCAAATGAAGATTTAATTCTTTTATTTCATGTTCAAGTTTATTAAGCTCACTTCACATGGTTTATTTAGTTTTTTCTTTCCTTTTTTAACTCCTTTAACTCTATGTGATTATTATAGAATTTAATTGTGATTATCTAGTATTTTCCTATCTTAATTACCCTATACTCACAATTTAATTTAAATAAAATTATCATTTTTTTCATAACAAAGATCATCCCAACAATTTCTAAATAAAATGAAATTAAGATAATAATGATTAGTTTAGTAAAGCAATTTTAGCATTGTGAGTTAAAAAATGCAAAAAAGGGTTTGTGAGAGAATTCTAAGATATCGTTCGAGGTTGGGATTGAATCCATTTTATATTAAATTTTGAATTTTTTATTTAAATTAATTTTTTTATATTTTTTAATTATTTTGAAATACTAATATTAAAAAATAAAAAATATTATTTTAATATATTTCCTAGCATAAAATATTTTAAAAATAAAATCTCAAAGAATCAATAAGGATAAATTGGTCCTTTGAGATGAGAACAAACAGAATAAAGTTCTTCTTTAAGAAAGCCACACAAGGGCAATACCGTAATCAGAACATATCCATCTTCCTCATTCGACACTCCCTCTTCAACTACCTAAAGCAGACCACCATTTCTTTTTTATCCTTCTGTAACGGTTACTTCTCAGCCTCCAAAACCTCCATTACTTGTATAAAACACCACTACTTCTCCTCCCTCTCCTCTGAGAATCCCACAACCAAACCAAACCAAACCCGAAGACCCCACCTTTTTTCTTTACCTTCTGAATCTCTCTAACCATGAAGAGACAAAAGACCTTAGAAACCAACGCCAACAACAGCAACCTGTTTGATCTCTTGTCTGAAGAGATAGTTTTTACAATCTTAGACTTCATCGACACAAACTCTTTAGACAGAAAGTCTTTTTCTTTAGTTTGCAAGTCATTTTACATTACAGAATCAAAACACCGCAAAAATCTTAAGCCTTTAAGACAAGAACTCCTTCCAAGAGTCCTTAACAGATACCCACATGTAAACCATCTTGATCTTTCTTTATGTCCACGTATAAATGACAATTCTTTGAATGTAATATCAAACACCTGCAAAGATTCATTGAATTCTATTGATCTTTCAAGGTCAAGGTTCTTTTCTTATAATGGGTTGATGAGTTTGGCTTCGAATTGTAAGAATTTGGTGAGTATTGACTTGTCTAATGCCACTGAGTTGAGAGATGCTGCGGCGGCTGCGGTGGCGGAAGTTAAGAATTTGGAGAGGTTGTGGTTGGGGAGGTGTAAGTTGATTACTGATATGGGAATTGGATGCATTGCTGTTGGTTGCAAGAAGTTGAGGTTGATTAGCTTGAAGTGGTGTATAGGTGTTAGTGATTTAGGTGTTGGTTTAATTGCTGTTAAGTGCAAGGAGATTAGAAGTTTGGATCTTTCTTACTTGCCCGTAAGTTAATTATTCTTGGTTTAATGTTAATTAGTTTCTTTGTGTTTTTGTTTCATTTTTCTAATTGTTTTATATGGGAATGGATTTATTTTGTAGCTGTATCAAGTCTTGAATTTAGTTTAAGTTAATTTGTTTGTTGGACCCATCAAGTTAGGATTTTTCTCTTTTTCTATCATATTTATTTTATCACTTTTGTGTTGTGTTTTAAGATGTTGATCATAATTATGATGTGAATAAATTCTGGAAATTTATTCCTACATGTTTATGTTTCCATTTAAGAAACGGTGGGTTATAATGAATTAGATTAGCTGACATGAAGGTTTGCGAAGTATGCGATTTCATCTAATTGAGAGCTTTCGATTAAATTATACTCACGTTATTGTTTTCCTGCTGTGCAGATTACAAATAAATGCTTACCGTCCATTTTGAAACTACAACATCTTGAAGATATAGTTCTAGAAGGATGCTTTGGTATAGATGATGATAGCCTTGCTGCTCTCAAACATGGCTGCAAGTCCATGAAGGTATATTGATTAGCGAAGCATTAATCTTATAATATGACCAGACTTCTGACATATCGTACCTAATATAATACAATATGTCTGCCAAACCTCTGTAATCAAAATATTTGTAAGGATTGGGTTATGACAGATGAGAAAGATACTCAATCAAGTTCTTCTTGCATATTTTGTTTGCGGCTATTTTTATGGCATGGAATGTCATCAAGGATGTTCTGTTTAATTAAGTTAAGAATATGTTATATATATATATAACCGTAAAATATACACTACGATTGAATTTGACCACTAGGGCTCATACCAAGTTTTATTTTCAACTGAATGAAAGTTCACTTCAGTTGCATGCCGAAGTAATCTGTTTGACAAATTACCTTAACTCTTCCTGTCGCAGGCACTCGATATATCAAGTTGTCAGCACATCAGTCATGTTGGCCTGTCTTCCTTAATAAGTGGCGCTGGAAGCCTACAGCAACTCACCCTGTCATATAGCTGTCCTGTAATTTTTTTTTTACTCTATTCTTTTTGTAATATGTGAGAAGTTTTTTCTATTTCTCTGATCTCTGTGCTTACAATTTCTTGATGGTGTTGATTCAGGTCACCCTAGCTCTGGCTAATAGTTTGAAAAGGCTTTCCATGTTGCAATCTGTCAAGCTAGATGGTTGTGCGGTTACCTCTGCTGGACTGACAGCCATTGGCAATTGGTGCATAACACTAAGTGAGCTGAGCCTGAGTAAATGTGTAGGAGTGACAGATGAAGGTCTCTCTTCTCTTGTAACAAAGCACAAAGACTTGAAGAAGCTAGATATAACATGCTGTCGGAAGATAACTGATGTTTCTATCGCCTACATCACAAATTCATGCACCAATCTCACTTCCCTGAGAATGGAGTCATGTACCTTAGTTCCTAGTGAAGCATTTGTCTTGATTGGACAGCGATGTCAGTTTCTTGAAGAGCTTGATTTAACAGATAATGAGATTGATGATGAAGGTTTCTCCTTTCACCTTCACTTTCCAATGAAGAAATGCTTGTATAGACTAGCATACTTATGCTCATTTTATTTGCAGGTCTGAAGTCCATTTCTAGATGTTCTAAACTCTCCAGCTTAAAATTAGGAATTTGCCTAAACATAAGTGACGAGGGGCTTTCACATGTTGGCATGAAGTGCTCAAAACTTACTGAGCTTGATTTGTACAGGTATTTAGTTGCAACCCCTGATTTGGTTCTAGTCAATGGAATTTAAGTAATTGAAATAACAATAATCAGTAATTTATGATGAACTGAATGGAGTTGCTTTATTCAGGTCTGCTGGAATAACAGATTTGGGCATTCTGGCAATTTCTCGAGGTTGCCCTGGGCTTGAGATGATCAATATGTCATATTGTATTGACATTACTGATAGTTCCTTACTATCACTTTCAAAATGCTCAAGGTTAAACACATTCGAAAGTCGAGGGTGCCCTCTTATCACATCTCTAGGTCTTGCAGCCATTGCTGTGGGGTGCAAGCAGCTCATTAAGCTAGACATAAAGAAGTGTCACAACATTGGTGATGCTGCAATGCTTCCACTTGCACACTTCTCTCAGAACCTCAGACAGGTATTCTCCCCTAGGCAGTCTGGCCTATATTATCTCCCTTGTTTGCCAAAACAACACCTTGAGAACAGTACTGATATTGGTGGTTGTGATATGGTCTTTTTGCAGATTACTTTATCATATAGCTTAGTTACTGATGTGGGGCTCTTGGCCCTTGCCAGCATCAGCTGCCTGCAGAGCATGACGGTCCTGCACTTGAAGGGCTTGACTCCAAGTGGATTGGCAGCTGCCTTGTTGGCATGTGGAGGCTTAACAAAAGTGAAGCTCCATTTGTCTTTTAAATCATTGCTTCCACTGCCTCTTTTTGAACATTTGGAAGCACGTGGTTGTGTGTTTGAGTGGAGAGATAAAGAGTTTCAGGTATGTCCTTAATTTATGATGAGCTGGTGCAATATTTCCTAAAACTATCTGATTAGCTTAATATAAAGATATTATCTGCCATGGCCACAAAATTATGGATATGTACCTTGATGGTATTATTATAGTATGACCGTTGGTACATGTGTGCATTCTGTCTGGAGACAGAATATTTGTGCACATCCATGCTTTCTTCTGAAGCATCAAAAGAAATTGTAGTCAGACCACAATTTACTTTTTAGATTTTTGGTTCCAAAGCTATAAAGCTCTGATATTCATTTTTTTCCATCAATAGCAGTTTTTAAAATTAGATGGATTTAGTTCAATGAATATATAGATTTTTCCCTTTTTGGTGAATAGCACAAAGAATGTGTCGATGATTTTGTCATTGTGTCTTCCTCCGAACACATATCCAGTGATTGAAACTTTTGATGATTATTGTTATGTTTTTATGATTGACAGGCTGAATTAGATCCGAAGTGTTACAAGTTACAGTGGGAAGATATAGCTCAATAGAGATTGAGGGTTGTGTTCTCTGGGGAGGATAAGTTCTCTTGCCAGCAAATGTAGAATCTAAGCTAAGGCGTGGTTCATACTTCGTATAGAAAGGAGGAATCAAGTTGAGAAGGCGGCAAAGTGTCATACTTCATATAGCAAATAGGAATTCTGGGCTCATGTTCAAGTTTTGATGCAGCTAGTAATCATGTTTTAGCCTTCCTTCCTTAATTGTATTATACAAGACAAGGTAAAATCATGATGGCCTAATGGTCTGTTAGCTGGATAGCTTGGAAGCAAGAAGTGACTTTGTAGCGTGTAGACATGGAACCAAAAAAATAAAAGCAATGTTCCTCAATTCTTCTGTTACTTTAATTTTTGTATGTAAGCTCACATGACAGGTTCATTTTGTGATCGTCGTCATCAACAAGAGAACAATCTCCTCTTGTATATATAAAAAAATGAAGACCACTTGTTCATAGACCATAGTTTGGACATCCAGAAGAGGTGACGATTCTTGGCCCATCTATGCCTCGCAATCTCCAATTAGGCTTCTGCATGGCTCATATAGGTATGCATGGGCCTTGGACTTGGGTTGTCATTTCTCTTGATGTCATATATATGATAAATATTATTTTTTAAATTATTTTTTTAAAAAAAATACATTAAAATATTATTATTTATTTTTTTAAAATGTGAAAATAATTTAAAAATAATTTAAAAACATAACAAACAAATTAAACTAAGAAAAAATTTCAAAAATCTTCGTAAGTGTGATTGGCCTGATTTTAGTCACCTAGAAATTGAGCAAATTATTCAGATTATCTGGAATATTGTGAACATGATTGAGTGTGTTTGGTATTGTGATTTTTTTTGTAGTTATGATTTAAAAAAAATTGTTTTATAAAAAATATTTTTTGTTGAGGTGGATTTGATATTTATATATATTTGGTTAAAACTGTTGTTGAAATTGAAGTTGAACAAAAAGTAGTTTAATGTGTTTGGTTAAGAATACTTTTCAAATTGAAATTATAAAATAATTAAAATATATATATATATATATATATATATATATATATATATATATATATATATATATATATATATTGATGATTTTTAATTTAAACACTGTAGATTTAACTATTGCTATTACATCATGAAATAAATAATACTTTATAAAAAATATTTTTTATTGTTCCATTAAATTATCTGCAATTTCATCACGTATGAAATACATCCGACAAAGACTACAGTTTTCTTGGTTTTTTAAGCGTGCAACACATCAGGTAAAATATCATCAGGAACAAAATTGGAATTGCGATCAAATTCTGCAAATGATACATCATCATGCGATCTCCTTCTAATTTATGTAGTGTCATTAAATAATGTTAAACACTAATTTTTTGAATAAAACACAATTAAAAAAAATAAATTTTTTTACTGTTCACATTAACAGTGCAAGTGAATAAAGATTAGTTGTGTTTTATATCAACATGCTGCTCTTTCTACGTGAACAATGCAAAATTTCACTACACTGTTAACGTGTTCACTTGTGTGCAGAGTGAATTAATTCACTCAGCACTGTTCATTTAACAAAAGTGAACAGTGCTGGCGAAGCAGCTAAATCTTGCTTCTCTTAAACTGCGTTTCATTGCTATTTTTTGCGGGACCCATGTTTGAAAAACATCGGTTTAAACTTAACCAAATACAATTAATTTGTGATTTCTTCATGTGTAGACAAACACATTTTTAGGGTGTTATTTTTAATTAAGAGAGAGATAAATAGAGAGGGGGGATGTGCTTGTGGATCCCGTATTTAGAACTTATTTGAAAAGTGTGTTGCTTTTCAAAATATATGAAAATAATATATTTTTTATTTTTTAAAATTTATTTTTAATATTAACATATCAAAACAATAAAAAAACATAAAAAATAATTTGAAATTAAAAACAAATTCAAAATTTTTCAACGATATGATTGGACCACAAAGTCAAAAAGGGTCTTAATCATCTAGAAATTGAGAAAATTATTCATATTATCTGGAATATTGTAAAAATTACTTAAAATTAATTAAATGATTTTCTGAATTTATTGAATAATTGTGGTTAAAAAGATAAAAAAATTTTGGTTGGATTGGATTTTTTTGGTCTAAATTAAACATTTTGAAAGCCTATCCTTCTTAGTAACCGATTTTTTTATGTTTACATGCATGATTTCTTCATGTGATAAAAAAAAAATGTAAAACATTATATTCTTTATATTCATATAGATATGGAGAAATGCAATGCACTTATGTCGTGAAGTTTAAAGTATTTTTACAAATAGGATACGTTCAATAACATAAATATGTTGCTTTTTGAGAAATCGATGATGAGACTCGAATCTAACATTTCCAACCGAGAGTGCTTTTGTAATATATTATATAAAAATGTTTTTATTTATTTATTTTTTTATAATTAATTTTTAAATTTAATTTATTTATTAAAAAATATTTTACAAACAATAATCTATTTATAAAAACATCTAACAATTTCAACCATCACCACCATTACCGTCGCCGCCGCCGCCAAAGTTACATCTTTTATCATCGTATCACTATATTTTTCGCATCACATGTAAATGCCTGCAAAATAAATCTTCGTTTATATCGTTTTGAACCACTTAAATAAGGTTGTTCTGCGACAAAATATATCATATGCCAATCGAAGGGTCAACTTCTATGATGACGAAAGGGCTCGGTGCTAGCTAAGACTGAGCGTGCAATTTGCGTCTTAGGTATAATCACAGATTGATTTTTTTATTTGATAAATCTTACTGTGTTATCACAGGAAACGTGACCACGTCTCCCCTCTCAACCGTCAGAACTTTATTCCGAGGAACAATACTGTTTGAAAAGTCAACAAAACTGCCATGCATGGTAAGACACTGCACCTTCCCAGATGAGAGGTCACTGTGCTTGGCCATTGTTGTCGCCTCTTCTCTGGCTGGCTGTTCCATGCTGTAATTGGTGGATTGGTGGTTGGCAAAGGGAGGAAAAAAGGGTTCCAAATATGTCAAACAAGTCCACCGGGAGAGACGAACCCAGGTGCTAGCCACCGCCGCACCCTGGAACCTCCTCCCTGTTTCGGTGCTGCATGTCTTTGGGATTTGGGAGTAAGTGTGATTCTGGTTATTTTTTAAAGTGTTTTTTATTTGAAAAATATTAAAATAATATTTTTATAAAAAAAATTATTTTTGATATCGATACATCAAAATGATCTGAAAACATCAAATTAATATTAATTTGAAGAAAAAAAATAAAAAATATATAATTTATTTTAAAAATATTTTTAAAACACAAAAATAAATATTGCCTTAACATTTTCTATCAAAATTATATTGAGGAACATTAGCTACTTTAAAAACATCAGCTCAGGAAGAGTTAATTAAAGCTTAGTTTCTCAAAAATTAATTAGCCTTATAGTGTCAGAAATAATTAGATAGTCTCTCGACTGATATATATATTTTTTTAGTTTAACGTGGATGTCCGGGCCAGCTTGCGTGCACCTCGACTAATCCCACGGGCCCTGAAGTTAACGACCATGTAAGCCTCCAGTGGCCATTATATAAGCAACCACATGACTCGAACCTGAGACCACAGAGGAAGCAAACCTCTTGGTCCCAAGCTTTTACCACTGGGCCACTACCTAGATGATTTCTGGACTGATATTGATAGTCTTTAACTTAGTTTTTTTTCTCTCCCAAAAATCCCTCCTTTTGTAGACAAGTCTCCTCATTTTACTTTATTCTTTTTTATTTACTCTGTTTTTCAAGATGCAAAAAGAAAAAAGGAGCACTAAATTGATAGGGGACTCAATTATAAACAAATATAAAAATATGGAGATTAAATATATAGTTTCTAAGTACAAGGACTAAATTATAATATATTATATTATCCTATTTCATGCACGCAGTGAGTCAAAGGAGAAATGGTCAGACTTGATGCCTCAACAGTGAATAGCGGCTAGCTCACAGCTTCACTGGCTTTGGAGAGTAAATTATTATTTGAAGGTTCTTTTCTTCGTGGGGAAAAAGTTTTGAAGTTCTTTAGTCCATGCTATTAATTTATTCGTGACATGAAGAAAATTAAGCTTCAAATAAATTATTATTGTTAGGGAAAAAATTAAATATAATAAATTAATTTAATCACAATATATAACTAGATCAATATAATTTATTAATTACTAAAAAAACTATCATTAAATATTATAATTTTAAATCAAGATTGAGTTTTTGGACTTGAGAATTGAGTGTGTTGAGTGAAAATTAGTTCTAGTTTTTGAGATAATGAGAAATTAAGTCGTGATTCCAAGTCTTAACATAATTTTTAAACAAATTTAAAGTAAATTTTAGCATGATTTTATGTTTTTTATATATATGATTATAACTAACAATTACGATAATTAAAGTATTAATGTTTGTAATAATTGAAATTTAGGTGATTTATTAACTGAAATTATACTGAATAATGACAGTTTACTTGTTTTTCTCTAATTGTCTATTAACTTATAGTAATTTAAAAAGAAAATATGGTAATGCCATGTTTACTTATGAGGGTTAGTTTTGTTCTAAATAAACTTGGTGGATTTTTCACAAAATATATATATATATATATATTATGATACTAAGGATAAGTAAACATGGAAGCATGATCCATATGTTCCTTTTTGTGACAGTCAAATATTAATATTGTTGATCCTTCACAAACATGCCTAACGTAGAATTTGACCTTATAGCCTGGTTTCTTGCTTTTCATGTTTTGTTCGGCTACGTTTGTTTTGCACCTGTTTTTATATTTGTGGTATAAAAAACATAGTAAGATATTTGATAATTGTTAAAACTATGTTTTATACTGCGGCATCTACTAAAAAATTGAGTTTGAAATGCAGTTTTTGTAAAGCAGTTTTTACATATTTTTTTAACTGAGTTTCGTAAAATACTGTTTGTTTTTTAGTTTCAAAAGCGCTGTTGAAAAAATTTTTATTTTTTTTTATTTTTTTCCTTACTTCAAATTAATATTTTTTTTGTGTTTTTAGATCATTTTAATACGCTGATATCAAAAATAATTTTTAAAAAATAAAAATACATTATTTTAATGCATTTACAAGTAAAAAGCACTTTGAAAAGCAACCGCAATCACACAACTACCAAACATTTTATACATGTTTTTTGCTGCACATAAACTTCACTTATAATTTTTTTCAAACACGTATCTAAATTCAATTAACCTCAGCTAACCACACTTTTTTAAAACTTATTTTTTTAAAACCACAACCATAAAAGTTACCTCAAAAACAAACACCCCAAAATTAGTCCAAAGAAAAGTGTATATATCTCTTAGGCTTTAATAATATGTAGCAAAAACGGGAATAAGATTCTTGTTGCTTTCACATAGTTATTTTTTAAAATTAATTCTTGGATGGGATTTGACAATTATAATTGTGATTTTATGTTATGATATCAAACTTAGAAATATAACTTATTAATCTAATATATATAACCTAATAATTGATTCAAATTAATAAGATTTTCATACATTTAATAAAATATCAATGGAACTTCAAATCAAAACCAATCCTTATTTTGTTTTTATGAAAAATAGTTAACAACTCATCCTAATATTTAGATTTTAAATCTCTTAATTTCCCAAATCAATACTCAATACCATTTCATCTTATTTATTTACATAAACAGTAAAGCTCTATAAATTAATACTCTTGAAATCATGAAAATTTATTTATTAATTAAGAGGTTATTTAAATTTTAAACTTAAATCGATACCAAATAAAAATATTATTTAATTAAGGTTATTAATATTTCAATGTAAGAATAAAAAAAATAGGCAATTACTTGCTAGATTTATTTATTTTTTGACAAATCATCCCTCCTCCTTAGATTTGTAGCTTGCTGAAATATCATAAAATAAAATTCAGGAGATTTATGTTAATTCCAAATTGGAATAGCACCAATAAAAGAAATCTCCTGCAAAATGGTCCCTTCTAAACCATCCAAAGCATGGATCATAGAGCTATAGATTGAGCAAATCAGAGGCAAGACAGATGGCTAACCATGCAGCCTCCCGGCTAGTGATTGATCACTGATGAAGCTGAGTTGTTAAGCCGCCATTTTCCAAATGGGACAAGTCCAGTCAAAGCTCGTGGCTTTGACCAAAAATATTTTCCACAGTCAAACTTTGCTTCTAGCTTCTCAGAAGAAGCATAGAGAGAGACCTCCGTGCATCAAACCTCACGAAAAACATTAGCATCCAACCCCTTATATATTCCCTTACAAAACTCATTAACCTCTCTAAGACTTTCAAACTTCATGGCATCTTCAGCTTCTGCGAGCATATCAAATTCTATGAATTCTCCATCAAACTTTTCTTTCTCGACCCAGTTTATGACTTCTTCTTCCTCTCCTTCTTCTTTTACTAATCTTCTTTCTAGTAATAACAAAGACATGGACAACCTTAGCTGGGGACTTTATGACCATGGAACGAATGATAGAATTGGTATTGAAATCCCAAACTATAAGTCATTTCAACCCTTTTCTCCTCCCCCAGTTTCTCCTTCTTCTTACTTTGCCATTCCTCCTGGTTTAAGCCCAACTGAGCTCTTGGACTCACCTGTGCTTTTCCCTACTTCTAATGTAAGTTCATGGACTGAGTTGTGCTTGTATGGACATGTTTTTTTATGGTGATAAATGGGTTTGCTTTTTTTTTTGTTTTTAGTTTCTTATTTATGTCATGTTTTTTCAGGGTCTTGCATCTCCTACAACTGGGGCTTTTGCTGGTCAAACCTTCAACTGGAGGGGTAATTCTAATGACAATCAGCAAGGTGTTAGTGGAGAAGAGAAAAACTACAGTGATTTCTCTTTCCCAACCCAGACAAGGCCTCCTGCAATTTCATCATCCTTCTTTCAATCCTCTTCAAACAGTGTTACAGTGGTACTTTTCTTTACATAACATATTTTACTACAGTTCTATATTGTAAGAGTTTGGAGCTTTTGAAAAGTCAAGACTGTTCACCATTTGACCCTTCTAATTTTCGTTGATAATTTATGATGCAATTGTAAAATTCAAGATAACTATACTGATTTTGTAACAAATAAATGGAAAAACTGGACTGGTTTTTGTAAAATTCACCATCACTTTTTAGGATCCTGAGAAATTGTAGTCTAGTTCAAGTCTAGAATTGTTTCCATAACCTGCTGTGGTTCCACTTGACAGGAGAAATCCCTGAAAAGGAAACAAGAAGAATGGAACTTTGACCAATTAAAGCAAACTGACTTTTCATCAGATCAGAAAACAGGAGTAAAATCAGAATTTGCACCAGAGCAGAGTTTCTCCTCGGAGTTGGTGCCACTCCAAGCTAACATGCAAAGTGTTAACACTGCTGCTCAACCAAGTTTCAACCAATACAATCAATCAGCTCATTATATGAGAGAGAATAAAAGGTCTGATGATGGATACAACTGGAGAAAATATGGACAAAAGCAAGTGAAAGGGAGTGAGAATCCAAGGAGTTATTACAAGTGCACATATCCGAATTGCCCAACAAAG
This sequence comes from Populus trichocarpa, assembly GCF_000002775.5. Taxonomy (NCBI): domain Eukaryota; kingdom Viridiplantae; phylum Streptophyta; class Magnoliopsida; order Malpighiales; family Salicaceae; genus Populus; species Populus trichocarpa. The sequence goes on along the minus strand of NC_037300.2, from coordinate 13,149,917 downwards.
AAAAAGGTGGAGAGATCTTTGGATGGACAGATTACTGAAATAGTTTATAAAGGAAGTCACAACCATCCCAAGCTTCAATCCAGCAGAAGATCATCCTCTCAATTAGTTCAGCCTTCTGGAGGTGCCAGCTCAGAAATCTCTGATCAATCAATCGCACCAATAGAGTCTAGCATGATGCAGGAGGACTCTTCGATTTCGCTTGGGGAGGATGAATTTGACCAAAGTTCATCAATGAATTCAGGAGAAGAGGACAATGCAAATGAACCCGATGCCAAAAGATGGTAAGCCAAGACAAGATCGTCTCTCATGGCCTTACCCATGTTGTTGTACTGAAATTGCATGAGCTTAATTAAATATGTTCTTTTGTGATTTTGCAGGCAGGGACAGAACGAAAACGAGAGTATTTTAGGTGCTGGGAGCAGGACTGTTAGAGAACCTAGAATTGTGGTTCAAACAACAAGTGACATTGACATACTTGATGATGGCTATAGGTGGCGAAAATATGGGCAGAAAGTCGTCAAGGGAAATCCGAATCCAAGGTAATTAGTGATATCCCTTCATCATAATTTTGGCCTAAAAGGATCATTTTTGTCATTGAAGGTGGTTACCCGCTTGGTTTCTTAATAGTCACAATCTTGTGATTTGCAGGAGCTACTACAAATGCACATCTGTTGGTTGTCCTGTGAGGAAACATGTAGAGCGAGCATCACAGGATTTGAGAGCTGTGATTACAACTTATGAAGGAAAACACAACCATGATGTTCCAGCCGCCCGCGGCAGCGGCTACATGAACAAAGCTCCATCCATTGCTAACAGTACTGCCAATGCGCCGATCCCTATAAGGCCTTCCGTCATGGCCAATCATTCTAACCAGACAAGTTATCCAAACTCCCTTCACAGCACAAGATCATTACCAGCATCAGGAAGTCAAGCACCATTTACCCTCGAAATGTTACAGGGTCAAGGGAGTTTTGAATACTCAAGTTTTGGAAAGCAGAATGGCACCTACATGAATCAAACACAATACTCCGAGGGTGTCTTCCCTAGAGCCAAGGAAGAACCAAAGAATGACTCATTTTTTGATCCCTTCCTTAACTAAAAATCACTTAACACTTGGAAAAGATAGGATCAGAAAAAACATTTTCAATTAGATATGTCTGTGTTATTGTATATTGTTATACATCTGGTGCAATTTTTTAATTTGTTTTTGGGGCCATTTGAAACTCAAGAGACAAGGCCTCCACGAATCAATGTTTAAGGTTACTTAGAAGAAAGGTAAATGTTAATTTTTTGTATGCAGTCATATTTGACCATGGACTGAATAAGACTTTGGAAGTTTCTTTGCTACTGCATTACCCTGCCCCTTTTTCTTCTCCGAAGCCCTGTAAATCTTTGGTCCAATTTTTTCTTTACTTGCTATAATTGTGGAATTGTTCCTGTGATAATTAATCAGTAATTTGTCATTTGCTAATGATGGGAGAAGGACTTGAAAACAAGAAATGCCTTTTTCTTTATACATCCTTGCCAAAACAGAACCATGAATGCTGATCGAAAAATAATACATAAAAAGGAAAATTTGACAGATTCCTCTCTTGTTTTGAATATATTCAATGCCAAATTACAGTCAAAGCAAGGGCTTTTGTGCACAGTGCTATCTATTCAACACGGAAATTTGTGTACAGTATATTAAGTGGATGACAGATGAAACAATCAACATATACAAAGAATCACACACCAGAAGTAGAGTCACTGTTGTGCTGCTCATAACCCAAGAGCAAGGGCGTCGTGCTAGGAGAGTGGCTCCACGCAGTTGTTGATGAACCAAAGTCACCCCAATTGTCGTGTAGGTCCTAACCAACCATTTTAATGTCCCGGTTGGGTACAAGACAGCAACTACTTAGACTCACCGAAAGACAGAAATTTAAATGTAAGATTGAGTTGATAGTTTATATCCTGAAATAAGAGCTGATAATGCCAATGATATGAACGCGAAGAACCCCATACTAATGGCTGCTGCTGAGGAATCAGTAAATATGTTATCCGCTCCTTCTCTCATCCTGTTTGTCAAGGGAACTGCTGAAGAAGCTGAAGATACCAACAGGTAGGCCACAATCTGCAAATTCAGGAACAAGGAAAGGAAAGTTGTAACAATCTAAAACCTTCACATACAATGCACCAACAAATCAAAGCCAGTTGCCAAAAGAAAAGGTCTACACCAAACCTACTAGCTAGGTTATGCTCTCAGATTCACCAACTTGTTGGGTCAAAGGAATCAAGTTCCCCTTATTGGTGGCAGTAGAGTGATGTTTTGTCACCTAGCTTAATTGGCAGGATACAAAGTCGGTTAAACTTCATGGAGTTGCAGTTTCCAGTTCAGGATACAACAGATTGAAAAGTTTCTCCCCTTGTTAGTTGAATTTGAGCCTCCTCTACACAACCAATAATTAGATCTTACTGGGTCGAATGTTGGTCCCACCATCCATGCGCACACCAATGAATATCTTTAAAGGAGGTGCAAAAGGCTTAAAAAAAGGCAGGGATCGATCGATAACAGAAAAATAACTGGAGGGTTTGATACAATTCAGATTGGAAACTTCTCCAAAGTTATAATCAAATAATTTGATAGTGTAATGAAAATCAATGAAAAGTGACACTATTTTTCCTCTCAATAAAATCATCCCCGTCCATCAAGTGTAACCACTTGCTGCAGAAAGAGTTGAGGACTTGCAAATGCATCTATAATTTCAAAGTTGGATATAAGAAACAAATTAAACCATACATTACAAATAATGTTCTAGATGTAGAAAAATCTAGGTAATGAGACAACTGCGATAAACTAAACGTCGACAACATATAGAAAATCCTTCCTTAGTTTGACTGCAGAGCTTGTTAGAAGATAGTAGTTAATGACAAATTTCCTCTAATTTCCTCGAGTTTGGTTAAACATTGTTGTCAGCTTCAAAGAAAAAAAAATGTATTCTTAATAATTGAATATTTATGAATACATGCAAAACACCCCCGGTCACAAGGCCTAGATACAGAATCATTGGCTGTCAAGAAGACTGGCAGAATGGAACTTGGGGTATATCAGCCCCTACTTCACAAAATTCAACAAATCTTAACCATCAATCAAATTAAACCCATTAAAGTCCAAATCAAAGATCAAATTCCAATACTTAACCATTTCTTAGAAACTAAACAAATCACAGAAATGTATTACAACAAAAAGGAATTAGAGAGTCAAACCTGATCCCCAAAGAAATCAAACATGGCAGAAGTCCTCTTTTCTAACATTTGTTTCCCAGTCGAAAGCTCTTGAACATGTCTTAACACTTGCCCGGCCGTATAAAAAGTCGAAAGTATTGCTATTGCCAACAAATACCTATAATTATCACAATAAAATCAATAAAAAATATTAAATGACTCCCAAATTAAAACCCCAATTCCAGTTCCATTGTTAATTACCTGTACTCTTCATATTTATCAAAATCTTTCCAATCTCCATGTTTGTTACTGGCCATGATGATAAAAGCAAGCAAAGAAAATAACAAAGCCAATCCTCTCAATGCTAATGACCCTCTCTTTAACATGTCCTCTCTTCTCCATCTCCTTGTAATCGGCGCCACACCAAACCCCGTTCCTGTCTCCGCCGCTGGTGTTGTATTGTCAGTCGCCGGCGATTCTACGTCCTTCTTCGGTGGTGTATGCTCTGAATTTGACATCTTCAGCTTAATGTCTTAAATTTCAAGAAAACAGAACAACGTGAAAATAAGAAACAAGATTTTATTAAGACAAGCAGGGAAGGAGTTCTGCTTGGGGGGTTTTTGCACAGTACGCGTTTAGTGTAGTGCCGATGCTTGTTTACTAGTTCGTTAGCAAATAGAAGCTGGACACGTGTGAAATGAATATGATTTTGATGGCGTGGCGAAAATTTATTGGATGAAAGAGAACAGAAGATTCACGTGGAATGTAGTGGGAACTTCGAGATGGTAACTAACAACGGGAGATACGGTCCAGCGAAGCAAAAGGCTGTCCAAGCCAAAAGTGGGAGAAAACTATGGATTCGGCAGAAAGGATGTTCTTTTCTTAGCTTGACTTTTTCTTCTTTTTTTTTGGTAAATATCAAAATAAATGATGCCTTTTTGTTGATAGGATGCTTCATTTGAAATGCAAATTAGAGAAAAAAGATTAAGAAATTGAATACTATAGGAATGAAATAAATGTGAAAAACTTGTGTCAAATATCTAATTCATACTGGGTTTAAAATTCAATTGAAAAATATATTTATCTAATAAAATTTGATTAATTTAATCAGATTTTTAATGATCTGGTAGATATAGCTAAATCTGATTTAAATTTAACCAAATTATTATTAAGAATTTTTTTAAAAAAAATAAATAATATTATTTTAATAAAAATAATTGACCAAATGATTAATTTGATAACCTAATAACTTAGATTTTTTTTTAGGTTAGTCCCAAACCAGATATCATAACTAAAACTTGGGATTTCACTTCGCTGAAATGAACTTACGAAGTTATTTGTATGGCTTTGGTTAGGCCATGGTTTGGACAAAACAATGGTGGTTATATATTAGTTCTTGGAGAAACTACAAATTAGTCCCCCATCTGTATAGGGGATTTTAATTAATGTTGTTCTTCATCAAAAGCAATTAATAAAAAGTTGTCAAATGAACTTAAGAAGTTTTGTTAATTGCTTACAAGAAAGAACAATGATTAGTGACGAGGTTGATGGAGAATCCTAGGAAATCAAGATCTTTTCAAGGTTCATAGATGGAATGGGATCTTAAGGAAGAGTACAATGAAATTGAGATCGTTGAACTTGGACTCCATGGTTTTCTTTGGTAGGACATCCGATACTTAAGTTAGTGACAGTTTAGGAACACGGTTGAAACTGTGTTTTTTGAAATTTTATTTTATTGTTTTTATTAGAAATTATTTTTTTATTTTTTTATATCATTTTAATATGGTAATCTTAAAAATAATTATTAAAAAATAAAAAAATATCATTTTGATGTATTTTTAAGTTAAAAGCATTTTGAACCACCACCGCTATCACAATCTCAAACAGGTCCTTAGTATAGGTGTAGGAGGAGAGAAATCTTTGAGATTGTACTGTGTATGATTGGATAGAAGATCTATTATATGGTAATTACATGAGATAATAATTCTTAATAATGGATGGTGATACTATTAAGTATGAAAAGAGATGTCCTATTGGATTAGGTTCTAATATGGTCATGCATTGATGTCGTTTCATGAGTCTATGGATTACAATTAAATCACGTTAGCATTAAATAACAAGAGCCTATTAATTATTATAGAGATAATTGTTTTTTAATGTATTTTTTGTTTGGAAATATATTAAAATAATTTTTTTATTTTTAAAATTTATTTTTAACATTAATATATTAAAACGATACGAAAACAAGAAAAAAATATAAAAAAATCATTTTGTTTTCAAAAACATTTTGAATCCATGTTGGATTCGGGTACATTGCTAGTTGGAATCCAACTAGAAGGGAAAGGTCAACTTTGAATATTGCTGGACATTGAACCATGCCTCGGGATCCCAAAAACCAATCCTTGATCCAATTCTTTTTTCCGGATACCTGTAAAATGATAAATTCTTGTAAACTTCGGAAAGTGGATTGTTTTTACATTTTAAAAATATTTTTAAAAAAATTTAATTTTTTTTTATTTTTTTTACTTCAAATTAATATTTTTTGATGTTTTTAAATTATTTTGATGCACTAAATTTAAAAATAATTTTAAAAAAATAAAAAAATATATTATTTTGATATATTTTTAAATAATAAACACTTTGAAAAGCAACCGTAACCGCAACCACAATATATCAATAGTTTTTTTTCATGAATTCATAAAATTAATAAAAAAACACGGTATTTATAATGGAAATAAAGTGAATTTATATTGAAGATCTACGTAATCTTTTCTTAATCTATTTTCATTAAGTACATAGATATTAAAAAAATAAGTATTTTATATTTATTAAACAAAGTAAGTAATCTTAGAAGAAAAAAAAACTATATAAATTATTTATGTTATATTAGACTCAAAAAGGTCATCTTCCTGGAATCCTTACGTAGTTAACTGATAATCCTTATCATAAGCTTTTTGTCTGATATTAACATTTCTTAGCACGTGACTGGCATCGTTTAATTGACTAGTATAAGAATGTCTGAAACCCCGCCCTCTCTGCTGCCCCTCCTTCCGAGCCTCGAAGATGCAACATCCTACTACCCTCGTAGCGTCCGCCACAAGGAATAGAAAGGCTTGGCCTTTGGCGGAGAAGTAGAGAGCTTTTCGGCTTATTAAAGAAGTCTCACGGTTACTTCCCGTGTCGGCAAAGATATCTTCACAATTTTGTGCCTTCCCCCCCTTGGCGAATGCTAGATATTAACTACATATAAAACAGTTGAGGAAGGGGTTTGACTATAACCTTTCTTATGAAGTAATATTTATTAGAATATTACTTTTTTTTTAATTAGTGTTTTTTTATTTTAATATTAGATTTATTTTGTATTGAGTTATCACACTTTTATCATGTGGATCGTGGGTTTGGAGGGTTAACCTGGTTAACTAGAGTTTTTTTTTAATTTCATCCTTTAATATTGGGTGGATTGAGAATTAGACTTCATGATTTATTTTGTTTTGTTTTCTATAGGGTTATCATAGTCTTATAACTCGATTCGCAGGTATGACACGTTAATCTGAGTTGACTCAAGTCAATCTCATATTTTGTTATCTTAATTTTAAAAAAAAGATATCATCTTGAAATTTTTTTTAATCAAACTATGTTTTTGTGGGTTGTTTTTGGACCCACAAAGTTAACCGGGTTATATCATCTCAATTTTCACACGATTAAAATTATTTTTCTTCACTTGAAAAAAAAAACATTAATAACATCTAAAAAAAAATTTATATTCAAAAAAGATTTAATTATGTGGATCGACAATCTAGTAATCTTTCTAGTCATAGCCAACTTAATTTCTCTAAAAAAACAAAGGAGAAATAGCTCTTGATCTATAGAAACTCATCATTCGCATGTCAAAAAAGGCCATGGGGCTGAGATTATGTACCGAGCTATTCACTAGCCCAAGAGCCTTTGTAACCATCCAAGTTTTAATGTATATAGTTCTAATGTGTTTGCTCTCTCGGCACTATAAGTAGGATGGACGAGTGGTTATTATAGTCGATTTATTTTATATATTTTTATTTCATTGCGAGAGCAACAGGTCGAGGTTGTTTTTGGGTTGTCTGTTATCTGATCCAAAATTTCAAAGCCCATGTAATTCTCATATGAGCTTAATCATTAGGGTTGTTCATGTTCCTGGTGGCCCAAAGTTTAATTAGATGGGCTGGCAGGCCCGGACCCTAAAAAAAATCTCCAGTCTCTTTGAACAATCTATAGTTTTGGCCCTATGACTAGAAAAGTTTAAATTTTATCCCTCTTGGAAAGATTTTCTTAATTTGGCCCCCTAACTAAATTTCCTGGCTATTCTCCAAAAGAGTCTATTTATTTATTATAATCATTGATGGTTATATATTTAGCATCATAAAAAAAATACTTAACTCGGAGAATAAATAATAATATAGTGAAAATCTCCCTTATTAATAACACGTGGAAATGAAAATCGAAATGAAAACTATAGTTTTTTTAATACAAGATGAGTCCATTTGTACATTATTATATGGTTAGAGAATTAAATATGATGGCGTGAAAGGCTGGACATCACATTCAAATTTCCCCATATAGAAACAACAAAAATTAATTTTTTTTATCCCAATTTCAAAATAGAAAAACTCTATTTATAGGAGTGTGGTTGTGGTTGCTTTTCAAAGTGTTTTCGTACTGAAATGCATCAAAATGATATTTTTTTTATTTTTAAAAAATTATTTTTAAAATTAACGCATCAAAACAATTCTCAATATATATAAAAAAAATTAAATTTTTAAAAAATACGGTGCAAACGGAACTAAGAATACAAGTGTGTGCAAGTCCTGGCCAGATACGACTAGGACTAGCTATCTCCAGAAGACCCCCTTGAGGGCCATGCCAGGATGATTGAGCCAAGTTTGCCACCATTTATGGTTCATCTTTCATTTCATCATTTGGAATTGGGGTTAAATTTTATTTATTTTTATTTAAAATTAAATTTTTATAAATTTATAAATAATTTTGATATAATAATAATAAAAATAAATCTTTAAAAAATATTATTTTAATATATTTCTAAATCATTTTCCACAACATTCTCGGCCTCTTCGGCGCATCCGTCTCTCTCAAGTGACAAACATCCCACTACTCTATCATGAGAGACACTTCAGTAAAGGGGACGGCCACATCCATATGCTTCTTTGCTATCCTGTCAAGGGCTGCTGGCTCATCATTGCCTTGACGAGGGTCCCTTCTTTTTTGTTTGTTCTGATATTTGGCCATTCAAGCCATCTCATCTGATCTTGAAAAAGGAATGGTAGTTATATACAGGTGAAACAACAGCGACAGCAGCAGGTGCTCATGTGAGGGTTCCTACTAGCCAATCTGAGGACGGTGCCAACGGCGCCTCCACTCCTCCATGGCTTGGCGGCACTCGTCGAGCTTGAAACCTTCTCTATTCCATGACATGCCATTTTATAGATAAGGTTAAATCCTTCAACCACTCCAAGAAATCTCTCATGGTCATGTACGATGGAATCTAGAGAATATAATGAATGATATGTTTATATATTGGCTCTTTAGATTTATTGTTTTGCTGGTATAAAAAAAGTTTGTGTGTGTATATATATATATATAATTTATTTTCTGTGCAATGTTGATAAAAATATTAGTTTATTATATAAATTACAGTTGTGTGATAGTAATTTCTTTTCAAAATATTTTTTGTTTAGAATTGTATTAAAATAATATATTTTTTATTTTTTTAAAAATTTATTTTAACATCAGTACATCAAAATAATCTATAGACACTAAAAATAATTAATTTAAAAAACATTGACTGCAAAAACAACCAACACTTGTATAATGATTTTGTAAAAATACTTTTAAATGTTTTAAAGTATTTAGCTTTTGAACCTTAATATAAGATTTTTTTAGTTTATATTTAGAATATATTTTTTTGTAAAACATTTTTTTTTCTTCCCAAATTTCTTCTTAGTTCATATTTCATATTAAAAATATTATATTTTAATTTTCATGATTAAATAATAATATGTTTTGAAAAATAAACTATATAATGTGTGCATAATCTGTTAGTTTTTCAGAAAAATATAAAAAAACTATAAAAATAACCGATGTAAAAATAGGGAAAATTGAAATAATAAGATGAATACAATATAATATACTTTAGATTATATCGATTATGTAACTTTGAAGAGCGTTCTTCCTCCTTATTCATCGAGCTTTTTCATCCTTTCTATTCTTGCTATTTTCTTTTTCAACTTCTTCAATGTAAATTATCTTTTTCCTTCCTTGTGAAAAATACTCAAATATGTTTCTTTATGTGGTCTTCCTTGTAAATTTCTGTGGTTTTCTTTTTTTAAAAAAAATGTTTCCATTTTCACACTTTGTTATTGGTGAATGAATTTTTGGAAAATATTTTTAATTTTTTAGGATATATTTTTCAGATAGATGTAATTTTAATTTTATATTTTTATAAAAATACATTAAAAAAATATTTTTAAAAATTATTATATACCACAATATCAAATATACATTAAATTACTTTATAATATTAAATACAACAATCTCGCGACAATCATAAGTGTGATCATGAAACCTTGTAAGAAATGCTCCCCCAAGATAATTAGCAATCACCATTTCTGCATATAAAACATTATTAAATCTAGTTTATTTTAATATCTAAATTATTGGTTTAACAGGTTAATCTAAGCTGATCTAAATTAATTTAAAACGATATTATTTTAAGATATTTTAAAAAATAAAAAAATATTTTTTTATTTTAAAAAATCAAATTAAATTTGGATGGATCATATATTTATTTTATGAGTCATCGAATAATTCTTATTGAATTTAATTTAAAACTTCTGAATTAGAGGCACCGGAAGACTAGCTATGCCTGACGGGTTTAATAGTTGTGGACAGAAAAATGGGTCGTTGGGCTGCGTGTAAAAAACGAAAAAAGCACGCTCAATAAGGCCGTTGAATCCGGCAGCAGTTATTGCGCAATCTCACCGAATGACCTTTTGCTTTTCGTTTCCTTGATTTTGGAACTTTCTCGCATGCCTCTGCCACGTCTGTCAACACTTCTGTAGCCATTTTATTTATTTATATTTTTTATTATCCACGTGGCACACATAATATATACATTACGAATCATCACTATTTCCTCTAAAAATGTCACTGAAAATATAGCAACATTTTTATAGGGATAAACTCATATTAGAGGTTAGAATTAGGGGTTCTAATATGAGTTTCATGAAAGAAAAAATTCCAAATCTTAGAGAATGGTAAATAGAGATGTTTAAAAAAATCAGTTCATGTATAATATTTATATTATATAACTCGATCCAATTCATCAAAATCGGATAACGTAAATATTATAAATAATAGTAGATTAAAAAACATAAGAAATAAATATTATAGGTCAATTAGTGGGTCATGATTTTTAAAACTTAGTCAGCCTGACCCGACTCAAATACTTTATACTTTTTTTTCTTTATATTTAATAGTTCATGGGTTGAATATTTTTTTTTTATTTAAAAAAGTTTCGACCGCAAAGTTCTTGTTAGTGGGCTTCTTATATATTTCTTTAACATAATAAAAAATAACTTGTCTCTTTATTGAAGAGGGGAGGGAGGTAACTACAATTTAATGGTGGTGTAAAGTATAAAAATTATACCTAACATTAGGGGTTTCAAGACACTTACAATCCATTTTGTACGTTCGTTTCTAAACACGAACCCATTAAAATTAAAAGTATAAGCCCAATCCGTAGATATATATAATATTTCATAAAAAATTTAGTCCAACCTAATATATCTAATCTACTCGGATCCAAAAAACACTTGAATAAATCATGTTTAAATTTATAAAATATTATAAATTTAGTTGAATATAACTATAAGCTCAAACTCGACAAAACTCATGGACGATAATAGGGGACTTAAGCTTTAGACCCTTTTCTTTTTTACATTCCATTTTTTATTGGTGCTAGAAAAGTTATTTTGTAACTTATTTCTTATACATCAAAAGGTGTTAACAATTAGATTAACTAGCACCCGAACATTTAAAAAGTTTATCTTGCTATTTGAGTAATTAGTGATAGGTAAAGATAAGGTAAAGAAAAAAAAAGGAGAGAAAATTAAAAAAAATTATTTAATTTAATGGCTAACATGATACAATCTCTTTTCAAAGTAAATTTGTATAGTAAACTAGTAATAGTTACTCATGATGAGATATAAAATTTCTCCTCACACCAACATATCAATGTAGAAATCATAAGATAATTTATGGCTAACATGAATTTCACCACAAGGGACTAATTTACATTGTCACGGGTGTTTTTATACATGATATTTTTCATAATCAAAATGTTGTAGGTAACTTTTTCTTTTCTTTTTTTTAGTGACTTTTCCTTTCATATTATAACACTAATATGCACCTTATATTTTATATTTATATTATTTTATATTATTTAACTTAATCTTACTCATTAAAATCATATAATATAGATATCACAGATAATAAAAAATTAATTTTAATTTAAAAAATGAATATTATAGGTCAAGATTTTTAAAACTCGGTCAATTCGACCTAACTCATATATTATATACTCATTTTATTTTTATATTTAATAGTTTGTAGATTGAATATTTTTATTTTATTTTCAAGATATTTCAGCTCCAAAATTCTTGTTAATGATTTCTTATCAGATTTGTGAGAGAAATAATTAGAATTTAATGGTACTGTAAGATATAAAAAATAGACCTACCATTAATGGTGTTATGGAATTCATACCCAATGATATAATTCTGTCTCCTGCCTATGAAAACTAGCAATATATGTTCAACATGTAGATATCTATAATATTCACCAAAAATTTAGTCTAATCCAATATCTTCAACCATTAAAAAAATATTAAAAAAATTAAATTTATAATTTATAAAGTATTACAAATTAAATTAAATATAATTATAAATCTAAAATCAACTATATTGATTGACAGTTTGACACCTTTATTTTTGACAGAGACAGCCGATGCCAATATTTTCCGTCACGAGAAGTCACCTAATAACGGTACTTCTCACATTTTCTTTCGCTGTGTTATTTTGTCCAAAAGGGAAAAGGACAATAACGGCTAGTGCAGCTTTTGGTCGCCCAGCAAATGAAGCAGACCTTTCTTTATTGGCTTAGGATGATGATCTCGTGGGTTTACAGCCTGATCCGGTGAACTTGCCGATGTTACGGATGGAGCTACCGGTATTTCTCGGAACTGCTAATTAAATTAAATTAAATTATATTGGCCCCACTTTATATTAATGCAACTTATCATTATTATTATTTCTTTGAGAGATTTAATGCACCTTAATTTAATTATTGGCTAGTAATAACTATTGTTCTATAATACTAGTTTTATGTAACTTTTGATTATTGTTTCATAACAGAATAGAAAAGACAAGGTTGTTAAGACAAAGTACATGCCGTTTAAAAAAAAAATTAAATTCTTTTCAAAATTATCTCTATTGTTTTATATATTTGTTTTTATCTTTTTAATTAAATATATTTCTATATATTTTATGTGTATATCTTTTCTATAATAAAATATTAATTAAACACAACTTTTATGTTCAACTTATGTAATAATTGATAAATTTATCTATTATTTACAACGTTATTATATATTTTGATATAACATGTTAACTTATTACAATTTACAAGTATGTTTGATATTGAATAATTTTTATTTAAAAATATATTAAAATAATTTTTTTTATTAGCATATTAAAATTATAAAAAAAACTTAAAAAAATTAATTTAATGTTTTTTCAAATCAAACGCACTAAAAAATAAGAGCTACTACACTTTCAAAAAAATCATTAGCTATTGTGTTAAAATATTTGTTAACTTGATTTAATTACCTGTTTGGAAGTATGGTTGCGGTTGTTTTTTAAAATGTTTTTTATTTAAAAATATATCAAAATAAAATTTTAATTTTTTTAAAATATTTTTAAAATATAAAAACAAATAGGAATTCAATACACTTGCTAATCTTAATTTCAGCGTGCTCGACGAGATTGGTATATAGAATTGATTTGTTTGTATCAACCCTATAACCTAGTAGGTTTTGTATCACAAATTATTACCATAAATATGGATATAGTACCAATAAGAAAAAGGTTTGAACGCGAAAACTACTAATATTTTGAGAAAGAAAAATATTTGACTTGTGTTTATTTTCCATATAAACCAATCTTAATCTTTTAGATTGTAAAGAGCTGAAATTAAAATATACCAGAAAATCTGTTTATAATCTAAAAAATACTTTCCTTTTTTGTTTGCTTGTTTATTACACATGCAGTTTGTTGCCGGTAATGATCATTATAGCTTTTGGAACCCTATTTCAGGATTTTTTTAAAATTTTAATTTTTTTTTAATTTTTTAAAATTGTTTTGATATGCAGGTATAAAAAACATTTAATTAATTCATTAATACTTGTCATCCATATTAATATAAAACATTAAGAAAGTAAAATAAAATAAAAATTATAAAATTATACATAAATTAAGGGATAAGTACTCTACAAGTAGATATCATTTTAAAATAACGGTCTATATGCATATTAATTTAGAATTGGTGCAAAAAAAAAATGCATCAGCAAAATATTGTAACCCAGTAAGATATAACATTGTTCAACAATGAAATGATATTTTTGTTTTTCTATCAATTTTAACTATTATTTTTTTGTGTACTATATTGTTTTGCTTTTAATGCTATTTAAAGTTTAAATTTATTTTTGAGCATTTTATTCCATTTAATTTTTATCAAATTTAGTTCTTATTTTTTATTGTTTTATTATTTTTCTTAATTTATTTGTTTTTTAATTTCATCTCTCATCATTTTATTTCATTTAATTTTTTATCAAATTTTAATCCTTATTGTTTTGATAGCTATTTTTTTTATTCTTTTCTTAATTTATTGTGTTTTTTCAATTTAGTCCATAATTATTTTCTTTCATTTACTTTTTATACTATATCTAGTTTTCATTGTTTTGATTGCTATTTATTTTTATTTTTTATGATTTGAATTTTTTTTGTTATTTATCTGTCTTTCTATAAGATGATATAGGTCTCACGACCCGAGCTCAGTTTAAATTTGGCTTTTTTTTAGGTCCTTTATGATTATTTTTTTTCAAATTCACCATTAGGTTACTGAGCATTGGGCTTTATTATTATTTTTTTTTTAATTTCATCATTTGACATTGAATTATTGGTCTTTGATCTTTGTGATTTTTTATTTACTTTTCTTTTAGTGGGGTTATCTTGAGTGCGGGTTAGTTAACCCGGTTTAACTCAAGGCTTTTTTTTTGCTTTAGTCTTTTTTGCTAGGTCATTGTATTAAAAATCTAATATTTTATCTCAATCTCATATCGCGGGTGGCAAATTAATTAAGTTGACACGTATTTTTTATTCGACATTACTTTTTTTATTTTATTTTTCATTCTTTGACATTGGATTATTGAGTCTTGAGCTTTGCAATTTTTTCCGCTTTCTTACTACATATTATCTCAATCTCATAACACATGTTAGTCAAGTTAATCTAAATTTACTCTGGTTATCATCATCTATACATCATTTTCATGAGTAAAAAATCGACGCAGCTTGCGATGTAGCGCAAGCCATTTATTTAGTTTAGAGCTAATTTGACATTATGATCTAACTATGCTTTTGAAAAATCTTGAATTTTTCTTAGCTTCAAATTAATTTTTTTAAAAAATTTTTGGACTATTTTTATGTGTTAATGTCAAAAATAAATTTTAAAAAATAAAAAAATTATTTTAATATATTTTTAAATAAAATATACTTTAAAACACAACCTCAAACCTATTTTCAAATAAATATCTAACAGCCGATTGCAAAGGGTGCCCGAACATCTTCACAATTGAATACCTCAGCTATAGTAGTTGGAAAATAAAAGGCAAGAGAAAATTAAAATAGGAAAGTATTGAAAACAGAGTGGTGTGAGACTGTGAGGTTAGCCTGACCAAAGAGAGATTTTTTAAAAAACAATTAACAAATTTTAAGAAAAATAGAAAATCAATTCATTTTTTGAAAAATAAAATAATTTGGTGAAAATTATAAGTGAAAAATGCAACATTTTAAAAAATACAATTAAAATGAAGTGGCATAAATTTCAAAGAAAAAACAGAAAAAAAAAGAAAAGAATAAATGAGACCTGAAGGCTCACCAAGATCGGGTAACGACATTTGACCTTATATAATTAAGTAAGTGATCAACTTCCATTTGTAATAATTAGATTAATTAAATCACAACTAACTCGGCATAAACACAGAAAAGAAGTCGTTGTCCATCAATCATCACAGTTTTTAGGGTTCTGTTTAGAGTTTGTGAGTCATGTTGTTTTTTAAAATATATTAAAATAATATTTTTTAATTTTTAAAAAATTATTTTTAATACTATCATGTTAAAAAAATTTAAAATATTTTTAAAAAATTAATTTTAAATAAAAAATTTTAAATTTTAAAATTTAATAAAAAACTGATTTAACCGGCAGTCCATGTTGCTTTAATCCAAACAGACAACATCACCATCAAGCAATTAGGCTCCACGCAGTGGCAATATCGATATTGCAACAAAATCCAATCACCACCTTACTTTCCACGAAACTCTAACCGCTTACATTGCGCGTATTATTTATTTTTACCGGCTATGCCGGTCACCACACCGCGTCACTCCGCTTCTATCTCCTTCCCCAAAATCCAAACCCTCTCTCCAAGCTCCATGGCTTAACAGAATCAAATCCTCTCAGAAATCTGAAAAATGTCTTCCCGTTTTACCCCTCATATTTCACCTTATTTCCTAATCTCTACCTCTATCTCTCAAAGAAAAGCCCTAATTGGCGCCAACCACACCTCCGCTCGCTTCTGCTCTCGCTAAAAACAGGAAAGAAAAACCACTCACTCCCTTTCAGATTCTTTTTTTCTTTTATTTTTTTCCTCAAGTGTTTAGTAATCATCATGGAGCCTACCGCAGGGAAGCCGAACTTCTTGAGGAACATTCTAGTGAAGGTGTTGTTATTCGGCGTCTTAATCATAATCGTCCGATTCGCTTACATTGTTACAACTACCGGCGAATCATGCAATCTCGGAGACTTCTGTTTCTTACCGGATAATTTCAATTTTGTCATCGCCGGCACCGGAACCGGTGTCTCCACCTCGAACAAGGCGGTGGAATCCACCTCAGCGGGCACCTCACAGTCGGATCTTTACAGGAGTAAAGACTGGATCAAGGCCGTCCATTTCTACTCTGATGTCTTTCATGATCTAGTCTCCGACGGTTATATGTCGGCGATCTCGAAGACTTTGTGTGTGGAAACGCCGAGAGGAGATGATGTTTTAGCTTTGAAAGAAATCGGTATTTTGGACTCGATTGGAATTTACAAAAAAGCATCAAAGCCCTTGGTGATTTCGTCGAAGGAGAATAGGTTACCGTTCGATGAGAATACTTTTGACTTCATATTCTCCGGTGGGGACCGGTTGGATAAGACTGCACAGCGGCCGTTGGATTTAACGGTGTCGGAGATCCAACGGACATTGAAACCCGAAGGGTTTTTTGTGGCTCACGTGAGTGCTAAAGATACGTATAGTTTTAATTCGTTTCTAGATTTATTTAATTCTTGCAAATTAATTAAGTCACGTGACATTGAAGGTTATGATTCATCAATGCCTCTTATTAGAGAAATTGTGTTGCAAAAGAAAGTAGGAAGTGAAATTGTTAGCAAAGATTCTGATGGCAATTCACGGAATTCGTGCTCTGTTCCTGGGTATAAAAGGGATTTGGTACGCAATGCGGAGACGTTGATAATGGAGGAGCCATTGAAGCCGTGGATTACCTTGAAAAGGAATATAATGAATATTAAGTATTTGACGGCGATGGCGGATATTAGTTTTAAGAGTAGGTATGTGTATGTTGATGTTGGAGCCAGGAGTTATGGTTCTAGTATAGGGAGCTGGTTTAAGAAGCAGTATCCGAAACAGAACAGGACGTTTGATGTGTATGCGATTGAGGCGGATAAGGCATTTTATGAGGAGTATAGAGTGAAAAAAGGGGTTACATTGTTGCCGTATGCAGCATGGGTGAGGAATGAGACGTTGAGGTTTGAGATTAATCATGATCCGGGCAAGGAAGTTAAGGAGAAAACGAGAGGGATGGGGAGAATTCAGCCAGTGAAATCATCGTTGTCATCTAGGAGTTTTAATGGAGAAGTCAATGAGATTGAAGGGTTTGATTTTGCAGAGTGGCTGAAGAATACGGTGACGGAGAAGGATTTTGTGGTGATGAAGATGGATGTTGAAGGGACTGAGTTTGATTTGATACCAAGGTTGTTTGAGACGGGAGCCATTTGTTTGATTGATGAAATCTTTCTTGAATGTCATTATAATAGGTGGCAAAGATGTTGTCCTGGACAGAGGAGTTCCAAGTATGAGAAAACATATGGGCAGTGCTTGGACCTGTTTACATCTCTTAGAGATAGAGGAGTTCTTGTTCATCAGTGGTGGTGATTGGTAACAATCCTCTCATCTTGTTGTAACTTCTAGGGAAAGTGCTCTAGGATTTTAATCTTTTTTATTTTTCCAGTGGTTCCTTTGTATGCAAATTTTCTTTTCTTGTAAGAATTGCAGATGCAAATGAAAGTCTCACTACTTTTTTCACTCCATTTTTTAAATTTTAATGAGGTTTTGATTTCTGTCTACCTTTGAGATTCAATCTCTTGTCCAAAATTCAGTATTTTTATTTACTGATTTCATTTTTGTGTCATTGAGAGCTTTTGACGTGTCAATAAAAATGGAAATCCTCGGATATTAGAATTCTTTTCTTCAATCTATAAGTGTGTTATTAACAAATCCAAGCTTGTTTTTCTATGGACTAGAGTTTACCATGTCCCTGATAAAGAAAAGGGCAGCTTCTCTTGGTGATTCAGTGCTGTGCCATTTTGATAAATTCAAACCTTGGGAAGTCGCAAAGTGCTCTAGGACCTTCCACTTTTGGAATCTTTTTCCCCGGTTGGTCTGTATGATTGCATTCTAGTTTGCTTGCCATTTGGGGGACATAACTGCATTGCTGCCACCCGAGCAATGGAATTGCTATTGAATACGTTGGACTGTGAACTCTTGTTTAAGAAGCTGGGATCGGAACTTCGTCATAAGATTCTGAACTGTTGAGCACTGTTGTAAGATTCTAAAGCTAAGAACTGATTATTGTAGTGCCATTGTGCCAATTTACTTTTATGCAACTGTGTTTCCCCCTTTCAAGTGTCAAAAACCGTGGTCTAGTCAATTATTCAATGTAGTAGATATTGAATTGGTTCCAGTACAAATTTTAATGAGATTTTTGTTTCTGTTTACTCTTGTTCGAGACCATTTTGAAAGCTTGGGTCTATCAGGTAATAATTGCTGTCGATGGTTGGATATGTACACAGAATCACGGTATAGCAATCAGAGATTGATTTCAAATTTGAGGTATGGTTGTGCTTATCTTTGACCCTGTTAATATAATTTTTTAGAAGCCTTAGCTATTAACTATATGGTATTATACAAATCCAATCTACATATTCTATGGAGTAGAGCGTGCACTCTTCTCTGTAAAGAACTAGGATTTGATCTCATTGTGCTCCTGCTCAGTGCCATGTTACTTTCATTGCTGTAGTTCTTCCTCTTGTATTTTCTTTTTAACAACACAACTGCATTCCACCATCGAAGTTGCGGTTTGGGACATGCATTTTTAAGCACCCTAACAAAAATTTACCTTTCAGCACCAGTTAGCCTTTTGTGATTAGAAATAGATCACATGTGTATAAGCAGAATCACATAACAAACTCAAGTTTTCTCTGCTGAAATTATCAGTTGCATGAAGATATGCAGGGCATAGAATCAAACTTGTGGTTCATATATATCTAGGCAAAGTGGATGGAACTCCCATAATAATTGGGTGGCACCACCGCAATCTTTAAGTGATGGTGGTTGTGGGGTTTAGAAAATGTCACTAGGTGGTTCAGGATCGAAATCTCCAGTTACATACAAGATATCCTTTCATCGTACTCCATCTATATTGTCTTGAATGTGCTTCTTTTTGTGCGTGGAGGACATTGGTCAAAATGAGCTTGCAGTCTAAACTCTAACTAGATATGATTGAAGCTATTTTGATTTCCATTCACTGTCTGTGTCAATCGTGCTTTCAGTTTTCTTTAATGCATTGCATGATGCAATTCTAGGAGAAGTTAATCGATCCTCTACCTTGCACTGTGCAACGCAATCCAATATATTTCAATTAAAATACTATTACATGTTCTTATGAATGGTTTCTTGATATACTTAATTTTATTCATTCTTATCTCAGTTGCTAAAATACTATTACAATCTTTTATGCAGAAAAACACTAGAAAATTCTAACAATTCTGAATAAATAAAATAAAATATAAACTATTTTCTTCAAATTTCTCAAAAAAGCTTGTGCACGAAGGAACTTCTTTTTGAGTTTAGATTTTAGTTAAAAATTATTCTTCACCACAAATGTCTTTTTGTGCGAGCTTTCTTGTAACAAATTTTATAATTCAAGTTGATAATAACAGTTTTATTGAATTAAAAGAAATTGACATCAAAGACTTAATTGAAAAAAAATTAATAGATAGTTTCTGAGCATATTCAAGGTTGCTCGGGTCTCCATAAGAGCATGTTCGAGATTGTTCAATTCTCCTATAACTTAATAGAAAGTCCTTATAAGTTTTTCCATGATTTCTCCGTGGCCTAGAAGTCTACTTAAATAGAAGAGAAAATAGGACTATTACACTTCTCGTTATCAGTCTTTAAAACAATGTTTTGTATGGGTCGCACCATCATGGATATCTAGCACAATATATTTATTTATGTGAGTTATCTCATTGTATAGTTATCTCATTGTGGATCTCACCACCAAGATTTTCAGTAATATCAACTAATTCACACGAAAACAATATACTGGTTCCAGGATGGTTTTTTTCCCAAGAAAAAACCTTCTCATCCCTTTCTACATAAATATATCATGTTTTGCGATATATTCCAGCCATGATTATTCAATAATGCATAATACCTAATCACTAAAAATCATTGAGCTTTAATATATATCCCTTACAACCTCCAACCAAAATCACAAGGAATCTTTGGGCTCCAATTCCAATTGATATAGATACGAGCAAAGAATAATAAGATTTGCTACAAGTCAAAACCGTCAAAAATCAATAACACTATAACTATAAGAATACTTTCAAAATATTTAATTTTATTAATTCATGTTTCACTTGTTAAAATGTTATTACAATCTTCTATATAGGAAATAAAAACTAGATAACCCTAATAATTATGAATGAAAGAAATAAAATAAGAAAACTACTTTCTTTAAATAGAAAAAAACTAGAAAAGCATGATAATGCAAAATAGAAAGATAAAAATAGTAAAATATAAAATTAACTAAGAAAAATATCTATTTCTCTAAAAAAAACTCATGTATTAGGATCATATTACGTAATCCATCTTAAACTTGCAAAGATAAGAGCCAGAGTACACTAGGTAATATTTATATATTACAATTAAGTGTGTTTAGTATTGCGGTAGCTGTTATGGTTGTAGTTTGAAAAAAAATGTTTTATAAAAAATACTTTTAGTTGAGGTTGGTTTGAAAAAATAGGTGTTTGGTTAAAACTGTGGTTGAAATTGAGGTTGAAGAAAAAGTAGTTTAATGTGTTTGGTTAAGAATGCTTTTGAAATTGAGGTTATAAAATAATTTTAAAAAATATATATTAATATTGATGGTTTTTAATTTAAATATTGTGGATTTAACTATTGCTTTTACGTACAAAATTTATTGTTCCATTAAACTATCTACAATTCTATTACGTACAAAATTCATCCGACAAGAACTACAAAATTAGGTAAAATATTATCAGGAATAAAATTGAGATTACAATACGAGTAAATTTAATTCACCTTAAACTAATTTTTTTTAAAAACAAAAAAAATTATTGTTCACGTTCACGTGAACAGTGCGAGTGAAATCAATTAACTGCACTGGTTTTTCAGGAAAAAAAACTATTCACGTAAACAGTGGAGGTATGCTCCACTGTTCAGTGAATATGCCTCCACTGTTCAGTGAACAGTAGAGCATGGTTCAACATTTTGCCGCACAGGAAGCAGCTCCTAGCTGCTTCTCTTTTTCTTGCGTTTCAAACGCAGCAAACCGTGGGACCCATGAACAGTAAGAAGCGTTTTTTTAATAACCAAACAGGTTGCATCTATGTTTTTTTCAAAACACAGACGCAACCTCTTAAACAAACACTGTCTTAAGAATCGTGATTTAGAGTTGACCGAAATTGTGTTTTAATTTGAATAAAAAAGACACTAGCAATGTCTAAACTTGATTAACTAATAATGCAATTGAACTAAGTTGACCTAAATTAACTTCGCAACCCCTATAATTTGGATTCTTTTTTAGGGAATTTGGGTTTCTTTTTAGGTTAGATCCGAGCTAGCTTTGATATCCCTTCATAGAAAGGAAATTTTACATGCTTTGACATAAATAATGAGGATTCTCAAAAATAAAGAAAAACAAAGATTTCATATAGTGTACAAAGTAAATTTGATTCACTTGAAAAATCAAGATGAACAAGATAATAAGGTTCATAAAATAACAATCTGTCCTATAGATTAATTATGCAAGATAGCAATAAGTTACAAATTCCAAAGTTAAGTTAAGTTCACTCTCCATGAGAGCCCATCAATTCACTACCAAAAAATTGATAAATACAAACGGTAATATCAAGGGAATATTTCCGTCGGAAATTTACCGATGGCAATATTCCCTCGGTGTATACTGAGGGAATTACAGTGGGAAATAAAATAATTAAAACAAAAAAAAAACGATGAAGTGATGATTTAACCAATGGAATTTATTCCGTCGGTAAAACTGTTGGTAAACTGTGAACACTGTTCATCATGTCAATTACAAAGAGAATCACCGACGAAACATTCCGTCGATAAAACACACCAATAAAAAGCCTAGAATCCCTAATTTCAAAACAGACCCGTCTCTTTTCTTCTTCTTCTTCTTCTTCTTCTTTTTTCCCATATGTAAAAAAAATCAATATCCATTTATTTTTCTTCTCTTCTCTCCTCAACTCCTTCTCTTCTCCTCCGTGCTCAGGTATGTCTTCTTCTCCTTTCTTCTCATTTTTTTTTAATTAGTATACTTTCTGAATTTATTTTTTTGCTATTCTTAGCTTCACTTGCAACTACATTAATGTAAGATTTTTTTTTCTTTTTTTTGTCTTTTTTTCACTATATTTGTTATTTTATTTTATTTTTATTTTTTTTGTTCTTAATAATTGTATGAATGTTGTTGTAGGATTTGTTTTTCAATATGAGATCAATTTTTAGTTGATTTATTTATAGAATTTTTTAAAAAATTTCATATGAATTTTTTTAGTTGAATTTATTTGTTGCAAATTTGTTTTAGTTGATTTTCTTCTTCTTTTTTTTCAAGTATTTTGAGTATTATAGAGTGTTGATTTATATTAATTTAATTATTTTATAGTTTTGTAAAAAATATTTTTTTTGAATATTTTTAAATAATTACCGATGGAATTACATATGGTATTTTGCCGAGGGAAATACTGACGAAATGAAGCGGGTAATTTTTTTTTGCTCGCTTTTTCCGTCAGTAAATCCATCGGTAATAATATTTTTTATTACCAACGGACTTACCGATGGACAAAAAATTACCGACGATAGATTCACTGATGGAGCATTTCCGTCGGTGATTTCGTTGGTAAATTAATTACCAACAGAATGATAATGCAAATACCGACGGAAAATTCTGTCAGTAAATCTAAAGATTGTGGTAGTGATCGATCATGGAACCTAAGCGGCTTCTTCTGTCTCAACTGCATAAAGAAAACACAAGTTTTTCTCAGAACATATTGAACAACAACATTAGTTGAAAACAAAACAGAAACAACAAAAATTAAACAAAAAATAATACTAGGAAGGAGATTACCTGGTTATTATGGCCACTTTTCTTCTTCCTGCAGTTAACAACCTTAGCAAGCAGACGAGCAAAACATCTAGCAACCAAAAACAAAAGGACCAAATGAACCAGGATTTAACATGAAGTATCGAAGACATTTTAAACATAAGAAGTAAAGAGAGATTAAGGAAAATAGGCCATATATACTCGCGGCAGACCATCTTGTATGCAACCATCTTGTAGCAAAATATATATAGCAATCAAAAGTTTGAGAATCAAATTTGATATAATCAGCAAATAATGACATTTCTAAATTTTTCATAATTTTCAGAAAATGTTTTCCGCCCAAAATAAAAGGAAAACACTTTCCTAGAAACCAAACCAAATTTTTCTTTAACTGGAAAGTGTTTTCTGTTAACCAACTTTCCTAATGACAAACAAACACAAGAAAGTTTGGAAAGTGGTATCCAGAAAACCACTTTTCATCAAACAAACGAGACCTAAATACTTGAGTATTTAACTTCTTGAGCTTTTATTTCTTGATATTTAACACACAATTTAAAAAACATGACCCTATAAAAATTATATATAGGATAAATATATGCCCAAGCTATCATCATATTCCAACAAGATTATAAATACTAGTTTAATATAAGCATTCTAATTAATTAGTTAAACAAAAATTCTAGATTCTTTTTATTATTCCAACGAGGATTCTAAATACTAGTTTTATAAGGATTTTAATTAATTAGTCAAATAAAGATTTTAAATTCTTTTTATTTAGGAAAACTTTCCTAAATCAATTAGGAATACTTCTTCTACCTCAATAATAATTAATATCTGCTCCTCTCTTATCTTCTTATGTATATATTTCGAGTACTACCCCAGCCTTCCTCATTGGTGCTCGCTCCTCTCTTATAATTTTCTTATTGTTTTTCTAAGAATTTGGCTGATTACTGATTCTCTTCCAAACCGACCAAAATTCAAAGCCATGCAAATCTTTGTGAAAGTCCCATCAGAAAAAACCCTAACGCTCGATGTGTTACCTTCGGACACCATCAGCATCGTCAAAACTAAGATTGAAACGAAAGAAGGAGTCCCACTAGACCGGCAACGCCTAATCTTCGCAGGCAAGCTTCTTGAAGACAACGAAACCCTAGCCGACTACAAAATACAAAAGGAGTGCACTCTCCATCTCATGCTTAGGCTTCGAGGGGGTGCTAAGAAGAAGACATACAACACAACAAAGAAGGTCAAGCACGAGAAAGAGAAGGAGAATCTTGCTGTCTTGAAATTTTATAAGGTGAGTGATGAGAGTGGCAACGTGCATGGAGAGGCTGAGGAAGGAGTGCCCAGAGTATAGACCTGATGAACGTTTACGGCCAACCACTTAGATAGGCGTTCTTGTGGTACTTTGGGGTTTAGTTTTGTTTCTGATCAAGAGAGTGGAGGTGTTGTTTTGAAGATGGTGTAGGAACTGATCGAAATCATACGAAAGAAGAAAAAAAATAATTCTTGCACAGGATAAATTCGTGGCTTAATTTGGTTTTCCATAAATAATAATTAATTCGAGTAGTTTATCCGAAATGTTAGCTTCTATAGTTCCATTGCTTGTGAATTTTGTTTCTTAATGCAATTATATGGATTCTGAAATATATCTCAGGATCATCAGTTGATAAAGATCATAATATTTTGTAAGAATTGTGGCTTATGGCATCACATGGTAATGAATTTGGTTGATTTCTTGGTAAGAGAGAAAGATTATACAGCAAGTTAATTACTAAGTTTAACATTGATAGTTTTAACACTTTAAACACAGAAAAGAGAGAAGAGATCAGGAGCAACTCTGCTGCAGAATACCATAAAACACACAGAGAGAGATAGAACTAACAGCACCATGCATCAAAATGGAATTAGGCAGCCAAGCTGATAAACCTGGCACGCCTTCTTTATCCAGTAAAAGCAGCAGCATGTGTTGGCCTAGCAGTATAGAGTCTAACTCCAACATCTGTAAAGAGTCCTGCTTCATTACTAAGGGTTCATACTAGACAAACCCTATCTGGCTGATATCTTAGCTGAATAGTAGATATAACTAAGCAATCGTATAGAGAAACCTCATCATTCTGTTGCCCATATATATATATATATAGATTTAATTTTCTTCCCTAGCTGTTGCAGACGCTTAAGTCCATGTTGGAAAAAAAATACAAGTCAAAATGAAATAAATATAAGGAAGGATATCTCAAACCAATTTTTTCTTAGTTTTTTTTCTTTTTCTTTTTGGTAACTAAGTAACGAGAGAGAGAGAGAGAGACAGAGAGAGATGGTGTTTTTGTTGACTGAAAAATGAAAGAAAAAATATTTCTCCATTTAATCTCATTTTAGTCAATATGTCAGCGAAAAAAAAAATTCTTGAATTTTAAAGATTTTGAAAAAATAAATAAAAAGAAAAACACCACAAAAAATAAACAAAGTGTCTGCTATATTAATTTTAACCCCACTATTTTATAAAATTTTCCACTTAAGTTTCTCACAGTTTAGAATTCTCTATTTTAGTCCTGTAGTTTCCAAAAAAGAAAAAGAAAAAATCAATGCAGCGCTTGACCATTATTTAGCTAATAGCTAACTAACGTGATAATTAATTAATATCATTAAAATTAATTTTAAAAAAAGAAAGAAAATTCCGAAATTCAGTTAGTCATCAGCTTCTATTAATTATTTAACAATCAAGAGACATATTGGACATTAATTTTTAAAGCACCTGTGGGATTAAATGTAGAAACTTAATGTGTGTTGCGTATGATACTTTTTAAAAATATTTTTTAATTAAAAATATATTAAATAATTTTATTTTTATAAAAAAAAATATTTTTTATATTATTATATCAAAACTTTTAAAAAACACCTTTAAAAAATTAATTTGATATATATAAAAACAAGAAGTAGAAGTGAGCTACTGAAGTATCAAACAAGCACTTAACTACAGAGATTAAATTGAAATTTTGTAAATCTATAAGGACTAAAAAGTCAACTTCAGAAGCAACAAACGAATTAATTCTATTCTTAAAAATTCCAGACTAAAATGTGGTTGTCTTCTGATCCGTCTCCTACAAAAGACAATGTCCCATGATTGGCTCTGCAGGCATTTTTAAATACTGTTTTTGTCTAAAATCCAAATAGAAATGTTGTGTTGTATATGAATATCACCTTCAGTACTTTTTCTCCTTTGTCCCTTCCTAATTCTAGCCTCCGGGGTCCATGAAAAATCTCATCTTCGTTCGTTTTCCTTCTTGTTTTTCAAGAAAAAACCGTGGTTATTGATTGGGTTAATTTGGTGGTTCTGCTTTGGCGTTTTTTATTCTTTGCTAGAAATTTCTAGTTCCTCAAAGAATGGGAGCCTGTTGCAGTAAGGAACCATATTCTGACGGGGTGGTAGAGGATGCTATAGAAGAGAAAGAACTAGAGGATGAGGAGGAGGGTGATGTAATTGTTGGAGATTATGGAGCCCGTATGAGGTTGTATGGAGCTTCAAAATATACATCAATGTACACCCAACAAGGAAGGAAAGGGATCAATCAGGATGCCATGACTGTTTGGGAGGTGATAGAAAATGATATGCACATCATTCATTGTTTTTTTTTTCCCTTATCAACTTATCATCTTTTCTCTAATGATCTATTCATAACCTCTCATTATGTTTTGGTAGTTACCATATTTCTTGGCCTTTGATTTATTTTCGTTTTTGTGATTGTAGTTTTAATTAATTTTCAATCATTGATTTTTCTCACACATAGGATATGTTGTTTTATGGATCAATGCAGATAATTCAGAAAGATTCATGAAGATGAAATTCAAAATTTTTGCTGTAATATTGAACTTGTTTATACATATTTTGATGCATGTGATGACATCCCATTGCCTTATGCATATAGTTCTTTTTCTGTTGTTGCCTGTGTCCCATGTTTTCATAGTTTTCTTTGGATGTTACTTGCCTTGTCAATACGGCTAGGACAATTTTTCGGGTTTCCAGAGAAAGTTTAATTTCCCATGTATTTTTATTGTATGCTTGTCATGTATCTGTGTGTTATGATCTGGTGTTCTTATAATCACCCTGCACCTGCTGAGCACAAGAGAAGAAATATTGAAATTTTTCGATTAATTGCTGCCTTCATTGCTATCTAGTTGGTGATCTGAAATGCATTGCTCTGACTTGAGAAAAATTCGTGAAAAATATATAGGTTTATAATTAGCATCATTCTCAGCATTGCAGGGCTTTGAACAGAAGAAGTTTTTATATCAGTTAAGCTAATTTGAGGTTTAAATTTGAGAAAGAGATACCATGCCTCATCTTCATTTATGCTCCAATTAGATGCAGTATGTTTGCCCTATATACCTACATCGTTCTTTTGAATGGTAGAACGTGAACAATCTTGTGTATTCGACTAAACTTTGAAGCTTGATTCAGGAATTAACAGGTGATAAAGATATGCTTTTCTGTGGAGTGTTTGATGGTCATGGTCCCTATGGTCACAAAGTTGCACGCCATATACGTGACACTTTACCCTCAAGGCTCTCTAGAGAAATCAAAACATCACAGAATAATAGCTTCAAAAGTAGAGATGCTGATGGAAAAGGAGATAATAGCGATGAGGTCAATAAAAACAAAGGTGGCAAAGATAGTGTTGACGATGATGATAGCAGCAGTCTGCTGTTATCTTCATGGGAGGCTACCTTCACCAAGTCCTTTAAGGAAATGGATGAAGAACTTAGCCTTGATGCCAGCATTGATAGCTTCTGCAGCGGTACTACTGCTGTAACTATAGTTAAGGAGGTATTATTACACTCCAAGTAAATACATTGTCAATGGATAGACATTTATATGTTGTGTGTTTCTGACATCTTCTTTCTAATCTTCAGGGAAACAACCTGATAATTGCCAACTTGGGTGATTCTCGTGCTGTTCTTTGTTCTAAGGGCCCAAAAAATCAACTCATTCCCATCCAATTGACTGTTGATCTGAAACCGAATATTGCAAGTGGGTGTTTTCTTAGTATCGTTTCAATTCATGGCAAGAATCATGAAGTCTAACAATCTTCTTTTGATTCTTACTCTCAGGTGAAGCTGAAAGAATCAAGAACTCTAATGGCAGAGTTTTTGCATTGGAAAAGGAACCAGAATTGTTCAGAATATGGATGCCTGATGAAGATTGTCCTGGTCTAGCCATGGCAAGGGCTTTCGGAGATTTCTGCTTGAAAGATTATGGCCTCATTTCAACTCCGGAAGTTTCTTATAGAAGGGTTACTGATAAGGATGAATTTGTGGTTCTGGCAACTGATGGGGTAAGAGGAACAAAAAAACAAATATTTTTAAATATAATCGAAGTGTCTTATAAAACTTATCGATTAATCTGCTAGTGTCAAGAATGGGCCTTCTGGACTTTGAGGATTTTTGTTGTATTTACAGGTGTGGGATGTGTTAACAAACTATGAGGTCATAAAGATTGTTGCTTCTGCAAGGAAGCGATCCATGGCTGCTAAATTGGTAGTAAAGCATGCTGCTCGCTCATGGAGAAGTAAATTTCCTGGCAGCAAGGTTGATGACAGTGCGGTTATATGCTTGTTTCTGAAGAATCGGACTTTGTTAACCAGATCCTTCTCTGAAGTGACCCAACTCAGTGTAAATCATTCCGAGCTTGAAGGCTACTCTGACGTGAGTCTGGCCAAATTCGAAACCTGTTCTGAGGTGAGCCGGGCCAGTCTCAATCACTCAGAGATTGCAGCAGTTCCTGAGAGGTTTAGATCCAAGAAACGAGAGGGAAGCTCTGAAAATGCCAACATTGATCTTAACTCAGAGGAGTATGAGTTTCCTCATTTCAGATTACAAAAAGTTAATTCATCCGGAAAGTTCCCTCGACTTCGCAAAGTTTTGAGTCGACGAAAATCAACCAGAGCTTACAAAGGTGTTGAAACTGTTGAAGTTTGATGACAATTTTCTCTGTCCGAGACCTTGTAATGAGGTTCTACTGAAGTGGTCTGCACCTCAGGGAATTTTTATGCCTCATTTGTACAAATATAGGAAGCTACGGACCATGTTGGGTGCTCCCCTTTTCGCATGAAATTATCCCTTGATATAATTGTTAAGTGGAAATATTGATAGATAAATGGTCATTGGAAGCACACTTCACTATTTGGGGACTGATTAGAATTTTTTTGGATGTAAAAAGAACAAGAAGAAAACTGATGATCTGATTTTGGCAAACTCCATCTGTTGGTATATTATTTGAGCTAATCTCTTCTTCCTTGATGAGGGATGGGGAAAAGGCAAGTGTATCTGTCTTTGTACTCTTCTGACAAGTTCCTTCAATATCAGTTACCAATCAATTCAATCCTATAAGAGTCTTGATTCCTTCCATACATCTTTCATTTTAATAATTTATCTTATATAAAGATTGGTTTTGAATCATCGTTGGAAATCTTCTTCAAGCTAGCCATATCGAAAGTAAACTGTACTCCTCTTAAATATGACAAGGATCAGGAACCGAGCTACCAAAGCCAGTTTTATGGATACGGCACCAACCTACCGTTGTATGAGGCATGCATCAAACAGTTGAATGCTTTAAGATTCTTGAGACAGGATTCGCTCTGCGACTCAGATCCATCACCTTTATACATATGGATCTCCTCTTGTTTGCATTTTCTCCGAGCAAGAAAACCATAACCAATAAATCACATGCCGGAGCCACAAGTATTGCCAGCCAGAGGAGGATACCCTTTACCGTCAAACAAAAAATAAATATTCTCTCAATGTCGAGACCACATAAATCTGAAAAGACCATTCTGTTAAAGTGAGGAAATTTTACTAACGTGCTTCCTGTCCAAGTTCTTGAGCATTGATCTCGGCTTCATTTTTGGTTAGGGTATGCACATTGCAGGCCACGCATTACCAGTCAAAGATCTAGTGAGCTCAAATAGTGCACATATATTTGACAGCACTCCACGTTTCTCTCCCATTCTTGTTCAAGAACACTATCCATCCCCCCCTATAATGACCTGTTAATATGCTATCCACTCTCCATAAAAAAAAAACTTCTCTCTCACTAAATATTTTTGTTCTTGTATATTTTCTGTTTCCTGCTCGCACTAGCCCATATCCTTGATTTTATATTAATTTTATACATGACCTCTTGCTTTAGCTGCGACTTCAGAGTCTTTTGGTTCCCTCTTGATCTAAAAAGTACTGAAAACAAAGGATGAATCAAAATTCTACCACAGAATTAGTTTGCGAGGCATTTGAGGCGCATAAGATGATACGTTTTAAGCATGATGATGAAAATTACTTCAGTTTCTCACCTGTGCTTGTGCAGATTGGTTTAGTTACTCTTTTAAAAACATTTTTTCAGTTCCTTCTCATGCCTTTTGGACAGCAGCGTTTTGTTCCGGAAATCCTGGTAATTAAATCCTCACCTTGTTACTCATTGAGCGTGCTATTGATTGAGTTTATGACAAATAATTAGCTTGATGCCATGATGTTTCGATCAATGTTTTTGTTCTTCTTGTTCAGCTGAGATGACAATGGTTTTTTCATGCTTCCAGGGTGGAATTGCCATAAGCCCTTCATTTCTTGGACATATGGAAAGAATTAATAAATATTTGTTTGCACCAAGGAGTGTGATGATTCTTGATACCTTTGAAGTGTTTGGTCTCGTATTCGTTCTTTTCCTGCTTAGCTTACGGCTGGATATAACCGTCGTGAAGAAATGTGGGAAACTTGCAGTTGTTATAGGCCTTGCTTCTTTTTTGGTTCCGACGGTGATAACAACACTAATAGCTTCGTATCTAAGAGGATTCTTTAAATTGGAGCTTCACGAGGAGGTCCATGTCGTGGCTGTTATTATATCAACAACTTCCTTCCATGTTGTTTTTTCCATCCTTGAAGATCTCAAGCTCCTCAATTCAGAACTAGGCCGCCTTGCTCTCTCTTCTTCAATGGTCAGTGGATTGTTCAGCTGGAGTTTTATAGTATTTTTGGCTAATTTCAAAGAAGCCTCGAAGCTTGGTTCAAAGAAAGGTATAATATTAGCGCAGATAACCAGAATCCCCATGATTATGATCATTGTTTTCGCTTTCCGACCTATGATGTGGTGGATGGTAAGACGAACCCCTGAGGGACAGCCTCTGAAGCAGTCATATATTTTGATTATCAGTACTATGGTTCTTTTCTGTGGTTTTTTGGGGGAAATCAATGGACATCATTTTCTTTTTGGACCTCTGGTCTTAGGCTTAGCTACCCCTGATAATCCGCAGCTGCATTCTTGCTTGATGGAGAAGATTGGTACCTTTGTTAATTCATTTCTAGTGCCATGTTTCCTTGTAGATGTTGGCAGAGGAATCAATTTGTTCCTTGCCACATTCAAACATGTTGCATTTGCGCTAATGCTCGTCTTTATATCTACCTTGACCAAACTTTCTGCCATTATAGCCACTTCACTCTATTACAAGATGCCATTTCGGGATGCTCTCTCGCTCGGTCTCATCTTGAATTGCAAAGGTTTCGTCGATGCACTATTATACAACGCTGCAAATAAGTTCGAGGTACCTTTTTCAACTTGACTGTACATAACTGTGAGCATGAAATCTATTAGCTCCCAGCTTTTGTTAATTAATCAAGAGAGCTAACGGACTAAAACCTCTAAACAATGTGCAGGGGCTAAAAACTGAGCTTTTTAGCATCCTGGTTGTCACAGCAATGCTGCAATCGGTGTTTGTTACCCTGTTAGTGAGACTTCTCTATGACCCTTCAAGAAGATATATAGCCTACAAACCACGCACAATCCAGAACACCGGACTCCGTTCTGAGCTACAAATCGTTGCCTGTCTCCATCAACAAGATGATGTCCGCTCCATTATCAATGTTCTTGAAGCAACCAATCCAACCAGGGCAAGCCCCATAGCGGTTTATGTTTTGAACCTTAAGAAGTTGATAGAAGGCGCCTTGCCGCTTTTCATATCGCACAGATTGAACAATATTTCATCTGCTGAGAAAATCGACATTGTCAGCAACGCCTTCTATCAATTTGAACAGCAAAATCAAGGTCTTGTTACTGTGCAATGCTTCACATCCTTCGCACCTTATGCTACAATGCACGACGACGTTTGCACTATGGTACTAGAGAAGAGTACCTCCTTGGTGATCGTTCCTTTTCAACGCTATGATAGCCCTTCAATGAGGGCAGTCAACAGGAACATACTCGTAAAGGCTCCATGTTCTGTCGCTCTCCTTGTTAACCGTGGGAATTTGGATCGATATATTTTATCAGGTCGACTCACAATGAAGGTCTGTGTGGTTTTCATAGGAGGGGCTGATGATCGTGAGACGCTAGCATACGCTCAACGCATGTCCGGGCATCCCAACATCAGGCTGATAGTGCTCAGATTAGTCTCTGTGGACCAAACTTTTACTGATTTGATAGAGAAAAGACGCAACTCGAACATGATCAATGAATTCAGGCTCAACAATAACGACTGCCCGCGTGTTTCATATAAGGAAGAGATGGTTAGACATGGAAATGACACCGTTCGGTTGCTGGGAGCCATGTGCAACGATTTTGATCTCATTATGGTGGGAAGAAGACATGATCCTGATTCTACACAGTTAATTGGACTATCAGAGTGGGGTGAGATTGATCAGGATTTGGGTGTAATCGGAGACATAATGGCATCTAAAGACTTTGAGTGCAAGGCATCCATATTGGTGGTGCAACAACAAGCTTCGGTGGTGGTAGAGATGATTCAAAACCAAAAATACGTATCCATTTATAATTCTGATAGATAGATCTAGTTCAACTAATGTTATTCGAACTAATGTTACCAGCTGTACTCGTTGATATATATGAAGGAACTTTTAGTAAAAGTTCCCACGACTCAGGCTTAGATAAGGTTATATGCTGGGCCGGTATGAACCCGGTAGTAAGAGAGATAAACGAGGCCTTGCTTCACAAAGGATCCCTCCTAATTCAGCATATGATATAAGCCCAGCCCGCATAATGTTACACAAATGTGTCGTCTGCCGAAGTTACTGTGCTGATTTGGCTCGACAGATTAATTTGAATTAACTTTCATACATGAAAATAATGTTTTGATTTTTAAAAAAATAATTTAAAAGTTTGATCGGATTGTAAGTTAACTCGTCGGGTTAACCAAATAAACCCAAATCTATTCTAGATTCATCTCTTTCAAAACTCGGCCAAACTAAAATCGAGTCGAACTACCAAGTCATCGGTTTTAATAGCTGCCCCCAGTCTTGATTCTTTCTTTGAGTCTTGCAATGCATTTAAGTTTTTTGAAAATTGTTCGAAGGGTAGGATTTTTTAAGTTCCTTATTTAGACATTTGTAATCAAAACTTGATAGGACAGACTTCAATGAACTTCTTCTTTTTTCTTTTTTTTGTTGACACCACCTCACCTTCTCGAGAAAAGGAGGCATGCGAGCTATGTAGCAATGCAGCCTAGAATCTAAGGATATCAAGGGTGTATTTGATTCAAATACCTCGACTTGTTGCCCATCGAAAACCTCCTTGATGTAGAAAATGATGGTGAAAATTTCTCAGTCACGTCAGAGGGTCAATTAGTGTGTCTTGGGCCTGAAGGGATCATTCAACCGAAATGGGAATAGCTATGGCTTGATTTCAATTCTCGTGCCCTAGCTAGGCAGAGAGTGCTATGCTAGTTTTACTAGTTGAGGGCTTCCATCAACATGCCATACAGCACCGAAAAGGCATTGAAAAAAGCTACAAAAGATCACCGTAACAGAGAACATCATGTCTATTTCAAAGAACCAACGGACATAAGATTAATGTCATCATGAGGGCAGCACGCAGATATTGAAAATTAGGCACCACGTTCTCACTTTATCTTACCTGCCCCCTGCATACATTGAAGCTCACTACCCGTGATCCGTAGCTCCTTCCATGCTTGCAGATAGAGATCTCTTCACAAGATCCCTCATTTTGTTCTTCAAGTCTTCACACGAATCCATTGGGGTTACCCCAAGTGGTTTTCTTCCCACTTTTTCCTAATAGAAAATTCTAAAAACCAAAGCCAGTGACAATCAAAAGAAGCTATAAAATGAACTTTAACACATTAATTCTAACTCTTTTTAGTTTTTACAGCCTGGGTCACAGATAATATCCCCAAATCGCCATTTAGTTGCCAAGTTAATATTTGAGAATAGAAAGGATATATATATATATATATATATATATATATATATATATAGAAAGAATAATATTACGTATACGCAATGATCGAGCAAATTTCAATCCTGTGATCGATGCCCACAGCTCCACTTTAGCTGAAAAGCGAACACCGTGTTAATGGCAAATCCCTTGATCCATGATCCCAAACTATCTCTAAGTACTCCTCCTGCCCCTGGAAATCCCGGGTTGCCTTTGCTGCAACCATCAACGTTTAATTTCACCAATTCCATGGTGGTTTTGTCATCCTACCATTGTGACATGCTTTCTGTTCGATTCCGATTCCTCCCCAGATTGAGTAGAGACGTGAAAATCAATTGCGATGCGTTTAATTGCTTCCAGAGAATTGGGATTTACTCCATCTGTCTCCCCGGATGATTGTTGGTTTCTAGCTCATGTGTATCCTGGCGAGTGACTTCTGGGAGATAGATCTTTATTTAATATTCTACAAAGCTAAGATTTAAAAACCAATTATATATGAAATTCAATATAAAAAACAAAAGTTTTTTGATTAACAAAATGA
The DNA here is from genome assembly GCF_000002775.5 of Populus trichocarpa. NCBI lineage: Eukaryota > Viridiplantae > Streptophyta > Magnoliopsida > Malpighiales > Salicaceae > Populus > Populus trichocarpa. The sequence continues at coordinate 13,114,849 of NC_037300.2, read as the reverse complement.
TTTTCCAGTATAATTGTATAAAAATCAAAAGCTACCCTTCTCTTTATCTTTAAACGTTTGAGAGTACAATTCTTTATCTTTAAAATCTTGTTTAAGAGCACGTCTTTAAATATGGTTTGAGAGTACGAATACTAATTTAAAACATGTTTTATTTAAAAAATATTAAATTAATGTTTTTAAAAATATTAATGTAAAAAAAAAAAAATACTTTAATAATTTAACAAACACGTGCCACGTACACACGCATCCCTAGATGCAAGCAAACTTCAAACTTCCTAAAGGCAAGTAATAATAGATGTGTTTGGAATTGTCTCCTGAAGTAAGTAATTGTATTTAAAAGTGATGATTCAATAGCAGTAGCACCAGTCATAAACCCACGAGAGCTCCAACTCGTACTCATTGTTAAGCAGCGTTTGTATTTTTGGAATTATGATTCTGATTTGAAATGTTTTTTATTTAAAAATATATTAAAATAATATTTTTATATTTTTTAAAAAATTATTTTTAAGATCAACACATTAAAACCATTCAAAAATATAAAAAAAGTTAATTTTTAACAAAAAAAAAATTAAAATTTTTAGAAACACGGATTGGATTTTTTAGAAACACGGATTGAATCATGTTTCCAAACAGTCTCTAAAACGAGCAAGAGCCGGAGCTTTCTAGAATCAAGTAATAGATGTATTTGGAGCTTCCTAAAGTCAAGTAATAGATGTATTAACAATCTAAAAACATTAAAAAAAAATTAACTTTTAGCAAAAAATAAATTAAAATTTTTAGAAATACGGGTTGGATTTTTTAAAAACACGGATTGAATCACGTTTCCAAACAGTCTCTGAAAAAAACAAAAATCATAGCTTTCTAAAGTCAAATAATAGATGTATTACCAATTCGAAAACATAAAAAAAAATTAATTTTTTTTAAAAAATAAATTAAAATTTTTAGAAATACAGGTTGGATTTTTTTTTGTAAACAAGAATTAAATCATGTTTCCAAACAATCTTTAAAAAAAAGCAAGAGCCAGAGCTTCGTAAAGTCAAGTAATAGATATATTTGGAGCTTCCTAAAATCAAGTAATAGATGTATTTGAAATTGTAGTACCAGTAATGCTTAGAGATTCAAACTTCCTAAAATCTCCTAAAGGCTAAAAGTGCTTAGAGTTTCAAACTTTCTTCAGTTAATAAATATATTTAAAATTGTTTTTTTATGATAATTCAAAGTATTTTTTATTTAAAAATACATTAAAATAAAATTATTTTAAACAAAAAAATAATTCAGAATTAAAAAAAAACAAAAACAAATTAAACCTCGTTTCCAAACATCCCCACCAGCTTGCTTTCTTCTTGAAAAGCATAACAGCACCAAGATAAGCCAAAAGGGTAAATAAAGCAAAATCGCAACCATTTTAACCAATCCTTCTAATTTTTTAAGGATAAATAAAGCTCAACTGCAACAATATCCAATCCTTGCCGAAGCAGACAAAAGGCAATCCTTCAGTCTTTCTCCATTTAGATTACCACCAGCAAGCTGTGGTTTCTTCTTTAGGACTCCCAAGTCCCACACAAAGCAAAATGCCCGTCTGTCAAAAAAACCCATTCGAGTATTTGACACAACTCCTAGACGCAAGCAGCTGGCCGAAAGAAATTTTGCCCCAGTGCAGAATTCTGGACCAGTGCTAGCCAGAGTACAAGCGAAGGTAATTTGCTTTGATTTTTCACATTATAAGAGCTACTACAAAATACCATCATTTTTATACATGAAATATTAGTGGCGCTATCAACTAGGCTAAAACAGTTCAGACCCATTAATTAAACCTCTCAAATAACAATATAAAGAACAAAATACTCTGAGAACTCTCAAGTTAATAGAGCTTAGGCAATGGCGGCTTTGCGAACAAAGTATCGATATGCTGCGACCTTCTTTTTCCTGGAGAAGGTGTTGTCCACTGAGAGCACCATTTTGCCAGCTTCTCTTGGCGTAAATGAATTGCGAATTGCTTCTTCTGATGGTGCAATCTTCCTTGCCTTCTCCACCGCAATGGTATAGCTTCCTGCGGCGTTGGGCACAAACTCAGCACTGTACTCCAAGTCCCAGCCCCCAACCACTATGTCCCATGTTATTGTTGCACCGGCCTGTATTTGATCACCCAAAAGGGACACGATAATTACAACAAAACCCAACATTTTAATTCAAACAAATTAAAACCTTTTAACAAAATTCAGAAATATAAAAGAGAAGAAAAAAACAATGAAATTGACCTCAATTCCTTCAATCTGAATATTCACTTTCTCTCCTCCCTTGACAGTAAACTCAGAGGCTGGCTTAGGAGGGCCATTCTGCAGATCACTGGGTCTACTCAGTCCTCCATACTGAGCTGGAACATCCTCAGGCCTAATAAATCTTGTGACACAACAAAAGGCCCCCGTTAGATAACATACTCAGATCAGGGAGATAAAAAGGGCAAAAACAAAACACAAAATTAAAGCAGATTAGAAAAGGCAAGGAGCAGAGATTCGGGATCTCATAAATGGACAACTGGGGCTCCAACAAAACAAAACAAATAAACAAAAAAATGGTAAAGCAAACAGGCAGATGATAAAATACAAGAACTTAAGAGACTAACTTGTAAAGTGTTTCTGCAACATTTCCTTCCTTGGAGATCACAAACTTGCTCTTAGTTCGCTGAGTCAAGAAGGGACTGAACACGGAGTACAGCATGCTGAAGTACCACGGCACATTGATGAAAATCTAGACCCATCCCAAAAAACCAAGTTATAATTAAATCTCAATATATCATCAAATTATTAAACATGAAGAAGAAATTGTAAACTATCAAGAAAAGGGTGTCATTTATTACCTTACGCGCAACCATTTCAGGGTAATTATCTTGAAACAAGGACAGGATCTGATTAGAAGCAACTCTAAGCTCTCTTTTAGGCATGTCTTTAAGATCAGTAACTTGGATAATGGAGTTAACACCTCCAGGCTTAAAATGCAAAAGACTAATCCCTCTTTCAAGAACCTGAACTCTCCACCTTAAGAACTTCTTTAGCTTCTCTTCATCACCGAAAATCCTCTCATACATTTCTTTATCTTTAAAAACCCCGTAAGCATTGTAACAAACTGGATGACCTTCTCTATCATAACCATGCATGTAAGCGACAACACCTTCAAGTTCTTTAAACCCCAAATCCTCCTCCACTACGTCATCAGCCCCGAACTCTTTTCTCCAAGACAGACACTTTTCTAACATGTGAAGTGAATCTTGAACTCTAAAATCCCTAGCTCTCAAAAACTTGAGCAAAATCACATCAGCTTTTTCATCATTGCTTAAAAGAGGAATACCCCACATGGAACATTCACTAGTAGCGTCAGACCCATAAGAAACTGAGAGTTTGTCTCTTAGTTCTTGAAGTGCCTTCTTCTCTGAATTTTTTAGGTGGGAAATGAAGTAAGTGTCTTCTTTGAAAGAAGGAGTACGTAAAGCAGCTGCTTCCATCAAAGAGGTAACAAAGCTTTTCTTGTATGGTTTTGGCGAGGCTTCAGATACTGAATAGTCTTGGTGAGGTGTTTGTTGAAGTGAAATAGGTGATGAAGCATCCATTTCGAACGGGACCCAGGTGGAATCTACTTGCAAAGATTGGAAATTTAGTGGTGTAGTTGATGGATGTTTAGAGGGGCTAACGAAAGTTATGATTGATTCTCTAGGAGAGCAGAGCAGGGGTTTGGCAAAGAGTGTGTTGCAAGGGAGGATAAAAGAACAGGGATGGCTAGCTCCTGTCACTGAGGGAGTGAGAGAAAGGCTATGAGTGTGAAAATTTGCAGAGAGAAAACAGTGTATAGAGAGTTGAGCCGCGATTTTGATTTGAACTTTCAAAAGGAGCTTATAAAAAAGAGAAAAATCAACAAGAGCGAGAATTGAGAAAAGGTAATTTTGAATTGAGCTGGGGAGTGAGGTCCCGAGCTGGCTGTGGGTAAAGCCGTAAAGCACTGACAAAAACAAAATATTTTATGGCATGTCCTAAACTCTTTTTTTATACAGAATAAGGAAGGTTTTTTTTTTTTAAACCAAAAATCTTTGATTGTTTCTTATTTTTATTTTCATTTAGAGTGTGTTTGGTATTGCGGTAGCTGTTGTGGTTGTGGTTTGAAAAAAATTATTTTATAAAAAGTATTTTTAGTTGAGGTTGGTTTGAAAAAATAGGTGTTTGGTTAAAACTGTGGTTGAAATTGAAGTTGAAGAAAAAATAGTTTTAATGTGTTTGGTTAAAAAAATATTTTTCAAATTGAGATTATAAAATAATTTAAAATATATATATATATATATATATATATATATATATATTAATGGTTTTTAATTTAAATATTGTAGATTTAACTATTGTTATTATATCGTGAAATAAATTATACTTTATATAAAAAAAAATTATTGTTCCATTAAACTATCTACAATTTTATTACATACAAAATTCATCCGACAAGAACTACAGTTTCGATGATTTTTAGAGCGTGCAATAAAATTAGATAAAATATTATCAGGAATAAAATTGAGATGACAGTACGAATAAACTTAATTCAACTTAAACTAATTTTTTTATTTAAAAATAAAAATTACTATCACATTCACGTGAGCAATGCGAGTGAAATCAATTAAATGCACTGGTTTTTCAAAAAAAAAACTGTTAACTGGTTTTTCAAAAAAAAAAAATTGTTTAAGTGAACAGTGCGAGTGAATTAAAATTCACTCGCACTGTTGGAGGGATGCTGCATGGTGCAGCCGCGAGAAGCAGGTAGGACCTGCTTTCAATTTCCATGCGTTTCAAACGCATAACTTGATGAGACCCATGAATAGGAACTTACGTTTTTTTTTTAACCAAATGTTATTGCATCTGCGTTTTAAGCAAAACACAGACGCAACAACCTAGATAAACATGCTCTTAATGATTCTCATTGTCAATGAAAGTTTATCATTTCGAATAGCTTCATTAAGAATTAGAGTTTTATCATTAAATTAACACTCTTTTCTCGTATTAAAAATAATCTTAACTTTAATAAATTTCAAGATAATCATTAAATATAAGATTTTAAATGGTATATATCATCAAATATATAAAATTATAGAAACATAATATTTTATGATACATGTATATACATAGACCATAGTTATCCTTTGCTTCGATGTATAAATCTTAAAGTTTAGAATTTTTTCAATTTAAATTTTAAATTCTTGAGTTCTCATAATAATCTAGTATTTTATCCCTAAAGAATTGTGACATCTTGTTCTTGATATTTCTAAGTTTACTCATTTTTAAATCCATCTAGATAGTTTTTCATTTGACATCAATTGTAATCCTATATATGTTGAGTTTATATTTATTTTGAAGAATACAAATATTTAATTAAAATAAAATTTTTATTAGTAAGACCTTAACATTATTATCTTAAAATAAATACCTAACAGGCAATTAAAGGATTCTCCCATAATTTCTATTCAAATTTAAAAAGGTTTGTTTTGGTGGTTTAACTTGCTTTTCAAAATATTTTACTTAAAAAAAATAAATTAATGTTTTTTTATAATTTTAATTTGTTAATATAAAAAAATTAAAAAAAAACTCTGAATTTCATTATCGAACAGTCACCTAGGAACAAGGGATAATTATTCCAATCTCTGAAAACGAATAATAAATAAATAAATAAATAGAATTGTCTTTCTAATTAATGCAGGGCATGGTCATTCAGGAAAAAATAGAATTAAATGACCAGAAACTAATAATAAATAAATAAATAGAATTAAGCCGAGTCAAAGCCATGAAAAAGAAGCCGTAGAATTTGAGAAACGAAGGGGCGGTGGTGGCTTGCAGGGGAGGCGATAATAATTGAGGGTACACAGAACTGGGCACGGGGTCTTTGCAGGTATGGTCCACCTCACTCCGGTAACCCTGAAATATTTTTTTTTCTTACAAGTGTGGACCCACCTTCTCTTCTCCTCTCACACGCCACCCAAGCTCGAATCTCGGGCGGCAACAGTACTGTCTCTTGACTACTCTCCACCAGCAAAAGAAAAGACATCATCTAAAGCACAGAGAGACATATACATTATACAGTGGGGCAAAAAGACAACGTGGAAAGTGGGGTTTGATAAGATCATCTTTTTGGTTGCTAATTACCAGCGTAAATCTTAAGTTAACCATGATTAAGGTGGTTTAGGCGGTAGTGGTTTCTGGTCGGGTGGTCCTGTTTGCCAAGTACTCGTGCGGTACACATCAGTGAGCTTCACACGTTGCTTCTCTTTGTTCTTCTTCTCTTTTCTTCATGGACCAGAAACTAACATTTTCAAGGTAGAATTTCAAAATCCTAAAATAAAAAGAAAACCGTAACATAAAATTCAAGATTTAGATAAAAATCTAAAAGAAAAAACTTAAAATAATAAAAGTAACAAGAACAACAATTTTCAAGCCAGGTTTTTCGGAGCTTGATTTGTCACAACAAGCTTACTTTTTTATAGAATTGGGCTTGTAGATTTATTTGGGTGAAATTTAAATATGATTCACAGGTTAAATAAATCAATAAACAAATCTACCGAGCTTTCTGATCGATTTACTAGTGTCGGATCCATGTTTAAATATTTAAAACTATCATATTTTATGAATTCAGTAGAATGTAATGCTCGAGAGACATTTATGATGATAAAGAATTTAATGTAATTGAGCTTCAGGTTTACGGAAAGAATTTTGAAGCAATTTTGACTAGAGTCTTACTTTTGAAAGTGAAAGCATGGAGAACAATTTTAGTATCTTTTTTTTTTTTTAGAGGATATTTGAAATACAGTAATTTTTTTAAAATTATTTTTAATATCAACATATTAAAATAATTTAAAAATATAAAAAATATAAAAAAAAACACTATTGTGCAGTCCAAACAACCCTTCATTAAACTAATTAGGTGATTAGCATAGTAGTGAGCTTTACCTAACAAGGATATTAGGTTTTTGTGGAGAATCGTAGAAATAGCTTACAATTTACATCTCTTAATTAATAATAGAAGAGAAGATAAATATTCTCATGTTTTTTTTTTATTAGGAAAGATAAATATCCCAAACAAATTTTGAATAAGAAAATAAACATCACGACAATGAGTATGCATTATTTGGAACTGTCAAGGGACAGGTCAACCCTTGACTGTCAGAGTTCTTCAAGAGCTCTTCAGAAAATATAGCCCATCGATCTTAGGGTTCATTTAAGTAGCGTTTGGAAACACGAGTTAATTTGTATTTTTAAAAATTTAATTTTTATTTTTGTTAAAAAGTAATTTTTTATATATATATTTTGCATCGTTTTGATACACTGATCTAAAAAATAATTTTTTAAAAATAAAAAAAATTATTTTAATATATTTAAATATAAAAATTATTTTAAAAAACAATATCAAGCCACTAGCGAGGCTGGATGGCTTCCACCGATGGTGGCTTGTTGTTATTCATATGTTAACGAAATTCATGAATACATAGCAACAAAGGCAGCTTATACAGGGCGATGTGGTAGGCTGACAAGTTCTCGATCGGAGGCAAAATCTATTTTCGAGCAAAACTAAATATTGCATAAAAATTTGGAGTTGAAGGTGTTGGACTGCGTAGAACTTCTTCCGAATATGTTTATGGATTGGAATGAAAGTCTCGGATTCAGGTAGAAATTTATTGTTTTTTATTTTTGTGTTTCAAAAATATTTTTTAAAAAAATTAAATTTTTTTTATTTTTTTATTTCAAATTAATATTTTTTTGATATTTTAAGATCATTTTGATGCGCTGATATCAAAAATAATTTTTAAAAAATAAAAAATATATATTATTTTTATACATTTTCAAATGAAAAGCATTTTGAAAAATAATTACAACTCTTAAACACCATCTTAGTATAATAATAGCCATGTTCCTTACGAGATAGGTTGGGAACATGCTCAAATTAGGTATATAAAATGTTATTTTATATTTTTTTTTATTTTTTCTAAATATTTTTTAATTTTATATTTTTTTATTTCCCTAATTATTTTAGTGTTTTTTTTATTTATTTTCAAACTTAGATCGGTTTAATACCTATTTAAAGAATTACAACTTATTTTCAAAGGGGTTTTATTTATCTAGTTCCGAACTTTTATCTTCTTGTGTGAGAATAAGTTTAGCTTTTAGGTAACAGGAGTATAATTTAATTGGTCAGACCCTGAGTTTGCTTCTCAAATATTATTAATTCGAGTTCTACAAATCTTAGAGTCACTAAAAACTTACATGGTCGTTAATTTCAGGACCTATAAAATTAATCAAAGTACGTTCAAATTAATTCAAACACCCATATTAATTTAAAAAAAATATATAGTATTTAGGGTTATTCTCTCGATCCCTTCTTTCTGGTTTTTCTCCCATCCTAATTTACCTATTTCAAGCTATATTAAAAACCCGATATTCTCATCTGTCAGAACTCCCTCATCGATTGGACAGCTCCAGGCAACCTGAAAATTAATTGTGATGTTTCAATAAAAGGGATTCCGTTGGCAGGGATTGAAATTGCATGTAGAAATAAGATTTGGAGTGTGGTTGATGGTCCAGTGATACAAAAATTTGAAAAACATAATTGCTTAATTTTTTTTATGTTTATAAATTATTTTAATATGCTGAGGTAAAAGATATTTTTTAAATAAAAAAAATATTATTTTAATATATTTCTAAATAAAAAAATACTATAAAAAATATATTCTAATTAACCTTACCGAAATGCAGTTTTTTGTCGGATGAATAGGAAGGCAAATCAAGCTGCGAATTGGCTAGCTAGAGCGTCTAGGCTCTCTCTTTGCCCAATGAATTGGATTTGTATTCACCTCCTTAGCCTCAAGCGGATTCCTGTATCTGATTTGTCTGATTAATATTATATGCTTTGTTAGTCAATCAAAAAAAAAAAGCAAGACTTTGCATTCATCAACATCCATGCAAATTTAGAGTTATTTATGAGCATTTAAGTAGATAGATAGTCCTTTTATTTTGAGAGGAATGTCTAGAAATATGATATATATTATCTTTTAAGGTGTTTTTAATTTGAAAATACATTAAAATAATATTTTTTTATTTTTAAAAATTTATTTTCGACATCAATATATCAAAACAATCCAATCAAGTTAATTATAAGCAATTAACTTGATTTTTTTAACTATTTAATTAATCTTTTGCTTTAGGAAGATTAACTAATTTGTTTTGATAATCTATAGGGATTTAATTATAATTATTCTCTGTGGTGTTTTTTTATTTATTAATATGAGTGTTTGGGTTAGTTTGTGCGCGACTAATCTCACGGGCTCTGAAGTTAACGACCATATAAACCTCCAGTGACCCTGAAGGGACTCAAACTCGTGATTATTAAAGAACAAATCTACAGCCTGACCAATTAAACTACTTTTCATGGTTTTATTTTTTATTTTTTTGGTTGTATGGGAGGTTGGGACTTGGGAGGCTTGGATTACATAATGGGGTATAAATCTTCAACAAGTACAAAGAAATTGATGGTTATAAGATGGAATCTTATTCAGCACAATGACGAACACAAATATACATTAACCAGAGACATGTTTCATGTGGTTAAGTTTGGAAAAATGGCATCACTCAAGCAAAACAAAGCACAGCTGAGGAAACATCATTTTCAGAGCAATTTCCTTCAGAAATATATTGACGCTATGTGTGAGAATGATTGGCCTGCCTTGTGTCATGTCAACCTCTTTCTGTCGTGGATCACCATGATGGCAGAAAATTGCATGATTCATTTCCGGTGGACAACGAGCTGGTTCGGGATGCCATTTTCCTGCAATTTTTAGTTATCAGCAGCCTCCCGTAGCAGTCAATTCCATGTTTTTTTTTAAGAAGAAAAAAAAACAGCAGTCAATTTTATTTTGGCCACCGTAATTTTTAAGTATTTATTTAACATTTTTGTAGTTTTTATTACTATAATTTTAAAAAATATGTTTAGTTAAAATTAATTTAAAATGTATTTTTATAAGTAAAATAAATAAAAACACATTTCCATAAATAAAAAGTATAAGATTTGAAATGTGATTATATATAAAGTAGTCTAAAAAAACACAAACTTTTTGACTAAATAAATGGTTTGTTTTTATATTGTTGAACAAAAAATAAAGGTTAACCAATTCAAAATAAATAGTTATTAAAAGTGCTTGTTTGGAATTGAGGTTAAACTATTTTTTATTAAAATTTAAAATGAAATTAATATTTTTAAATTATTTTGATATGCTGATATTAAATATAATTTAAAAAAAACAAAAAAATATTTTTTTAATATATTTTTAAATTAAAGTTTTTTTAAAATAATTTTTACTATACTCTTAAATACGCGGTAATTGCAAAGAAGGAAGGGAAACCCTTGGGCCCGCGGTAGAGAAAAAGGCGGGATATTGGATAATGGATGGAAAAGAGAGAATGGAACTAGGCATTAGGCAATAGGCAATAGGCGTGGGGAAGTATGGAGGGAGGTTCATAGGAATTTTTGGGGATTTGATGAGGAAATGTGTGCGATTAGGCAACTACTTTGAACCCACTAATAATTTTACCCACCGAAGGTCCTACCTCCTTTTGCTCTCAAATTCAAAATGCTAAGCTATTGGGCTAAAAGAGCCTATGAGGGTATAAAGTACATATGCTCATTTTGGCACCTTTCATCATTATTTCGAATACTCATGCATTCCAATGGTTTCTTCCCATCTAATTCACCACCTCCCATCATCAAATAGTATAGCACGGTATTTTATGATAGGATCATGGAAAACCTTATCCATAATTGTTTGTTTTTTCTATTCAGATTATTTTTTAAAAGTATTTTTTATTTAAAAAATATTAAATTAATTATTTTTTAGAAGTTTTTTAATAATTTTAATGTATTGATCTTAAAAAAATAAATTAAAATTGTGCATTGCATTACAAAGCATGCACTTAATCCCTAGAGTATCACATTAGAAAAAAATTATCAATCTGAGCCCGCTTGAGAACGCGGTGGTATAAACTGTGAATTTCTTAAAATTTAAATTTTTTTTGTTAAATTTTTTTATATGTATTTTCATATTATTTTAATGTTCTGATCTCAAAAATAATTTTAAAAAAATAAAAAATATATTATTTTAATACATTTCTAAGTGAAAAACACTTTGAACCGCAACCACAATCCGGCCCTAATCCCTAATACTTGGACAATTTTTAACTGGGTCTTTCTATCCATTTATATTAGCAATTCTGTAAATTTTGTCAAAACCGTGCTGTTTAGTTGCATGGAAGACAGACGCAGGTTAAATGAAAAATATCGGCAGATCCCAACAGAAGGACCTGATAGAGAAATGCCAAAGAGTAAAGGGCCAAATTGATTAGATATTTGTTTTTTGTGACAATATTAAGAATTTGGTACTAATTTAGCGACAAAATTAAGGTTTCTTCTATGAAAATCTTAACGTTCTCGAATTTTAATCGCTGAAAACTAGTAAAAATTGAAGCATCTGTGGCTCGATGGAAAGTGTCAAGATGCAATGTCGATGAAGCTTCCGAGAGAGTGAGCAGAGAGCATTGGGAAGCTGCATATTTCTGTGGAGCAGGCCAGGCCATAGCTTGCTTGCTGTTCCATCATAATTTTGCCCATAAAAGAAGGCTCAAGTCTAGAAGCCAATCCATAAAGGGCATGTATTCAAAGTACAACGATCAGAGAGAGGTAGCAAAACCATGGGAACACGAGAAAAGTTGTTTTAAATTTAAATAAATCACACCGATTCTCTTTAACTTTTCTGCTTTGAATCGTATTTAGCTTTTGACTTGTGCGCAAACCTCACTTGATTATAAATTCCCTTTAATCATCGGTCTCCAAAAAGGTTTCTAGAGTCCTATTTTTTTATTTTATTTTAATTCTAGCCGGAGAAAACTATCCCCAAATTAAGCATATCATCTTTTTTTCTTGTTGGGTTTGAGAGTGAAGTTTCCTTTATTTTATTCTCCTAGCAGCAATAATTTGAAAGAGTAGTAGGAGTTGTGTTTTGAAGTATTTTTATTTAAAAATATATTAAAATAATTTTTTTATATTTATATATTTAAATAATTTAAAAATATAAAAAAAATAATTTAAAAAATAACAAAACAACAATTCACCGCACCATAAAATATACTCTTAGTAGAAATCCACCACAAAAACCCACAAGAGATTTTGCTATCTCTTCTCTCTCTCTTTTTTATGCTAGCAGAAAAACCTAGCTAAATCCTGAAAAGTGTAGCTCAACTGGTCAGATTCTGAACTGTTTTCTAGAGGTCATCAGTTCGAGTGTAGTAAATCTCAGGACCACTAGAGCTTACATGATCATTAACTTTAAGGTCTCAAGGAATTAGTGAAGGTATGCTTAAATTATTTCAGACACCCATAATTTCAAAAAAAAAAAATACATGGTGAATTTCTCAATGAATCATTGGTCGTGGTCCTTTTCATCTCCCTTTCTTCTCTATTTCACATTGAATAAATTTAGATTTAGTTCCTTGTGGATCCATCTATTTTTTTTTCTGTTAATATTCTCTCTATCAATATTCTATCTTTATCTATCTAATTGTTGGATTTTATGTCTTTCGAATAAGAATTTGATAATTACATCTTATGATCTTGAGAAAAAATTGATAGAGAGAGGAGATCTTTCATCAATAGTGCTCGATAATATAGCCCGTTCCTCCATTGATTTATGACAAAGGAAGATTTTTTTTCTAGATAGAAAGTATCCAAAGTTTCAATTTCAATGTAGCCATAGAAATGAGCCACGTCTGTGTGCTCTGCATTACATGTAAACGGATTCAAGTACAATCCTCTTAATGAATCCAAAATCTCCATCTTTTTTTCTCAAGATTTTATACTGTTTCGAGGAAAATCAAGTGTCTCAGAGATGAAATGATCATGTGGGTTGCTGGGGTGAAAAATCTTTTACCCCAGATGAGATTCTGTCTCTTCCTCTACAAGTTTCTGCATGAAGTGATGGATGAAGTACAAACAGCAAAAATAACCAAATTATTTGTCAAAAAGAAAAGGATTAAAGAATTATAGAAGAAAAGGCCAAATGGAACCGCAAAAAGTTGCAACTAAAAGAGATTAATGTGCTCCATGAACATGAAAAAGAAGAAAGAACATCTCATCGATCTTAATCGCATAAAATCAAGCCAAATTCTGCTTCGAAGTTACTTTTTTTTTTTAGATATAATGTGATGAAAGTTATTTTTTAAAGTGATTTTTATTTATAAATATATTAAAATAATATTTTTTATTTTTAAAGATTTATTTTTAATATTATGATATGAAAATAATCTAAGGATATTAAAAAAAATTGAAATAAAAAAATATTTGTTCTCAGAAATATTTTTAAAACAAAAAAAAGGTTATTTTAACGTGTTGTGTTTGTGTCTTTTAACACTTTTTATGCCCCGTCCCCACCACAAAGAATAGACCCAAAAAGAAATATAAAGGAATACAGCTCATGTAAGAACAGAAATGTCACCGTTCACTTGGACAGTAAAACATGAAACAAAAGCTTTTTGATTTTAGAGAGTGGAGCTTTATATGCTAAAACAACATGAAATTGCATTTGTAATGCAACGGGCAGCAGACCATCATATTCATATAATTACTTGAAATTAAAATCAAAGTCCCATTGTTGTTTTTTTTTTTTCCGGCTAAGATTAAATTAAAAACAAGAGCTCAGCCCAAACAGACTGCCTGAGCCTCTAGAACTGTTACTGTTTTGGCATCTACCCAGTCCTCCGAGCAGGCTTTTCTAAGCACTCTCTTCTGCTCTTTAGTCTAAGCACTCGATCCAAAACTAGGCATCTTCATGACCACCTTTGAACCATGTCCTCCATGGAAATTCCCAGGAAGTTCTGTGGCTAGCAGACGCTCTAATGCATGGTTACTACCTCCAGGAAAATCAATTCATGCCAAACTCTCATATTCTTATAATACATGGATTGTTAGTACAATGTTTTTCTCATCAATAACTATCACGTGTGGACCTATCTCCTTAGAAAATGCTAATCATTCACGACAATAACTCTGGAGCAATAACTTTTTTCATCAATAACACAACAATTAATAATTTATTTTTCCAAGTTATTTATAAAAAAATAATTATTCTCCATCATTACTTTACTTTTCACTAGATAAATTTAAGTGATTAAAATGTTTAATTAAATATTTTAAATTACCAAATAAATATAAGTTCATTTAAAAAATCACAAAAGGAGGACATAATTTCTTACAAGAGGAACACATACTTCTTGCACTTTTCATTCTCTTTCTCTTTCTCTTTCCTCTACATTATTCCTCTTATTTTGATTGTAAAATTGTTTTTCGAGAGAGCATGGAACAGCCAAATTCAGTTACCTTGTCAACTATTAGGTAGTGACTAAGTCAACTCTGAGAGATAGTTCAATTGATTAGATTTTAGATTTGTTTTTCAATGATCACGAGTTCGAGTCCCTTTAGAGTTACTAGAGGCTTACATAGTCGTTAACTCCAGAAACCGTCAAATTAGTCGAGGTATACACAAGCTAGCCCGAATACCTACATTAATCTAAAAAAATAGCAGCCAAGTCCAACCACTTCGTCAATTCATCAACTAGTGGTCAAGTACAATCATCCTAGCTAACTCATGAACTAGTCGATGAAAGATCAAGATCCAATTCAAAGCTTTCCTGATTTCATCATTGATAATTTTAAATCAATAAGAAATTAACACATACGTAGAAAGGATACACACACCATCATGGTTAGCCTATAATTGTCCATTGCTCATGTTATCTCAACCAACATAATTATAAGAAGGCTTGATTTACTTGACATCAAACAAAGTGATTGCCAATTCTAAATGGAAATTGACTCCCCATGTGCTATCTATTAATTATGGATCGAGAAATTGGTAACCTAAACAGTAATTAGCAGAAGGGCATCATGGGACCCTTTTTTTCTTTCTGATTTTTAGAACTTTCAAACTTTAGTCAATAGACACGATTAGCTAGTCTTCAAGCATTGAGTGATGGAACCAAGTAATTGGGTGTTCATCAAGTATTTAAGTACTTATGAATATAATAGTAGTTGATGATCCTTTTTTTTTTTTATGGTGAGTATGTTTCTGCTTTTAAATTGTATTAAATTAATGATTTTTTAATTAAATTTTTAATGATTTTGATATCTTAATATTAAAAATATATTTAAAAAAACATTAACTTAATATATTCTTCAATTAAAAAATATTTTTAAAAAGTATTATATACTACAGTACCAAAAGTCTGTTTGTTTTTGCGTTTCAAAATAATTTTTTTTATGTATTTAAGTTGTTTTGATTTATTGGTGTTAAAAATAAATTTTAAAAAATAAATATTATTTTAATATATTTACAAATAAAAAAATACTTCAAAAAAAAATATCAATGATACCGAAATCTAAATTGTTAGCCACTGCTTTTTTGTTTTTTTTTGGCTAAGAAGAAAGAAAACAATAAGAGACAGTAGAATGGCCCATCATCAACTGGCAAACAGGACACCAACAGTGCTGTGCACTGCCAAAAAACAAAGTAACGACTGTGCAACACCGATTCCTCTCTCATGGTTTCCCCTGAAATTAACTAGAAGCTAGACTTTTGTGTTAGAAATCCAGTTGACATTTATGACAATGAACGAAAGCATGAAAAACGGTCATGGGGTTTTGAATCCAAGATCAACTATTCTCATGAAACAGAGAAATAATAATAATCAAAATCCGTACTGGTTCAGATCTGGAATAGAACTTCACTAGAAAAAGTTTGTGACATGTCTAGTGTGAAAGCATCCCTGAAAAACATGGCCGATTTTGTGTCTTGTTCATTGGATTTTCTACCCTGCTTTTTTCTTACATCAAATGAACATTACAAGATGCATAGGTGCAATAATTGGAGGCTAGCGGGGATGTTTTTTTTTGTATTTTAAAAGAATTAATTTTTTTTTATGTATTTATATGTATTTAAATTAAGTTTTTTATGTATTTTTAGATAATTTTAATATGCTGATATTAAAAATAATTTTAAAAAATAAAATTATTTTGATGCATTTCCAAGTAAAAAATATTTTAAAAAACAAGCACTACTATACTTCTAAAAACCGTAGAATCACCTTCTTCAAGCTTATCTTATGGGTATTTGTTTCTCCAGGCCAGCTAGTTTTTCTCTTCTTTTCCATTGTTTCAAAAAAATAAACCTAAAACCGCAAAAACACTGCAAAATCAAACACATACCACAAGTTTTGCACATCACTGGCATGGACCATGTTAGCCTAAATCAGCCTAGATGAAGAGGCGTGGGTGGCATCCGAGTGGCTAGGTTTTAGATTACCTCTTTGGGTAAATTTTAATGTGCGCAAGTCACTGATTGGATGTAGCTATTGGGCTACAACCTATAGGTCTCTTGATCCTAGACCCAACCCATATGGATTTGGCTGCATCCTCTTTCAAGTTTCAAGCATTAAAGATGTAGCTAGCAATTATGGGAGAATTTGAATATATAATTGTGAAATAGGAGATATTTTGAATGTCACTTCATTGCAAATTTCTGTTGATGATAGATTCCCAGACTTTTGCATGTAGTGGTTGAGATGAGCTTGGACTTTGCGGTAGTAATAATTATTTTAAATTTATTTTTTATATCAACATATTAAAATAATTCAAAATCATAAAAATTCAATTTGAAATAAAAAAATATTTCAAAAACGTTTTTTAAACATAAAAACAAATACACTTTGAAGAATGTAATGATTTTTTTTTAGACTTCCATATTTGGGTAATATGGATATGAAGCAGACAATAAAAATTATATGATTTGGTGTGGTGTGCTTGATGTTGTTGTTGCTTTTGCAATACCAATACAATTTGGTGTCTGCAATGGCTTTAATTTTTGCGATAGTGAAAACTGAAGAGTACATTGGGATTAATGAGATGTTATGGAGAACGGTGCAGTTGATTTTTAAAGTTTTTTGTTTTCCTAGAAAATGTATTTAAAATAATATTTTTATTTTAAAGTTTTCCTAGAAAATGTATTTAAAATAATATTTTTATTTTAAATTTTTTATTTTAAATTATTTTTGATACCAATAATTAAAAAACATAAAAATTTAATTTAAATATAAAAAATTTAATTTTTTATTTTAAAATACAGCAAAACAACAATGCCGAACACCATCTAAATTTGTCATTTTGTACAAGACCAGTACACATTGTATTAAATTTTCATTGAAAAAACAAATACAATAATTAAACTGTATTTTATCAAAAAAATATTTGTAAAATGTAAATATTCATACGCACATGTAAGGTAAAGTGGTTGAATTGTCAAATATTTAAACCCGATAAAATATATGTTGATCATTATATTACTATACTTGGTCAGGTCGATTCAAAATCTAGTTAACCCTTCTCCTAACTCATTTTAGGTATAAAAAAATCAATTCAAAATTAATTTATTTTTACTATTTGGCAAGTTAATTGGTAAAAAAAACCCGACTGCCTTTTAAAATAACATCGTTTATATACAGAGTAAATCCTATTGATGTCCTATTTTATGCCTAACAAACTAGACCTACCCTTTTCTTTTCGGTCCAATTTTATATACTGTACTCACACTGGCTCGAAGAAAAAAATATATGCATGAAAGCCATGGGCCTTTGAAGAGGGAGAAAAAGGACACCATGAGTCATAAGCCCCGTTCTGTTGGTCCACAGACTAATATGAACCGAGTGAATAACTGTAGAACATTCGGCCTAGTTACTTCGGCATCAGGTCAAGGCTCCACACGCGTCTCAGCCCTCCCTGCGCAAGGCACAGAGAGACTCGATGCACGAAGAGACCCCGTTTCCAGGGCTGCATTTCTGCAGAATTGGGCCCGGGGACTTTCCTGGGTCTCGTAACGACCCATTCACTCCGACTCACGGTGGATTGGCGAGTGGAATATTCTCCAGTGAATATAAACGTTTATGTTGCTTTATATCCATCCGATGTGGGATACTGCATAGGGACGAAAGCCTTACTCTGTTCCCTTGCTTTGTTCCAGAGAGAGAGAGAGAGAGAGTTTCCTTTTCCTTTTAAAGTTTAAACCTCTCTTCACTCGATCACTCTCTGACCCTAACCCACTCCCTCAACAGTGCGATTCTCTCTTCTCTCTCCCTCTTTTCTCTGTATCTAACAATATGAACCGATTTTGATTTTTTTTTTTGATATTTTGGCATGGGCATCGAAATATTTTTTGAGAGAATTTGGAATTTATTAGGGTTTTAATACATTTATTTCTCTGGACAGATTGTGCGATTCTTCATTCCTTCTCTGTTTAATTTACTTTAGTAATTTTCTTTTTAAATTCATAAAAAATAATAATGTGTTTTTTTTAAGAGTTTGTGATTAAATTTGTGTGTGACTAACATGTAGTCTACCATGTGTTCGATTTTATGCCTCACAAACGTTTTCTTTTCTTCAATGCTTAATGTCTTTTGTCATGAGAAATGATTGATCGTAAGCTTTGAATTGGACATGGAGAAGGCATGAAATTAATGTTTTGTTCTTTGTATTTGACATTATTTTTTTTGCTTTTTGGGAAACTTGGAGGGGTCTTTGAGGTTGACCATTAATGTTGTGATTGATGGTAGCAGGGAGGAAAGCACAGGCATTTTTCGATGGAAAAAGGTGGGCGGGTGTCAAGTAACCTGGCGATTGACAATATGTATGCTAGAAATTTGAAGAAGAGTCAGCTTGGAGGTGTAATATTTGTTTGTACGAACAATACGATAAGAGAGTGCTTATCCAAACAACTCTTTGGTCAGTTCTCTGCATTTGTTTGATTACCTTGTTTGTTTTATAGTACCTCTTAGATGTTCTTATTACTATTTGGTAAGATCATGCTTTAGTAATGTAACTGGTAATGAATTCATGCATGTCGAATTCACTATGTTATGAAATATTTTTTAATGCGAGGATTCTGGTGTTTATCTTGGCCCCTGTGCTCATAAATAGTGAAGCATCGGAGGAGAACAATGAGCATTTTTATAAAATATAATATTTATTGAGAAGCATGTTAAAGGGTGGTAGATTATTAGGCTCACATTTGTATCCCAGGAATCATAAAATTTTTCTTTCAATTTGAACAGGTTTACCGGGTCAGCATTTTTCTTATGTAAAGAATGTTGATCCCGGCCTGCCTCTCTTCCTATTCAACTATAGTGACAGGAAACTTTATGGGATATATGAGGCTGCTAGCTCTGGCCAAATGAACATAAACCCGTATGGCTGGACCAGTGATGGTGCACAAAGAACACCATATCCTTCCCAGGTATTAATTGAAGGTTTGTCTTAAATACTCAGATTTTTTTAGTCATTAAGGTTATATGGAGAAGACTTTGCATTATAATCAAGAATACTGTTCTTCTGAAATTATGGTTTGGTCAACAAGGTTCAAATTCACGTGCGGCTGCAATGTCAACCACTGCGTGAAGAACAATTTAAACCGATTATTGCAGATAACTACTACAATCATAATCATTTCTGGTTTGAGCTTGACCATGTTCAAACCAGTAAGCTGATGTCCTTATTAGCATCTTTAGCTGTTTCCCCTGGCACCTGTGTACTGACACAGAAGATAGAGAAGTGGAGAAACATGTTCCAACCTGGTCCCTTGTCTAAATCAAGAGAGGAAGATGAAGGAGACAACTTGCCTGCTTCAGAAATTGACCACACTGATAATTCAAGTACAAAATCAGATTCTACACACATTGCTTCTTCAGATGTAGATAATCAACCAGTGAAAGATCAGTTGGGTGTGACAGCAGTGGAACAAGAAGAGAAAGAGCTAATATTCAAGAAGCTGCAAGAATTGGCTCTCAGATCTGAACCTCAAGCCTCTTCTGTGAGGGATGGCACAGAAGATTCTCCTCCTTTACATGATATGCACTTGGAGGAGAAGGCTTCTGCAGAGGCGCAGATGGGTTCAGAGGAAAAGAATGATGTCAATCCTTGTACATTTTGTCAATCTACCATTGCTCAGGTGGAGTTTTTCTGTTATTTATTCATCTTAATCGTGTCATGGATGACAACACTTTATTCAGTGATAGTCATTTCTCTCTCATGCTGTTTTTGTTCTGTCTATATTTGTAGTTGGCTAAAGGGATGGAAGAGCTTAAGGCTTTTAGAACAGAACAAACTCTGAAGATGGGTTATTTAGAACAGAAGCTGGTATTGTTTAAGTGCCTCAAGACTTCTGTTTTTGTAGTTGCTATGTTCTAGATGTTGAAATGCCTTTTTTTATTTAACTTCAGGCAGATTGAAGTTTGCCATGCCAATTGGTAAGTAATTGGACATCCTGTGGGATTGAACTGGCTACAATATTTTTGTTGAGTGATTGAAGGGACTGGTCTTTAACTGGTAATGGCCTTTGTTATTTGTAGGAACAAAATTTACTTTGCAATTCCGTAACTGTTGTATATAACTATATTAGGTGGATTGATGTTTGGCAACGAATTCTAGGGAAAAAAAGGTTGATATGAAATTGAATATTTCCATAGAGGCTAAACTAGAAATGCTGAAATTAGAGGCAATTTGGTATTGCTTGTTAGAGAAAAAGAGACCCACTGCAATCGATTACATGCACCTAAATAACTATTTGTAGAGTAAAAAAAATTTGTATAAGAGTAGATTAGAAATTGGATACATAATTTTAGTCTAGTTTCCTGGAGGAGGGCTTCAGCTTGGCAGATGATATACCCAAGACAATCTCCATGTACTGTTGCTCTATAATTAGAGTCCTTAAACTGATCAAAGATTTGAACATGTGGCATGTTTGTCTCATTTCTACTTTACTTTATGGACTTCATCATAGATTTGCATCTGTTTCTGCGACGTTAAATATTCAAATTTAGGTCTCTATGATATTTTCCCCTGCCATAAACTCTGCATCTCATCCTTAGAAAATCTGCTTTAGCTTATGGCACAATGTTCATGGATACCAGTCCATGCTTGTATTTGTCCCTTTACATTTATATGCTGTGTATTTTTTATGACTGGCTTTCTGGATGGCATTTCAGGTTGAGGCTGAAGAACAAATTCAACAGTTGAAAGATCGGTGTATGATGTTGGAATCCATGTCTAATCCTTCCAAGGCAGACATTGATGAAACAGTCAATAATTTGTTTGACGAGGAGCAATTGGATCCTACTGATGCCATCCATCTGATGGGGGGATATGATGGTGAATCGTGGTTGTCGACTTTCAGTTTATATTTTCCCTCTCAAGATGTAGTGAAATCTTTGAGGCCCATGAGCTCTGTCCGGTCATATGCTTCAGTTGTACAGTTTCATGAAGAGCTTTATGTATTTGGTGGTGGGAATGGCCAGTTGTGGTATGACACGGGTATGAGCTCTGTTACTGTTTCTTAATTTTTGTTTTTTACTAAAACTTGTTTTTCTCTTAACATTTTTTTTTTCATGTCATATGAAGTTGAATCATACAATCCAGCAAATGATCAATGGACCCCTCGCCCATCGTTGACTGGGAAGAAAGGGAGTTTGGCTGGGGCTACTTTAAATGACAAAATATTTGCCATGGGTGGTGGAAATGGGGTTGAATGCTTTGCAGATGTTGAAATGCTTGTTTTAGATATTGGAAAGTGGATCCCAACAAGGTCGCTGCTACAGAAGGTAGAAGTCACTGCTTGTCTTGCTTTATATTTTCTATTGGTGGATCTTCTTGGATTGATTTGAAGTTCCAAAGGTTTTAGAACTTGGCAGTTATACCCTTAGTCAAGGATGAAGTTTGTGATAGCAGGTTCATTTGCTTGTGATTTCCCATGTGCCTCTTACATAGTTGTATTTAGTTTTTCTTTTTTTGGCTTTTCCTTTCAAGTCTGCTTTTCATGACCTCGAGTAACTCTTTCATTGGATTTGATATGTTTGGATAACCTGATTAAAGGCTGTTCTACTGTTTCCTTGTTTTGTTCCAGCGATTTGCTCTTGCAGCTGTGGAACTCAATGGTGTACTTTATGCAACTGGTGGATTTGATGGGAGTGATTATTCAAAGTATTGTAACATGCCATTCCTTTTTGTTTCATCACTAGTCTTATGTTCTATGCTAGCAACTTCACTCAAATTTATGATGCATGTAATACTTGCATGAATACCTGCAAACACACATGCAAGCGAGCACATTTATGTGCATAAATGATTGAGATGAGATTGAGGATATGGGAGTTGAGGATGTCTGCTGTTTCTGACAATAGTTTCCCGAGTTAATACTCACATAGAGGTGGAGCCTGCTTGAAGTTTAATTTTTTTGCTTTGTAGTTCCTTTTCAACTAGATAATCTTGCCTCAGGAGCCTGTAGTTTACAGATTTTTTACTCTGTCTTGAAGGGAAATTGTGGGTGTTTAATCTGCTAGGAACATTTTGGAAATAGGCCCTTCACATAAAAAAATCCATTATAATGGCTGACTACCTTTTATTCTTTCAGGACTGCTGAAAGATTTGATCCCAGAGAACATTCTTGGAGCAGAATTGCAAGCATGAATGCAAAGAGGGGCTGCCATTCATTGGTTGTTTTGAATGAAAAACTGTAAGTTTTCATTTCTTACTATGTTAAAGGCAGCAGTTTGTGTAATATATTAATGAGCTTGCAAATAGTAGTCCTACCCAAATTAAAAATTTGGTGTTTAAATATATTGAGTTTCACCATCCCAGCAGGGAAGTAATCCTCCTTAATTAGGTCGCAGAGAAGAGACCCAAATTTTCGATAATTAGAGATGTAAAACAATGGTTGCACCATTCCAGCTGCTTTTAGGCGGCTATTTTCTCATTGGTTTGAATTATGCTACTTGATGAATTTCACCATCTGTGGTTTTTTAGTATCTGCTTCAGGATGCATGCATGCTATTAATTATGGAAAATTCCCTTTTTAGATATGCTTTGGGTGGTTATGATGGAAGCACAATGGTTTCAAGCACAGAAATATTTGATCCTCGTCTTGACTCGTGGATCCCTGGGGAACCCATGAACAAGCCTAGAGGCTATGCCGCCGCCGCCGCCATTAAGGAATCGATATATGTTGTTGGAGGGCTGGAATCTGATGAGAACATGATAGATACCGTATGCTACCTTCTGCAAATATCTCCACGTTACCTTCCACATTACTTTGTCTTTTCACATATTTATTTTAACCCCCTACGAAATGGCAGGTTGAACATTTCAAGCAGGGTCAGGGATGGCAAGAAAAGAAGTCCAGGGCCATCAAGAAAAGATGCTTTTTGTCTGCTATTGCTTTGTAAATCATGGAAATGGTTGATAATCTTTTTGAGAGTTAAGAAATTGGTATGATGATTGGTCATTAGAAGCCAAAAGTGTTTTGTTTTTTTTAGATCAGGACGTGGGATGCAAGCAACAGGCAATATAGAATTTGTTCAAGTATGTAAAAAACAGTAATCCCGTCATCAAATAGATCATCAAGGGAAATACCACGAACAATGGCAGTTGTCTCGGTCACTTTCTGAGCATTTTGTGCTTGATCTTGAATTCTGTTTGCAAAGATGGGATCGTGACTGCAGTTCTCCTTTCATCAGTTTGTTGATATGAACCTTCAATCTTCTTTTCTTGCTAGATGTTAGAATTGAATTAGAAGGGAATCTCTCTCTCTCTCTCTGATAATCATATTTTTTTCATTACAGAAGAAGAATGAAATCATAGAAAAGGGAAAATGGACTGGGGAAATGATCTCAACGATTGTTTGTAATTTTATGGCTATGGCTCGTTTGGTAACCCTATGAATGAGATAGGTCCATGCAAAGCTCAAGAAATGGAGCCTCTTCGGCTTTTGCATGTGTAAGCATATGTAAAAAGTAAATAAATTAAGAAACAAACTTTATACTGCATCAAATACGTTTCTGATATCCAAAACATTTCTTTTTATAAATATAATTTGTGGGCTCAAAAGGAGGGGATAGGAACACGAAATAATATTGTTTTAGCGTCTAGACTGCCACAGATATCAACTCCTTTCGGCCTTTTCTTGTTTTGCATGTGACTATTGTATAAAACACAGGTTTCGATTTCTGGAGGGGTCCCAATCCAAAAGGGGCTAGACTCTCCTGAACAAGTGGAAGGGACTGAACAAGACATATGAAGTCTGAACATGCTGGGGTTGTATCTTAAAATGCCCATCGTGATACCCGCTCATTAATTTAATTTCTGGACTGTTTGAATCAACCGGGTTAACCTGACATATCACATGAGTTTTACCACACTAACTAATTGCAACCCTGTTTTTTTCTGTGTAAACCCTGGTCAAGATTGTGGGTTAACCCATCAGGCCGACCGAGTTTTACACCAATGCATTTAACAACAATCCTTGAATTGAAACAGTGGTGAACCTCTGATTAAACAGGACAGGTCCATGGATTTGACCAGCCCAGGCTTAAAAGAATCTTTCAGGTCCATGCAGTGGTGAAGGATTATGAGAGAAGGTCAAAAGGCTCGTCAAGGAACACAAAAAGGGTGCAAGAATTTTTGTTTTTTAACAAAGCCAACAACAATCCATGCTGCAAGTGAGATTAATGTTCCTGATAATTTCCTCCATTTTGACCTCACCATTGGCTGCGCAATGGTTATGGTTAGTTTCCTCATCTGCGAGGACATGGAAAATCTGCCTACTATGATTCAAACTCACATCAATTCACAGGTTAACACAGCCACAAACATAAGATGTATATGATTGTATCCTTAACAAGGTACACTACTATATGATTTTGATTTTCAACCGTGGAATCAGTATCCAATTATTTCATTTGGTGATAATGTAATTCAACCGACTCAACCCGCTTTTTAAAGTTCTTTTCAAGGTGTTTTCAACATAAAAAAATATCAAATTAATAGTGTTTTTCAATGATTTTGATATTCTAATATTAAAAATAAATAAAAAAATAAATTATATAAAAAAATCATTTCAATGCATTTTTAATTAAAAAAAAAACCCTTCCACCATATTACCAAATACATAAATCTAATAAGAAACTAGAAACGTGATTTCAAGAATTTGACATTAAGAGCAATAAGACCCATCATTACAAACTGCAATTGTTCATACATTAAAGACCAATGAAGGTTCATTAACATCAGCATAGCAGATGTTACCGCTGTATTAACATCAAAACCAACAAATTTCAAGAAAATACACAGAACGAACATAAAAATCAATTGTAAATCTGCAACGATATCACCAGAGGAATTCAGGCACCGAATTAACTTAATTTTGTGGGGCTCTTTGTTCTTGTTGATACTTAAAATTAAATTTATCTGGAGCCTACTGTATTTAATCGACCTCTGAGTTCCGATTTCAAGGACCTGTCAAATGATTCAAACTTTAAGAAGTTAGAGAGGCACATGCGGTTAGGAGCTAAAAATGCAACAATTGCTTTCAACGTTAGTGCATGGCTGGTTCCTTTCTTTAGCTGTAGAACTCATTTACAAAAGTATGTGTACAGCATAAGCATAATTTCAAAAAACAAAAATGTTATAACAAGACAGAATATATACCTTTGAAAAAAGAAATTCAGAATTTTGAGGGCCTGAAAGCATACCATTAAGAATGAGTACTATCAGCAATATCCAGAATCTTCCAGGGTTTACAACATACCTCTTACATCCATGAAAAGACCTTCAACAACTTTATCCCAAGTAACGCAACCTAGAAAACTAATTAAGGAAACAGCAATAAAGACAGAAAGGCTTAAGGTTTAAAATTGTCCACCACATAACTTTCACAAGTGTCCAACACATAACTTTCATAAGACAACCCAGCATTGGACATCAGCAGGCACCAGCGCATGATCCACAGGGAAAACCATCCACTTCTGTAATTTTACACGCATAGTTTTGAAAGTGTAGCAGTGGTCAGAGCTTTTACAAATCAACCAAGAGGGGAAGATTGACATCAAGATAATCTGATGTGAAGAAAAACGAGGTTCTCCACACTATCCTTGTTCATGCATACTTATCAAAAGAATATCTAGACCATTTTCCCATATATAAGAGTCTGGTTCGTACCATCACAATGATTATGAGATAAAAACAAGGTCTATGATCAACTGATGAATCCAGCTTCCAGCAAACAGAGGACAAATGCAATGAGGATCTGTGACATATGAAATATCAAAAAGCCATTCAGTCCCTCCGAACCAAGCACAAATGAACTTCTTTTTCCTGGCAAAGATAAACCAATTTGCGTTTTGGACCTCCACAGTGTTTCACTAAGTGACAATCCTCAAGAGCACATTCCATGCCTATACTAATCCATGATGAGAATGAACGAGCTTTTGGAGTTCTGTAAAAGGGTGCCATAAATGTAAATTTCTTGACCTCATTGCAGCCTCCTAATATGTTCGAATCTAAGAAGACAAATTGAGTTGACTCCTGACTCATTCTTATCGTAAGCCACAACCTATTCTCACTACTGACATTGTATAAAGTAATATCCAGAGGTATAGCCACAGGTAGTCCAGAGACAAAAGGAAGAGGATTTTCAGAATCATTACCAGGAACATCCAGTTCTGCATTTATATGCCTTACTCTTGGGCATAAACTAAACTGCTTAAGGGTGAAGAAATCAACTAAGTTTGTAATCAGGAAGAGACTGCATGAGATACCAGCTTTAGAAGACTCAATCTCATGCACTGTTTTCTTAGCGTCCATTAAAATATTGGATGGTTCCATGGGTCCTTTATCATTGAGAATCTCTATATGTGAAATTATAGCAGACAATTTTTTCAATGTAGTAGGAGAGCAGCAGATTTCAACTTTGGATAACCTTAACATACAGGCCACAACTATAAGCTCCAACACATACAACTCCTCTTCCTTGGAAAACCCTATATATCTATACCTCAGTTCTCTGAGCCTCACGTCTAGTTTCCCAAATAGATATTCCAGTCCTCCTGTTTCATCGGACCTTATCTTCCATACAACGTGCTCCCATATCTTAGCAAACAGTTTCATTACCTGGAGGTATTGCATCGTAAATGCCAATATACCAGCAGATTCAAGCGATGCAGAGGTTAACACTGCCAATTCTCTCTTGCAATCCCTGCATGAGCAAAAAATTAGTATAAAACATTACAGGGGCATTAAATACAGCAAGGAAAATTTACATATAATTAAAGTACAACCTCAGAGCTCTCACTGCTACATTGGTGCACCTTGATTGTACCAAAAGCCAGGCATCTCTGACCCTTGCAAGGATAAGGTTCACAGATTTCATGACTTCGTCAAGCTCGTCTGCCTGGCATTCTACAATTGAAGTTGCTAAATCCTCTAATTCACATGATATCACAGGCTGAACTTTGGAAGTTTCATTGCCAGTTTGTAGCATGGGCACCCCAACGGGATTATTGACATCCTTTCTGCTATGAGTTAAAACAGCATCATCAACAACTGGCAATAATGACGACTCCTCCACTTCTGTGCCACGAGTGGAGGATCTACTGCACCGAGACAAATATGCCAAAAGTGTATCTTGGTCTACAACTTCTCTCAAAGCAGAAGAGATCCTCCCTAGCAGGGTTACTGCATAAGAAAATAATCTAGGTGGAATGTTTTGACCATTCTGATTTTGTGAGAGTGGAGCTGAGATGGCAAGTACAAGAAACGCAGCTACTCTTGCACTATCCAAGACCAATTTTCCCTCCAAAACTGGCTCTATCTGGATTCAAAGAAAGTGAACAATAAAACTCTATAAAGCAGATACTAGTATGAAAACATAATAATGTACAGTAGTATCCATTGATGAAAACAAAATGATTTTAGATATTGGATAATTATTAACAGAGATACAAGGGGAAGAAGAAGAAGAAAACGAGTCAACTCAACAAAGGATTCTTCTTCTTCTTCTTCTATTTAAAGTTGAAAGTGGTCATAAATGTTGCATTGACAGCAAAACAAAGAGAAAAATAGGCATTGCCATGAACATGAAAAAAAATAAACCATGGGTTGTGGGGAAAAAAAAACCTATATACCATAGAAATTCAATTATGGGGACTGATAAGTGCGTGATCAAGAATGTATAGTCCAATTAATCATGCTAACCTCTTGAGAAACTTCCTTGACAACACGAGCAGCAAAGTTCCCATGGCTTCGACCCATAAAAAACAAAACAGAGAAGACATCAGCTTCATCCTAGAAGAAAGGAAATTTCCAACATGTTAAATTAAAGAAACAGATCAAGAATCACATTTTCATATTCGGAGATGCATAAGATTTTTTTTCTTTTAAGGACATCTCGCAAGATTGCTTGTTTCTTTCTTTCCCCCCTAACCTCTTGTGGTTGGAAGGGATGGAGGCAGGGAGGATTGTAACAAAAAGAAAAGTAAAGTGAGGAACAGCTAACCTTTGTATATCTCTCCAAGTTCTGAAGGAGGCCATGAATAGATGATCTAAATAATTTAAAATCGGACAGCTTCACCAATTTAAAAATTTTTCTTGCGATTGATCTTATTAGATCACAGTTATCAAGTAGAGAGCCCAGAAACTGCAAAATCAAGCAACACTTGCATTATAGGCAACCACACTTGTGATTAAAAAAAATCTGAGCAAGTCATAGCATTCAAATATATATAATTGGTTTAAAAAATAAACCAAAAAAAATATAAAGTGAAACATAGTGTGATATAGGAGAAAAAAAAAATAAAAGGAGCCAATCCCAAAGCTAATGATTTGTGTGTAATACATTCATACATGCATGCACATATATGTAAACAAGCTAACACCCATGTGCGTGCTGTGGGAGGAGGGTGAATCATGGGCATGCTGTGTGAGAGAGAGATATAAAGGAGTTTTTTGGGAGCATCTACAAAAGAAATGTCACAAATGAACATTTAAACAGCCAGTATCACCATGTCACTAGAAAGACTTCTTATCCTCATCAAAGTGGACTGAAGGTGTTGAGCATCTAAATATTCTACCAAATGCAATATTTATTCGGGATTTGTAAAGAAGGATTGGAAAACTTACCATGTGCATGTGTATCTCTTGCACATGCAGACACTCAAAGGTTGCCATGTGATGCAGTGTTTCTAAAGCTTCTAACCTTACAGCCATTGAATCATCATTCAACATGTCCATCAACAAGCTTAAGGACCGACGAGCAAACTCAGCATAGAGGATAGTGTGAATGCGCAAAGAGTTACAAGCAGATTTTCGCACCTTCAAGCAAGCACAAAGTGTCATAATCATAGTAGTCAGGTATTTGGGAAACACAACTTGGGCTGCTGACATTAAATATGAAATAAAAAAGGGGGGTCCATTATGGTAAACTCCACAGTATTTTTAAATCCCAACCATCTTCTACACCTATACATGCATGAATAGAGAGAACATATGAAGGATCCAATCAGTTTTAAAAGTATATCGCTTTGGCAAGGACAATTGTTGTGAACCATAAATAATAACTATTCGATCCAGAAAAAGAAAAAGAAAAGAAAAGGGTATTACTCTCTCAAAGATGTATCATATTATGCACAACTATAAGATTCAGTGCAACAAAATGTTCCACCCAAGTTACCTCATGGAATTCATCCTCAAGCCCATGCACAAAAGCTCCAGCATAACTAGATGCCAAAATCTCAAACCTTTCTGCTGTACACTGACCATGAGAGTTCTTCTCTTTCATGATTGCTAGGACTTTTTTTGATATAGTTTGCAATAAAATGTCCTCAGACACCAACTTTATCTTGCCAAGAGCATTAAAAGCTTCCACCCTGACCTCCACACTCATATCTCTTACCATAGAACAGAGCTGCGAGCACATTCATAATATATTTAAGAGTGGAAAAAAACTTACTATTAATTATTCATAGACACAAATAGATGCCATTGCAGTCAAAACAGGCAGCAGGAGTATTCACATATATGAAAAAAGCAGTTTACACCCTACCAAGAAATAAAAATTGTTAGTGTAAATTACATAAAACTCTTAAATTAAGCTCAGGTTTCCATGTCGTATCCTGTATTTTCATAACATCTATTTCAGCAGCATTAAAATCTGCTATCATATAGGTGATTATTTTAACCCCACATTGTACATTTGTTTAAAAATCTGTCTTTTCACTGAAAAATTCATTAGACCCTACATTCAAATAAACCCAACAAAGCAATTAAACCAAAAATTCTGTACAGGTTGTACGAGCAACCATCAACTTCCCAAAAATCCTCAGAAGAAAAAACAGGCAGCACAACAATGTTGATAAAAATACCTGCACAAATACTTGATTTGACCAATCTATTTTATCATTCTCTTCCTTTGCTGCTATAAGCATTTGCCCCCATTCACTTACCTGCATTCACAGCAGTGAATTTTTTTTCCGAATATTCACAACAATAAATTAGTTAAATCTTAAGTGATTATTTTTTTACCATGCTTTAATTAAACACGGTAAATCAGAAAAAAATTAAAGGATCGGTTTTCTTTTTTACCACGCGGATTGCAGCAGAGCGTACTGAATGCTCATTATCTTGTAGAAGCTCAACAGCACGGAAATAACAACCTTCAATCACACTGATATCTTCAAAAACATTGCCACTTTTGCACAACCCTAGCAATCCATCCAAAGAAGCCTTTCTCACATATGGGTAAGGATCTTCCGTAAACCCTAAAAACATAGTAAACAGCACGTGCATCCCTATGCCTAACCTCTCTCCATTTCTGAGCAGCCGCAATCGAGCGGAAGTTGAAGTGGCAGCAAAACACAGGGACATAAATAACTGATCATCGATTTTGTTGTGATCAGAATTGGCAATCGAAGCGAGTGAAGTGAGTGACTCGGTGGCAATTTGAATTGACTCTGTAAAGAGGAGCGAGCTATAGTGGATTGTGTTGAGGATTTGAGAGGAGAGGTGAGTGCGGTGTGAAGCAAGGTCAGTGAGGAGTTTGAGGATGTGGTGGTGAGTTGTGAGTGAGTTGGTGCGGAGTTGGAGAGAGCAAGTCAGGGTTTCGAGGATTGAATAGATCGTGGAATCAGAGGTGTTAGGGTTGATTATTAGAGAGCGAAGAGAAGCTAGGGCTTGTAGAGAGAGAGGATTATTGTTGTCATTGAGAGATTGCAGGCATGTGTGAAGCAACTGATGCTCCATTGAAGAGCAGCGAGCGTGGTTCTTTTGGACTGGGGGAGCAGAAGATGAAGAGAGATGAAAGCACACTGTTTTGTTGTGTGATTCAAATTCGTGTATAGAGGCAATAAGTTGACAGTAAAATCCGGAATAGCACCTTGCAAGCTACAATTTATGAGATTTCTACCTTGTCAAAGAGAATTTCAAATTAAAAAAAAAAAAGAGGAAACATCAGCACTTTTTTTATGTATATTTATGCAACAAAAGTTTGTCATTTGATTCGTGTTTATATAAACACAAAAACAAAGCCCTTAAGCATCCCAATCACATGAGTAAAACATGAGTTCATGAATATGAATAATAAGTTATTTTTTAAATTATAAATCCAAGAGTAAATCTTCAGAAAGCCTGCAGAGATTGCTTCACGTGTTCTCAATCAAGGGAAACATTGCGTATGGATCACAGGAATAAGTAGAGACAGTAGAACAACCAGCATGGCTGCAATCAAGGGAAATATTGTGTATGGATCGCAAAAAACACACACCAATTGCTACAGAAACACTAAGGGTACTAGAGAGTCATCAACACGCCGGGAAAGGGTTCTAAATTCAGTTCTTAGTGTTGCACCAAACAATAATGTACAAATTGATGTTGCCATGGACAATGGAAAGAACCTAACCATCCCAGTCACGAAACTTCTTTAGTACATAAGAAGAGATGTTTTTAATAAAAAGTTCTAAGTTTCCCTACCATCAACTCTACTAGCCTGTAGTTGAAAGACTGCTTACTTGCAAGCCCCACCAAACAAAAATCATGAATCTGATTGTGTTTCTACTTCAATAAAAATGATCTGGGAAATTGTTAGAGGGTTGCTGGGCTGAAACTAAGCAATGGCATGACAAGATTGAAGCAACCAATATATAAGCAAATTGTAAGATTTTTGTGGCGGAGATGGATTATAAGTTGATAACCCAACGATAAGTTTTTTGTTTTTAATATAGAAAGAAATAATAAACATCAAGTTTAAAAGTGTAATCGTCGAGTAGTAGAAGAGAAGAGAGTTGAGTAGAGTACCTCCAGCAAAAGCTAGTGAGTGTGCCTCGCTGCCAAATGAAAGCCGCCGCCACACCGCCGACCAGCCAAGTCCGGCCACTAAACCACCCAGCCCGAACACCCTAACACCAAGCCCAGCCACTAAACCACCCGAACACCATGACCTAGACCACCACCATCTCGTAGCTCAAGTACCCAACCCAAACAGCTCCAACACAGAACCACCACAGCAGCAGTCGTGAAACAGCCTCTGTGGATGCTTTGACAGACACCCATCGTATAGAATTCTAATGATAGATCCTTAAACCCAAAAGCATAAGTATGTTTTAGTCCCTATAGTTTATAATTTCAGAAACAAGTGCTTAAAGACCAAAAGCATAAGTATAGTTTAGTCCCTATATCCTATAGTATCACAAACAAGTGCATAAATAGACACCGATCGAGTAGATTCCTTAAACCAAAACGCATAACTATATTTTAGTCCCCAAAGTTTATAGTTTAGTTATATGATATTTTTAATTTTTAAACCAAAAAAATTGAAAATTGTTATAAATAAACAGTATTTAATTTAATATTTTTTATCCACTTAGTGTCACCTATTCATAAATTATTAACGATTTAAAGCAAGATATTTTGTTTTTTAATATATTACTAGTTGCTTGCTCTTGCATTGCATGGACAATTAACTATTTATATAAAAAGAAATTTGTTGAAATATTGAGATTTCATTTTTTTCTCGTCTAATATTAATTTTCATTTTGCATTAATTTTCACTTTAAAACTCAAGAAAAAGTCATTTGATTCTGATAATTGTACAAACCCTCTTTTTTTTTTTTTTGTTATAATCATATTGAAGGGTAAATTACAATAATTTTATTGAAGTACCATGAAACTTTAAATTTTTTTTTATAAAAGTTGGAAGATTTGACAACCTTCCTTTTATACCAAAAATGTCATGAATTACTAATCAGAAAAGATGGTTAAATTAGAAAAAAAAATTAAAAATTAGACATAGAATATTAAAAAAGAAACTTAGAACAAAATGGACAAAGCTAAATAATAACACTAATATTATTCACGTGCTAAAAAATTACCACCCCATATTTTATATAATTATTTCTCTAATTTCGTAGTTTTTATTTTAGAAAACCTTTTTTTAATCATAATTAAAGGCATTTTAGATACAAATGAGTTTCCCTTTGTAACATTTTCTTCAACATTGAAAGGGTTTTTATTTATTTATCAAATTCTAAGAATCTTAAATTGTCTGCATAATCTTAGAACAGCTTTAAAATATATTGAGATTAAACATCAATACTTGGATATAATTATATGTTTTTTAGTATGGCAAAAAAAAAAAAGTAGTGTTAAAATAGATACTCATTAGATAGATGGCTCATGCGTTGTTGCGGCTGATTCACGAACAATATAAATCGTTATGGTAATGACAGTAGAAGTTAGATTTGTAAACACTATACTAAACCCAATCAAACTTATTGAATTTATTGAATAATAATTATATATATATATATATATATATATATAAAACAATGCAAGGCTACACTTATTAAAAATCCTATAAAAAAATCAATATTAAAAAAATTAATTTATATAAAATTAAGAAAAAAATCAAAGATGAATCATACTTACCTCTCTATAAACAAAACATATCTAATATCATTTAAAAATAAGCACAATCTAATTAAAACATAAAACTTGGTTCAGTCATGAATTGCAGACACAAGCATCTTAGGTCTGGGATGTTGCTAAACCCAACTAAATTTGGGTCTGACAACCATACCATACCCAAGTTTAGTTGGGTCTGACAACATGTTTGGCCCAAGTTTAATTGGGTCAGACAACATGTTTGGCCCAAGTTTAATTGGGTCAAACATGGATGTCAGACCCAAGTTGTTGCCATTATTATTAGTAGATTATTATTAATGTTGTTGTTGTTGTTGTTGTTGTTGTTATTATTATTATTATTATTATTAAACTGGTATTAATTGCAAACCCAATCATCTTAGATCTGAGATGTTGTCAGACTCAACTAAATTTGGGTCAGACATGTTGCTAGATTCAAGCACCTTAGCTTTGTCAACAATGCTTGACCTAAGATGCTTTGGTCTTGCTACCATACATGACCCAAAGTTTAGTTGGACCAGGTATGGATGCTAGACCCAAGTTGTTGTTTTTGTTATTACTAGTGTTATTGTTGTTGTTATTTTTATTATTATTAGTATGATTTTTATTATTGTTATTGTTATTATTATTATTTTAGTATTATTAATATAATTATTATTTTATTATTGTTGTTGTTATTATGATTATCGAAGTAATCTTGGATCAGACATGTTGTCAGACCCAAACACATTGGGTCTAGCAACTATGCAAGACCCAAAGTTTTGTTGGGTTTGACAAAATATCTGACCCAAGTTTAGTTAGGTCATACATGAATGCCATATCATGAATTTGATATTAAATTGGATCAGATATGTTTAACAAACTCCAATAATCATTAGGGCCTGATAAAGCTGTCAGACTCAAGGTGCATGGATCTTACATGATTATCAGGTCCAAGCAGCTTGAGTCTAGCATAGCTATAAGATATTATTAATAATTTTTTAAATTAATATTAACCCTACGGACAAGGGAAAAATACTAATCAAATTTAATTAGCGTGCACTACCCAGTCACGCACGCTCACCATGTGCTAAAATACAAATAAAAAATTCACTAATGTTTGGCAATTGGTTACTTATCAGTTCAACTCTCACTGAAAAGTAAAATATATATGGTGCGCTAAGATATTGGATACTGTAGGATATTTTCATTTCATTTTATCTATTTTTTTTTTAGTTTCAATTACAGGATATATAAATGAAGTAATAAAATATCACCAACTTAAAAACACCATAAATACCTATTATCATTTTTATTAAATGGTTATTATATTAATTTTCAATCACTTAGTATTTAGTAATGTGGTGTATGTTATTTTCATAAAAATATTTTTTAATTTTTAATATTAATATATCAAAATAATTAAAAAATATCTAAAAAGCATTTATTTAATACTTTTTTCATGTGAAAATAAGTTTGAAAAGCGGGTTTAACTACATTACTAAAAAGAGTTTTATTTAGTGCAATTTGAATGAATGAGTTTTCTTGTTCCTAGTAATCACATTTAATCAATGATAATTAATTTCAAGTATTTGTAATTGTATTGGAGAATGACAAATAAGACAATTTTGGATTCGATTGGTTAAAGATGAAAACAAAGAGTAAGTAAATAAATTTAAAAATAAAAATTTTAAAAATAATTGTGAAGAGATTCTAATTCTAATTGCGGAGTGAATTTCGTATGAGTTAAAAAAATCTAAGAGATATCTTCATATAAATCAAGAAATAAATATTTATAAATAAAATACAAAAATAGACCATTTTTATCCTAAAATCAATTAATTAAAGATGAAAAGGAGAGTAATCAAATAATCTAATCAACAAAAACTGTAGAGAAAATAAATCTAAAGAGAACTGAAGAAATGACTCTAGAAAAGAGTTTCGAGATCCAAGGTGGATGGAATTTTTTTTCACATTATCTGATAAATTTATTTTGCAAACTAATATAGTTAAAAAAATAATTTTTATTCTAGAACAAATATAATAGTCCCCATGTATAGCACGCAGCAAACGCTAGACCACTTGTTGAGCGTGTATATTATTTAGTCACGGATGTAGGGCATGTAGCAAATTGAAGACCACTCGCTGAGCGTGTAAATTGTGCATGTAGAATCTGCGCAACAACTCATATTAATTCATGCATCATCAATTCATCACATCTAGCAAATTAATTCATCCTCTCAAGAGTCATCTTTCATATTTTGTAAAGAAACAAAAGCTATGAAATGAACAAAAACAATTTAATGGCCATTAAAAAAAAAGGTGACATTGCATGAAAAGACAAGGAGGGAGAGAGGAAAGATAGAAAAAAAAAGGTATTATAAATATATTAGAGTTTTGATGATGATGATATTTTCATAATTTTTTAAAAAATATTAATAAAATGAATTCATAAATATTATAAAAAATTAACTTTAAATTTGATGATGAGATGTAAATAAGTGAGCATATCATCGTTGTTTTTAGACGATAAATGTGACTCATCACGAGCTTTAAAGTTGACTTTTTATGATGACTAAAAATTTGTTTTATTAATATATGTTTGATGGTACTAAAAATGTTATAATTGAAGCTTTATTTTGTCTCCCACACATCATTTTTTTCTTTTTTTCTTTCCCTCGTATCCTTGTCATTTTATGTCATGTCATGTTTTTCTAATGACAATTGTATTATTTTTGTTCATTTTATAGCCATTCATAATCTGCATGATTGGAGTTGCGCAAGTGCTACATTTGCAACACACAGTTGTGCATGTGTTATTAACAAATATTCTAAAACGTGTGGGGAATGTATTATAGCTTCCTTACGTGTTTTTTTTTTCTATTTTGATTTTTTTTTTGCTGTTTTCTCTTTTTTATTTTTTGTTTATTTTCCTTTTTTCCCCCCACATTTTTTTTCGTTTTTTCCCTCATATTTTTTTGGGTTTTGCATATTTTTTTTTCTTTTTTTTCCCCTTGTATGTGTCTATTAATCGTGGATTATTTTTCAAACCAACAAGTTACCGGCTTAAACCCAAAATACTCGCCTATGTACTCAGGTTGTGCACGACCACTGTCAGAGTTCGAACTGGTGCTTACACCGAAGCTCTTGTCCTTGCTCCTTCCAAGTAAACCACTCCTTCTCTGACTCTAACCTTTTAAAGCACTCCTTTGGTCAACAAGGGAGAACCACTACGATGGAATCCTAAAGTTCCTTGGGCACTGGATTGGCGACGGCATGAGTTAGTTGGAAGTTGGAGCAAGAGAAGGTGCGTGCAAGCCGTGGTGGACTGGGAGACGATGGGGGATAAGCTTCATCGTCTCACTGGCCGACCTTGCCGGGCGGGCAGTGAAGGCTCGTTTAGTAGACAGCAAGCGAGCAGCAAGCACCTACTACTCCTATCAAA
Source organism: Populus trichocarpa (assembly GCF_000002775.5). Classification (NCBI taxonomy): domain Eukaryota; kingdom Viridiplantae; phylum Streptophyta; class Magnoliopsida; order Malpighiales; family Salicaceae; genus Populus; species Populus trichocarpa. The sequence goes on along the minus strand of NC_037300.2, from coordinate 13,077,534 downwards.
ATGAAAAGCAGCAAGCGGAGCGTCGAAGAAGCGAGCCCCTATCAGTTTTTATTCTAGAATGAGAATTATTTTCTAAACCGTGCTAGCTTGGGAAATAAATTTAATGAGGGAAAAAACTCAATTTCATGTATATTATGAATGGGTTCGATGAAGGGGAAAAGGATGAAACTTTTAGTCCTCCTTTTCCACGCGATTCACATTTTGTGAATGATGGGTTGATATTGGGATGGAGTTTGGACCAAACGCAGTTGCTGTCCATTGAGAGCAGCAAGAAATCATGGGTTCGGTGGAAATCACAGTCCACCATTTTTGTGGAGGATAAAGTGCTCTAAGAAAGTGACTTGGTAGCTGAATTGAGTAGTGCTGACATCTTTTATACTTTAGCTAAACAAACCAACTATCCAGTCTGAGCACCAACAAATGTTTGGGAACATGGCTGCACTGTAACTTGATATTTTTGAATGAAAAACGCAATTTGTACCACAAGTGCAACCGCATTTTCAAATCTCTTCCAAAAACATGAATGTTATAAATTGGAGTACAATTTGAATGATTTATATATCTAATATAATAAAGGAGGGATCTGGTTTCCCAATTAACCAAACTTTTAGGATAGAGAAAACAAATTAGAATCACAAACGCTTGATATTGATTTCTCCCGCTCATCGGGTACACTTTTTAGCTTTTCTTTCTATTATTCATTAGAACCACAAACGCTTGAAGCTTTTGTGAATCTCGGGCCAAATAGCTCCATCACGCATCGCGACAAACTTCGAAAGTGCTTGCGCTCCAAATTTGAAGCATGCGAAGAACTACTAAGACAACGTTTGGAATTGCGTTTGTACCTGTGTTTTGTTTAAATTTAAAATTGTTTTTTTTTGCTAAAATTGAGTGCGGTTTGTATTTTTTGGATCGTTTTGATGTGCTGATGTCAAAAATAATTTTTAAAAAATAAAAAAACATCATTGGCATGCATTTCGGCACGAAAAGCTATTTGAAAAGCACCCGCAACCACACTGCCAAACACGCTCTAATTAAAAAAAAATGTTAAGAGCAACTTCAAGGCTTCAAGCTTTTGAAAAAGAGAAAAAAAATTGAAGCAACCTCGTGTCGTGGTTACATACCTGGCAGCCAGCAGAAGCCTCTACTGTCCCTGTGGCATGGCGGCTCGGGGGACCATAAAACCAAGTGGATCTAGAATTGTTCCCTGTTATACTCCATATCACGGGTCCTAAACCACTTGCCAGATATTGCAGGCATTCTTTATTGAAATAATCCGCCCCATTTGTATTAATGCATTAAATTCTGTTCACATTAGGAATTTAGTGCATTTAAGTTATTAATCTCCGACCCATCCCAAGAATAGAACTAAGGAACCGGAGTGTCGACCGGGTTATTTTTAACAGTTTTCAATAATGATTTGGGTTAAAACCGTGCTTGACAATACATGACTAGATTAACCCAACTCGAGTCGACTCAATAAGATTTTATTTTAAACCATATCGTTTTAATTTTTTGTCTAATTATTTTGTGTTGACCTAGCAACCCAAGCTCCTGATCGAGTTAGACCCGGCCGAATCCGACAGCCATATTAAAAATACTAATCTTGTTCTGGGCTCCAGGTTATAATAGAAGATGATGAACCTTTTTCAAGGAGAGAGAAACAAACAAAGAAACTCTTAAAAGACTAAACAGTGTTTGTCTAGGAAATTACATCTGTGTTTTTTTAAAACGCAGATGCAACAATATTTAGTATCAAAAAAAATATGGATTACTATTCATGGGTCCCATGAAATTTTACATTACAAACGCATGGAAAAGGAAAGCAGGTGGGAGCTGCTTCTTGCGGCTGCACCATGCTGCACTGTTCAGTGAACAGTGCAGCATGTCTCCACTATAACACTGTTCACATGAACAAGTTTTTTTTTTTGAAAAATCAGTGCAATTAGTTGATTTCACTCGCACTGTTCACGTGAACGTGAACAATATTTTTTTTTTTAAAAAAAAAATTAGTTTAAGGTGAATTAAATTTATTCATACTGTAATCTCAATTTTATTCATGATAATATTTTACCTAATTTTATTGCACGCTTAAAAAATCATGGAAACTGTAGTTCTAATCGGATGAATTTTGTATGTAATGGAATTGTAGATAATTTAATGGAACAATAAAAAATTTTTATATATAAATTATGATTTATTTCATGATGTAATAGCAATAGTTAAATCTACAATATTTAAATTAAAAACCATAAATATTAATATATATATTTTTAAAATTATTTTATAACCTCAATTTCAAAAACATTCTTAACCAAATACAATAAACTATTTTTTGTTCAACCTCAATTTTAACCACAGTTTTAACCAAATATATATTTTTCCAAACCAATCTTAATTAAAATTATTTTTTATAAAATTATTTTTTTCAAACCATAACCACAGCTACCGCAATACCAAACAATGGTGTGTATTGTTTTTGTCTTTTTGACCCGATAATAACATTTTTTCCTAGTGAGTGCAGAGATCTTGATGGATCCAACAATGAACATTTTGATCTGAGCTCGGTGGAGTAATCTGAGAAAGGCGCACCGCTTCTAAAACTATGCCGATTATTTTTATTTTTTATTCACTAAAGATTTACGAGATATTAGCATCTAATTTTGAAACAGAAAAGGTGATTAATAATAATAATAATAATAAAATCATTTAATGATAATAATAAAAAGAAAGAAAGAAAGATGGAGGCGGTGTTTTATGAGGATAATTTCCCATCCCTTCTTCTTTTTTGTGGTATATTAATAAATTCTAAAACATGGGAGCTTGAAAAAATCAATAAAAATGAGAAATTCCGCACCTTAAACATGATGTTACTCTCTTTCTTTTAATTTATTATTATTTTTGGGTTTATGATTTTAAGGTTTCTTGATAGAACAAGGTTTGCTAATAAACACTAATAATAAAACAATTTTTGTTAACAAAACACACAACCCAAACATCACAATAAAAACGAAAAATCTTCTTTTTATTTCTTATATTTTCAACTTTTGATTTTGTTTTCAATTTTGTGAATAGAAGCTTAACAATAAGGATGGCATATGCCTGTTTATGGAAGATATGTGTTAGAGAATAATAAAAATCATATCCTGAAACCTTACCTAACAAGCTTAAGCTATTGAGTTGAGATGGTTATTGAGTTGAATCGGTTCTTAGATATGGTATCAGAGCCTTGATGACCAAGCAGTCACGAGTTCGAATCTCACCATTCCTATTTATTTGATAAAAATTAAGCACAAAGTAATATGTGTCTGTGTAAGTTTTAAGTCCTAAGGGCTTTCACTTGAGGGGTGTGTTAGAGAATAATATAAATTGTATCCTAAAACCTCACCTAACAATTTAAGCTATTGAGTTGAATCGGTTCTTAGACAATATTATCAACAAGTTAAAATTACATATATATAATTGAAAAGAAAAATAATTGAATTACAAAAAATCATATGGAAAATAAAAATAGAAACTATAGCAATGATTGTTGGAAATACTTATTATTTGTAAAAGAATGATAGAAAGCAACTTATCTAGTTTGCACAAAAAAAGATTTGTTGGAAATACTTATTATTTTAACTATATATAGCAATGAGTTAACAAGTCGTATTTATAATTCTCAACTAACAATATAATTATTTTCAAGGGGATTGTAAAATAAAAGTTATTTAGTCTAAAAATTCTAGTTCGAGTCTCATTACTAATTTTGTAAAGAGTTGTCACATCTACATACATTAATTAGTCACATTTTAAAAAAAATATTTTAGTTTTTGATCCCGACATAAATACAATGAGATGTCCTCTACATTTGTGATGTTCCCTTCATATACATGTTGGGCGTAAAAGATGCAATGTTTTTAACACACCGATTGATGTGTTTGTTTAAAAAACAAATAGTTTTGTGAAAGTGATTTTTATAAAGAATAGATTTTTGAAAAGTAAATTATTTCTCTAACATTTCATAGTGTTATAAAAAATAAATCAGAGAATATCTTTTCGTGTTTGACTATGCTATAGAAAATAAGTTGAAAAATAAATTATTAATATATTTTTTTAAATTTATTAAAAGAATATAGACTAAATCAGATAGATGGAAAAACTTTATAAGAATGAAATTGAAAAAAACATTCTAATTTTATAAATTATTTAAAAAAATAAATAACAATTAAAAAAATAGAAACTAGATATGACAAATAAAAAAAGTTAAAAGAGGATGAAATTGATTTTTTTTAATTTCATAATTTGTTTCAAATAAAATAAATAGTAATAAAAAGAATAAGAACTAAATCTAATAAAAATAATAATAATAATAAAAAAACAAATAACAACACAAAAAAACAAGGATTAAAGTTGATATAAAAATATAATTCTTATGATCTTTGGTTTTATTTTTATCTTTATTTGCAATTTCTAAAAAGTATATTTTGAAAAAAATAAAAGTAAAATACTATTCTGAAAACCAAATAATTTTTTTTTACTAAAACATATTTTTTATTAACTGATTTTTTTTAATAATAAATAAATATAATAATCGGAAATGCACTCATTTCTTTCTTTTTTGCCAAAATAATATCTATATCATTATAAAAAAAATAAATTGAAATGGCTTCTTCATGTCAACCAACCGAAGTGATCAATCCAATAAAACAAACATATATACATAGATATTAAAAAAATAATATCGATATTATTATAAAATAGATCTTGATGCAAAACCATAAAAAAACTTGAAACAATCCGTTATATATATCCGCAAGAAGAGCATGAAACAAAATAAAAAAAAAATAAATTAAACCCAAAACTAAGTCAAATGACACAAAAATAGACGTTAGATTTAGAAGTGGGACCACACTAATTATATCTATTATTATACATGTTGAAAATTTATTTCATTAATATAATTTAATTAAACAAATTAATTATTGGTGAATGAAAAATTAATCTCAAATAATATTTAGTTTTTTTAGATTTAATTCTTAATTTATGTTAGATAATTAAATGTTGATAATGACACTAACTAATTCTTATTAATTCTTTAACATTTTAGTTTTTAAAATTCACTATAAAAAAGAAAAGGATGAATAAAGAGTTTTTATCTTGAATTTCAACAAGTATTTTTTATTTATTTTAGATTTAAGCAGTGTTATTTTTATTATTAATATACATACAAAGATTTTGATCTTATATATATATATATATATATATATATATATATTTCAAGTTTGAATATATGCTTAATATACATGATATTATTCTTTTTATTATATTTACCTTGAAAGCATGCATGTTTTGAATTTTATTTTGTATGTGTTATAAATTTAAAATTGTATGTATTTTAGGCTTACCTTAAATAATCTTTTATATGTTATACATTCTTGTTATGATAACCTAAATATTTTTATTTATTAATTTAATATAATAAAACATATTTCGACAATAATATATTAAAAAAAAGCTAATTTAAAAAAGAAACTAATGTTTTCAATACATCTAGAACAAGTAATTTTGTGACAAACGAATAAGTTTGTATTTTATAGAAATAGTAAGGTTTCTTTTTTAAAATAAAAGGAGAATATAAATATAATCTCTTAAATATTTGAAAGAGTTAAAGAAACATAATTAATAGTCTTGACATGGCATTTTTGCACAATGAAAGATTAGATGGGGGATTCTGATTGCGCATTACTATTCTGAAACTAGCAGATAAATTACTTTAATTCCATTTACGGAGCTGAAGTTTTCTGCCTTCCATTAAATGGAAGGGTTAAAATAGGAGGGTGAGTCCGTGATTATGGTTATCTACCTTGAATGACACTGCCAATATTATCTTGAGAATTTAACTGCGAGCATGTATTTATCAATTTTGTTCAGGCGTCATACTGCAGAAAGATGCTGCACATATTATAATGGGCTAAATTATATCAACTGGGAGGGGAAAAAAAAAAAAAACCCAATACTGTGGTGGTTGGAAGCAACCTCGAAGTCCGATTTGTTTGATTTAAAAGGTTGGAATCGTTCAAGTTTTTCATCAGAGACTGATCACACAATAACATAAAATAAGTCTAGTTTTCTAATACATAAGCTGTAGTTAGACTTGATCCTGTAACCTGATCGATTCATGGTCCATTCCTTGATCTTGTACAGCACAACTTTTTTGCCTTCGGGTGGTCCAGGTCCTGCCATCCTCTTGCATATATCCTTGCCAATCCAGCTCAAGCTATGTGCTTCCAGACAGTGAAATAAGGGTAGGGGCAAGTGTGGGATTTCTTGATTTTGAAACTCTTCCTTCCTCAATTATATAAGGAGGGTTTAAGCATCAGATTTTGAAGCAACAAGTGTGGATTTCCTAGCCCCTGATCTTTTTGGTGACAGAACTTTTCTCTCACGCATATTTGTTCTCTTACAAAGAAGAAGAAGCAAGAAGGGCTGAGATACAAAGATCAGATTCAGATAAGATGCCTTGCCTTTATATCTCCACCAATGTCAACCTTGATGATGTTGACAAGGATCCCATCTTTTCCGAGGCCACAAAAGCTGTTGCTTCCATCATCGGAAGACCTGAACATGTAAAGACTCTCTATCCCTTCAACTCTCTTTTCCTTCAATTTCTTCTGCTTGTTCATGTTCGAATTCTGTGGCCTACAAAAGCATGCCTTGTTCCCTTTGATATGTTGGCCTACAGCCCAGTTTGTGTGTTGATTTTCTTTAATGGTGACCCGTAAAGGTGAAAGAAGGATCGGTTGCTTAATTATTTTTAATGTTTAGTATTTTAAGGAGGGCACTTTCTCCAATGGAAAGTTAAATAATTTGATACCTTACAATAAGGATCACGTTCCCTTTACCCCTTCTTAACCCATTTGACCCAACTTGCTAAGATAGTTTCAGATTTGATTTTCAATTTCTGGGGCAGTTTTTTTGAAGTTGAATCCAAGTGTTTTTTTGGGTAACGCCGAGGAGCCATGGCCATTTTATCTTGATTTCCCTTCATTTTTCCCAGATGAAGGAAGGGGTTATCCACCTGACGTACAGAAAACCAACCTTCTTTCCTTTCTTTAAAATTAAAAAAAAAAGGCAACTTGGCTAAGCAAGTGAGCAGTGGCGGTCAAGATTTGGCAAGAATCTTGAGTGGTCCTTCTAGGTTACAGATTCGGCCAAGCCAAACACCCTGTCATAAATTTGATCAAATATACCTCCCCTCCTTCAGTTAAGGGTAATTCCATCCAACTTGGTTATGAATTGAATGGCTAGATGAATGCCACATGCTGCAAGGGGATTGGATGGAGAACCTTAAACTGCCTTTAACATGAACTATAGGGGTTAATTTGACCAGATTTAAAGCTCAGGATCTAATTAAACTACATGCGAAAAGTAAAGGGACCACGCATGGTTTTTAGCCGTCTAGAGCGATGGAGACACAGTCAATCCATTTAACAAACACCCACACGCATGCACCAGGACGACGGACAAAAATGGATACTTGAGAGATCATAGGATAAGAATTGATGAACTCGGGCACTACGAGATAAGAATTGACGAAGACATCATTTTGTCTTCGAGTAATAATTGCAAGTTGTTTCCTCAGCATTATTGGACTTATTGTTGCTTTGCTGTAACTTCTCTGAGTGGACACAACAAGAAAAAGGTCTCCTTAGTGGGCTGAGGGTCAAAGGACACTTTGGCATTAATGGCTGTAGCTGTCGACATTATAGGCACTCGAGTGCATTGGAGCTGTGATAGTGTAAGAACTTGGTGGGTAAAGTGGCCGTGTGAACTTGTTTGGCTTCGCGCGGGTATGTTTGTGAAAAATGTTGAAGCAAGAAAGCAAATGTGAACGGACAAATGAAGGACTGTCCACTCTCCAGCATATCGACAAGAAGCTCCGAAGTAGTTAAAATGGGTAAATTTTTTATCATAGGATGTCACTCTCACACCTACGACTTGCATCAATCCATCCTAGTTTTTTTATCGAAAATTATAAGCCAACTACGACTCCTTGTCGTGCTGCTAGAACTGCTTCAATCTTTCTTAAATTCCCTGATACAAATTCCTTGATATAACTCTTGTTTAGTTATATAAAAATATATTGAAATATTTATTGTTTTTCCTTAAAGTCCAAGCTCGAAAAAACTTCCACCCAACTTTCAACTCTTGAACGTGACGAGTTGCTTAATTTTTACTACAAAAAGAATAAAAGAACTTTACCTAAATGAACTTTACTCTAGCCGGATACCCACATTAATATATATATATAAAGATGCAACTTAGCAGCTTGGATGGTGATAGGATTTACTTTTATATTATCGTACAATATTGAAATTTCTTTAAAAAAACGTAAATAATAAATTTCTCATGAATACACTCGTGATTTGCGGGCCTGACTAAAAGTGGTCCTGGAGTATCCCCATTGTCAAAGAAAAGTTTGGAGGGTGGAGGATTTTACTGCCAATTGAGCTACGTGCTCGTTCATTAGCAAAAAGAGTGCTTATTGGCAGCACAGAAGATGACATATGCCACAGAAGTCATGATAACTCCTCCACATTGACATCATTCGACAAGAATTATTGGAAGCATGCAAATTCCTCGCATGCTATACAGGAAAGGAAAAGCATGTGTTGTCTGCGAGCGTGTATTTTGTGGAAGATACTTTGAACGATGCAGCCGCCGGCTAATTTGATCAAATCTTGCGTATCTAAGCAAAATCTAAAACGTTCATCACGTTAACTAGTTGTTTTCTTTTAATTTTTATGTTCTTGTATATCTATGCAGCTTGTGATGGTCATACTTAAAGGAACCTTGGGCATATCATTCAATGGAAACAAGGAACCAGCTGCATACGCAGAGATAGTGTCGATGGGTGGGATTACCAAACAAGTTAAGAGGAATCTGATCGCTACCCTTGGAACAATTCTTGAGGCAAAGTTATCCATCCCCAGGGCACGATTCTTCCTCAAAGTTTATGATACAACAGCTGCTGGCAACTGCTCCAAGTTGTAACTTCTGATAGGATGATGGCCATAGAGTTTCATCCTAACTATCTGGGTTTTCAATTTCTGTTTCGTTTTATGTCTGCTTATTTTTAAATTGTCAGAGGTCATCCTGTCAGCAAAAAAGAAAAGCAAAAAAAGATTTAAATGTTCAAGAAGACCTACTTGAATGTGATTATGCACTATTGAATTTCCACTAAATTGAAGCAAATAAAAAAGGGCATTGTAATTTAGGGTTCTTTCTTAGCTATGTGATGATGACCTGTGTTTGGCATGGGACATGGTGTTTGATGATACTGCATAGCTTAGTCACTGATACTGTACTGTCATAAATTTATCACCACACACATATTCCCACCGAAAGCAATATCTTTAAAGATATATTTGGTGCAACATCTTCAATAAAGAAACAGTGCCATCACAATTTACATTTAATTCAATCAATAACACAACTTAATGAAGAAAAAGATGGATGCGTGCAGCTACCTTTACGGCTTACTTACGTTGAGCTCATCCTCAACAAAAAGACGTGTTTTTACCAGCCATGTCAACTAAATTCATTTTCAGAGCATGGAAACTAAAGGTTTGTAACGCCAACAGTTGGAATTTTGGAAGCTCTGGTGTTTTCGTTTATAGATTTAGGCAGCTCTGCCTTTTCCCATAATCACTAAAGATATTAGGTGATTCTATCGATGGATGTACTTGCTATTTATTTGAACAGCGTTAACCAAACAAAAGGTGGGTTTCTGTATAAACTCAGCCAACAAAACCGAGAGCTATTGGCAATGAAGTAATTCAAGTGGAAAAACATAGAATGTTGGGAGCAAGGATGGAGATGATTTCATAGGCAATTGCACTAGTTTTTAATGCCATGCACAATTCAAGAACCTATCAACTGCATGATATAGCAAGCCTGCCAAAAGGTCAAGATCCATAAATGATCCAGTTACCTAAGCTACAGACACTGATTGGTTTACATCAAATTAGCCATACTGACAAATTCCAAAACATAGTTCGGTGCAATTAATCATGTTTACTCTCACCACAGTACAGATCACAAGTAACAATAAATATGCATCTCTTCGAGCTAAACTATTTAATAGCTCTACCCTATCTCATGCAGAAACAGAAACAGGAGCAGGCTAGCATTGTCAAGGCGAATTCTTGCAAGTTATTTCAGAGTAACGGCTGCATTTCTCAATGCAAGATACCTTTGCACATGCTCATTTGGAAGTGATCTCACGAGTTTGAAGACATCAGTATTTGCATAACGGAGGTTGGTCCTTGGATCATGGTAAGGTGCCTGCAGAAGAAGTTCGCTATGTGTAAGAGGGTCTGTAAAGAGATTGGTATACTATTCCATATTGTTTCAGATAGCATTCAAGATAGTAGCAGTTAATCATTGCATGTTCAATCTGTATTTGATGGGATGAATGGAATTGATAACATATGGTGTCTAAGTGTCAAGCTACTCAAGAACAGAGGATAGCTAGGCTCTTTACTTTTCAATTTCAAATATCAACATAAACATTTAACAAGGTCAGCACAATCTTGAGCGCCATGCTCAATCCTGAACAATCTAAACTTCAGCACCATGGCTTCTTCCAGCTAAAGAAAAGCAGATGTATTAGGAATCCAGTTGTAGGACATCACAGGGCACCTTCAAAGGTGGGCACCATGAACATTTGCTTCATCAAAGTTGCAAGATTACATGTTAAATCTGGTCAAACAAATTTTTCTTTGAATTTTTCTCCAACCACTAACTTCCAGTTTTCACATTTCTAACAAGCAATAGAGTACTAGGATGTAATTCATCCTCAGAAATATTGCTTACAAATATGATGCGACACGTAATTGACATAAGAAAGAACATTGCCAGGCAGGAAACAGGAACCAGTTCTTAGTTTGAGTTATGTAATGGTTGGAACTCTACCTCCATCCTCAATTTCATCAAGACAATAAGCTTGTACAGATGTAAACAAGCTCAAGCTCAACAAGTTATATGTGACGAGCTCAAAAACTAAGAGACGGAGTAGCTCAACTGACTAACGGAGTAGCTCAACCAAATTATGGCAATGCATAATATGCAGAATGATGGACAGCTCATAATAATCTTCTCACTCTAAAAGAAAGTTGATGAGGTACTTGGACGATGTAAATTGATCGGAAAGCCTCCTTCAAGTTAAAGGATTATATTTAGGTTAGATGAAGCCAAACAAATCTAGCCTTCAATTGTTTTTTCTCAACCAATAGTTTGTAGTGTCCAAATTTGAACTGGAAATAGTACAACCAAGTTATTTATCCACAGCAACCAATAAGTTCATGATATTCAAACCAAAAAAAGATTCACCATGCAACTAACAAAAAAAAATGCCATGGCCAATTAAGTCAAGTAAAAGAAACCAGTGCTCTATTTAATTCTGGAATTTTTGAAACTTTAATCCTCAATTCCACTGAACAAGCTAAAGAACATTTGAAACTTTAATCCTAATCCTCAATGACAGCAGGTGTATCTTAGCTGAATAGCAGGCAAGGAATAAAATGTAGATTATCATTAACAGCTGATGATTCTCTCTCAATTAGAGACCACCAAATATTCAACAAGCAAGGTTTTGACGCACAAAGTAGCTCTTCCTCCCGACACTCAAAATAAAAGGACTTCATAAGGATATGATTCAACTGATGAAAATAACCAGTGATGACACTCAAAGATATTTCTAAATTTACCAGACATTTCTAAATTTCGATCCATTAAAATTTAAATCTAATGCCATGATTGACCCATTCATTCATGATCTGATTTATATGACATTTTCAAGTTGGCCACATTACTCGCAAATGAGCTAGAAATAATGATGAATTTCATCTGCCAGTTCAAGCACTAAACACATCTCAACAGAAACACATACCTCGAATCCTGTAATATCGCATATTCTCAAAGGTGGGTGCATGGAGGGTGGTGACTCAATATTAACATCTGCAAGAGGGGAAAAAAAACAGCAAAGGTAATTTAACCTCTTATCAAGCCTAAACTAATATCAATACAAAAAACAAAAACCTTAAAAAAGAAAAATAAAAAAACAACCATCTGCATAAACATATTAAAAAATCCAACTTAAACCATGCAATTAATTTGTTGAACAACAGACAGAACACGGGAATCCTCTATAAAACCCTCCGGTGCTACCATTGTACAAAATAATCACCATTACATTTTCCTTTCAGATTTCACCATTTGTGGGCCCAGGAACCCACAAATACTGAGACAATGGAATGCTAATGCAATAACGGCTTCCCTTTCTTCATCCACGAAAATCACCAAAGAATAACTTTTTCAACTATATATCAAACAAATCACAACCAAACTTCAAATTAAAGTAAAAGGAAAAGAAAAGAGAAGCTAGGAAATGGCGGAGATTGCTCTTAAAAGAGGAGCTTACAGTTGGGTTCATCAGGAGGGCAATTCTGATAATTTTCAGCTTGAAGAATCTGCTTAAGGTGTTTCCAACGGCCTCTTGGTTGTCCCTTTGGGTATTTCTCATATATCTGTATCCTCTTGAAACTGAAGTGTGTTGGCAACACCAGCTCTGCATTTATCAACTCTGCTTCCATCTTCTTCCTCTTCTATATCTAAAAAGCAAAAATACCACTCAATTCAATGATTTATCCCTTGTAGATCAAATTTAAAAGAATAGAAACTAGATAAAAAAGAGTAAAAATTTAAAGAAAAGAAACATAATCTATGATTGTAAATATAAAAAATTGAAAAAGAGTATAAAAACAATTAAAAAAAAAACAGGAATTTCATCCGAAACCCAACAAAAAGAATGGGCAAACGAACCTCTCAGTTCAGAATCCCCTGTTGCTCGAACTGGGCACAACAGTAAACGGACAAATAATCTCCACTTTATAGTTTCATAGAAAATCTCAATTTAGTAACCGACTATGAACTGATCTTCGATTAGATCCCAAACTATCAATGTTTTCAATTAGGTCCCTAATGCATCAGGAAAGTGTCGAATTTTGCTTAAAGCAGGGTTATTTTATTACACAACGAGTTAGATTTCCAAGCCAGATCTCTTGAGTTCCACCTTTTCTTAATTTTAATTTTAATTACTTGAGTTTTCGTTTAAAAATATTTAATATATAGTGACAGGGCTACAAAATTAAGCCCAAATAATAGGAGTAAAAGAAAGCCCAACCAGGCAGCAAAGAAAGAATAAAAAAGGAGGGCCCGACAGGGCAGCAAAGAAGAAAGGAGAAGAAGAAGATAGATGACCCAATCGGGGTAGAAAAAGAAAAAAAGAAATGAAGGAAAAGAAAAGGCCCAACCGGAGAGGAGAAGGGCATTGTCAAGGAGTATAAATAAAAAAACCAAAAACAAAAAAAAAAACAGCATAATATGGTTATTTAAATTTGTACCGGTCCATGACCCAACTTCAAATTTAGATAGTACATTCATCTCAATTCAATTAATTTCGTGTGCACTTAAATTAATTAACGTTGTTTCAAAACATAATTTAAAAAATAAAATAATATTATTTTAAAAAATATATATTATATTTTTACATATTGATTGGAACATGGATTAACTTGTTGAGTCGATTAGATTTCACTCCGGTAACTTTCATGTATTTTATTGAATTGAGAATCTAGATTTATAAACCAGCCGTGAAGTTCAAAACGCATAATTATTATTGCATGATGAATCCTCAAAACTAGATTGAAAGGAAATGATTTTATACACAAACTTTTCATACTAGATTGTAAGGAAACTAGATTAATGTAGGTTATCCAACTTTTCTTGATTTTTATTTTTATTATCTTTGTATTAATGGTGAAGGAATTCTTAAATTCGCTTTCTTTTTCATATACAAGATGTTCATGAAATTAAGCCCTAAATATATATACAAAGGAAAATCTGCGGATTTTTCTAAGATTTTTGTTACCTGGAATATTATTCTTTCATTCTATTTATCTCGAGGATCTTATTTTTTATCACCCATCTGGGATTGCCTCGTCTGAAGAACTCTCTTTCTCAAAATTGAATAGATATTCTTATAGCATGCTTTAATATCCCATTGAATTATTTTTAACTCCTAATTAAGCTTCTCTACCACTTCCATAAAGAATTATTAAAACGTTAAAAAAAAAAGAATTTTGTTTCTTCAGTTTAATTTGGCAACGAATACAATATTACTATGAAAATCCCTTCACCATATTATTTTTAGATCAATTGATTAAATATAATATTTTACATTTATCCCATTCAATACAGTGTTATTATGGAAATCCCCAAGGAAATTAGTTGATGGAAATTGAACTCTTTTTTTTTTTTTTTTTATTCTTCGCCAAAAAAACTTTATAACTATCCATTATTCACTCTGAAAAATCTAGACCGATGCTTTACCATTGAATGATTCATATGTTATTGTGATAGCAATGCATATTTTCTAGCATCAAAACCTTTCTGTTTAAAGTCTTCAACCCATCTCCCACGTTTATCTTAATCAATCATTGTCTCTGCTAATGTTATAATTAGCCATTAGAATGATGAGATGATTGCGGTGGTAATATTAGATATCTTCCGAGTAAGTTAAACGCTCAAGCCAACTTGGCTGACAGAAAAACCAAAACAGAAAAACCAATAACAATAGTAGCAGAGAGAGTATTTTGTTAGCACCAAAAACAGAGGAAGACTTTTTATAGAGAGAGAGAGAAGACGTGTGAATATCATGAACTCAACATCATTCTACACGTACGTGACTTTTGAGTCTCGTACGTGCAGTCCGGTTCAAGAGAATCCATGAATTGTGAAAGCAAAAGAGATTTTTTTTCTTTTTCAGTGAATCCTAACAGAATCTTGATAATGATCAGAGATTCCAAGTCGAAAATTATTCGGACAGGGTGGGGAATGTTGTGGTCCCTGTCCAGCAAAACCAAATTGAACGAAAGTGTAGTTACTTTTTTTTTTTTAATCGGAAATGGCATTGCCACTCAACTAAGGGCTATTTGGTAACTAACATTTCCTTTGCCCTTTATAAATAGTGGATACAGAAAAACCGATATAGAAGGTTGGGAGCGCTTTCCTATTTTATTTTATTATTAGTATATAATCATAGTTATTAAACCCAATTTAAAAATTAATTTAGTTAAAGAATCAGGTCTTGAATCACATGAGTTGACCCATGTTAATGCAGAAAAAATTTTAATTTTTTTTTGAGGTTTTAATATCTCACATGAAAAAATTAAGAAATAATTCATGTGGATGTAAGCTATATATATTGTAAATAATGAAGTTTAAAATATTAATTGTTAAATATTTATTTTTTATCCCATCCTTTTCTTTTAAGTTGAAGTATTTAAACCAAAAAAATTTCTTATCCCATATTGAAAAAACACAACTTTCTTCTCATGAACATAAAATATATATACTAATGGGCTTTCAATTCTACATTGGAAAAATAAAAATTTCCTCTAGTATTCATATAGTGAACTTTGATATGGGCTAGTAACCAATAAAAAAAGAATGGTAGGTTTATACACATAAGATTAGGCCAAGCAAAAGAAAACCTCCATTTACCCCTCATCGCGCGTGAGACAACACTTACTTTTTGTCTTCAGTAATAATTTTTTTTACCCTTGCTATAAAACTACTATTTTAGATGCTTTGTTATGGGGAGCACCCACCCAAAAGAAATATGTGAGGCTAGGGATTTGTACATTAATTTTCTGTCTTGTTAGGAAAAAAAATTAGTTTATTCTGAGGAGTAACCACCCATGAATTTTGTTTTCTTGTTGTAGATAAATATGTTAATCTTAGTATTTGTAAATTATTTACTTTGTTTTCGGGAACAATCACCTCATAGAATAATTTGTTCCACCTCTTAACACAATAGGTATTTGAAAATTGATTTTCTTGTTTATAAAAAAGTACAAGTCTTTATTGGGTTAGAGCAGGTCACGCAGGTCCTTGATTGACCCGGTGGGTTGCTCGGGTCTCCTCGGGCCAAATGCAACTTCGATTTTCTTCTTCTTCAGACCTGACCACGACTCTAAATCCCCTGAGTCTGGGTTAACCTGCCAAGCTAGGCTAGATAACTATGGATATAATTGATCAAATCATGAAAAAAAACTTCAAATAAAACATGGATTTTTCATGGCTGCATCATGGCTAGGCTAATGAAGTGATTGAGCTAGTCTCTAGTTGATGGACTTTGTAATAACCCAATTTTGGATTTTCTAAAATTTTCTTGTATGTTATTTTTTTTCTAGTTTTATTTAGAAAAATCCAAAAAAAATTAAGAAAAATTTTAAAATTCAAAAATATATTTTTCTCGAGTCAACCACCTTTTTTCCATAAAAAACAAGTTCATTGGGTCAATACGAGTCAAACTGTGTCGACGAGGATAAAAAATGAGTATCAGGCCATTTCGGGTCAAAACTGTCATTTTCGACGAAAACCGATCTCACTAGGCAATACAGGTCATACTATGTCAACCGGGGTAAAAAAAGAGTTTTAGGCCGTTTTGGTTCAAAACCGTCATTTTTGGTCAAAATTGTGTCCATCAAATTAATACGAGTCAAATCATGTCAACTAGGATAAAAAAAAAGTTTCATGCCATTTTTGGTCAAAACCATTATTTTCATTCAAAACCAGGTCCATCGGGTTGATACTGTGTTTGAAATTAATTTTGCGGTAATCAAAATTGATTTTTAATGGTACGTTGAAACGAGCGTTTTCTAATACTGATTTGAATTTTTAGTTTTACCCGTAATATATATATATATATATATATATATATATATATATATATATATATATAAAAGAAAAATTAATAAAAATCAAAAGCTTTTTTTTTTTCAACAGAGCAGTTGGTACAAGTGAAATTTTTTTTCAAGACGACTCCGTGTCTCTAGTCGTATTTCTTGGACATAAATGTCGTGTCTCCGGAGTTGGCTTCCAGTAAAATGTTTGCAAAAAAAAAAAAAAAATTAAAACCACACTAGATTAAAACCCAAATCCATCTCAGCCCCTAAAAAATATGTCCTTTGATCCTATCTTGCCACGTCACCTGATGTACCAAGCATCCCATGCATCTTATCACACCGAAACAAGTATCTGTCAATCAGGACCGTTATATCAATTTCTTAATCAAATGAATCATAGCTAAAGGATCAATTTAGAAGTGATCAGTAGTCCACAAGCTCTAGGTGCACCAGATTATCATGCTCGCATCCTCACCTTAGCAAACCTTATAAACTCTCTCTCCTCTCACCGTCAATTCTCTCTCTCCTTAGATCTCCCAACTTTGGTCACCTCAAGTCGTCGAACAACCAAAAAAAGACTCTTCTCCTCCTCGTGACCAAAACCTCAATTGGTTTTCATCGACTTTGCAACTTAATATTTCCAGAGAAAGGCTGTGTTATCTTCGGCCACTCAAAGCTTCAAACCGTCGATTCTCTCTCATTAGCCATCAATGACCACCACTACCATTATTAGAATCATCTCATCAAGGTATACCAGAATCTGCCCCTTTTGGTCTGGAATCTTGCTGAAAATTCCCCCTTCAACAGTGGCCGCTCGTGAGCTACACATGCCACAGGGATATTTTCATCATTTCTAAGGAAGTTCAAGGGTTTTTCAGAACCTTTTACTCTTTAAGAAAAGGAAATCCATACATTGCTCCGAGATTTTTAAAATTAAAACCTTTTACTCGTTAAACAGAAAAAATTATCAAAATACTTTTGGTAAAAGTATCAATAATAATAATAATAATAATAATAATAATAGTTTAGAAAAAAATTAAAAATTTTTACTTATTTAAGTTGATTTACTATTCTCATTTAATTTTTTTTGACAACTTCTAAAAATATTTTCAATAAAAATTAGAAACATTTTTTTTTATTAAAATGCTATTTTTTTCCAATGACTATAAGACACAAGCCCACTACACTACAATACCATAATAGAACAATCAATACTCATTAAAATAATTAAATTAAAAAATCTTAAAGATGAGGAATTTTTACTGTTGAATTGCATTGTGCTTTGTGGCATTGCATTGGGCTTTGTGGCATGTGAATAACTTTATTGTGGATTGTAAATTTTTTTGTCCTTTTTTTTTACCTCGATCATAAAAAAAAACTTCATTTAAATTCATCCTTCTACATTACGTGAGCTTGGAATTAGACTTTATAATTTATTTTGGTTTACTTTTTATTTATATATCAAGATGTCTAGAAAATCTTAAGATATTGGATTGATGCTTAATTTTGCAAAAATAGTTTTGGTTTTAATGGCTACAAAAAAAACTAAAATTCAAGGAGTAAATTTGTGTATAAGGCAAAGAATGATTTTTTTTTTGTTTAAAACAATGTTTGTCTAGTGCGTTTTTAGGATTTTATGGCTTAAGAGTTTGGAAAATTTTGTTTTTGGTCCTATTGTTTGACACATTTTTGTTTTTGTCTAAAACATCAATTTATTCATTTTTCAGTTCTTGTGATTGGGTGAGAATAGAGAAACTCGTTGAAAAATATTGAAGGAGAGAGAAAGTAGTTGGTTGGCCACATTTTGATGATAAAAAAAGTCATTCTTGGTGTCAACGAGTTTTATTTAATGAGAGGTATTCCATTAAGGTGTTTTACCCTTTATCTTACAGGAAAAAAGTAGAATAGGGTTCAACGAGAAATTTTTTTTGATTTGATTTTTTATTTTTTATGACCATTTTAGGAGTGTGTTAAGTTAACAGGTTAGTTTATTGGCATTATACATATATTTATTAGGTGTTTTTAAATAAAAATATTTTACCCTATATCAACCTTCATGGCCTTTTTTATTAATGAGCTAGTTGTCTAGCCCTTTTTTTAACTTTAATTTTTTTATTTAGATTTTTAATTAAAATGGATAATTAAATATATGTGTAGGATGTCTGACCTAGTGGTTATTCAATTTTAATTGAGATTAAATAAAATAAATAAATAATTTTTTTTCTTTTTTAATAAAACATAGTTTAATTTTGATTTGGTTTTCGAATAAGATTGCAAATTATTTTCTAATTTTAGTGGGCGTTGTTTTTGTGCAAACCTACTTAATATTGTTTTTTGCTTGAATTTTATTTAATCACTTTCTAGAGTGTGTTTATTTTTTATTTTCATTTAATTAAATAAAGTATTTGTTCCAAATTAATGCTATTAACCCCAAACCAGGTCCATGACCTGTGTTGCAAGATCAGATATCTTGATCTACATCTATTTCTTGAACTTTTTATCTTAGTCTTTAGTTAGTGTTAATAGCTCTTTTTTTGTATTTATTAGCATATATGATTCTTGATTTATTTAATTAAATGTATGCATCAACTTTTTGATTTACATTTAAAACTTTTTCTTGATGTAAAAAAATGTATTGAAAACCCCTGCACATTCTTTTTTTATAAAAAAAACTTTTGATTTAGCCTGCAACAATAAAATATGAATTTCAATTCTTGTGTGAAAAAACTTTTTGGCTATGATTTTGTCTTATTCTAACTTGTTGGCTTCCTATTTTATTTTTTCAATTGCATTAGTTGGTATCATAGCCCATTTATTCATGGTGGTTAATTGTTGTGTGATGGTGAATAACCATAACTGAAAGAGGTGGTCACAAACATAACATGTTTTTGTAAAAGAGGATGATTAGGTTCTCTTTTGGGAAAGAAATGTTCGTGAACTAATAATAAAAGATATATAAAAGAAAATTACATAATTGACGGGTTAGTTAACGGTGATAAAATTGCAGAAGCAAGTTAAAGAATTATTTTGTTGATTAGCAGAGATAAAGAGAAAAAGTTGAAGGATCATAAAAAAAGAAATCGCAAAGACATATGCAGATGAGAAACAACTTCTTGATTGAGATAAATATCATATAGATTTTGGTGATTCCATTTATGATGAAATACATGTTGATTGATATTCTCTATCAATTTATGATATTTATTTTGATAATGACTATATTAATAATGATATTATAAACAATGATAGTTATGGTAATGATGATGTGATCTATGATGTCCTTATTATTCTAGAAGTTAATGAAAGAGAAATAATTAGCAATTGTTGTTTTCTATGCAAATTTTAACATGAAATGATTGAAGTTAAAATCTAAGATTATTATACACTTGAAGCAAAGAAAGAAAATAGGTTGAAAAGCCTTGACTGAAAATCCACAAGATTAAGAGTGTGTTTGGTATTGCGGTAGCTGTTGTGGTTGTGGTTTTAAAAAAGTTGTTTTATAAAAAGTACTTTTAGTTGAGGTTGATTTGAAAAAATAGATGTTTGGTTAAAACTGTGGTTGAAATTGAGGTTGAAGAAAAAGTAGTTTAATGTGTTTGGTTAAGAATGCTTTTGAAATTGAAGTTATAAAATAATTTTTTTAAAAATATATTAATATTGATGGTTTTAAATTTAAATATTGTAAAATTAATTACTCTTATTACATCATGAAAAAAATAATACTTTACATAAAATATTTTTTATTATTCCATTAAACTATTTATAATTCCATTACGTCCAAAATTCATCCGATAAGAACTACAGTTTTCATAACTTTTTGAGCGTGTAATAAAATTAGATAAAATATTATCAGATATAAAATTAATATTACTGTGCGCGTGAATTTAATTCACTCTATACTAGTTTTTCGAGAGAAAAAATTGTTCACAACGCGAATGAATTTAATTCTCTAAACTAGTTTTTTTTTATAAAAAATTAATACAATTAACACACTAAAAAAAAAAAAACCTGCGAACAGTGCAAGTGAATTGCACTGTTCACGTGAACAGTGCAGTGAATTGCACTGTCCGTAGGTTTTTAATCCGCTACAGTGCATGCAAAGCAGGTTTTCGTAGCTTTTTCTTTCCAGCGTTTTAAACGCAAAAAACACGTGGACCCCATGCACAGTAAAGTGATTTTTACAAACGCTCTTTAAGACAATAATAATATGAACTTGAGAACAAATTCTTTTCAACATGGAGAGATTGACGAGGAAAAAAATATTTTAGGAATTTTATTTTAGGAAAAGCCTTGACTGAACATCCACAAATTCTTTTCAACTTTAGGAAAAAAATATTTGTTTCTATAGCTATTATTATTTCTATTTAGTTTTAAAAAATATTTTTTTTATGGTGCTTTTATTATACTTAATTTCTATTAGGAATTTTATTTTTTATAATTCAATTCAGATCTAAGACTAGAATAAACAAGGTAATAAAATTTTGAATTAAACTTTTGCATGATAATTTTATTCAACAAAATTAGATATTGTTTGTGTTTGTTATTTTTCTTGAATTGTTTA
This sequence comes from Populus trichocarpa, assembly GCF_000002775.5. Classification (NCBI taxonomy): domain Eukaryota; kingdom Viridiplantae; phylum Streptophyta; class Magnoliopsida; order Malpighiales; family Salicaceae; genus Populus; species Populus trichocarpa. The sequence goes on along the minus strand of NC_037300.2, from coordinate 13,056,174 downwards.
TATATGCATCAAGCAAAACATTATTTGCTTTGCATTTATATCTTACTAACCATATCCCATGTTTTTTTTTTTTTGGTCGCCAGCCCCAGTAGACGGGATGCCCCGACTAATCTGGTGGTCGCCCCGGGTCGCATGCCTGGCAGTGGCAGGTGAGGCTACCAATGGGTATTGCTGCATACACGGAGATTCGAAACCGAGACCTCGCTTAAGCGGAACAAGCGGCTTACCACTTGAACCAACCCCCATTGGTACCATATCCCATGTTAAGTGGTGATAGGGGCCACTTCACTTGTCTATTCCACACCTTGCTCTGGAATTCACCGAAACAAGACAATACATAGACTTCCAGGAGCTCCAAAGTCTTCCGACAAGAAGACTACTTCAACTTTTCCAGAAAGACAATGGCCTAGGCTACTTTAACTTTTCCAACAAGACAACGCCCTAGACTGAATATTTTTGTCTATATAAACTGCTATATTTCACTTCTTTGCTTATTATGAAAAAATAAAGATTATCTACTAAAAACAATGCCATCATATGTCCGTTTCTTAACTATGCGAATGGTTTTGCTCTTTTTACTCTCGTTTTTGCATCATAGAGCTTGTCACTCTTCTCCTTCCATGCAGCCGCTATGCCATGCTGAGGAGGGTAATGCCTTGTTGCAGTTCAAGGAAAGCCTTGTCATTCATAGGTCCGCTTCTTCTGATCCTTCTGCTTATCCCAAGGTTGCATCATGGAAAGTTGATGGAGAAAGCGGTGATTGCTGCTCATGGGATGGTGTTGAATGCGATAGGGACTCTGGTCATGTGATCGGCCTTGACCTCAGTAGCAGCTGCCTTTATGGCTCCATCGACTCTAATAGCAGCCTCTTCCACCTTGTTCAGCTCAGAAGGCTGAACCTTGCCGATAACGACTTCAACAACTCTAAAATCCCTTCTGAGATTCGAAATCTCTCAAGGCTGTTTGATCTAGATCTCTCATATTCTTCCTTTTCTGGTCAAATCCCAGAAGAGGTCTTAGAGCTTTCCAAGCTGGTTTTCCTTGATCTGGGAGTAAATCCTTTGAAGCTCCAAAAGCCTTGTCTGCAAGATTTAGTTGAAGCATTAACCAACTTGGAGGTGCTCCATCTCAGCAGAGTGGAAATATCATCCAAGGTACCTCAAATCATGGCAAATTTATCCTCTTTGTCATCTCTATTTCTCAGGGATTGTGGATTGCAGGGAGAGTTCCCTATGGGAATATTCCAATTACCCAACCTTCGCTTTCTCAGTATCCGGTTTAATCCATATCTCATGGGATATTTGCCGGAATTTCACCGGGGCAGCCACCTTGAATTATTGTTGCTCGCAGGAACAAGTTTCTCCAGTCAGCTACCGGAATCCATTGGTAACCTCAAATCATTGAAAGAATTTGATGTGGCAAAATGTTATTTTTCAGGGGTGATACCATCTTCACTCGGTAACCTTACGAAACTGAACTATCTAGACCTTTCTCATAACAGTTTCTCTGGGAAAATCCCTTCTACTTTTGTCAACCTTCTTCAACTTACTTACCTGTCGCTTTCTTCTAATAATTTCAGTTCTGGAACCTTGCATTGGCTTTGTAATCTAACCAAACTCACTTTTGTAGGCTTAAACCGAACCAATTCATACGGTGAGATTCCATCCTGTCTTGGAAACTTGACTCAGCTCACCGAGTTAATCCTTAATGCTAATGAATTAACTGGTCAAATTCCATCTTGGATAGGAAACAAAACCCAATTAATCTCACTGTACCTAGCACACAACAAACTGCACGGTCCAATTTCAGAGTCTATTTTTAGGCTTCCCAATCTTGAAACCCTTGACCTAGAAGAAAATTTATTCAGTGGCACTGTAGAATTTGGCCTTCTTAAGTCAAGAAGCCTTGTTTCCTTCCAATTATCTGACAATAATTTGTCTGTGATTGGTAACCACAATGATAGTGCTGCTCTGCCAAAAATTCAAATTTTAGGTTTGGGTGGATGCAATTTATCAGGCGAGTTTCCAAGTTTCTTACATGGTCAAAATCACTTGGAGTTTGTAGAACTCGGTGGAAACAAAATTGAGGGGCACATACCAACATGGTTTATGAACTTGGGCACCGAAACTCTTTGGCATTTAGATCTGATTGGCAACCTTCTAACAGGTTTTGAGCAATCCGTTGATATTCTTCCATGGAATAATCTACGATATCTGAGACTTTCTTTCAACAAGCTTGATGGAGCCCTTCCAATTCCACCACATTCCATCATTATCTATATAGTCTCAGACAACCATTTAAATGGAGAAATTCCACCAGCAATCTGCAATCTGACATCTCTTGTTATCCTTCAATTGTCTAACAACAATTTGAGTGGCAAGCTTCCGCAATGTTTAGGAAACATAAGTAACTCTGCTTCAGTACTCGATCTACGCAACAACAGCTTCAGCGGTGACATTCCTGAAGCTTTCTCAAGTGACTGCGCATTGAGGGCAATCGATTTCAGTCAAAACCAATTGGAAGGGAAGATACCAAAATCATTAGCCAATTGTCCCAAGCTAGCGATTCTCAATATTGAACAAAACAAGATAAATGATGTCTTCCCTTCATGGTTGGGTATTTTGCCAAAGTTGAGGGTTTTGATTTTGAGATCCAATAGGCTCCATGGCGTGATTGGGAAACCTAAAGCTAACTTTGAATTCCAGAGGTTGCAGATTGTTGATCTATCCGGTAATTGTTTTTTGGGTAATTTGCCACTTGAATACTTTCGAAATTGGTCTGCCATGAAAACTATCTATAAAGAACGCCCGTTGTACATGCAAGTAGTCTCAAGTTTCCAATTACCACGGTATGGAATGACATATCATTTTGACTACTCAATGACAATGACCAATAAAGGCGTGATGACATTATATGAGAAGATCCAAGAATTTCTCACAGCTATTGATCTCTCAAGCAATCGTTTTGAAGGAGGAATTCCAGATGCCCTTGGAGATCTCAAAGAATTGTATTTGCTCAATCTCTCCAACAACTTTCTCACTGGTCGCATCCCTCCATCCTTGTCCAACTTGAAAGGGCTTGAAGCTTTGGACCTTTCTCAGAACAAACTCTCGGGAGAGATTCCTGTCCAACTTGCACAGCTCACCTTCCTCGCGGTCTTTAATGTGTCTCACAATCTTCTATCAGGTCCAATACCAAGAGGAAACCAATTCGAGACATTTGACAGCACTTCATTTGATGCGAATTCAGGATTGTGTGGAAAGCCTTTATCAAAAAAATGTGGAAATGGCGAGGACTCGTTGCCAGCACCTAAAGAAGATGAAGGCTCAGGATCTCCACTTGAATTTGGTTGGACGGTGGTGGTGATAGGTTATGCAAGTGGATTGGTATCAGGAGCCATTCTTGGATGCGTTATGAACACAAGGAAGTATGAATGGCAAGTGAAGAATTACTTTGTGAGTTGGCAACACAAAGGTCAATATTTGAAGACTCGCCTGCATTTCTAATTATTAAGATGTTTTCCAGTTTGTTGTATCATCTCGTATTCTCGTATTTCCTCTTCCTTCTCTTTTTCTTTTTTTTTTCCCCTTAATTTTCACTTGTAAGGTTAAGAGTGAATTTCTCTTGGATGGTCCATGTAACGTGCTAAAAATATGATGATGATGTCTTTAAAGTAATTAGTAATGTAACATATAGTATGTTGAATATTTGTGTACACTAGTAGTCTAGAGTACGAATTTTAGATGAAAAAATCTAAATATAATTTGTGTTGCTATAATATACAGCCAAGAATGGAGAGTTACCAATGCAGACGGAAGCTAAAGACGACAACAAACAAAGAAAAAATATATAAATTTTAATAAGTGAAAAGGATTGCAGATATGAACCTCAAGTTCACAGGTTTTATTTAATTTCTCTAAAATAACAATAATAAAGTCTATCTCTATAGGAAGTTTACAAAGTTTTAAGTAGGTCAAAAACTCTACCTTAACTAGGAAACAAAAATAAAAATCTGTAATTACAAAGGAAATAGGCATAAAATCCTAAAATAGTATGAAATAAAAAAATAACAAGGAAAGTAAAAAAAAAACTACAAAAAATAGAGGCTTGGTGTGAGATTTTTAAAATCTAAAGATCTCACAGTCAAAGTAGCGATTCCATACTAATTAGAGGCACATGGCCTCCAGAATCTTCTATAAAAATTTGAGCGTGATTCAATGATCGAATCAAAAGTTATGGCCCTTATGAGTCGTTATTTGAGTTTAGCGCGACCAGACCTCCTCTTGGTTCCAGTCCTAGTCCTATCTTACTAGTCTATAAATATATCTGTTAGGCTATCCACATAATCTGTCTAGGACAGATTCTCATCTAATTGTGGCAGATCCACACTTACCAGCTCAAAATTACCAATTATCACAAGTCTGACTACATCAATTGCACGTATCGACAACAACTATTCTCCTCACTCTTATAAATGGTAAATTTGTTTATCATTTTTTTTTTCTCATGTCATTGTGAGCCATGCAAGATTAATACAAGCAACAAAATAATAAAGCTATTACTCATCTAAATGGTAAATTTATCATTATATAATAAAAAGATAATTAAAAAGATAGTTATAGTTAAATTGTCCAATAAAGGGAACCAAAACTCTTATCTAGCTGAAATCAATTTCAAAACCGACCATGAAACCTTTTACATTTGTTTGATAACTTCAAACATGTTAAAGCAATTTTAAGTCTATAATTAATTATGCTATACATTTGTTTAATAACCGGTAGAACAACAATTTGGTACTCTGATTTTACACCAATGTTTTTTTTTTTTTGGCCGAAATCTTTATTTTCAGATTAATTTTTTAGGTCTTTTATATCATAGGTAATGGGAGTATTCTAAAATCCAATGTTCGACAAGCCCAAGGTTTCTTTTCTGAGCCTTTTTATATATTTGCTTTTTAGGCCTGAAAGATTAATGAGACTTCCGGTTTTCATTAATTATTTGATTTTCTAGGTGATCACAACTTCTGATTGATGATGGACTAAGCCTGAATCTTGGCTCATGAAATGGACTAATAATTTGTCATTGGCCCAAAAGCAGAATAATGATTTTTTGTTTTTCTTTTTGCCCTCCATCTTAGTTAATTAAATTGGCGAGAAAGATTAATATTGAATGACAGTTTGATAATTTGTTTCTTGGAACAAATTTTTGTAGTACATGATCAAGGGTTTAAATCTTCTAAAACCCAGCAGCTAGCTCTCATGTCAGAGTTTTAGGAAAAGAAAAGGCATTATTAGTAGAGTAAGATTTTATGATATTCAAGAAGTAGGCAGGAATAGTTGTTCTCTGAGTCTATTTTGAAGAAAAATAGATATTTAATGAAAGAAAAAAATTAAATATGAGATTTATCAAAAGTAATAATAATATTTCTATCTAGATTGTAAAATTTTAAAAATATTGAAGCTGCTCATTATTAATTATTACATTTCCTATTTCTATCATGAACGAGTTTTTAAGGAAGAGGCTTTGAAGATTTTGGTTGTTAAACTCGACCAATAAAAGTGTTATTTTTTTATTTGTGATAAAAAATATAACTTATTTAAAAATAAAACCTTTTGTTTACTCATTAAGAAAACAAAACCCATGCATTAACAAAACTAAAACCTTTTACATATTTAATATTTAAAAAGAGTAATAGTAGTAATAGTAATAGTAATAATAATGTAAAAAATTAAAAACTTTTGCTCATTTAAGTTTTTGTTAATATTCTGATTTAATTTTTTGATGAATTATAGAAATCTTTTCTATTGAAAACATTTTTATAAAATGAAAACCTATTACTCATTTTTTAAAATTATTTTGATAAAATCAAAAACTAAAAATATATATTTTTATTAAAAATGATATAGAACATTTGAGATAATAATGAAAAACCAAGATTGCTAAAAATCATAGTTGTTCCCGTGGGATTAGTCGAGGTGCGCGCAAGCTGGCCCGGACACCCACGTTAAACTAAAAACTAAAAAAAAAAATCATAGTTGTTATTACATGATGAATCCTCAAACATAGATTGAAGGATTTGTAGGCAAATTTACACGAAACATCCTCTGCACTTTGAAGCGTTGTATCCTCTGTTTTCTGAAATACGCTTAGCATACTCTGGTAACATTAATTGGTGTTCTGTCACTATAAAATTCAACTGAGAATTTTCTGGCCACCTATTCTCTGCCTTTCTCCCACTAATGTTAAGCTTCTATATATAGATTTGAATTCCAAAGGGACTCTCTTGATTAAATGATGTGTGCCATTCAATCTAGGATAATGGAAAACTCATTAAAATGAATGAATGCTGTGCTAGCATAGATCTCTTAGTCAATTTTTGTCAAAGCGAAACATGAGCTTTGTCAGTAGTAACAATGGCATTGATTTCTGCTTTGCTGGCTTTGATGGAGCAAATGTTTTAGGGAGTGAAAAAAGATCAGTCTGGTGGATTTACAACGGATCGGCAATGTTCAAAATGGAAGTTGAATTACATTAACAACTTCAAAAATGATCTGCTTCTAACTTTTGGATTCATTGAATTACATTACAAGTTCAATCATCAACCTGAACCCGTGACCTTTCCAAAAAATCCTACGAACAAACCTATCACCCAAAACGCACGCAAATCTAACTCAAGCACTACAAAAAAAACCCAACACAGCTCTCATGCGGCCCCAACTGAGCAAGATAATTATGTCTCAAATGTCATTCGAGTTTTCTGGATTAAGAAAATGAAAAAAAAAAAAAAACAAAAGAACTTATGGGCAGAAAAGTTAGTGGATTAACTGAAATTCAGACATGTGGAAAATACTCCGAGTTTTTGTAGATCATTAGCCTCCGCAAGAACATGATGGTGGTGAAGACTGGTAGTGTATGGAAGCATGTTGATGCAGTGGGCAACCATTGGTATTCAGATGTTTGAGCAGTGGTGTTCTGTCATTAAATTCTAAGCGACTAATTATAGGTGATATCTTGGCAGCTTTCTTCCATTAGCATTACATTTAAGTCATGTTTATTGAGATGCTATATATTTGTCAGTCGGTTTTTCCAAGTTTATATTCTGCTGCTGTGACAGTCATGTATTTTATTGCTAAATGATTTGAGTTGAGCAAGGCTCTTATGTGCTGTTTATCCCTGCCTTTAATTGATTATTCAGCCAAAGAAAAGACGAGAACACGAAGGAAACCATGTGAAGAAGGAAAATCATTTTATAAACAAACTTCTCAACCACTTGCTTAAAGAATTATTAAAATGATAAGAAAGAAATCTGTTTCTTCATTCATTTATGGCAATGAATGTAAGATCTTGGCGTTATTATGAAGTTCATTCGTCATATTATTCTTAAATCATTTTCTCCATGAAAACTATGAGGGTGGAAAAGTAAACAGGTCAAATTATTTAGTATCTGAGTAATTAATCAGTTCCTTGACCCAATTATTTAGTTCATAAGCTATGAATTTCTTCTTCTTCTTTTTGGCGCTCTACGAGAGAAACTGAAGGGGACTTGATAACTATCCATTATTTGCAGCCACGCATTCTCTGCACTCTGAAAAATCTAAACAGATACGTACATTAACATTGTTTTCAATCAAATCGTGTTTGCTTCCAAAGAAGTTATTTGTGATAGTAATGCAATATCTAAACCATTCTGTTCAAAGTCTTCGACCCATCTCCCACGTTCATCTTAATCATTCTCTCTTATTAGTCATTATAAGAGGGATAAGATGGGTGTGGTGGTGATAGACGTCTTCAGAGTTGGCCAATTAACTTTGGCAATCGCAGTGGAATATTGGAACTGGTTATCTAGCAAATTACATCCTGGTCTGGATTTTAATAGAACTAAACAAAAACTTAGACATTGAATAAAATTAGCAGTAGCGGATAAGGTTTTTGGAGACGCAGACTATTCATGTGCACTATTTGTTTACTTTTCCACCCTAATAGTTTTCCTTAGGTTGTGCAGGCACCTTATACTTGAGAGTTGAGAGATAGTTGAGGCATGCAGTGGCTAGCTATAAAGATAAATTACGCAGCCAAAAACTCCTTTGTAACCCACATCCTCAAATTCGACAAATAATTAATACTATGGTTTTTTCAGCATCCTTTGCTATAAGAATGCAGTATAGATAGACTGCTAACATGCAACAACTAAACAGAAAATAAATTAAAAATTAAAGAGCTATTACAACGGTTAAAAAAAGTTATTAAGGAATTAAAGAGTTGTAGCTGTTTAGAAAGCTTTTAAAATAAGAGTTATTAGAATTTTATAATTGTTATAAAATTAATTCCAACAAGAGACATGACGCTTTACCATGCCTCCACTACTTTTAATTTAGGAGATTATCTTGGGTCCGACACAACCATAAAACACCATAATCCTTGAATCGGAGTGTTTTGGGCCTGACACCATTTTCAGACCTGTGTTTGCGTTGGATTAGGTTGATCGTCAAACCAAAGTATTTTGAATCTGGCACGTTCGCGAAACCCATATTTTCTTGGGTCTGACATGATTGTCAAACGCAAGGATTTTGTGTTTATCGAGTTCACTAGACCCATATCAAAGTTCACTAAATAAATACTAGATAAAAACCTTTTGAAACAATATTTATTATTTACAACAAAAATACACATATCTTTCCTGACAAATCAGTTACCCAAAACGGAAAGATCTCTCGAATATGGAGTAACCGTCGTTAAACTAGGTAGAATGATTTATGAAAATATAGCAGGAAGGCTATTTCAATAGCAGGATCCAAAATACTTATACGAAGATGATTCATTAATTTATGATAAAAATACAAAATTAAAAGACAAAGGCCTTTGTTAGGAAAATATTCAACTTTTTTTTTTTGTTTTTGTTTTGGACAAACAATATTTCTTTTTTTTTCCCGTTCCATTGAAATAACAAATTAAAAAAAAAATGATAAGAAGGAAATCCAAAGGGAACTTGAATTTTTGATGTAATCGCTCGGGAATTAAAACAAATTAAGATAGTTAAATTTCATTAAAATAGCTTCATTATCACCTAAAGTATTATAAAATAAAGCAATATAATGAGATATAAACCATGATTTATAATATTTGATATATGGACAAAATCAATTAAACTAAAATTAATTATTAGATTGTGTTTCACGCATGTATCTTTAATAAAAATTAATAATAATAAATATAAAATAATTAATTCATAAAAAATAAAAATAAAGTATGTTGATTATATCAAAATTACAAGGCAAGAAAAAATTTAATTTATAATGGGTAAGGACACTCTTGATGAAATAATTAAGCGCAATGCGGATATAGATAGAAAAGGAATCGTTGGAAAATAGCATCTACTAACATCACTGAAAACATAATTAAAATACTTATGAGGAAGGTTTTATTGAAAATGCGAGGAAACATCACAAAGATATTTTTTTGGCCTTAACCTACAACATAGAAGAAATATTATAGAAACATGTTGAACGAGTCTAAATTTAAAATGCATTAGTAGTTTTTTAGATGGAACGGGACTGTAAAATATTTTATTTTTATTCTTTCAAGTTTCATTTACTAAAAAGTTATTATAGTTTTTTATATATAAAAATTAGAAAAATCAAATAATATTGAATAGAAAAATAAAAAATTATTTTATTTAAATAAAATTTTTAACTAAATAAGAAGAAAAAAAATAATGAAGGAAAATATTTATTTTGTTAAACATGCTCTTGCATCATTGACTCGTTAAGAAAAGGATGTCCATACATTAATTATCCCGAGATTTTTTAAAAAATTCTTTAACTCATTAAAAAGAAAAAGCTATAATAAAATACTTTTGATAAGAGTATCAATGATAATAATAATTTAAAAATAATCAAAAACCTTTTACTCTTTTAAGTTTTTGTTACTATTCTCATTTATTTTTTTTAAAAAACTTTTAAGAATATTTTCAATAAGAACGAGAAATAGTTTTTGATAAAAATGAAAGCCTGTTACCCATTAATTTTTGTTAAAGATTATTTTGAGAAACTTCAAAACTAAAAAAAACAGAGAGTATTTTTAGCAAAAATGATATAAAATTTGTCATGCACTAAATCATTCTACAAAATCTAAAAAGATACATCAATGAAAAATCTCCATTGTTTTCAATCAAATCAATGAAGACTTACTGTAGCGCCCAAGTCTAAATATTTTTGTCTATATAAACTGCTTTATTTCTCTTACTTGTTTATTAAAAAAGATAAGAGTTTCTTTACTAAAAAAACATGCCATCATCTCTGAGTTTCTTAACTATGCGGATGCTTTTGTTCTTTTTACTCTCGTTTTTTCATCTTAGAGCTTGTCACTCTTCTCCCTCCATGCAGCCGCTATGCAATGATGAGGAGAGTCATGCCTTGTTGCAGTTCAAGGAAAGCCTTGTCATTAATGAGTCTGCTTCTTCTTATTCTTCTGCATGTCCCAAGGTTGCATCATGGAAAGTTGATGGAGAAAGCGGTGATTGCTGCTCTTGGGAGGGTGTTGAATGCGATCGGGACTCTGGTCATGTGATCGGTCTTGACCTCAGTAGCAGCTGTCTTCATGGCTCCATCGACTCTAATAGCAGCCTCTTCCACCTTGTTCAGCTCAGAAGGCTGAATCTTGCTGACAACGACTTCAACAACTCCAAAATACCTTCTGAGATTCGAAATCTCCCAAGGCTGTTTGATCTAAATCTCTCAATAACTGGCTTCACTGGTCAGATTCCAGCAGAGATCTTAGAGCTTTCCAAGTTGGTTTCCCTTGATCTGGGATTGAATTCTTTGAAGCTCCAAAAGCCTGGTCTGCAACATTTAGTTGAAGCATTAACCAACTTGGAGGTACTTCATCTCAGTGAAGTGAACATATCAGCCAAGGTACCTCAAGTCATGACAAATTTATCCTCTCTGTCATCTCTATTTCTCAGAGATTGTGGATTGCAAGGAGAGTTCCCCATGGGAATATTCCAATTACCCAACCTACGCTTTCTCAATATCAGGTATAATCCACATCTCACTGGATATTTGCCGGAATTTCAGTTGGGCAACCAACTTGAAAAATTGTTGCTTGCAAGGACAAGTTTCTCTGGTCAGCTACCGGGGTCCCTTGGGAACCTCAAATCAATGAAAGAATTTGATGTGGCAGGATGTTATTTTTCAGGGGTGATACCATCTTCACTTGGTAATCTTACAAAACTGAACTATCTAGACCTTTCTTCTAACGTTTTCTTTGGGAAAATCCCTCGTTCTGTGGTCAACCTTCTTCAACTTACTGACCTGTCGCTTTCTTCTAATAATTTCAGTTCTGGAACCTTGCATTGGCTTTGCAATCTAACCAAACTCAATTATGTAGACTTGGCTCAGACCAATTCATACGGTGAGATTCCATCCTGTCTTGGAAACTTGACTCAGCTCACCGAGTTAAACCTTGATGCGAATGAATTAACTGGTCAAATTCCATCTTGGATAGGAAACAAAACCCAATTAATCTCACTGGACCTTGGAGACAACAAACTGCACGGTCCAATTTCAGAGTCTATTTTTTGGCTTCCCAATCTTGAAATCCTTGACCTAGAAGAAAATTTATTCAGTGGCACTGTAGAATTTGGCCTTCTTAAGTCAAGAAGCCTTGTTTCCTTCCAATTATCTGGCAATAATTTGTCTGTGATTGGTAACCACAATGATAGTGCTGCTCTGCCAAAAATTCAAATTTTAGGTTTGGGTGGATGTAATTTATCAGGCGAGTTTCCAACTTTCTTACATGGTCAAAATCACTTGGAGTTTGTAGAACTCGGTGGAAACAAAATTGAGGGGCACATACCAACATGGTTTATGAACTTGGGCACCGAAACTCTTTGGCATTTAGATCTCAGAGGCAACCTTCTAACAGGTTTTGAGCAATCCGTTGATATTCTTCCATGGAATAATCTACGAAATCTGAGACTTTCTTTCAACAAGCTTGATGGAGCCCTTCCAATTCCACCACATTCCACCATTATCTATATAGTCTCAGACAACCGTTTAAATGGAGAAATCCCACCAGCAATCTGCAATCTGACATCTCTTGTTATCCTCCAATTGTCTAACAACAATTTGAGTGGCAAGCTTCCGCAATGTTTAGGAAACATAAGTAACACTGCTTCAGTACTCGATCTACGCAACAACACCTTCAGCGGTGACATTCCTGAAGCTTTCTCAAGTGGCTGCACATTGAGGGCAATCGATTTCAGTCAAAACCAATTGGAAGGGAAGATACCAAAATCATTAGCCAATTGTACCAAGCTAGAGATTCTCAATATTGAACAAAACAAGATAACTGATGTCTTCCCTTCATGGTTGGGTATTTTGCCAAAGTTGAGGGTTCTGATTTTGAGATCCAATAGGCTCCATGGCGTGATTGGAAAACCTAAAGCTAACTTTGAATTCCAGAGGTTGCAGATTGTTGATCTATCCGGTAATTGTTTTTTGGGTAAGTTGCCACTAGAATACTTTCGAAATTGGACTGGCATGAAAACTATCTATAAAGAACACCCGTTGTACATGCAAGTAGACGCAAGTTTCCAATTACCAAGGTATAGAATGACACTTAATTTTGACTACTCAATGACAATGACCAATAAAGGTGTGGTGACAAAATATGAGAAGATCCAAGAATTTCTCACAGCTATTGATCTCTCAAGCAATCGTTTTGAAGGAGGAATTCCAGATGCTCTTGGAGATCTCAAAGAACTGTATTTGCTCAATCTCTCCAACAACTTTCTCACTGGTCGCATCCCTCCATCCTTGTCCAACTTGAAAGGGCTTGAAGCTTTGGACCTTTCTCAGAACAAACTCTCGGGAGAGATTCCTGTCCAACTTGCACAGCTCACCTTCCTCGCGGTCTTTAATGTGTCTCACAATCTTCTATCAGGTCCAATACCAAGAGGAAACCAATTCGAGACATTTGACAGCACTTCATTTGATGCGGATTCAGGATTGTGTGGAAAGCCTTTATCAAAAAAATGTGGAAGTGGTGAGGACTCGTTGCCAGCACCTAAAGAAGATGAAGGCTCAGGATCTCCACTTGAATTTGGTTGGACGGTGGTGGTGATAGGTTATGCAAGTGGATTGGTAACAGGAGCCATTCTTGGATGCGTTATGAACACAAGGAAGTATGAATGGCAAGTGAAGAATTACTTTGTGAGTTGGCAACACAAAGGTCAATATTTGAAGACTCGCCTGCGCGCGTAGAAGTTGATTTCTAATTATTAAGATGTTTTCCAGTTTGTTGTATTATCTCGTATTTCCTCTTCCTTCTCTTTTTTCTTTTTTTTTCCCCTTAATTTTCACTTGTAAGGTTAAGAGTGAATTTCTCTTGGATGGTCCATGTAACGTGCTAAAAATATCATGATGATGTCTTTAAAGTAATTAGTAATGTAACATATAGTATGTTGAATATTTGTGTACACTAGTAGTCTAGAGTACGAATTTTAGATGAAAAAAATCTTAATATAATTCGTGCTGCTATAATATGTGACAGCCAAGAATGGAGAGTTGCTTATGCATGCAGAAGCTAAAGATAATAACAAATAAAGAAAAAAAACAAGAATTTTAATGAGTAAAAAGAACTGTAAATATGAATTTCAAGTTGCAGGTTTTATTTTCTCTAAAATAACAATAATAAAATCTACCCTTCTTAGGAGGTTTGCACTTAAATAAGTCAGAAACTCTACCTTAACTAGGAAACAAAAATAAAAATATGAAATTACAAAGGAAAGAAGTATAAAATCCAAAAATAACATGAAATAAAAAAATAACAAGAAAAATAACAAAAATAGCCAAAAATGGAGGCCCGGTGCTAGATTTTCAAAATCTAAAGATCTGATGGTTGGAGTAGCGATTCCATGCTACTTAAAGAAAAATAATCTCTGAAAACTCTTGTAAAAATTTAACTGCAATCTAATGGTCGAATTAAAAGTCGGAGCCGTTATTCTGGTCTAGCATAACTAGACCACTTCTTAAGTCTAGTCTTATCCACTAGTTCATACATATATCTGTTAGGTCATTCATGTAATCTATCTTGGATAAATTCTCATCTAGTTGTTGTAGGCCCACACCTGACTGCTCAAAATTACTTATTATCGCTAGCCTGACTACTTTAGTTTAGTTGCGTGTGTCGACAACAACTATTCTCCATACTTTTATGAATAGTAAATTTGTTTATCATTTTTTTCTCATGTCATTGTGAGCCATGTAAGATTACTACAGGCAACAAAATAATAAAGCTATATAATTAAAAAGATAGTTAAAGTTAAATTGTCCACTAAAGGGAACCAAACCTCTTATCTAGCTAAAATCAATTTCAAAACCAACCATGAAACCTTTTACATTTGTTTGATAACTTCAAACATGATAAAGCAATTTTATGTCTATAATTATGCTATACATATGTTTAATAACTAGTAGAACAACAATTTGGTGCTCTGATTTTACACCAACGTTTTTTTTTTGGCCGAAATCCTTATTTTAAGATTAATTTTTTAGGTCTTTTATATCATAGGTAATGGGAGTATCCTAAAATCTGAAGGCCAATGTTCGACAAGACCCAAGGTTTCTTTTCTGAGCTTTTTTATTTATTTGCTTTTTAGGCCTGAAAGATTAATGAGGCTTCCGGTTTTCATTAATTATTTGTTTTTCGAGGTAATCATAACTTCTGATTTGATGATGGACTAAGCCTAAATCTTGGCTCATGAAATGGACTAATAATTTGTCATTGGCCCAAAAGCAGATTAATGATTATAGGGCATTTTTGGAAGTTAAAAAAACATAGCTGGATTTTCTCTGAATTTTTCTTTTTCTTTTTGATACTAGGGGAATAGTTTCCGATGTAAGTTATTGATCAAATATGATTATGCCCTCCATCTTAGTTAATTAAATTGGCGAGAAAGATTGAGATTGAATGACAGTTTGATAATATGTTTCTTGGAACAAATTTGCTTTATAGAATACCAGGAGTACATGATCAAGGGTTTAAATCTTCTAAAACCCAGAGCTAGCTCTCACGTCAGAGTTTTAGGAAAAGAAAAGGCATTATTAGTAGAGTAAGATTTTATGATATTCAAGAAGTAAGTAGGAATAGTTATTCTCTGAGTTTATTTTGAAGAAAAATAGATATTTAATGAAAGAACAAATTAAATATAAGATTTATCAAAAGTAATAATAATATTTCTATCAAAAGCATGGTTGACGTGAAGATTTCTCGGACACTGATCTTTTCTCCATGGTACCTGTACGGCTGTACATTGCCATTCTTTGGAGAGAATGGTTTCTCCCAGCACAGCACCATCATTACTTCTTTCTTTCGAAGAACTCTTCTCCTCTGCCCATTAATCACTTAATTTCCATCAGAACTGAAGGTAAATTGAAAATAAGTAAAAATATTCATTATTACGAGAGCTATCCATTCTTTTAAATATTGAAGCTGCTCATTATTAATTATTACATTTCCTATTTCTATCATGAACGGGTTTTTAAGGAAGAGGCTTTGAAAATTTTGGTTGTTAAACTCGACCAATTAAAGTGTTATTTAAATAATAATAAAATAAAACTTTTTACTCATTAAAAAAACAAAACCAAAACCTTTTACATATTTAAAAAGAAAAATTATCAGTAGTAGTATTAATAGTAATAGTAATAGTAATAGTAATGTAAAAAATTAAAAAATTTTGCTCATTTAAGTTTTTGTTAATATTCTGATTTAAGTTTTTGACGAATTATAGAAATCTTTTCTATTGAAAACATTTTTTATAAAATGAAAACCTGTTACTCATTTTTTAAAATTATTTTGATAAAATCGAAAACTAAAAATATATATTTTTATTAAAAATGATATAGAAAATTTTGAGATAATAACGAAAAAACTAGATTGCTAAAAATCATAGTTGTTATGGCATGATGAATCCTCAAAAATAGATTGAAGGATTTGTAGGCAAATTTACACGAAACATCCTCTGCACTTTGAAGCGTTGTATCCTCTGTTTTCTGAAATACGCGTAGCATACTCTGGTAACATTAATTGGTGTTCTGTCACTATAAAACTCAACTGAGAATTTTCTGGCCACCTATTCTCTGCCTTTCTCGTACAATTTGCATCCTAGTGTTTTATACTAGTGTTAAGCTGCTATACATAGATTTGAATTCAATCTAGGATAATGGAAAACTCATTAAAATGAATGAATACTGTGCTAGCATAGATCTCTTAGTTATGGTTGCAGAGTCAATTTTTGTCAAAGCGAAACATGAGCTTTGTCAGTAGTAACAATTGCATTGATTTCTGCTTTGCTGGCTTTGATGGAGCAAATGTTTTAGGAAGTGAAAAAAGATCAGTCTGCTGGATTTACTTCAAACGTGATCTGGTTATAACTTTATAGTCCAAAAAATCCTACAAACAAACCTATCACCCAAAACGCACGCAAATGAAATCTAACTCAAGCACTACAAAAAAAACCCAACACAGCTCTCATACGGCCCCAACTGAGCAAGACAATGTCTCAAATGTCATTCGAGTTTTCTAGATTAAGAAAATGGGAAAAAAAAGGACTTACGGGCAGAAAAGTTGGTGGATTAACTGAAATTCAGACATGTGGAGAATACTCCGAGTTTTTGTAGATCATTAACCTCCCACGAGAACATGATGGTGGTGAAGACTGGTAGTGTATGGAAGCATGTTGATGCAGTGGGCAACCATTGGTATTCAGATGTTTGAGTAGTGGTGTTCTGTCATTAAATTCTTAGCGACTAATTATAGATATCTTGGCAGCTTTCCTCCATTAGCATTACATTTAAGTTATGTTTAGTAGTTTGAGATGAGTCAGTCGGTTTTTCCAAGTTTATATTCTGCTGCTGTGACAGTCACGTATTTTATTGCTAAATGATTTGAGTTGAGCAAGGCTCTTATTATCTGAGTAATTAATCAGTTCCTTGACCCAATTATTTAGTTCATAAGCTATGAATTTCTTCTTCTTTTTTTGGCGCTTTACGAAAGAAACTGAAGGGGACTTGATAACTATCCATTATTTGCAGCCACGCACTCTGAAAAATCTAAACCGATACGTACATTAACATTGTTTTCAATCAAATCGTGTTTGCTTCCAAAGAAGTTATTTGTGAAAGTAATGCATCTAAACCATTCTGTTCAAAGTCTTCGACTCATCTCCCACGTTCATCGTAATCATTGTCTCTTATTAGTCATTATAAGAGGGGTAAGATGGGTGTGGTGGTGATAGACGTCTTCAGAGTTCGCCAATTAACTTTGGCAATCGCAGTGGAATATTGGAACTGGTTATCTAGCAAATTACATCCTGGTCTGGATTTTAATGAAACAAGACGAAGACTTAGACTTTGAATGAAATTGATAGTAGTTGGAAACTAAGTATAACTTAAGTTATTATAAGTTCGAAACTTTTAAAGAATAAAAATATCAATCATATCGATTGCTTGTTGAACCTGTGAATTGAGTAAAAATAGAATACTCTAAATTCATAAATCCAAGAGTTTTATAAAATATTCTTGATGGAAAAAAAATATCAATGAAAGATCCCACTGAATTGAATTGGGTCCGTAGATCTAAGAAATAGTGAGAATTCTTGATCTCTCTCAATATCTTTCTCAATTCGAAAACCCAAGATTTGAATTAACATCCTTTCATTGATTCATCTTAAATATTTTAAATTGAATTAATTTATCTTAAAGATTTCATTTTAATTGGAATTTAGTTATTCAATAAGTATGAGAGGATCCCAACTAAGTATTCATAGCTGAATGATTAAAGCACCTAACTTATTATTGGTGAATTCGTAGGTTCAATTCCTACTGGATGCACGCCAATGGGACTCTTTAATGAATCTATTGTAATTGACTCTATATCAATTGAATTCCAAAGGGACTCTCTTGATTAAATGATGTGTGCCATTAAATCTAGGATAATGGAATGTTAAATTAATTGAGATCAAATAGAGAAAGGAGGCTAGAATTCTGAATAATCTGTATATTATGAATGCTTAGTCTTAACCTACATACAAATAAAGTATATATAGGTCAAACTGAAAGTACTATTCTACTCTTAATAAATAAGACTACATAAATATTATTTAACATCTCCCCTCAAACTCACGATGCGGCAGCTACAAGCATCGAGAGTTTGCCAACCAGAAAACAAAAACGAGAGATGGAATGCGCCTTGGTAAAGAAATCTGCAATCTGCAAGGAAGAAGGAACAAAAGGCAAAGCAATGGTGCCATGTTTGAGATGATGACGAGTAAGATGATAATCGATCTCAATGTGCTTAGTGTGCTCATGAAAAACCGAGTTATGAACAATCTGAATAGAACTCTGGTTGTCACAATACATAGGAGTAGGATGAGAAAAGGAAATTCCCATATCAGCAAGTAACCAACGTAACCAAACAATCTCTTTGGTAGTAGATGTCATGGCACGATATTCTGCTTCGATGGATGATTGAGAAACAATAGATTATTTCTTGCTCTTCCAAGAAATAAGAGAATCACCTAAAAAGATACAGAACCCGGTAACAGACTTGCGATCTGTGGGATCACTACCATGATCAGCATCAGAGTATGCACGCAACTCCAAGGAAGAGGTGGATGAAAGTAAAAGACTCTGAAAAACTGTACCCCGAAGATATCGCAAAATACGAAGAACAGCTGCCCAGTGAACAGTAGTAGGAGAAGCAACAAACTGACTAACAACTTGAACAGCATATGCAATATCTGGACGAGTAATGGTGAGATATACCAAACTCCCAACAATAGTGCTATAAAGTAGGATCTGTCAAAGGTAAACCATCAGAAGAAGAGTACCTTACGTTAACCTCAATAGGAGTATCTACAGTTTTGTTATCAGTAAGTCTAGCCCGCTCAAGAATATCTGCAACATTTTTCGACTGAGAAAGAAGGTAACCTCTAGGTGAGTATGCTACCTCAATACCCAGGAAATATCGAAGATAACCCAAATCCTTCATTTCAAATCGTCTAGCCAACTCTGTCTTCAAAACTGAAATACCATCAATATCATCACCAGTAATAATCATGTCATCAACATATAAAGACAGAATGATACGACCTGCATCAGTGCACTTAATAAAAAGAGCAGAATCATGACTGCTAGAAACAAAGCCAAGAGACGAGATCACAATAGAGAATTTCTCAAACCAAGCACGAGGTGCTTGTTTGAGACCATATAATGCTTTTTTAAGCTTACAAACATATCCAGAGTCATGTGAAATACCAGGAGGGGGTGCCATATAAACTTCTTCTTGAAGATCTCCATTCAAGAATGCATTTTTAACATGAAGCTGAGAAATATGCCACTGACGAACCGAAGCTACGGCAATAAGAGTGCGAATAGTAGTCATTTTTGCAACCGGGGCAAATGTCTCCTCATAGTCCATACCATACTGTTGAGAGTATCCTTTTGCAACCAGCCTAGCTTTGTATCGCTCAATAGACCCATCAGAATTAGTCTTAATCTTATACACCCAACGACAACCAACAACACTCTTACCAGGAGGTAGAGGAACCAAATCCCAAGCATCTGTCTTATGCAAAGTAGAAAGTTCCTCATCCATAGCTTGCTGCCAAAGCGGATCAAGAATTGCCTCTTTATAGAAAGAGGGCTCAAAGAGACAATGAATAGAACCTAAAAAAGAAGTAAATGATGAAGAATAACAAGAATAAGCAAAATCTAGTAGTTTTGTGGACTTATGAATGCGGATGGACTGACGTGGAGGTGGATCCATAATCTCAGATGAAGCTTGAGGGGCTGTAGATGAGAATGGAGCTTCAGGTGTGCCAGAGAGTAAAGTACCAGTACCTGCAGAGTTATGAGTACAAATTGATCGAACATAGGGAGAGGTATTATTACCAGAATCCTCAGAAAAAGGATCTATATGAATAAGATCAGATTTTGTCAAGCTATGAGTAGTGGATGGAATAGAAAAGAAAGGTATATGCTCAAGGAAGACAACATGACGAGACACATAAAGTTTCTGAGTTATTGGATCAAAACAACGATACCCCTTTTTACCTTCACCATAACCCAGAAAGACACAAATAACAGATCGAGAGGATAACTTACTGCGTTCTACATGAGGACGAAGAACGAAACAAGTACAACCAAAGACTCTAAATGAGGAATAATCAGGGACATACCCATATAAGTTTTCAAAAGGAGATAGACCCAAACTATGAGAAGATGGAATTGTATTAATCAAACTTACAGCAGTAAGAACAGCTTCTCCCCAAAACTCACTAGGAATAAAGGCAGACAACAAGAGAGAACGAGCAGTTTCAACAATGTGCCTATGTTTTCTTTCAGCTACACCATTTTGTTCAGGAGTATCTGTACACGAAGTTTGGTGGATGGTTCCATCTAAGGCAAGCATTTGACAAAATTTATTAGAAGTGTATTCCCTACCCAAATCACATCTAAAGCATTTGATCACAGCAGAATGTTGAGTTTTGATAAGAGCTCGAAAAGCTGCATATATCTCAAAGAATTCAGAACGATGTTTCATTAAATAAACCCAACAATAACGAGTATGATCATCAATAAAAGAGACATAATATCGAGACCCTCCTTTTATGGAAACAGGAGAAGGCCCCCATACATCAGAATGAATCAAATCAAATG
This sequence comes from Populus trichocarpa, assembly GCF_000002775.5. NCBI lineage: Eukaryota > Viridiplantae > Streptophyta > Magnoliopsida > Malpighiales > Salicaceae > Populus > Populus trichocarpa. Next base: position 13,035,454 of record NC_037300.2, on the reverse strand, counting down.
GTGAAGATGAAACAGAAATACTTCGATTAAAAGATAAAGCAAAAAATTTTGCCAGTTTACATCCACTACAATCAGAAATGTCACAAGTTTTCAAATTTCCTAAAGCTCCTGTGGATGCCAAAAATCTCAAACGAGAAAATGAAACATGACCTAGACGGGAATGCCATAAATAAAAACTAGAAGATGAAAGACTCAAACGAAAAGAAGACAAATCAGCAGTAGTAGCAGCAGCAACTGGCACTTTTAACTCATCCAAAATATATAGTCCATTCTCCCTACGGCCTGTCCCAATCAGCTTCTGAGACTGCAGATCCTGTACACAACAAAAAGAACCAGAAAACATGACTAAATAATCACCGGAATCATATATTTGACCAACAGACGCAAGATTCAATTTGAGTTTTGGAATAAGATAAACATTAGGGAGAGACAAGTGAGGTGTGACAACAGAACCAACACCTGCTAAGGGCATGGGAGTGCCATCAGCAGTCATAACAAGAATGGAGGACAAAGGGGACACTGAGGTAAAAGATGAGGAATCTGGAGACATATGATGGGAAGCACCAGAATCCAAGACCCATTCAGAGTGTGACATACCTGAGGAATTATGAGGCAACTGACCTATGGAAGAAGCGGACATTGCTTGTGGCTGCAAGGAGAGAAACTTCTGAAATTGCTCAGCTAAAGTATTAGGATCGGTAATAGAGCCTGGGGAAGCTACTGCTGCAGTATTGTGGTGTGGTGGTTTATAACCCTGAGGTGGTCGATGAGCATTAGATTGTGACTGACTGCTAGACTTCCAAGCTTGATTCTGCTGTCTCAACTTAGGACACTGAGCCTTCCAATGACCTCTCTGCTTACAGAAACTGCACTCATCAAAGCCAACCCTTGTGTAAGGCTTGTTTTGATTATTAGAGAATGGCTTAGAAGGTACTGCTAGTACAGAAGGATTTGAAGCAGAAAGAATTCCCTTTTCAGAATAAGACTGAAGACGTATTTCTTCAGCCAATAACTCACTGACAACAGAGTCAACAGAAGGCAGTGGAGTACGATGCAGAATTGAACCTCTAAGTCCTTCGAAGTCACTACGAAGCGCTGTTAAAAACTGTACCAATCGTTGCTGCTCTCTACGCTCAATATAGGCACCACATGCCTTTAATTCTGCTGATTCTGTAAGAGCCAATTGATCCCAAAGATCTGTCATAGCAGAATAAAACTCTTGAATACTCATATTCTTCTGATGAAGAGCTCGTATGTCATTCTCTAATTGATACTGTTTTGCAAAATTTGATTGCGTGAATAACCTTTGTAGATGATCCCAAACCTCTTTTGCTGTCTCATACTTCGCCAATTGTGTACATATCGAATGCTCAACAGAATTGTTGATCCAAGTAATGATCTTTGCATTATTTGCTTCCCATGTATCTATCAAAACAGCATCCCCCTCCTCAATATTCTTAGGTATTATATAAGTTCCACTAACATACCCCCACATCTTCTTACCCTTAAGAAAATTTCGCATTACATAGCTCCTATACGAATAGTTCTTCCCATCCAACCTCACACTCATAGACTGAAGCGAATCATCTCTTTCAGTAGCCATAATTAACAATCACAGAGAACCAGAATGCAAAAGCAGCGGAAAATAAAATACCAAATTGCAGAAACTGAACAGAGATTGCAAAAACTAAACAAATATCTTCTCAAAATTATACGATTACTCCAAAACACAAAACCAATTTGTAGAAACTGAACGCAAATACCAAATTGCAAAAGCTGAAGGGTAGACGAAATACCAAAATAATTGCAGAAACTGACGAAATACCAAATTTTGCAGAAGCGGAAGACAAAATCTCACTCCGAACTTGTGCTTGGGATTAAGTCTCGTTTCATAAAACCAGCTCTGATACCATGTTAAATTAATTGAGATCAAATAGAGAAAGGAGGCTAGAATTCTGAATAATCTGTATATTATGAATGCTTAGTCTTAACCTAAATACAAATAAAGTATATATAGGTCAAACTGAAAGTACTATTCTACCCTTAATAAATAAGACTACATAAATATTATTTAACATGGAAAACTCATTAAAATGAATGAATACTGTGCTAGCATAGATCTCTTAGTTATGGTTGTAGAGTCAATTTTTGTCAACGCGAAACATGAGCTTTGTCAGTAGTAACAATTGCATTGATTTCTGCTTAGCTGGCTTTGATGGAGCAAATGTTTTAGGAAGTGAAAAAAGATCAGTCTGGTGGATTTACAACTGATCGACAATGTTCAAAATGGAAGTTGAATTACATTAACAACTTCAAAAGTGATCTCCTTCTAAATTTTGGATTCATTGAATAATTACATTACAAGTTCAATCATGAACCTGAACCCATCTTTCCAAAAAATCCTACGAACAAACCTATCACCCAAAATGCACGCAAATGAAATCTAACTCGAGGACTACAAAAAAACCTAACACAGCTCTCATGCGGCCCCAACTGAGCAAGTTGATGCAGTGGGCAACCACTGGTATTCAGATGTTTGAGTAGTGGTGTTCTGTCATTAAATTCTTAGCGACTAATTATAGATGATATCTTGGCAGATTTCTTCCATCAGCATTACATTTAAGTCATGTTTAGTAGTTTGATCGAGATGTTATATATTTGTCAGTCGGTTTTTCCAAGTTTATATTTGTCAGTCGGTATTTTATTGCTAAATGATTTGAGTTGAGCAAGGCTCTTATTATCTGAGTAATTAATCAGTTCCTTGACCCAATTATTTAGTTCATAAGCTATGAATTTCTTCTTCTTTTTTTGGCGCTTTACGAAAGAAACTGAAGGGGACTTGATAACTATCCATTATTTGCAGCCACGCACTCTGAAAAATCTAAACCGATACGTACATTAACATTGTTTTCAATCAAATCGTGTTTGCTTCCAAAGAAGTTATTTGTGAAAGTAATGCATCTAAACCATTCTGTTCAAAGTCTTCGACCCATCTCCCACGTTCATCTTAATCATTGTGTCTTATTAGTCATTATTAGAGGGATAAGATGGTTGTGGTGGTGATAGACTCTTCAGAGTTCGCCAGTTAACTTTGGCAATCGCAGTGGAATATTGGAACGGGTTATCTAGCAAATTACATCCTGCTCTTTAAATTAATGAAACAAGACGAAGACTTAGACTTTGAAAGAAGGTGTCGTTTGGTATTGTAAATATTGGTGTTTCGTAATGCTTCAAAAGCAATTTTTTTTACTGATAGGGCCCACTACAAGATTTCATAGTTTTACCGACAGAAATATTCCATCGGTATGTGATTGAGATTTCATCGGTAATTTATTTACCGACGTCCTCACAGACGGAATCCGTCCGTCGGCTTTCCTTTCATCGGTAATACCAGAGTCCGTCGCTATATCTGTCGGAAAAACAAAAAACATATTTGCCGATGGTTTTACAGACGGAAATTGCGCGCCAAACAAAAGTTTCCCGCTTGAAATATACCAACGGATTTATCCCGTCGGTGATAGTGTGATATACCGACGGATTCATACCATCGGTAAAATTGTCGGTGAATGTTTGGAATACCTACCGAAGATATCTGTCTGTAAATTCGTCGGTCATTTTAAATTAAATTAGTGAAATAAAAATATAGTACTAAATCAAGATAAAAATAGTGAAATTAATGAAATGAAAAGTGAATATAGTACTAAATCATTGAAAACAAAAACATTTGTGAGGACAAAATGAATACGTAAGATCAAGAGAGGTCAATATTCAAATAACAGAAGGTTGGGAGTTTATGTATAAATGATAAAAAGGGGTGGGGGTAAATGTGCAATTAACAAGATGTTAGAACTATAAATATCATTCTATTTTCTCTCTTGGAGGGACTGCCAAGAGTAAGAGAGAGTTTAGAGAGGCTGGAGAGAAGATAAATTGATGGTAAATCAACCGACAGCTATAACTCCACCTTCCATCGTTGGATCAGCACGATATTCGGGTATGTTGTTCTCATCCATGTCATGTACATTTTCACCATAGGGATTTTCTATATCAGTCCTCGTTTGAGAGATACCGAGGGAGGAAAATATCTGGGAAAATATATACACTTCTGGACAGTCTTCTTTGCTGTCTGTTTTCTCCTTCGGCCACCATTGGATTAGGCTATAACTTGGATATGTTGTTCTTCTTGATTTTGTCTAGATTCTGAACGGTGGAGATCTGAAACAAACATTCGGTATAGAAGTTGTGTATCTCGCACAGTAGGTCTGCAAGTTTGAGGTCAGTTCGGTTAAACCCATATTTTTGGAAATTTCACCATTTGATGAAGTTAATATTTGGATATGGTATACTCATAATAATGCATTATAACTTGACAGTATAGATTGTTTGGAATATTATTCGTTTGTTATTTATGGTTGATAGAAACTGTGTCAAGGATTGTGTTTAGAAGAATATTGTTCGGAAAGTTTGTAAAATCGACAAGAATGTTTTATTTTGACGTTAAGAGGGAAGATTGAAATAAATAAGATAAATTGGCTCTTATAAAGATATTTTTTTTTCTTACAGTCTTAAACGATATGTGATATGGCCAGGGAGATGATAGAGAGAAAAAATTAAATTGTGGATGTTATGTGTAAATGGAAAGGTTGATGAATCTGGACAGATTCATCTCCTAACTTTTGGAGAGAATTCGAGTAGAAGGATGAGAGAATTAGGATCAAGTTTCTTCATAGTAATTGTAGTTTTGGATGTTAGCCAACTAAGAAATTGGTCTTGCTCAATATGGAGCTGTAGAACCCCAGCTATGGGTCATTAACCGAGATTGGGTCTTGACAGACCCTGTAGGGTAGTGTTTGTTGATGAGCAATTTTGACTATCTCAAAGGCAGAACTGGGTTCTCCTTCCTGCAAAGAACTTGTAGCCTCGTGTATTAGCTTTCCAACGAGACTAATCTCGTTTGAAACAGAGTTCTATAAGTCTAGATATAGTTAAAAATCTGATGAGTGTTCAGACAGTAACAGTTCAATGTGTAAACACTAACAATTCAAATGTCTAGACAGTAACAGTTGGATAGTAACAGTTCAATATCTAGACAGTAACAATTGGACAGTAACAGTTTAATGTGTAGACAGTAACAGTTCAAATGTCTAGACAGTAACAGTTGGATAGTAACAGTTCAATGTCTAGACAGTAACAGTTGGACAGTAACAGTTTAATGTGTAGACAGTAACAGTTGGAAAAGTCAAACAGTAACAGTTCAAAGTCAAACAGTAACAGTTAGAAAAGTCAAACAGTAACGGTTCAAAGTCAGACAGTAACAGTTGGAAAAGTCAAACAGTAACGGTTCAAAGTCAAACAGTAACAGTTCAAAGTCAGACAGTAACAGTTGGAAAAGTCAAACAGTAACGGTTCAAAGTCAAACAGTAACAGTTCAAAGTCAGACAGTAACAGTTGGAAATTAAACAATAACAGTTCAAAGTTAGACAGTAACAGTAGACAGTAACAGTAAAAGAATTTAGTCATACGAACACTAGCACATTAAGATACTAACTCTGAAAATATACATGATATATGTATGTATGTTATTATGAGGAAATGAACATGCATAAGAAAGTAACATATGAGTAATGGATGAATATAGATTCTCTATAATATCAGCCTGAAGGAATGATAACTATGGTTGGATAAAGGATGACAATATTAATGGGTGTAATGAGAAAAATGTAAGATATAAAGAAAGAAATGATTGAAAGAAAGATTTATTAGCTATTGATATAATTATTATAAAACATATCATTGAATGAGGAAAATTTATGAGATGAGTCTATGACTGCAGGAGGGACCACCGGTGTGGTGCAACAGCAGCAACAGGGGAGCACGAGTAGAGCTTTTACTGCAGGTAAGTGACTTTCACCTTCCTTTTAAATAATGTTGAATAATGAAAATATTTTATCATGAATGTTACTGTATTGTGTTAATTCAGATACCAGTGATTAGTACTTAAAAATGCATTTTTATCAAGGTTTTATATCATCATTTTGCACTTGAAGTATCAATAACTCCTTAACTAAAGCATGTTTTATAATAACATATCTAATAATATAAGATACCTTTAATTTATGGTAAATGTTCATCTTAAATGCAGGCCTATCACATAAATGAAAGAATTGATTGAGGAGTTGAAGTAATGAAATTGAAAGGACAAATAGGCCTGAATATTTCAAGAAGTATTCTAATAGGCCTTGTTATGAATATTGCAAATAACCATTAGAAAATGTTTACTAAGATGCGTCTCAAGAGTCAATAAAATTCCCCCTTACTCTGCCATCCTAGTAATAACAGTTTTGCCAAATGGTTTTTAAAAACAAAAACAGTTAGTTGGTTAGTTTTTTTTTTAAAAAAAAATACTACTACCCTCTCCCCCCAACCAAAACGAGACATTGTCCTCAATGTCCTAAGGTAGAAAGATAGAGTATAGAAGACATCACCTGAAACAACGAACACTGACAAACCTGAAACACACTTAAACAAATATAAGAAATAACAGAACAAAATACTATGCTAGAAATAAAACCAAAAGACACAAGGATTCACAAACGAAGGCTCAAATCCAATCTAAGATTTTTACGGCTTTCTTTAGTTGACCAATTTATGCGACTCATGGAGGGATCAATTACAGGGATGAAAGATTGTAGTTGGTCAATCAATTGTTCAGCAGTAACAGCAGAGATTATGATTTGTCGTGCCGAAGATGTTAGAAATTCCTGTTCCACAACTTGATCAAGAAAAGACAACAAATTATCATAAAAACCATTAACATTTAACAGACCTATAGGTTTATGGTGAATGTGCAGTTGGGCCCAAGAGGAAATATGAAAGATCTCTTCCAATGTGCCCAGACCACCTGGTAAGGCAATGAAGGCGTCAGCATGGTTAAACATTGCATTCAATTGATCATACATTGTGGAGACCTGTAGTTCCTCTCCAATTGTTTTTCCAATGATGTCCTCTTTTGCTAAAGCTTTGGGGACGACCCCCAAAACTTGACTACCTCCTAAAAATGCAGCTATTGACACCCCCCCCATTAACCCAAGGCTACCTCTTCCATACACTAAATGAATCACTCTCTCAGCTAGTACCTGACCAAGATGATTTGCTGATTCTAAAAACTCCTTTTCTTTCCCAGGACTGGATCCACCGAAAACACAAATATTTCTGATGTGATGACTTGAGGAACCTGCCATTTCTACACACTTCTATATTTGTTGAATGTAAGGGTTGAGTAGAAATGAAGGGAAGGAAGAGAAGATTTTATAGATGAGAAATTGAAAATGCAATCATACCACCTATATGTAGGCCAGTTGGAGTCTCACACACACACACACTCTCTCTCTCTCTCTTTATTTATTTATTTTGAAAAAGCATGTGTATGTACAGGTAGTTGTGATTGTGACTCACATCTTCCCTTGGTTTTACGTCCAAGAACGGCTTAAACGCCCTCTATGGGTCGGGGATAGGCTTCCCATCCAGTTTTCTTAAAAACTGGCAAACAGGGTCTTTTATAGTCAGATTCCCAAGACTAAGTCGATCATGTTCTTTATGAAAATGGGGTCATAAATCATGAATTGCACGATGCACATCTCCACTAGGATGCGTCTCAAGAGTCAATAGAAGATTATCTAAAGACCCCTTACTCAGGCCATCCTTAATGAATTGTATTTTATCTTCACAGTTTATAGATACCATTCCTAAAGAATGACATGTTGCATTACAAGTCCATCTGGCACATCTGTGACAGACTTTCAGTCGTTTTGCACGACGTTTCTTTGCAAAAGTGCTTTTACCTGTTCCAGGCATGTATGAGATGAAAGAATTGGAGGACTCACCTGATAATCGAACCTTTGCTTCAATCAGCCAGCGAATATCTTCAGGAATTCCATGATTCATTAACAACCTCAATCTTGCACACCTAGCACGGTAAATTTTTGTAATCGCATTCTGAGGCAGAGCGGGAAAATACTTTTTCAATTTTTCAAGAGTGGTGTCCATTTTCAAATGAGAATTGGAGAAGAGATTCAAAGAAGGGAGAAAGAGCCAAGAATTGCACAATATATACAAATATCAATTATTATGGGAAACTGAAAGAACCGACTTAAATCACGGAGTACCGTTATCCGCCATTTGACTGGGAAAGTACTTTTTCAATTTTTCAAGAGTGGTGTCCATTTTCAAATGAGAATTGGAGAAGAGATTCAAAGAAGGGAGAAAGAGCCAAGAATTGCATAATATATACAAATATCAATTATTATGGGAAACTGAAAGAACCGACTTAAATCACGGAGTACCGTTATCCCCCATTTGACTGGGATGAGAGACTAGCAAAACAAGAGTCACACCAAAAGGAAACACAAAAACAATGTGAAAAACAAAATAATCAACCTTTATCTACAGGATTATTCAAACCAATGGATTCATTTTTACTAGGAAAATTATCAAAGTAAGCTTTCAAACGATGTCCATTTACCTTAGAAACATTGTCATTCTTTGGATTCTCAATATCAAAGGCCCCATAAGGATACACATGTTTCTTAATAAATGGACCGCTCCATCTTGATCTTAGCTTTCCAGGAAATAAATGGAGTCGAGAATTATAAAGCAAAACTTTTTGACCAGTATCAACTTTTTGACAATTTTCACAAGTTTTGCATAATGCATGTGTGTCCTTGAACATGGTGGGCCAATAAAATCCATTTTGTAAGATTTTCGCAGCTGTCTTTTTTGACGAGAAATGACTCCCACATGCTTCAGAATGACAAAGTTTAATGACATTACTTACCTCATTGTTAGGAATGCATCTTCGAAATATTTGATCAGGACAATATTCGAATAAGTAAGGGTCATCCCAATAAGATTTCTTCACTTTGTTCAAAAACTTACCTTTGTTTTCGGTACTCCAGTGAGTTGGCAAATCTCCTATTTGAAAGTTTCAAAGATTTCAGAGTTATGATTGACTTTCCTTTGTTTGGTCATGGCATGAGGAAATGGAAGTGCTGGCGAAGAATCAGTCTTTTCTTTACAATGTTCAGATTCAACCCCTTCCTTACCCTCAGAGATTGACTCATCATCTTTCTCACAAGGTTCAAGAATGGGTTTTTCAATAACCTTACCATTGCGAAGAGTGATGACTGATTTGGCTTGATCCATATGTTGGCTTCTGGAACTACTTGCATTCACATTGTATTGCCCCTTGGGATTTTGTTGTGGTTGAGATGGAAACTTACCTTTCTCTTGAAAACTGAGAGTAGATGTCAATTTTGCAAGAGTATCTTTAAAATCTGTCATGCTTGTAGCAAGTTGAGCGTTGATTGTCTCCTGCTTTTCCATGAATGCATGCAATGTTTCCTCAAGATTTCTTCTAGGAGGTGGAGCATAAGGAGGTGCATATCCATGAGAATTTTAGAAATTATGATGTGCTTGAAACGGTGGTTGTGAAGTTTGTGCATTATTGTTATCACTCTTTCAATTGAAATTTGGGTGATTTCTCCAACCAGGGTTGTATGTTTGCGAGTATGGGTTATGATTGGGCCTTTGGAAACTGTTTAAAGCATGGGCTTGTTCATGGAGACATTCTTTAAAAGAAGGCAAAGTTGGACAATCATTGGTTGAATGTTCATTGGTTTCACAGATTTGACACACAATGTCTTGAACATATTTTAATTGACCACTCTTTTTCAATTCTAGTGCTTCGACTTTTCTAGCTAAAGATGCAAACTTGGCTTGGAGGTCATGATCTTCCCTAAGATTGTACATACCTCCACTAGATGTATGAGGTTGGGTTTTACTTGGTGCCTCATAAGTGCTTCTAATATCCCAATTTTGAGCATTTTCAGCTAGCAAGTCTAGGTACTCCATTGCTTCATTAGGGTCTTTATCCTTAAAAGTTCAATTGCACATCAATTCAACCATTTGCCTATCTCTAGGAGTTAACCCTTCATAAAAATGTGAAACCAATCTCCATGTTTCAAAACCATGATGAGGGCAAGTATTAAGCAAGTCTCGATACCTATCCCAACATTGGTAAAATGTTTCTCCTGATTTTTGAGTGAAAGTGATTATTTGTCTTTTAAAAGAGTTTGTTCTGTGAGATGAAAAAAACTTCTTTAAAAATTGTTGTTGCATTTCATCCCAAGCACGAATGGATCCAGGTCTCAAATTTTGTAGCCATGTTTTAGCTTTATCTTTTAATGAAAAAGGAAAAAGCTTTAATCTAATGGTGTTCATGCTACAATTTGAGTCATTATAGGTGTTACAGACCTCCTCAAATTCTCTTAAATGCAAGTATGGATTTTCTAAATCTAAGCCATGAAAAGAAGGTAAAAGTTGAATAATGTCTGGCTTAAAATTAAAATGAGATGCATCAGGGGGAAAAACTATGCATGAGGGTGCACTTGTTCTTGTGGGAATCATGTGGTCTCTAAGTGTTCTAACCTGAATATTCTCATTATTCTCATTATGAAGCGATTGGTTATCTTCTTCGACCATATTTTCTGAAAATGATGAGGATACCCTACAAAGTCTACCACTTAATGTACGTGACCAAACTCTCATGCACGTGTAAGAAGAGAATAAAAGGAAGAAGAAAACAAAAGAAAAGGAAACAACACAAAAGAAACAAAGTTAGATACAAGAAAAATAAAATAAATACTATAATTTGTACAAGAATTTACCTCCCCGGCAACGACGCCAAAAACTTGACACGACCAAAAGATTGATGTCTTCTCCCAAGTGCAGGAGTGTCGAAGTAATAAATAACCCGGCAAGACCGGGGTCGAACCACAAGGAGGTTAATTGTATAAATTATAAACAACAACAATAACAATAACAATAACAATAACAATAATAATAATAACATAGTAATACTACTAGTAGTAATAGTAATAATAATACCAATAATACTATTAATAATGATAATAATAAAGATGAAGAAGAAGAAGAAGAAGTTGATGAGAACTTTGAGATGGAATATTAACGTAAGGATTAAACAATGATAACAACAAATGTCAAGGTTAGAGGATCCACTAATGGTATTTCAAACAAGTATAGTATAAACTCTTTTTATTCAATTGGAAACCACACACAAAGGAGGTTCCAATCAGATTATAAATTGTTAATCATGATTACATTAGTTATCTTATTCGAATAATGCTAATAGTTGTAAATGTTGTCAGGCATTCATGATTATAACTTATGTTAATAACAAATTAAGTTCCTTTCATAGCTCAGGTGTCGTTTATACCATACAGTATGGGCTATGAAAGTGCCAAGTATTTGTTTTACCAAGTGTTATACAACATAAATCTAGATTAACCATTTAACAAGCAAAGTATTAAAAGTGAACGAGATAACAAATATAAAGCATCTTAGTATCCAACATTAAGGTCCATGTTAAGTTTATATTATACTTATTCTTACACCATTAGTGTACCCTTTTCACCTTGACATAACTAACTTAGCTAAACATAATGAAAGAAAGAAACATAAATAAACAAGATAAGAACATAAATGAGAAAGAAGTTAACTAAGTAAAGAAAAGGAAATGAAAGGCATAAACTAGATATTAATGAAAGCAAAACTTAAACATTATAAAAATACAAAGAGAGAAAGCAAGAGCATGATCTTGATCTGAACACCAAGATGCCTAAATTCATGGCAAATGCCTCCTTTTATAGGCCAAAATTTGAAACTATTGATTTGTTGACTAATTGATGAGTGGGTGGCCACATCTTGACTTGGTGACAATCTTTATCTTCTTGTCTGCCAAAAACATCATTGATAACGTTAGGATTTGAATAGATTCTCCCATGAAGATTCTAGGAAATTGTCTCAGCTTTCCAGGAAAAAAAAGATGAGGTCATTTGGACTTCTAGAACTCGAGATATGGGCTGAACACTAAACAGTGTCTGGGCTGCAGGACAGATTCGGACTTCTCCATTGTTGCTACAATTTGGACTTGCAAACGGCCTTTTTTAAATCTTGGGCTCTACATCAAAGTTGTAGGCCTATGTTTTATCTTTCCATCCATATAAAATGAATCTAAATCCAAGATCTACAGCTCCAGATATGACCCAATTACTGAAAAGTGTTCCAGTTTGGACTGCACCAACATCTCTTTTCTAAGTTTGGCCATCTCTTTGTCCTTTCAATTTCAGTACTTCAACTCCTCAATCAATTCTTTCATTTATGTGATAGGCCTGCATTTAAGATGAACATTTACCATAAATTAAAGGTATCTTATATTATTAGATATGTTATTATAAAACATGCTTTAGTTAAGGAGTTATTGATACTTCAAGTGCAAAATGATGATATAAAACCTTGATAAAAATGCACTTTTAAGTACTAATCAACCAGACTGTCAAATACTTAAATGTTAACGGCTAATGGCATCCGAAGGAATGACCGGGACAAACGATTCATTAGCTTCGGCTAATGGCATCCGAAGGGATGACCGGGACAAACGATTGATTAGCTTCGGCCGAAGGGATGACCGGGATAAACAATTGATTAGCTTTGGCTAATGGCATCCGAAGGGATGACCGGGACAAATGATTGATTAGCTTCGGCTAATAGCATCCGAATGGATGACCGGAATAAATGAACGATTAGCTTCGGCTAATGGCATCCGAAGGGATGACCGGGACAAACGGTTGATTAGTTTTGGCTGATGGAATTCGAAGGGGATGGCCGGGGTGAGTGAATAGTTAACCTCGACAAATGATGTCTTAAAAGAATGGCCGGATTTAAGATTATAGTTGATTGCAAGAATTGGTGCATATATATGTACTGCAAGTTGTGTATACCAAGAATATGAAGGAACTACAAATGTCACGCTTCAAACATGAGATAATGTTAATGCTTTGTTAAACTGCCAGACCATTTTCTTATTGTTATTATTATTATTATTATTAAGTAATTGCATTCTTGTAAATGTTTTGTACTGCAGTAGGGACGTCATACCAACAAGGTGCCTAGGAAACCCGATACACGGGAACCTACTTTTGCAAGGAATCATGTAGTTGCATTCTAAATCATGATGTATTTTATATGAATCAATGTACTGAATGTATAACTATTATTAGATCCTTTTAGATTAAATTCGTGATGACTATTTGTAGGATAGAATACAAACTCATGACTATGCATGTATATTTTAAATGCGAACTTCTAATCATGCAAACATAATATTATGAGTTTATGTAAGATTCACTTTTAAATGAAATCTTGATTGTTGTTGATGTATGGATTATATATTGATGATGTGAAGGGAACATGTTCGCCGATTACCGACATGATGTGTGTCAAGTACAAAAAAAAATTTTATTGTTGTTTTGAGCTTGAAAAAGCCGGGTTGTTACAATTATTTAGAATATATAATATAAAATTATATAAATTAATGGTAATAAAAACCAATTATGCAAATAAATTTTTTATTAAACATAAAAAACAAAAGAAATAAAGTTAAATAATATTCATTACAAACTGAATGTGTTTAAAAAAAAATATTAAATTAACTATTAAAGTTAAATAATATTCATTACGAATTAACATAATGGTGGAGCTGGAGGAGGAGGAGGAGGAGGCTGGTTGTTATACGACCAAAAAGCAGGAGGCGCACATGTATCACCACTCTGTGATGCCATGTTCATGAAAAATTCATGAAGCTGGTCTTGCTCCGCTTTTTGTTGTGCATACCGTTGTGCATGCTCCGCTTTGAGTTGTGCATACGCCGCTGATAGTTGGTCGTATTTTTCGGTGAGCTGAGCCGTGTATTGCTGCAAGGCTGCGAACTCCTTAGATTGGGTGCTCGATACTAATTGGGAGCTCCCAACGGTTGAAACACTATGGGCCGCCCGCAAGTTCTCGGCCGTAGTGTTGGAGAGCCCATAAACCCGATTTTTATCGGGTCCACCAGATAATCCAGCCTCCATCCACAAATCCGGATCGAATTCCGGATGGGTCAAAGGATCGTCCCCATATCTTTCCCTCAATCGACTATTATAGGTCTCCTGAAAATAAAAAAAAGTAATCATCATATTCAATTCAATAAAAATAATAACTTACAAAATAAAATGGTTGAAAAGACATACCACGAAGTGTTGAGCACGGTTGTCAACGAACTGTTGCGCCCCCTTTTAGCGGTCTTGACTCCGCACGTGCGTCTCCTCAAACAGCTCCATCGGGCTCGGCTCACGTCCAAGAGACGTAACCTATAATGAAAAAAGATTAATTAACAACAAATTAATTTAATGATATATTTCATTTAAATTAATCTTACCATCCGTTTCGTATGTGCAGCAAACAGAACTGAGCCGTCGGTGTGCGTTGTCACCGAGCCATGAATTGGCCGATTTCGGTTGCTAGCACCGGACTGTGAGCGACATGTGAACCGCTCATACGTCACGTGCTCAAGATAGCGCGGCCATATATCTTCTGGGATGTATATCGGTTTGAAATCCCTCCAAACCACCACATCGTTCTAGCCTTAGAGACCCTTATCTCTCGTGATTTGTTTTGTCCTTTTTTGTGCTTCATACCAAAAATCACGCAACCTACTTCCATAGCGAGAAATTACATTTTGAAACATAAATGTTTGTCTAAAAACAATCTTGTATTGTTTTTTATGTTACCTAGTTGCCGCGTGATTTTCCCACACCCTCCACACAACAGAGTCTTGCGCACTGTCCCAGTCAAATTTATCTTGTGCATTAATAATTAATTTTTAAGAAAAATAATAATTTATTTACAATTATATTAATAATTTATTAAAAATATGCTGGAAATTAGAAATTAACACCAACCTCAAATCTATCAAACGCATTGATTTGAGGTATCCATTCAGGATGTCTGGATACCTGACTCCATTGAAATAATGGAATCTCCATCGATGATTTAAACGCCAATAATATTACTCGGGCGGCCTCAATGTTTATGAACTTGAAAATAAATTAAATTAATGAAATATTGATTAGTTGTTCATAAATTTAAAAGAAAAAACTAAAACCTTAACAAACTTACATTCAAAGGTCGTCCTTCCACTGTGCCTTGTACTTGCGAGTGAACTGATTCTGCTGCGAAGGCACGCCACCTCTACGCTGTGAACCCGCGCTAGAAGAGGCAACATCGGTTGACGGTGCAGGTGGCGTAGGTGCCTCTTCTTGAGAGGCACCTAAGGATACGTCATCCTTGCTGCTAGAAGAACTAGTTACGACCATACGTGAGCGACCAACTCTGGTTTTCGTTCTATGCATCTACACGATTGTATACGAATAATTATATAATTAAATTCGAATGTTAAAAAAAATTCGATAGCACCTCCCCTATACTGTATACTACCCAAATCCACAAACCTGCAAATATTGACAAAAGCCACAACCATATATACATATAACATAACATACTAATTACAAGGTAAACTCAACATTAACAACATATTCAATCATTATATAAATACAAACAATAAAAAATATTCAATAAATTCAAAAAAAAAAAACTCTACACTAACAATTAAAATTAATGTAAATAATTAAACACAAATCATGCAATAATGTAGTAAAATTACTAATTATTCCAACATATTCAATTACTTATTCTAAGGTAAATTCAACATTTACAATTACAATTCAACAAATTATTCAATCATTATATAAACATAAACAATAAAAAATATTCAATAAATTCAAAAATACTCTAGACTAACAATTAAAATTAATGCAAATAATTAAACACAAATCATGCAATAATGTCATAAAATTACTAATTATTCCAACATATTCAATTACTAATTCTAAGGTAAATTCAATATTAACAATTACAATTCAATAAATTATTCAATAATTATGCCAATAGAACAATAAAATATATTCAAAAAATTCAAAAAAAAACTATAGACTTTAGGAATGAAACATGCTTACCTTAACAATGCGTTGATTTCAAGACTTTATCTATATTATAAAAAAAAACCAGAACAAAAAACATAAAAAAATAAAAAATAGCAAAAACAAAAAAAAAACCCTTAAAGTAAAACGAAATAAAGGAAACACATACCTTTTAATCTGATGAAGATTCACAAGAACACTTACTAGAGATTGTAGGTGAAAGCCTTAAAGAAATGAGAGGAAAAAATTCAAAATTGAAGGTGAAGAACGGAAGAGATGAAAAAATGAACTGAAGGGGCGGTCACTGGGATTTATAGGGTAGTTTTACCGACGGATTCACCAACGGATATAAAAAAATATTATTTTAATTTATTCCGTCGGTGAAGTTTTGAAAATCCATCGGTAATTTTTGAAATTCGCACCAGCATTTTCAATTACCCTCCATATTTTTCGAGGTCCATCGGTCATTCCGTCGGCACCCTGACGCGGTTAGAGATGCATTTAATGCACTGCCCCTTGGAATTCACACAGTCCGTCGGTGATTTTGTCGGTAATATTACACGCCGACAACTTACCGACGGAATTTATGTCGTCGGTCAGCGCGTCGGTAATTGTGACATTTCAAGTAATTATTTTCGAACTCTCTGTGAAATGTCGATGGACTGCTATCCATCGGTATTGGCATCGGTAATTGTGGCATTTAAAGTAATTATTTTTTAACTCTCTGTGAAATGTCGACGGACTACAATCCGTCGGTATTTTGAGTCAGTAATTATGGCATTTCAAGTAATTATTTTCGAACTCTCTGTGAAATGCCGACGGACTGATATCCGTCGGTATTGGCGTCGGTAATTATGGCATTTCAAGTAATTATTTTCGAACTCTCTGTGAAATGCCGATGGATTGCTATCTATCGGTATTGGCATCGGAAATTATGGCATTGTACAAGAAAGATTATATTTGTATTGCCTATTTACCTTCCTACAAACACTTAAATGATAAACTGTCCATCGCACAAAACAATAACAACAGTGCTTAAACAATACATATTTCGTGTTACAAAATATACCATCCATAATCTATATTACATGAAAAAAGGGTTTTACACAGGGGTTCATTCTGATAGTTAGTTAGAATTTTCTTCTTCTTTGACATCAATTGAATAGTCATCACCTTCATTGCAATCTTCAATATGATCATCATCTTCATCGACATTTGCTTGTTCGGTAGAGCTCAAAATAACATTCAACTCATCTGCTTCAACATCAACAAGACTATCATTGAAAACACGAAAATTTGAATTTTCTTCCAAGTCAATCGAATGAGCAACTCGATATGGTTCAACCAACTCACTAACTTGAAAGAATTCATCTCGCACACTTGTGTCTTTGTTCTCATCCTGAACAAGCTCGACACGACCCCTGGGTTTCGTTTTTAAAACGGACAACAATTCCACTCTTGATCAATCCTTTCTAAAAGAAGGGGTGTATATGTAATAAACTTGTTGACATTGCTTTGCGAAAACAAAGACATCGTTGACGTTGAGGAGTCTAGCTTTTGAGTTGATTTCGACCAGACCAAAGTGTGGATCAACTCTAATTCCTATATCAGTCGTGTCATACCAATAGCATTTGAATAAAAACACTCTATTCTGCTCGCTATGATATTGCAGTTCGACAACCTCTTCTAATCTACCATAGTAGTCAACTTCTAACTCACTACTAGTCGATCCCTTAACACAAACACCGTTGTTGTATGTCTTTCTACCATACTCGTATTCTTCAGTATGAAAAACATATCCATTGATAAAATACCCGTTATAGCACTTAATTTTTCTTTCAGGGCCTAGGCTTAGTAAAGACAATGACTTAGCAGCACCCCTTCCCATTTGATAAACCTTGTATATAATGTACATCAATGAACAATAAATAAGAATCATCTAATGACATGCATACAATAATTTTGCAAGTGAGAATGAGTTTGTGATAGTGCTTACATGTGTTCTGAACCATGTGGCAAATTGTTCATCTTGTAATTGAAAGATCTAGGATTCGGTCAGCTGTGAGTTATTAGACAACAAATATTGTCGATGTTCCCTGCAAGTGGTAATGAGTGTATTATCTTACATTATATAATTAACAGTATTTTATTGAAAAAGTTTAATTAGTATTACACATATATACACTTACTGAATAAAAGGTCTCAGCTCACCACAGTTAAATAGAACATAATTGTGTGCTTGTTTGAACTCTATTTTTGACAAATATCTTCCTCTTACAGCATTTTTAAGTGTGGGTCGTCCAGGATTGGAGAATATTGACAAGTTTCCACTGGAAGACACTTCACCGCCATCATCATGTCGTGGAACGCGATTGATTCTCGTTCTCAGATGAGGTTCGAAATAGTACGAGATAAATGTTGAGATCTCCTCAACAACATAGGCCTCACATATCGAAGCCTTAACATGCGCCTTGTTCTTAACCTTTTTCTTGAGATTGAACAAGTACCTACATTGAATTAATCAAATATTTTCAATGAAGAAAAACAAAGAAAATACTTTTATTTATGCATTACATTGCAACTGTAATATCTAATCGGTCGAATGGGTACATCCATCTATACTGCACCGGTCCTCCAACTTTTTCCTCGAATGGTAGATGTATGGGAAGATGCTCCATTGAGTCAAAAAATGATGGAGGGAATATCATCTCAAGTTTGCATAGTGTCTCGACGATATTCGTTTCAAGCCTCTCAACGTGATCAACATTCAAATTGCTGTAGCATAAACCTCTAAAAAAATGATTGATCTCCGTGAGTGCATCCCATATCCCCTTTGGCAACAAATCACGAAAAGCTAATGGGATAAGTGTTTGCATAAACATGTGGTAGTCATGACTCTTCATTCCATACAATCTGCATTCCTCTATATTAACCAGCCTTGTTATGTTCGAGGCATGTCCATCTGAAAAACGCAGACTCTTAAGCCATTTGTAGACTAGTAGTTATGCGTTTTTCTCTAACACGAAGCTTGCTCTTGGTTTTGCGACCTGTGACTCATCACAAACCAACTCCATATTTTTACGGTTACAGAACAACGCTACATCCAATCTAGCCTTGATGTTGTCCTTTGTCTTCCTCTTCACATCCATGACGGTGTTGAAAATGTTCTCAAACACGTTCTTTTCAATGTGCATGATGTCAAGGTTATGGCGGAGAAGATTGGTCTTCCAATAAGGAAGCTCCTAAAAGATACTTCGCTTTACCCAATTATGGGTCAAACCAAAACCAGGGAACTTCTACTTACTTGATTGGAGACCAAACACAATATCACCATACTCTGATACAATATCATGCAATTCTTCACCAAAAAGACGTGGGGGTGCAACATCCTTTTCAACTCTGCCAACAAAGAAATCTTTTTTGTTCTTTCTGTACCTGTGATTGTGTGGCAAGAAACGACGATGACAGTAAAAAAAAAAGCTTTACCTCCGTTTGTTAGCGTGAATGCCTTGTTGTTTTCCATGCAGTATGGACATGCTAGTTTCCCATGCGTACTCCAATCAGAAAGCATTCCATAAGCTGGAAAATCATTGATAGTCCACATCAAAGCTGCCCTCATAAGAAAATTTTGTTTCTTTGATATATCATAAGTCAAAGCTCTGGGGGACCACAACTGCGCCAACTCATCAATTAACGGTCGAAGACAAACATCTATATTCCAGCCCGGGCTGCTCGGACCTGGTATGACCATAGATAAAAACATGAACTCCGACCTCATACACATCCCCGGTGGCAAGTTATAAACCGTCAGTATGACCGGCCAACAAGAATAAGGAACAGCAAATGACCCGAATGAGTTGAATTCGTCTGTACACAACCCAAGACGCACGTTCCTTGATTCAGCTGAAAAGTGAGGATGCACACTGTTAAAGTGTTTCCACGCTTCGCCGTCAGAAGAATGCACCATCGCTCCATCAACCGCATCATGTGATTGGTGCCATGTCATTTGCTCAGCAGTCCTTGGTGACATGAATAACCTTTACAGTCTATATGTGATGGGAAAGTATCTAAGTTTTTTATATGCCACTAGAGTCTTTCCCCTACCAGTTATGGGTTTGTAACGGGAATGCCTGTATGTCATGCACTCGGTCATCTCAGCATTTTCAAGGTAGTATAACATGCAGAATTTAAGGCACATGTTAATTTTCTGGTATCCTAAACCGAGGGGTTTCATCATGGACTTTGCAGCATAGAAGTTCTCTTTCAGCTTGTTCCCTTCAAGTAAAATGCTTCTTGCCCATTCAATAATCTTGTCATACCGGGCCTCACTCAACCCGTGATCTGACTTAATGGTGAACACCTCTGCTACGGCCGATAATTTACTATGGTTCGTGCAGCCATCCCATAATGGCTCGTCAGAATCGTTCAACAAATCAAAAAACCTAGCTGCATCTGCATTAGGTTCTTCTTCTACAATTGGACATTGACTAAATTACGTTGATTCATTCTCATTGCATCCATAACCATATTCCTGTAAGGATTAGTGTTGTCATTTGCCGTTTCATGCACGTTGCTAGCACTAGAAGTTGACCCAACCACCCTTTCTCCCATTCTCCTCTTACTAACAAATACTTCTTCGTATGCATACCAACATTGGTAATTCTCCATAAACCATTTGTGTAGAAGATGCATCGTTACAACATCTGGATGCAGATACTTTTTATTTTGAGACTTCCTGCATAGACACCTAATACCGCCTCCAGTAAAATTTCTGGGAATAAATGTTGCGAAATTAATAAAACCCTGAACCCCGTTACAATAATCCATCCTCCGCAATCCTTGGGGTGAATCTCGATACATCCATGAATGATTATCCATGACTTCTATCGAACCTCGATAAAATTATGATGACAACATGTATTAATTAACTATGTTAGGTAAATAAATTTGCAAAAATATTGGTTTACCTCGAGATTATCCAACAAACCAATTACAACTTCTCATAAATATTAAATATTCATTATCAATTATCAACGTCCATACAAATTAATACATATATATAAATTTACAGAAACTACAACTCCGCAATACCATTGATAAAAATTAAAACGGACCCATTAAACAAGCTATTAATTATTTCAAAACAACACATGTAATTCGGTAATTCAATAAAGTTTCAATAATTTACAAACAAATACAATCTTATAAAATCTAAAACAAACCACAACTAGTATAAAATTATACATTCATATACTACAAGTTTGTTTGAGAAATAACAATAAAACATGTACATCTACTAAAAAAATACATATACTAACAAAAAAAATTGACATTTAAATGTTAAAATTTTAAAAGATAGAATTACCTATAAAAACTAATAAAAATCCGTCGGTAAATCAGAACATGGATGCTGTGACAAGAAGACTTCAAGAAATATGAATTGTTGTGCTGAGAAGAGGGAGATTTTTTTTGGGGGGGGTGGTTGTTTGTAGTTAGGGAGAGTTGGGATGGGGAAGAAGAAGGAGAAATAGGGGAGGAGAGGGTCGGCAGAGTGGGGATATATTAACTTTTGCCGACGGCTTCACCGACGGACGTATTTCGTCTGTGATTCCATCGGCTATTCTGACGGTAAACAAGGCACGTCACCATACAAAGTTGCCGTTTTGAATCCCTCGGTGATTCCGTCAGCATGTTCATCGGTGAATCGGTCACGTCACCGTACGGAGCTGACGTTTTGAATCCCTCGTTGATTCCATCGATAAAAAATACCCGCAATAGCCTCCACGTCAGCGAACCGTCCCTTTTTTTTATTCTCAACATTCCATCGATAATCCCATCCGTATATACCAATGGAATTTTTTTGTCGGTATATACTGACGAGATTACCGACGGATTAAGTTCGGTCGGTAATGGTGACCTCAAAGTATCGATAGAATTATTCCGTCGGCAATTCCGTTGGGATTAAGCGAATTTCTGGTAGTGGCCCACCATCAACTATGGTTGTGCCACGGGTTTACAAGAAGCAGATCTTTGCTGCTTCTTGTGCTAAGAAAACCCATGACTCCACTGTTCCAGATGGACTAGTCCAGTTCAAAGCTAAAAATGCATTGAACCGGGTCCGACCCATCAAAATAAAAAAAAACATTATTTTTAATTGTGTTTTATTTGAAAAACTATCGTTAAACATTATTCAATGATACTATATAAATTAGACGGAGATCGCTTGATGACGTAGCATTTGCAGAATTTGATCGCAATCCCAATTTTGTTCCTGATTATATTTTACCTAATGTTGTTGCGCTCTTAAGAAAATTGTGAAAACTGTAGTCCTTGTCGGATGTATTTTATACTTGATGGAATTGTAGATAGTTTAATGGAACAATAAAAAATATTTTATATAAAGTATTATTTATTTCATGATGTAATAGCAATAGTTAAATCTACAATATTTAAATTAAAAACCATTAATATTAATATATATTTTTAAAAATTATTTTACAACCTCAATTTCAAAAGCATTCTTAACCAAACACATTAAACTACTTTTTGTTCAACCTCAATTTCAACTACAGTTTTAACCAAACATATATTTTTCTAAACCAACCTCAACTAAAATTATTTTTTATAAAACAACTTTTTTCAAACCAAAACCACAATAGCTACTGCAATATCGAAATTGATAGTAGTGCCAGATGGTCTTTGGAGACGGAGACTCATCATGTGCACTACTTGTTTACTTTTTTCTAGACTAGTATCAATAAGATCTGCTCTTTAAAAAATGTCAATGAAATATCCCACTGAATTGAATTGGATCCATGAATTTAAGAAATAGTAAGAATTCTTTCTTTCTCAATATCTCTCTTAATTTGAAAACCCTGGACTTGAATTAATGTCCTTTCATTGATTGGTTTTAAATTTAAATTGCATTGATTTATCTTAAAAATTTCATTTCAATTGGAATTTCAATTGGAATTTGGTTATTCACCATGTATAAGGATATATACCCACTAAGCATCTATGGTTGAATGGTTAAAGCACCAACTCATAATTGGTGAATTTGTAGGTTCAATTCCTACTAGATGCATGCCAATGTGACCCTATAATGAATATATTAGAATTGACTTTATATTAATGGAATCTCATTATCCATACATAACAAATTGGTGTGGTATATTCATATCATAACATATGAACATTAAAAAAAAAAAATACCATGGTTTTTCAGCACCCTTTAACTGTAAGAGTGCATGGTATACATAGACTGCTAACATGTAATAGCTAGATAGAAAATAAATTAAAAAATAAAGAGTTGTTACAACAGTTAAAAAAATTAAAGAGTTGTTGGAAAATTAAAGAGTTGTGGTTGTATAAAAAACTTTCAAAATAAAAGAGTTGTTACAATTTTGTAATTGTTAGAAAATTAATAGAGACATGACGCTTTACCATGTCTCCACTAATTTTAATTTAGGAGATTATCTTGAGTCCGCCACAGCCATAAAACACTATAATTCTTAAATCATAGTGTTTTGGGCCTGACATCATTTTGAGACCCATGTTTGCATTGGGTTAGGTTGATCATCAAACCCAAGTATTTTGGATTTGACACATTTGCCAGACCTATATTTTCTTGGGTCTGACATGATTGTCAAACCCAAGGGCCTGTGTCTATCAAGGTCTCCAAACCTATATTAAAATTCACTATATAAATATTAAATAAAAACCTTTTAAAATTATATTTATTATTTACAACAAAAATACGAGTACATATCTTTCCCGACAAACCAATTACCCAAGACCCTCAAAAACACGTAAGGGTTTGGGGAAACAATCTCTTCGAATATTGGGTAACTATCATTAAACTAGGTACGTAGAATGATTTATGAAAAGGTTGGGATAGCATAAAATAAAGCTAGAAAAGTGATTTTAATAGCAGCACCCAAAATACCTATACGAACACAATTCATTATTTTGAGATAAGATTACAAAATTAAAAGAAAAAGGTCTTTGTTAGCAAAAAAAATTCGCAAGTTTCTTTTTTTGTTTTCGTTTTAGACAAACAATATATTTTTTTTGCCCCTTTTCATTGAAATAACAAATTAAAAAAAATAATGATCAATTCTTAGACCCATTTGAATGTAGCTGAGAATTCATGTTATTCAAATAATAATAGATAATATGCTCATAGTAATGTTATTATTGTTGTCATTAAAGAAGCGGTCCCAAATTCACCTCTAGAAATATCTGAAGTGATAAGAGCTATAAGTGTGCATACTTCTAAAAAACTCAAACTCAAATGCAACAATGGTGATGACAATGCAACAGTTATAATTGATCAAGAAGGAAATCCAAGGGGAACTTCAATTTTTGGTTGCTGACATTATAACCTCTAGACGAAATGCGGACAACATGGATAAAAAAGGAATTGTTGTAATAGCATCTACTAACATCAATAAAACATTATTAAAATACTTGTACGATAAGGTTTTATTGAAAATATGCAGAAACATCACGAAGGCTTTTTTTTTTTTTTTGGCTTTAACCTACAACATCGAACAAAAAGCATAAAACCATGTTGACTAAGTCTAAATTTAAAACGCTTCAGTCCAACTATCTACAAAATCCAAGAATTTTCGGTGGAAGGGGATTGTAGAGAGATCTAAAATATTTTATTTTTATTTTTTTAAGTTTCATTTGCTAAAAAGTTATTGTAATTTTTTATATAGAAAAATTTAAAAAAATTAATAATACTGAATAAAAAAATTATTTTATTTAAATAAAAATTTTAAACTGAATAAAAAAATAATAAAAGAAAATATTTATTTTTTTAAATAAGCTCTCACATCATTGAATCATTAATAAAAAGATGTCAATACATTAATTATTCTAAGATTTTAAAAAAAATACTTTTACTCATTAAAAAGAAAATGCTATTATAAAATACTTTTGATAAGAGTATCAATAATAATAATAATAATAATAATAATAATAATAATAATAATAATTTAAAAAAAATCAAAAACCTTTTACTCTTTCAAGTTTCTGACTATTCTTATTTTATTTTTTTTGAAAACTTTTAAGAATATTTTCAATAAAAACGAGAAATTGTTTTTGATAAAAATGAAAACTTCAAAACTAAAAAAAAAATTATTTTGAAAGCATATAAATTTTTTTATAAAGATTATTTTGAGAAACTTCAAAACTTAAAAAAGGTACATCAATGAAAATGATATAAAATTTATCGTGCACTAAATCATTCTTCAAAATCTAAAAAGATACACCAATGAAAAATCTCCATTGTTTTCAATCAAATCAATGAAGACTACTTTGTTTACTTTTCCACCCGACTAAGTATTTTTGTCAATATAAACTGCTTTATTTCTCTTATTTGTTTATTAAAAAAGATAAAGAGTTTCTTTACTAAAAAAACATGGCATCACCTGTGTGTTTCTTAACCATACGGATGCTTTTCCTCGTTTTGCTATCTTTGTTTCATCTTAGAGCATGTTATTCTTCTTCTTCCATGCAACCTCTATGCCATGAGGATGAGAGTTATGCCTTGTTGCAGCTAAAGGAAAGCCTTGCCATTAATGAGTCCGCCTCTTCTGATCCTTCTGCTTATCCCAAGGTTGCATCATGGAGAGTTGATGGAGAAAGCGGTGATTGCTGCTCTTGGGATGGTGTTGAATGCGATGGGGACTCTGGTCATGTGATTGGCCTTGACCTCAGTAGCAGCTGTCTTCATGGCTCCATCAACTCTAATAGCAGCCTCTTCCACCTTGTTCAGCTCAGAAGGCTGAATCTTTCTGGCAACGACTTCAACAACTCCAAAATGCCATCTGAGATTCGGAATCTCTCAAGGCTGTTTGATCTAAATCTCTCATATTCTAACTTTTCTGGTCAGATTCCAGCGGAGATCTTAGAGCTTTCAAAGTTGGTTTCCCTTGATCTGCGATGGAATTCTTTGAAGCTCCGAAAGCCTGGTCTGCAACATTTAGTTGAAGCATTAACCAACTTGGAGGTGCTCCATCTCAGTGGAGTGAGCATATCAGCCGAGGTACCTCAAATCATGGCAAACTTGTCCTCTTTGTCATCTCTATTTCTCAGCTATTGTGGATTGCAAGGAGAGTTCCCCATGGGAATATTCCAATTACCCAACCTTCGCTTTCTCAGAATCCGGTATAATCCATATCTCACTGGATATTTGCCGGAATTTCAGTCGGGCAGCCAACTTGAAATATTGTACCTTACAGGAACAAGTTTCTCTGGCAAGCTACCGGCGTCCATTCGGAACCACAAATCAATGAAAGAACTTGACGTGGCAGAATGTTATTTTTCAGGGGTGATACCATCTTCACTTGGTAATCTTACAAAACTAAACTATCTAGACCTTTCTGATAACTTTTTCTCTGGGAAAATCCCTCCTTCTTTCGTCAACCTTCTTCAACTTACTAACCTGTCGCTTTCTTTCAACAATTTCACATCTGGTACCTTAGATTGGCTTGGTAATCTAACCAAACTCAATCGTGTAGACTTGCGAGGCACCGATTCATATGGTGACATTCCATCATCTCTTAGAAACTTGACTCAGCTCACCTTCTTGGCGCTTAATGAAAATAAATTAACTGGTCAAATTCCATCCTGGATAGGAAACCATACCCAATTAATCTTACTGGGCCTTGGTGCCAACAAACTGCACGGTCCGATTCCTGAGTCTATTTATAGGCTTCAAAATCTTGGAGTACTTAACCTAGAACATAATCTCTTTAGTGGTACTTTGGAATTGAACTTTCCTCTTAAGTTCAGAAACCTTTTTTCACTCCAATTATCTTATAACAATCTGTCTCTGCTTAAGAGCAACAATACTATCATTCCTCTGCCAAAACTCAAAATCTTGACGTTAAGTGGGTGCAATCTAGGTGAATTTCCCAGTTTCTTGCGTGATCAGAACCATTTGGGGATTTTAGATCTTGCCGATAACAAACTGGAGGGACGCATACCCAAATGGTTTATGAACATGAGTACAACAACCCTCGAGGATCTATATCTGGCTCGCAACCTTCTGACTGGATTTGATCAATCCTTTGATGTTCTTCCATGGAACAATCTACGCTCACTGCAACTTCATTCGAACAAGCTTCAAGGATCCCTTCCAATTCCACCACCAGAAATCTATGCCTATGGAGTCCAGAACAACAAATTGACTGGAGAAATCCCAATAGTTATTTGCAATCTGATTTCGCTCTCTGTCCTTGATTTGTCAAATAACAATTTGAGCGGCAAACTTACGCACTGCTTGGGCAACATAAGCAGCACTGCTTCAGTTCTGAATCTCCACAACAATAGTTTCAGTGGTGATATTCCCGACACATTCACAAGTGGCTGCTCATTGAAGGTCATTGATTTCAGTGAAAACAAATTGGAGTGGAAGATACCAAAATCATTAGCCAATTGCACCAAGCTAGAGATTCTTAATCTTGAACAAAATAAGATAAATGATGTCTTTCCTTCTTGGTTGGGTATGCTTCCTGATTTGAGGGTTCTCATTTTGAGATCTAATGGGCTACATGGTGTGATTGGGAAACCTGAAACCAACGTTGAATTTCGGAGGTTGCAGATTGTTGACCTCTCCAACAACAGTTTTAAGGGTAAGTTGCCACTTGAATATCTCCGAAATTGGACTGCCATGAAAAATGTCCGTAATGAGCACTTGATTTACATGCAAGTAGGCATAAGTTATCAAATATTTGGTGATTCAATGACAATTCCATATCAATTCTCAATGACAATAACAAACAAAGGTGTGATGAGATTATATGAGAAGATCCAAGATAGTCTCAGTGCTATCGATCTCTCAAGCAATGGTTTTGAAGGAGGAATTCCAGAGGTCCTCGGAGATCTCAAAGAACTTCATTTGCTCAATCTCTCCAACAACTTTCTCAGTGGTGGCATCCCTCCATCGTTGTCCAACTTGAAAGAGCTTGAAGCTTTGGACCTTTCTCAGAACAAACTCTCGGGAGAGATTCCAGTTAAACTTGCACAGCTCACCTTCCTCGAGGTCTTTAATGTGTCTCACAATTTTCTATCTGGTCCGATACCACGAGGAAACCAATTCGGAACATTTGAAAACACTTCATTTGATGCGAATCCAGGATTGTGTGGGGAGCCGTTGTCAAAAGAATGTGGAAATGATGAGGACTCGCTGCCAGCAGCTAAAGAAGATGAGGGCTCGGGATATCCACTTGAATTTGGTTGGAAGGTGGTGGTTGTAGGGTATGCAAGTGGAGTGGTAAATGGAGTGATTATTGGATGTGTTATGAACACAAGGAAGTATGAATGGGTGGTGAAGAATTATTTTGCGAGGCGGCAAAACAAAGGTCAAAATTTGAAGACTCGCCTGCATAGAAGTTGATTTCTAATTGTTAAGGTCTTTTCTAGTTTGTCAATCATAATCATAGTAAGATTGTAATTTTTTTTCCTTATCTTCTCTTTCTTAATTTTCACTTGTAAGGATAAGAGTGATTTTCTCTATACTAAAAATAAGATGGTACGTTGAATATTAGTATTCTAGAGTACAAATAACAAGAATAGTAGTTTTACTAATTTCTTCTCAATAGAAAAAGAAATTAATATCAGAATAATCTATATATTAATTAAAATTATATTTAATAATTTATTTGGTAACTAACATTTCCTTTTCCTTTTATAAATGGTGGATACAGACAAATCGGGATAGAAGTTTGGCAAGTGTCTTTCCCTTTTTACGTTATTGGCAGCTATATTGTAAACTTTTATAACTTAAAGAAGAAATATTTGAAGACTGTCTTCTATGTCTTTTTCATTATCTTTGTGTGCATGTACAGAGGGTTTAAATACGTGATAATACTAACTGATTTCCTACATATGTGCATGTATATCTGATAGTTTGAATTTTAAACAATAGATACAATCTTGTTTGATTTCAAACTTTGAATATTGGATAGCTACGATCCTGCAGATTTGGTGGTTGTTGCAGCATACTCTTTCTCTTTGACTTGTTCTTCTACACGCCCCTGAAATCGAAAGGGTAGGGACCGAACCCTGAGATTGTCTCGCAAAGTATGAAATCTGACAGATGGAAGCGGTTTTGTGAGAGCATCGGCATACTGATCTTTAGAGGAAATGAAGCGAACAATAAGTTGCCCACGCATAACTTGGTCACGAACATAATGAAAATCAATTTCAATATGCTTTGTGCGAGCATGAAATATGGGATTACTTGTTAAGTAAGTAGCCCCTATGTTGTCGCACCATAGAATAGGAGAATGCACAGATGGAACACCAAGATCATTGAGTACTGACTTAATCCATTGAAGCTCTGCTGCTGCATTGGCGAGGGCTTTGTATTCGGATTCTGTACTGCTGTGAGCAACGGTTTGTTGTTGCTTGCAGCTCTATAAAATAAGATTATTGCCCAAGTATACACAATAGGCGCCAACTGAACGTCTGTCATCAGGATCGGACGCCCAATCTGCATCACTAAATGTTTGTAAAGTAACATTTGCAGCAGGCTGAATGAGTAAAGAATGAGAAATTGTGTGCTTCAAATAACGCAATATGCGCTTGACGGCCGCCCAATGCATATCCATAGGATTATGCATAAACTTGCTAACTTTATGAATGGCAAACGCAATGTCTGGCCGAGTAAATGAAAGATATTGAAGCCCTCCAACGATACTTCGGTATAAAGAAGGATCATGGAAAGTAATACCAGTAAATTTTGATAATGGCAGCGAGGTTGACATTGGAGTAAGACAAGGTTTGGCTTTGTCCATTTTGCTGCGCATTAAGAGGTCTAGAATATAACGTCGTTGTGATAGATACAGACCATCATCAGTGCGAATAGCTTCAATGTTTAGAAAGTAGCTTAGTTCACCCATATCCTTGACTGCAAAGTCACCCTGCAACAATGTGATCACTTGGTTTATGGAACCAATATCACTGCCAGTTATGATTATGTCATCGACATAAATCAAAAAATAAAGAAGAATGGAATTGTGATGATAAACAAAGAGGGAGTGATCAGCTTGACTTCCAAGAAAACCAATAGATTTGAGCTTATCTGTCAAACGTGAAAACCATGCTCGTGGTGCTTGACGAAGACCATAGAGAGATTTTTCCAGCTTGCAAACATGATTTGGAAACTGAGAGTGAGAAAAACCGGGAGGTTGAGCCATGTAAACATCTTCATGCAGGTGACCATGTAAAAAAGCATTCTGAATATCAATTTGGCGAAGAGGCCAGCCACGTGAAACAGCTAATGAGAGAACCAACCTCACTGTGGTTGGCTTTACCACAGGACTAAATGTCTCGCTGAAATCAACACCTTCTTTTTGATGGAATCCTTTGGCTACAAGTCTTGCTTTAAATCTGTCAATATCACCATTAGCCTTCCTTTTGATCCTGTATACCCATTTACATCCAACTAGATTAGCAGTAGGTGATTTGGGAACTAAATTCCAAGTCCCATTCTGTAGTAAAGCATCAAACTCGGTGTTCATAGCAGTGCGCCAGTATGGATATTTAACAGCCTCTGTGTAACAAGTTGGTTCTGTGTCTGGTGTTTGGATTGCAGATAGAAGAGCTTTAGGAATGGGATATTTGACGTGGAAATCAGGTGGCAACTTCGGTTTATGGATGTTGTTTTTGCTTCTTGTAGTCATTGGGTGCAAATTTTGTAGGGGTGGAGCAGAGGCAGAGGGTAAAGGAATATGGGGTGGAGGATCAGTATGTGGAGGCTCAGTGATAGTGAGTGCGGGAGAGATCAAATGAACACCATGATCAGTTTGAGGACCAGATGGAGAAGCCACATGCAGAGTGCTTGATGCAGTAGATTGAGGAGTGGCACCTGTAGAAAAAGAGTAACCTGCAGAACACAAATTGAGATTGGATGGTAGGGTAACAGAAGGAGTTGGTGATGTAGGACTGAGAGAGTTTGGTGCAGTGTATGGGAAGAGATTTTCATCAAAGACAACATGACGGGAAACAAAAATTCTGCCTGTGGAAACATCTAGACATTTGTAACCTCGATGACCAATACTATACCCAATAAAAATGCAGTTTCGGGATCGAAAATCAAGTTTGTGATGATTATATGGACGTAAATAGGGCCAGCATGCACAACCAAAGGTGCGTAAAAAATTATAATCAGGCTTTTGATGATGAACCATTTCATATGGAGATTTATGATTTAAGATTGGAGTTGGAAGTCGATTTATAATAAAAGTTACGGTTAAGAACGCATCTTCCCAGAACTTTTGAGGCAATTTGGAGTGAGCAAGCAAGGCGAGTCCAATTTCAACGATTTGCCTATGACGCCTTTCAATGGCACCAGCCTGTTGATGGGTATAGGGACAGGTTATACGATGGTTGATGCCTTGATTGTGTAGATATCTATTTAAGCTACGGTATTCTCCCCCCCAGTCACTTTGAAAGGCTTTAATTTTGCTGCCAAACTGGCGTTCAACAGCAGTTTGGAAGCTGAGAAAGGTTTGATATGCGTCAGATTTGAGTTTTAAGGGAAAAAGCCATAAAAATTTAGTAGCATCATCCAAAAAACTGATATAATAGCGTGCACCAGAGGTCGATAATGTAGAAGCTGGCCCCCAAACATCCGAATATATTAATTCTAAAGGTTGTGAAACAGCAACATGCATTTTGATAAAAGGCATAGCATGGCTCTTGGCCAGCTGACAATCAGAACAGATGGGGCGATTTTTATTTGAAATTGGTAAAGAAATAGCTTGATGAATAACAGGAAAGGAAGCATGTCCAAGACGACGATGCCAGATTTGGGAAGACACACGAACACTGGAGAAAGCCTGCGGCTGAAGATGAGCTAAAGAAGCTGAGAAGTTGTATAGGCCATTACTGAGGGGGCCGCGATGTAGGGTATTCCCCGAGTAGTCCTTCACAATGAAGAAAGAGGCATGAAATTCAAAGAAAACGTTATTATCTAGACAAAAACGGTGGACAGATAACAAATTTTTTTGAATATCAGGAACAAGTAGAATTTGATTAAGAGTAAATGATTTAGATGGAGAAGATAATGTAGAAGTGCCACTGCGCACAATTTTCAGACCTGCACCATTAGCCACCTGAACATGATCTTGTGTATCATGGTTGGCATGAGAAAACTGAATATTGTTTACGTCATTGGTGAGATGATGAGTTGCCCCTGTGTCGGGATGCCATTCTTTATCTGGTTGCAGATAGTGGGCAGCAAGGAGAGCCTGTGGCTGGTTCTTGGAATGAGGTGGAGCCTGATAAGATAAATCAAAGCGATGATAGCATTTGCGAGCACTGTGACCTGGTTTGAGGCATACCTGACATATAAGGGATGATGAGTGGGTGGAATCATGAAAGTGAGAACGGCCGCCGCGGCCCCGACTACGATAGTGACCGCGATAACGATTTGAGTGTTGAACGGTGCCAGGTTGGCGATGGAATATCTGGGGTGAGGTGGTGACCAGGTTGGCTGAAGGAAGAAGTGGTTGATTATTATGATTGATCCGTGATTCACATATGAGAAGCAGATAAAAGAGTTCCTCCAAACTGACAGGATCACGCCGTGAGGAAATGGTGGAGGCCAGGGAATCATATTCCTGACCAAGTCCAGCAAGAATATAAGTGATGATATCATCATTTGGGAGAGGTTGTCCAGCAAGGGCAAGTTCATCAGCCATGCGTTTGACAGAGAGGAAAAATTCATTAGCTGTCATGGCGCCTTTCTTAGCATTTGCTAATTGAGTTCGAATCTGGATTACTTTAGCACGAGAAAGGGAGGAGAAATTGTTTTCAAGTGCAAGCCATACCTCACGTGAGGTGGTGTAGGACATGACTTGAGTGAGTACATCTTCAGTTAGGGAGGAGTTGATGGTGGCTAGGATTAAGGAATCCTGACGAAGCCACTAGTGATAGAGAGGATTAGGAATTGTTTGACTTGTACCTGTGGTAGAGTCAGAGATGTTGAGCTCTTTTGATGGAATAGAGATTGTGCCATCAAGATAGCCATAAAGATCATGACCACGAAAATATGGCACAGCTTGAGCTTTCCACACAGGGTAGTTAGAGGAGTGTAGTTTAATAGTCATAGTGAATGGAAGATTGGAAAGGGTTGGGACAGTTGGAGGGGTAGTGGAATTTGAGGATGATGAAGATGCCATTTAGATTTTAGAGAAGAGAAGACGTTTGTCTTTGTAGGGGCTCTGATACCACGTAAACTTTTATAACTTAAAGAAGAAATATTTGAAGACTGTCTTCTATGTCTTTTTCATTATCTTTGTGTGCATGTACAGAGGGTTTAAATACGTGATAATACTAACTGATTTCCTACATATGTGCATGTATATCTGATAGTTTGAATTTTAAACAATAGATACAATCTTGTTTGATTTCAAACTTTGAATATTGGATAGCTACGATCCTGCAGATTTGGTGGTTGTTGCAGCATACTCTTTCTCTTTGACTTGTTCTTCTACATATATTAATGGCAGCAGCATAGAGAGAATTTTGTCAGCAAAACTATATATATATATAGGGAGAGGGAGAAGGTGCCTGCTTTGATCATCTCCACAAACGTAAGCCTTGAAGGAGTTACAACTCCTCCATCCTCACCCGAAGCAACCTCTGAAGTTGCCAAGGTTATCAATAAACATGAGAAAGTAAGTTTAAATAAAAAAACTTACTCAATCCAAACGTTTAATTAAATAAATTAAGAACTATATATATTGATAAATAAATAAATAAGTTATTAATAATAACTGAAAATAAAATTAAAAAAATAAAAAATAAATATAGATCAACATATTTAATCTTGCAAGACAGAATATTTACTCTATTGTGTTTGATAAATCTTATTTATTCAAATATTTTTTATTTAATCAAACTATAATAGAAATAGACACGCATTAAATTGATTGAATAAAATAAAAATAAAAAAAATTATGCAAGGTTATACATATCAAAAATATTATCTGGAAAAAAAAAATTTACTTTACAAAGTAAGTTCATCTAAACAAAAGATAAAAAAAAATATATAAATGATACGTGGGCGATGGCAAACGACGTGTCGCCTGAAAGCCTAAATTATGGTCACCACTATAATGGCTAGAAAATCGGGGTAACACCTCTTTTGTCTAAAAAAGCCCCATTTTCAAGACATTTCAACCCCAAATCACCTCACTAACACTCTTGAAACACCTACAAACCTATTTTATCAACTTAAAATCTCAAAAAAGAGTTCAAAAATATGAAATCAAACCAGGTTAGATTTATCTTCCTCGACTTAGATCTTTTTTTTAAGCAACATTGTGGGTCTAAACAACTATTATCAAGCCTCTCTCATCTCATGTAACTCATAGATATCAAAAAATTTTATTTTGGCGGCTAGAAATGACTTGAATAATGACTTTATCTCTCATCACCAAAATTCAACGACTCTTCTCTCTCCTTTTTCTAACCAGAAATTGAAAAATAATACAAATAAATTTGTATACCAAAATTGATTTTGTTTAATTTTAAGGGATGTAAATTGTGAAACTTGCGTTATTTTTAACTTTTACAAACTTAAGTGTATTTTTCACATAATCCCTGACACGCCTATGTTTGGTGCCTTTTTAATTTCGATTTCTATTCTTTCAATTCCACTCGTGCTTAAGAAATCGAAATCAAGTGGTCTTCAATTAAGATCAAATCACCCAAAATAAAACTTTAAGGATCAAAATGAATTATCAAAAAATACTCAGTACTATCCATAGTGTTTTGTATGTGTATGAACAGTGTCGGTTCCAGTACTCAACCCAACGTTTTAGTTTTTTTATCTAATGTTCTTCGTATTTTTAATCATAGTATTTAACTGTTGTGGGTTATCATTTTTTTCTCTTTGAGGTTCTTTCAAGACATCAAGAATTTGGACCGTCTGAAAAATTTATCTGGCAGGTATGTTAGTTTTACTGATCACCTAAAATAAATATTTGTCTTCTTCTCTAAAGTTGTTGTGTATATTTATTCTTTTCTTCTGTTTATTGTTTTTATAGTGGAAATATTAACGTGTGGCCTCATAGAGTTCTTAAAATATTTAGGTTAGATCAGACTTGATTTCTTGGTTGGACCTTGGTCTAAGTTTTTATTTTATGAACCTAACATCACTTGATGAAGAATCCACGGTTATTTAAAGATCGAGAATAAGAAATATAATAACAAAGAAAAAGAATAAACTAAGAACAGAAAATAGAAAAAAAAATAATTTACCATTAATTCATATTTTACAGGAAAACTCAATTCATATCAACACTCACCCTCGAGACGAGCCGGTGCATATATATCATTCATGTAAAACTTAACAAGCAAGTCACTAAAGATTTGACTAGCAACAACCATGGTTAGAATATTTGATGTTTGAATACTCTTAATAGTGGTAAACCATTAGGAATATCTTCGGGAAAGATATCATCAAATTCTTGCAACAAAGAAATAGCCACACTAGAAACAACATAATCAAGATCGTTAGTATTAAAATAAGCCTTCTTATGCACAAGTACAATAATTGGCTTGTTAGTATAAAAAAAAGAATATTTAATCTCACCCTTTATTGTATAAAAATATGGTTGTTTCTTTAATTTTTCCATACAGTTCGTACTTCACACATTTATTTTCTTCTCTTCTCTTTTCTTACCTCCACTCTCGACCAAATTCATTAAGTTTTAATTAGTGGACGAATCTAAGTTTCTTCTCTCACCATGTTTCTTACTTAAGTTTTCACTCTCTTTGGCCTCACTTTCTCTTCTCAACTTTATTTGATCATCATACACTTGCGTTGGAGATAAAAGTATATGGGTAATGGTTTTACTATCTCTTATAATTTTGTGCCTATTTATAAAGCTATCGTGGATGGGCTTCCTGTCAAACTGTCATAGATACCCCCAAAAATAGATGATTAGCATGCATAGGAATCACATCATATAGCATCTAATTAGTACATCTCCCAACAACAAAAAAATCAAGACCTACTTAGTTACTTTCACTTCACCATATTCATTCAGCTATTGTATTTTATAAGGTCTATAATGCTTTATAATACTCAAATTCAACATCCTAACAAGAGTAGTATTAGCTATATTGGCACAACTGCCTCCATCAATTATCATACTACATACCTTGTTTTGGATGTGACATCGTGTATGGAAGATGTTCTCTCTTTGCTTATCAACTTCTTCTTTAACTTGCATAGTAAGCACACACCTTATAATCAAGGCCTCCCTCTCAACCGAGTATGCAATCTCAACATCACTATAATCCTCCAAAGGCGGCACCTCATCATCATCAGATCTATCACTTCTAGACTCTATCTTCTTATGATCTTTCAAAATCATAACTTTTTTTTTTGGACATTGAGAATCAATGTGTTTAACCCCTAAGAATCTAAAATATTTTATATCATGATTACGAGTAGGTTGAGTTTTAGGTTTACCTTTAGCATCTATAGGAGTCTTTTTTCTGCCTTAGATGGTTCAACCTTAGCATTCACAAAAGTCTTATACAGGGAAACCCCCTCTCTCTTCACATTCAGCCTATAGGAAGATGAAGCTGAATTGAACTGTGGTTATGAGCTACCCCTCCTTTTAATTTGTCTATCCACCTTCATTATCATATGAACCATGTCCTCCGACTCCATATAATATTGTAACTCTACTACATTAGCAATATCCATATCCTACCCTTTAAGAAACCTAGTTATAGTGACCTCCCTATTATGTACTACATTAGCTCGAATCATCATTATCTCTATTTTTTATGGTAATCTTCCACAAACTTGGAATCCTAACTTAAACCTTATAGTTTTTGATAAAGTTTCATGTGATAATGATTAGGAATAAATCGTTTCTCATTAAAGCCTTCATATCATCTCAAATATCAATAGATCTCTCTTTATTCCTCCTCCTAGAAGTCACAATCTAATCCCAATAAATAATCATGTAATCAACAAATTCAATCACCATAAATTTCATTTTTTTTCTACTCAGAATAACTATAGAAATAAAAAAAAAAAACTAATACATCTTCTTTTCTCACTCTAAATAAGCCTTGAGATTGTTTTTACCTTGAAAACTAAGAATTTTCAGTTTAATAGAATCCACATCACCATCCTTATCGTCACAGTTTCCATAGTTTCCAAAATCCCTTATATGGCTAAATTGACCCCTATGTCTAAATTCATCATCCCTTCAGCCTTGGCTATCAAAAATCATCCTCATGACCTACGATCTCATGCTCAAAATCACCATCTCCCACAACATCATCCCCATCCTCAAAATCATCCAAGTTATGGTTTGCATGTCGATCAAGTCTCCTATCATGGTTACTCATCTGATCAACCCTATTTATGTATCCATTATTATTGTTGTCTCGCCTTTTTACCCTATCAAACCTCTTTTGCACATTAGTAACCATCAAGTTAAACCTCTCTAACATCTTTGCTAGACCTTAAATCTGAAGTTTCAGGTTGTTATTCTCCGTAAAAGGTGGTGTATCTCTCTTTTCTTCAGACATTTTGAATATGTAAAAAGGTTGTAAGTATAAAAAATATCCTCACACCTCTTATGTTTCATATAAATTATAGGTTTTTCACTATAATATTTTTGCTACATCTTTTTTCTCTCATCTCACCTTGTTTTTGGCTCTTACAAAACCGAAATTAACACAACCAAAGAGAACAGCTTAGTAGCACAATTCAAATAAATATAATTGACCCAAGAAGCAAGAAATATATGGAAATAAGCAAAGACAAGACTACAATTACAATTTCATGAGTAACAAGCGAATTTAAATGAGATATGAATGTTTTTTAAGACATGAAAAAAAATCAAAAGTAGATATTATGAAAATGACTTAATTGACACCCAAATATCCCAAAAAAATACTTTAGTATACTGCACAAATCAATTTCAACAATAGCAAAGCAAGTTTCAATAGTTGATACAAATCAAACATGTTTTATGCAAACTAAACTTGAATCTGGAATCTCAACCAAATGATGTCCAATTGATTTCAAATTTTATTATGGTGCCATTAGACTCTAAATAGTCAGAATATAAATTTTCAAATAATTTCATTGTGGTTTTATCCAATTTCACTTTTTGTAATATTTCTACAAGAATATCAATAATGTCTTTGTTTAATTGACTTTCTTTTTTCTTAGTTTTTTTTGTTATTGATATATGTAAAGACACTAACAAAACAAAATGACACTTTTTTTTTTGTAAGTGTAGTTGTTGCCACAATTCAAAAGGAATAGATGAAGACTGGAAATAATGAGTTTCAACACGTAAAATGATATAATCTGATAAGAGGAGTCAAGCTCTTATACCAATTAATTCAAACCTCGTAATTACATGTTTACGCAACCAACATGCAAGAAAGACAAATCCCGAAAAGCTAAAGAGTCAGGTTTGATAGGAATGTAACACAGAGATTACTTGAATCAAAACACTAATATTATTGCAATGAACCCCGACCCAATGAATATCAATTTATGAATGGAAAGTATAAGGAAAACACTATAAAGATAGTTATTCTTCGATAAGTTAAATAGATTCTTTAAATAACCAAAAAATACAAGAATATCTCTCACACACAAGCAATATTATTCTGAAATCAAAATCTATAAAAAAATCAAATAAAAACTAAATAACTCTGTTTATAATAGGTAAAAAGACTTTCTAAACAAGTCTGGAAAAATAATAAAAGAATACTATTCTAAATAGAAAAAAAAATTATAAATCAATTAGAAAAATAATGCAATTCCCTCACGATATTTTCTGGATTTTATTTCAAGACCTTCTCAATAGTCGATGGACTTTAAATTTTAACCGTATATAAAATAAAACCTTTGAAAATTTCTAGTAAATTTTCAACTCAATCTAATAGTCAGATTAAAATTTATTTAATTTTCAAACAACTAACACAAAGTTACATAGGAAAGAAACCGAAATCACTCAAAATGGACATCAAGTAAACAGAATTAATCAACGTAGAAATAAAATGTTTCAACGTACATCACAAATGAAGCCACCAAACATGACTGCCTGAAAACAATAGAGGAAAGGCAGTGAACAACAGTAGAAGATGCAGCGTGATACATGGTGGAAAAAATCTAGATGAAAGAAAATAAAAGTCGCAAAAAAAAAAACACCCATCACATGAATTTTCATCAACTATAAACCAATAAATTGATTTAGAATGTGTTTTTTTTTTTTTTTTTATATCAGTATATCAAAATGATCTAAAAACATTAAAAATATATCAATTTAAAGTAAAGAAAAAAAAATTAAATTTTTTTTAAAAACGCTTTTGAAACATAAAAATAAATAGGATTTTATAAAACTCAGTTAAAAAAATATATAAAAACTGTTGCAGAAAAACTAATTTTTAAATTTAATTTTTTAGTGGGCCTATAGTGCAAAACACAATTTAATTTATTATTAAATATCTTACTGTGTTATTTCACTACAATCACAAAAACTAATAAAAAACAAACACAGCCTTCTCTTACAAGCCCTTCTCTAAGAACACCAACGATTAAGAGAAAGGCTAAGAAGCTCAATAAAGAGCAAGGATAAAAATAGTGGTCATATCATGAAATCTCATAACCATTTTTATCTTTTAAATCTGACTAATACAATAGCAGGACACTCCCTCGGATAAAATCACTAAATTTACTACAAAATACAAATTTTCTTTTAAATTGACTATATGATGTCACCTGAAAAGAATATAAAGCCAATGCCAATTTGGATTAAAATCTTGAAAACTAAATAAATAAATCTCAAAACTTTTATTTAAAGCGAAACAATCAAATATATTCAATAATACCGTTGAATCAAGAAATCTTGAATTCATAAACTTTTTATTTCATAGTAAGAGATATTATCAGAATAATCTATATATTAATCAAAAATATATTTTTCTCAATTAATTTTAAAAATATATATATCTATATCAATATAATACATATAGATAAATTTAATAAATTTTTAAAATGATATTTTTAATAAAAAAAATAAGAAACCATAATTTTTAACTACGAGGTTAACCCTCAAAGTTAAATTCATGAATTCAACACATGGAACTTGAGAGTCTCGGTTAATCCGATGCCAAAAAGTCCATGAATTGTGAAATCAAAAGAGAATTTTTCTTTTTTCTCTTCTTTTATTGTTTTCTAACATTGAGGTCTGAACTCAAAATTATTCGGACAAGGTGGGAATGCTGTGGTCCCCGCCCAGCAATATCAAATTGACCAAAAAGCGTAGCCATTTTTTTTTATTTTTTTCCACAATAATATACAGCCACTCAACTAAGGGCTGTATGGTAACTAGCATTTCCTTTGCCATTTATAAATGGTGGATACGGAAAAGCCAAGATACAATGAAGTTTGGTAAGCTTTCCCCTCTTTATTTTATTGGCAGCTGTAACAATTATAGCAAAGAGAGCCACCAAAAACACAGAAAAAATTTTATATACATAGAGAGTGAAGATGCCTGCTTTGATCATCTCCACAAACGTCAGCCTTGATGGAGTTGACACCTCCTCCATCCTCTCAGAAGCAACCTCTGAAGTTGCCAAGGTTATAGGCAAACCTGAGAAAGTAAGTGTTGTTTTATATTTGATCTGAAAAATTTGTCTGGCAGGTGTTGTCTGGTAGGATTGTTAGTTTTACTGATCACTTAAAATTTGGTTGATGTCTTGGTTGGATCTTAGAAGTTTGGTTTTTTAATTATTTTTTTATGAATCTAACATCACTTGATGAAGAATCCACAGCTCTGGGATCTGGATTATTCAATTCTGATATGGATAGCTATGGTTTTGTTCGCCTGATTTGTGATGGTGTTTACTATGGCCTGTACCATTAGAAAATTGAAATAGATTTTGCTACATTACAGTGATTTCTTTACTCATTTATCAATACATTGGACAAGAATTATGTTCTTTACACCTCGAATTTCCAACCTCCTTTCTGTGCTTTGTTAGAATACAAGCCATTGTAAACAATACCTGGGCCAGATACTCATTAGTTTTTTCTTGTCAGTTATTAATTTGTTTGGTGAATTCTAGCTATGGAATGTGCGTTCTTAACTAATTTATGTTTGTTGTCTTGCAGTATGTGATGATTGTATTGAAGGGATCAATTCCAATCTCATTAGGAGGAACTGAGGAGCCAGCAGCTTATGGGGAGTTGGTATCTATTGGTGGCCTTAGCCCTGATGTGAACAAGACTCTGAGCTCTGTAGTTGCATCAATTCTGGAGAAGAAGTTGTCAGTACCCAAGTCACGGCTCTTCCTTAAATTCTATGATTCTCAGGCAAGCCATCTCAACTCTTAATTGTCATCGAGAACGTGGATAATTGCAATGTACATTTTTCTTCATATTGCATTCTTTCTTTCTGTTTGTTCAGGCCTTTCATAGCCAAGAATATGCATGATGTTTGCATGCTTGATATCCGCATCAAATCCTGTAAATTAATCCCTTTTTTTTCCTTTAAACTGTGAGCATAGTTATTAAGTTAAATTAAACGTGCCTTTGGGTTCAAACTATACTTTTTTCTCAGATTGTGTCCTCATTAGCAGCCATTTTGTGTGGTTCTTGTTGCCACTATCAATGATACTGATATGTGCTTTATTTTGCAGGGCACCCACTTTGGGTGGAATGGTTCCACCTTCTAAATCCAGCTTCGTTCTTTGTTGTCTTCGAATTAATGTCAGAGATCCAATAAGATATGCGCCCTTGGTGTTCTGTTATTACAGAAACTTAGCCTTGTTAAGCTGTACAGAATCTACAGATATCCATCCTCATAAGCATCATGGTGCTCACGGCACATGATCTGGGAGTGAATATCTGCTGTTATTGAACCATTGTCAGCTTATGAGCAATGTTCTTTGGAGTGCTTTGGTCTTGCTTTATGAGAAATTGTATTGTTTTTAGCTAATTAGCCAAAATCGATTTTTCTTTTACTAGTAATGAAAGGGTGTTTATATAACAGGTGTAGCCTAACGATTGGATGTATATGTAGTTGCTTTCTTTGGTGAAGCAGGTTTGAGTCTTGGTGACATTTATTTTGGTTATTACTATTTTACTTCTTTTGCAGCGCTACAGGTTGGGCCAAGTATTTTTTGAACTTGTGTAATTTTTTTTATAAAAATAAATGAGGCGAATTGTCGCAGACGACAGCTTAAAATTCGGCTATTATTTGGTGGTTGGAAAATTGTGAAATATAAATTTTCGGTTGATAATTAATTTCCAACTATTTTTCATCTTAAAATATCTAATAAATACCATAAAAATCTTTTTAATTCACATATTAACTTTAAAATCATTAAAAAAACCAAAATCAATTGAACATAAAAAAATAAAAACAAAACTTAATACTCACCACAATCAAACTCTTCTTCATTGAATAGAATTAGTAGACACTAAATTTAATCATTTTTGTTATTGGTATTATGATAATTAACCCTTTTTTTTTCATAATTTTCTCTTATCTCTCTCCAAGTCAATAACTGAAAAATAAATAAAATAAATTTTTGAACTAAAATAAAAATTATTGTAAATTTAAGGTGAGTGATGTATTTTCTCCATATTTTAATTTAAAACTTAATTTTATATAATTAAATAGTAAAAAAATGCAATTAAAAAAAATATTAAAAAAATGGCAGGAGATTCACTGTTAATATAGATAGTGCCTGCCCTTCAACTTTTATTAGTTTTTATTAATGTAATAGATTTGAAATCCGACCAAAAAAGGGTTGGATTCTAAACGCTTTATAAATCAACTCGAGTTAATTATTTTTTATTAATATAATACTATTTTATTCTTTTAAAAAAAATACTAAAATATGGATTAGATCAACAGAATCATAGTTAACTTTTCATGTTAATCGAATTTAGACTAGCCAATTTCATCTTTTGTTTAAATTGAAATCCAGGCATGGCTTGATTATAGGTGGTGGGTTTTCCGAGTAAAACCCATTGGGCAAGTTTGAGGTGAACTTATTGGAGAAATAACCAATTTAGGTCCACCAGATCTTTAAATGCAAAATCCCAAACTCTAAACAAAGTTATGTCACTGTGTTTTCTTTTGGTAGAATCTCTTAAAGAATTTTAACAGTGTGTTTTTATATTGTTTTTTAAAGTATTTTTTGTTTGTTAAAATTAATTTTTGATATCATCTTATTAAAACAATAAAAAAATATTAAAAAATTAATTTAAAATAAAAAAAAAAAAATTTTTAAAAAAATTCAATTACACCACAAAAACAAACACACTTGACACACCTAACAACTGTTTTTCGAAAAGGTAATGGAGACTTCAAAGATGGATTCCCATGCCACGTTAAAATCAGGAGGAAAGACTTCCTTTTCTCTTTCCTGTGCTTCTCTAGAAACTACTTAGATGTTTTCTTTTTTAACACATGTTTATCCCAAAAAATGAGAATTTATATTTTTAGATCAATGAATCGTGGACGTAGCTCCAAAGATTTTCTTTTTCATGAAAGTAGGCACCAATTGCTTGCAAATTGTTTTCCAAAAACTATACTCAAATTATTCTTCCCACCAAGACTTGTCCAATCATTTTTGGAATTTTTTCTCAAAAATATCATAAACAAAATCTACACTTTATATTAAAAAAAAACTCTTGGAATTGCAAGATTTGCACCAAGAAATTCAGTAGATATTTTTGAGTGACAATTAGCAAACTTTGAAATGCCAAAATTAAATGAGAGCGTTTGGAAATGTGGTTGTATCCGCATTTTTAAAATTTTAATTTTTTTTATTAAAAGTTAATTTTTTTTTTGTATATTTTGGATTGTTTTGATGCGTTGATCTCAAAAATAATTTTTAAAAAATAAAAAAAATATTATTTTAATATATTTCAGCATGAAAAATATTTTAAAAAACAATCACAACCACAATCCTAAACAGGTATAATATTGCAAAATGAAAAGGGCATATGATTCATCAAGCGAATTAAATCCCAATTCAAAAGTGGCTTCAAGCGTATTGTCTTCCTTTATAAGTGGAGCCATGTCTTCATCAAATTGGCTTGAAAAGTCAATATCCAACCCGTCCGTTCCTACAAAATTGAGAAATATATAATTTAATACTAATGCGTG
The DNA here is from genome assembly GCF_000002775.5 of Populus trichocarpa. Classification (NCBI taxonomy): domain Eukaryota; kingdom Viridiplantae; phylum Streptophyta; class Magnoliopsida; order Malpighiales; family Salicaceae; genus Populus; species Populus trichocarpa. The sequence goes on along the minus strand of NC_037300.2, from coordinate 12,991,320 downwards.
AAAAAAAATCCACTTCTTAAAAATAATGAAAATATACCTTTTTTACTGTACCTAATTAACATTTACAATTCTTACTCAGAGAATTGATTTTTTTCTTAAAGGGTTTTTCTAAAAAAAATTAATTGATAATAATTTTATAATTTAATATAATTTGGTTCAATAAAAAAAAGAAGGAAGAGGGAGAGATTATTTTCCCTCAAGGCTATTTTTACAAGCCACGAGTTTTTAAAAACGGAAGTACATAATCCTCCTATATATATAATACAAAAAAAGAGAGAAATTAAAAAACCAAGTGGAGTAAACTAATTAAATAGATTTTGATGGCAATTGGTTTGTTTTTTCGAGTAAAATTCAATAAAGGTGGTATTATTCACTAACTATGTCAGAAAAAATAGAATAGAATCCTTAAAAAAATTTTCGTTTAATTTTTATTTTTAGAAATATTAGAGACTATTTTTATATGAAAACAAATTAGAAATAGGATTTTAGGGTTAAAAAACTCTAAATTATGCATGATACTACAAGTTGTCTACCGCACATAAAATGACTTGTCAAAAAAAAGAAAATTAAAAAGAAAAGAAAATGGAGTAAGGTAGGCGTAGATTAAAAAAAGAAAAAAAAAGAGAGAGACGCAACATGATATATGAATAAAAACCAAAGTTGTTCTCGAGAACAGTCTCGCAACCCTCAGTGTTTGCCATCTTGGAAAAGTTGCAAGAAGAATTGTAAACGACTACCTCTCTAGGAGCCAATAATATCTCAGCTAGCCGTCCCCTTTGACCAAACAAGGTATGACCATGCACCTCTATATAAATGGTGGATACAGAATAACAAAACCAAGATAAAAGCAGGAAACAGAGGCTTGTATTACTTTGATTGGCAGCCATAACAGCAAACAGATAAAGGGATTTTGTATTTTTTTGATAGAGAAGATGCCAGCCTTGAACATTTCCACAAACGTCAGCCTTGATGGCGTTGATGTCTCTGCTATCCAATCTGAAGCCACCGCTAAACTTGCCAAGATCATTGCAGGCAAAACCGAGGCCGTAAGTCTTGTTTTCAGCCCCCTTTTTTTAATTATTATTTTCAAGCAATCTATATAAAGTTCTTTAAATTATTTGTGTTTTCAATTCCCTTCGTGATCTTTTGGACCATCCTAAAATACTTCTCTTTCTGGTGTTTTTAATTTTTTTTTTGTCTGAAATAAGATCTGTCTTTTTCTCAAAAAACATGTTGTGAATTTTTATTCATTATTTCAGTTGTGAAAAACAATATTTATGGACATATAAAGATTTCTTGGATGTATATATCAGGCTTGATTTCTTTGGTGGAGTCGTATGAATTTGGGGTTGATTTATGATTTTAATTAAAATCACTTGAATCCATATTGTATTCTGGGCAAATCTTTTTTCCTTTCTGCTATTTTCATGCTGTCTTTTGATGTCATATTTTGGAGATTGGATCTGCCTTTGCTCAACCATTTCCATGTGTGTTTTCATGCAGGATGTGATGATTGTATTGAGGGGATCCATACCCATTTCATTAGGAGGATCTCAGGAGCCAGCAGCTTTTGGTGAGTTGGTGTCCATCGGTGGACTTAGCCCTGAGGTGAACAAGAATCTCAGTGCTGCAATTGCAGAAATTCTGGAGACAAAGCTGTGCATTCCCAAGTCACGAATCTTCCTTAAATTCTATGACTCTCAGGCAAGCCATCTCAACTTTTAACTGTCAAGAACATGGATTGTTGGCATGCACACATATTTCGTAGCACTGCATTCCTGATCCTGCTAGAATATTAGCAGCCATTAATTTTATATATGGTTCTTGTTGCCACCATCGATGATGCTGATATGTTCTCTATTTTGCAGGGTACCCACTTTGGATGGAATGGTTCCACCTTCTAAAGCCAGCGTTCTTGCCCCCAAGCTTGAAGTCTCCTACATTATTCAATAAGATATGTCTAGGTTTTCTCCTCTTGTAGAAGTGGCTTTGATAAAATAGATTTTATTTTATTTTATTTTCATTTGGAGTCCCTTTTTAATGGGGAAATCTCATGTTGGCTTGACATTTGGTCGACATTTGTGTTGTACTATGGTGTGCCTATGGCACATGATTTGTTTTTGGGATTGAAATCTATATATTATTGTTGTATTATTTTCTGATTATTTTGCGATTTTTATCTAGAATATTTGAGGTGAGCTTGCTTAAGAAATAATTCACTTAGGTTGGCATCCCCACCTTAGCTTTCAACGAATTGACATGCAAACCAGAGATGATCCTTTCCTTCTCTTTTGGAAGGATGAAATCTGATTGGGAATCTTGCGTCTGATTTCAAAGGAGGCTGCTTTTGTGCTGCGTGAGGCTTGTCAATGCCGCAAATTGTGTCGGCAGCAACATGTTGCTAGTCCATGTACTTTCCTTTTTTTTAGGAAGCCTCCATCATAGGTTTAATTTTAAACCTGGTTTGAATTTTACCTTTAGGCCTAATTATTAACTCAGATTTTAAATCACTCAGGTTACCAGTTAGGTTTTAAAATAGTGGTGGTCTCGATGGACTCTTCGGGTGTTTGTAAAATGATTAAATGTTGTTTTTAAAATATTTTTTGTTTAGAAATATATTAAAATAATATTTTTTTTATTTTTTAAAATTTATTTTTTAAATCAGTACATTAAAAATAATTCAAAAAAAAAATTTAAAAATTGCAAAACATTGATGTGGTGCTAGATTATATATTCGCACTTTTAAAAAATATTTGGATACTAAAGTTTGAATTGTTAGATAAATTCTATTAATTAATTATATATTATCTTTTAATATATGTTCTCATGCAAATTTTTTTAAAACTTAAAATTTGTATAGGTTAACCATCAGCTTAATTTTTAATTTGAGAGGAATACGAATGGGTAAGATTCCTCTTATATTATATAAAAAAAAATCTTCTTAATTAAACTATAAATTTTATTAATTAAGAGCGTTTTTAGAATTGCAGCTGCTAAAAATTTGAAAAATAAATTGCTTAAATTTTTTTAAAAATAATTTGTGTCGGCAGTAAATTATGATCTCCCCTTAGGGTTTATAGATATAGGACTGACAGTATCATTCTTTCAATTCCATGCCTTCTCTACTTTGATTAATTTCTTATTAAATAAATATTACCTCCCTTGTAATCCTGGGTATTAAGGTTATATTTATTTTTGCATTTTAAAAATATTTTTTAAAAAAATTAATTTTTTTAATTTTTTTTTTGTTTCAAATTAATATTTTTTTGATGTTTTTAAATTATTTTGATGTACTGATGTTAAAAATGATTTTTAAAATATAAAAAAAATATTATTTTGATGTATTTCCGAGTAAAAAAATATTTTAAAAAGCAACTGCAACCATACTCTCAAATAGACCCTAAACTCATTCTCTGCTGGTGAGTAATCTCAAAACCTACTTCTAGTCGGTTTCAAAATAATAAGAGAGTTGATTAGGTATGAATTGGTTATAAATCCGAATTAACTTAATTCTGGGTCTAAATCAATTTATTTTTAAAAAATTAAAATAATATTTTTTTAATTTTTTAAAAAAAACTTGAATTAACTTATTTAATCCATAGTGAGAGCCCTGTATCAGTTTAATAATTATACTTGTAATGGATGACTAATAATTAAATGGTAGCTAAAGCTTAGCGCTTCTAAACAAAAAAAAATTGCTCTTACTTACGCTTGACTAATTTGCCTCAATTGTTTTCCTCTTTGTATGATCAATATTAGCTTAAGAAAAATCCATTATTGTTAATTAAGAGAGCTGTTCATCATATTATGTAATGTGATGGTAGTTATTTTAGACTCGAAAGCATAATTTTTAAATTTGATTTGGTCACGGATTTTAAATGGGTTATTATGTCATCTCGGGTTGATTTTTAATTATTTTTGTTAAAACAATAAATAATTAATGAATTATAATAAGGTTTTTAATAGGGATGATTATTTTCAGTTTGGTTTGGTTTTTATTAAAAAAAATAACCAAATTGAATTTAAAAAAAAAACCGAAACCAAACCGAAACCGGTTCAAACCAGTTTGGCTCGGTTTTTTCCGGTTTGGCTCGGTTTTTTTCCGGTTGTGTTTTTTGTTTGGATTCGGTTCAGTTTGGTTTTTTCGGTTTCAGGCTTATAAAACCGAAACTAAACCGAACCGTTCGGTTTTTTTAAAATTTTAATCTGTTTTTTTCACGATTTGGTTTTTTCGGTTATTTTTTTTATTTTCTCGGTTTAATCTGTTTTTTGATTTTTTTACTCACCCCTAATTTTTTATCAAATCAATTAAATTACTAAATGAACTCGAATTTTTAACCAAATCTTCAGAGTTTTTACCTTCCTCTATGTTTTTTTAAATCCAGCCCTAGCCCTGAGCTGGTTAAATCTTGAACTGACCTACCTAATCGAAGGCTGAGTTTTAAAATTATATTCAAAAGGCATAAATTTTTGTTTTTCAATATTTTTTAATATTAGGAGGTGAAGGGCACCAAACACCAATTGAGTTAAAAATGAAAAATAAAAAAAATAAAAAGCACTTCTATACAATAAGGGTCCTTCAGTCATTTCACCAATTTATATTTCCAGAACAATCCATAGAAGGCAAGTGTGGTGACGGTTTTTTCTTTTATTTATTTTTATTTGTAGGAGGGTTTTATGTGCAGCAAAGAGAAACAAGTGCGTGCTGTGAAGTGTCGACAGAGAAAATGCCTTGCTTGAACATTTCGACGAACGTTAATCTTGATGGCGTCAACACATCTGCCATTCTCTCTGAAGCCTCCTCTCAAGTAGCCAAAATCATCAAAAAACCCGAGTCTGTGAGAATTTTTCCTTTTGCCTCAGATTCTTTAATGTTTTTTTTTTATTGCTGCAATGTTAAGAATTTATGGACTGTTACAACTTTTTTTGTGAGTTACTCAGTACAAGAATAGATTTTGTATTATTGAAACAATTAGTTTGTTAAAAGTTCTAAAGTGGGTTTTTAGTGATTTGGTTAGTGTGTATTCTAGCTGCTGGTATTAAAATTGGTTCACTGTATTTATATTTTCTTGATGCTCAAAAGTTTTGGAAGCATTCATTTTTGTAATGATTAAGTGGGTTTTGTTGATGTTAAATTTGATTGCCTTAAGTGTATTTATATGCTTGTTTACAATCTTCTCTCCTGGATACTTGAGTTCTTGGGGGGTCCATGGCAGCTTGCTTTTGTTTATGGTTCTAAACTCGCTTGATATGATTGGGTTGTTTATCATTTGATTTTGAACTGGATAAGTGAAGGTTTTGAGTATCTAGTTGTGCTTTTGTCTGCAATGGCTATTTTTTTCACTTTCTGGGAGGTTTCTCTTTTGAAGAGTTTCGTTGAGAACTTAACTCCAATGGTCAAAGAGTGATTTGGCTGAATTGATTCGTGTAAACTTATAATATAGTCAATTCGGATGTCACTTGTTTGGCCATGAAAGATGAAATGGATTTTTTCACTGAATGTTCTTTGTTAGTTTATCTTTATAGTGGACGACAATTATGTTCTGTACACCTTACACATGCAAAACTCAAAGTCTCATAATTTAAATTTTTTTCTGCGTTTATGTTTGTGTTATTTTTCTTCTCTTACAACCTAAAAGGAATTTGCATGTTTGCATTGATTGCTATCATGGTTTCCCACTGGATATGTCTTTTAATCGTTTGTGTGTGCAATCATGCAGTATGTGATGATTGTGTTGAAGGGCTCAGTTCCAATTTCATTTGGAGGAACCGAGCAGCCAGCAGCTTATGGTGAACTGGTATCTGTTGGTGGCCTTAACAGTGATGTGAACAACAAACTGAGTTCTGCAATTGCAACAATTCTTGAGTCAAAGCTGTCGGTGCCCAAGTCACGGTTCTTCCTCAAATTTTTTGATGCCAAGGCAAGCTATCTCAACTTCTAATTTTCAAGAAGATGATCATTGCCATTTGCATATTTCTTATCATTGCATTCTTGCTGTTTATTTAGGCCCATCAAAGCCAAGAATATGCACAGTGTTTGCATGCTTTACACCAGTACTAGATCATGTAAATAAATCCTTACTGTTTTAAACTGTGAAAATAGTTACTGAATTCCCTTAGAATTCAACTTATTTTCTGATTATGTTCATATTGACTGCCATGTTATTGTTTTTTCCGCCACGACTAATGGTTTGGTGCTTGCTTTATTTTGCAGGGTTCCCACTTTGGTTGGAATGGTTCCACCTTCTAAATCCAGCTTCTCGCTTGAGTTGCTAGTGACTTGACACCACGTCTTTGGTGCTCGGCGGTTGTAGAAATCTAAGTAGGATATTTCTGTTTCTGTCTAAGGTTATGGCATGTAGAACGTGAAAGCTTTTAAACTGTGCCCCTTTTATGGGAAAACTATGTTTTGCTTGAAACCTAACCACCGTTTAGTCATGAGTGGATGTTCTTTGACATGCTCAGCGTTGTGTTTTTAAACTTTGCATCCTCTTATGATCTTAAACTCAGGCATGGGAGTGTTCAAACCATCTACATAAAACACACTTTAGTGTCATTTCTGCTGTGTTGCTTCTAGCGCTGCAAATTGTTTGAATCTGGGACATGATACAGATTCTTGAAAATTATCATTTGTGTATTAAAAACTGTAAATCCAATATGCCTCTGTACCTGCTTGAAGATTACATTACCATTATAGTTACATTGCAATTACAATTAAAAAAAAAGTGGTTGAACAGTGAAAATCACTGTTGATGCGCACTCAAATGCACTGTGGATTGCATGCATTTCCGTCCTTGAAATTCTGTTTCTCCCTGTGGTTTTTTGACATCTTCATTTTGGTGTTAAACTTTATTTTCTTTGAGTTCCAGTTCCTGAAACTCGAGAAAGAAGGGAGAAAGCCATTGGAAAAGAAAAACTAAGAGAAACATTTAGCTATAAAAATTGTCGATTTAAAAACCAATAGGTTCATCTCAAAGCAGAGAGTGGGTGGTTTGGCTTGTTAATCATATTGAAAAAATTAAATTGAAACCTTGAAGTTTGTTTAGATGAGGTTTGATTTTGAGTGTTTAACTAGATTAGAGGGTGTTTATGGGATGAAAATTGGGTCATTTTTATGTGTTTTTTTCTTTATGAACTATGTTAAAATTTGGGTTTTGAGGTCTAAAATAAAAAATCAAGAGTGTTGGGATTTTATAATTAAATTCTTTAAATTGAATAATTAAAAGGATATTAAAAAAAACATCCGTTGATGTCATAATTTTATGCTAGGTTTGGGTTTTTTATGGTAAATTAAAAATTATATTATAAATCATTATATATAAGCCTAATAAATATGCAAATTTTTATTAAAAACAAATAGTCCATAAGTATTTAATGGAAATAAAATATATATTTTATTTTTTTATTGTCAATTTTGATATAGTTTTCTCGTATCAATTGTTCTTTTGTTTTTCTTATACAAGTACAAAGAAATGTTAACGGTATCTTCTTCTTCTTCTTTTTTGCATTAAATCTTTCTTTTTAGATAATGATAGATTTTTTTCATTTAAAATTATAACAAAATAAAATTATGTTATATAATTTAATTTAATATAACAAAATAAAATTATGTTATACACTATCTCGATCGGAGATAATCAAAGGTTCAGCCTAGCTATAAAAATGCGTTCTTAGATACCTTTTTTTTTGTTGTTCTTTCCTTTTCCTTTATTGATATTCCTTCCTTATCACTTTCAGTTTCTACTTTGATGAACAACTCCATGAAATGAATCATTCTTTCAATTAATTCCATGCTTTCCCTACTTTGATTAATTTCTTATTAAATAAATATTTCCTCCCTTGTAATAGATAAATTGTATCTAAAAATATGGAAACAAATCCAAAAATATAATGCCACGAAAATATAAACCCCACAAATAGGGGACCAATATATAATTATCAAATTATTATTATTATTATTAACAAAATTGCTTCCTCTCTCTCACTTTTTTTCCTTTAGGATTTTTTTTCTTCACGTATTTTTTTTTTTAATTTATTCCTTTCACTTTGATAATTTGTTTTGGTGAACTTAATGTGGGGTTCTTAATGTGGGGTTCTTGCAGAGTAAGGAAAAACATCACATCATTAGGTTTATGTTTAATTTTACAAAAAAATAGTTTGATTTTTTTTTTCAAAAAAATAATATTGAAAATTATTATTATTAATTATTAAAAAAACTAAAAGGAATATGTATTTTACTATTTCTTCAACTGTTTATTCATTGTTTGCTCTCTTTTTTGTCTTTTAGTTTTTTTTAATCACATAGTTTTTATTTTTTTCATTTAATCATTCCACATTGATTTTATTCGAGATTACCTTTAATAGTTTATTTCAGTGAACTTGATGTGGAGTTCTTAAAAAGTTAGAAAAATTCTTTTATTAGGTTTAGTCTTGACTTTGCAAAAACTAGTTTGGATTTTTGTTTTTGAAAAGATTGAAAATAAAAGTATTACAATTAAAATTGAAAAAAAAAAAAACAAAGCACTATTCCAATGAATAGTGCTTTGTGAGGAGGGGTATACTAAAACCTGTCTTATTTTAGTTTATAGTTAATCACATTAGACATTGAATTGATTTATAAAACACAAAAAGTAATTTTTTAGCACTAATTTTATTTTATTTTTTATTAGAACACAAAAGAAATTCCAATGGATTAAAAAAAAAAGTTCCAATGCTTCACACTAGAGCGATGTTTTTATTTATAAGTTCTTTCAATCAAATGGTCGAAATGTAAGACAAATATTGAATATTAAAATAAAATGATACATGGAATAGCATTGACTAGATAGGTGTATCGTTGGATCGTGCTATGTCATGTGCTCGGTCAAAATGTTTCTAATATATATATATATATATATATATATATATATATATATATATATATAAAAGAATGTCCAAGCAATAATAACATTTTTAAGGACCAAGAAAAACATGAGATTCGGGTCATTGATTCAAATGAGTTCAATAACTTTTTTTTTTATTTAATAATATGATTAGAAAAAAGTTAACAACAAAAAAAATGAACTAGAAAAAAAAGACCAATGACTAATTAAAAAAAAAACTTGTCAACATTATCAAAAGATACCCTCTAAAGATTCGTAAAAGGTCTTAATGATCTTATTTGATAACAAAATAAAAATTGAATGAAAACATGATAACCTCATAAAGAGAAAAAATAAAAGAAATACAAAGCTCAATTACTAGCAAAGAAAATGTTAAAGTACAAAAGAAAAAAAATTAAAAAGACAAAAAAAACCTAACTCATGTCGCTATGCCAAATTCGAGGCCTAGTCGTGAGATCGGAATAACCTTGTACAGAAGAAATTGAATAAAATAATAGAGATCAACTCTCAACTAAACTAAATGATGAAAGATGAAACTAAAAAAAACATTAAAAAAAAACCAACTCAACTCGGGTTAACTCAACTAGCCCAAATTAGAAAAGGATTAGAAGAAATAGCAATCAAAATAATGAGGACCAAATTAGATAAAAAGAATTAAATTAAATTAAATATTGAGGGATAAAATTAAAAAAGAAATCAACTTAAATAAACAATAAAAACAAAACAAATAACAATCAAAAGAATAAGGACCGTAAGTAATAAAAATACAAACTAACATGACAAATTTAATTTTTGAAAGAGCAAGTGCAAAATCCAAGGCAAAGAGAGAGAAAAGAGAGGAAAAGAAAAACAATCCACCAGAACCCAATTATTGCCCCGTTATGCACACATGTTTGCCACCATGAAAAGTACAACATGAAGCTTCCAGTGCCATAACAGAAGACAGCGTTTGCCCGTTGGGAGGTGATGCATGCGCATCTTACAATGCACTCATCAATCACTTTTACTTTTTAATTATATTTATGTTTTAAAAAAACTAAATTGCTCCTCATTCAAATTGATTATAACTAAAAACCTGAAAAATACTTTGGATGTCAATTTAATTTGTTTTTGCTTTTAAGAGAAATGTAGTCATTTTACTGTGCAATCAAATTGTTAAAAGATCAAAAAACCCCTACACCCTAGTTTTTTTTTTTTTTTGCTTTTAACAGTATTTAAGTAATTTTATTATGCATCTAAAATGTTAAATGACCAATATGTCCCTAATCAATATAGTAATGATAAATGGTCCTATGAAAAAAGTTATTTTACCCTTAATAACTAGTTAAATGATTTTGTTTGAGAATAACAAAAAGATCATTTTATTATTTCAATTCACAGTAATTTATATCTAAGGATAAAGTAAAATATTGAGAACTTTTAGTTGTTTATATATATATATATATATATATGAGATGAGTTTGTGATGGATTATACTTTCTTTATTTTTCCATATCAATCAACTTCGAGATAAAATTACGTCAGGTTTAGGATAATTTAAGGATTCTTCATTAAATACAATAATGTATCTTATAATTACAATCTATTAATTGATAATTGATATACAATTCAAAAATAAGTTTAATATTCATATAAATATTGAATTTTAGCATAAATTTGATACATAGTTATATACTAGCCTCGGTGTCCATGTTTCGCTATGGAGATGAACTATTTATTTTACACAAAAAATGATGTTTAGCTACCGCTAATATATTTTAAAAAAGAAAGAAAAAAAGTGTGACTTAGGTCATAGATTTGTTGTCTACATCGAATAAGCTATTTCAATTAGATAAAAAAAAATAATTAGAAAATGATAGTATATGGATCAAATTTAAAAGAAAAGTGATTAGGATAACATGAAGAAAAAATATTGAAAAGAAGACAAATAATGTATCTCAATTCACAACCTATTAAATCCAGAAGAACAAAATGAGACAAAAATAAATATACAAAAAACCAGTCTTGATTAGCCCGAGTTAGCATAATAAACTTGTAACCTTAATAATCAGGGTCAAACCAAGTCAGGATATCTTACCAAACCCGCAGTTTGGATAATGAGATTGGAATAACCTGAAAAAAAATAAAGAGATTTATAAAACCTTTTTTTTTAAATAAAAAAACCATGTTCATTTTTCAAACTCATAACTCAGGTCTAAACCTTAAGCACCCTATATCAAAAAACCATAAAGTTCAATTCTTAATCAATCAAATATTGAAGGATGAAATTGAAAAAAAAAAGTTCAATTATACAAAAGAATTCAGAAAAACAACAATTAAAAGAATGAAGATCAACATTAAAAAGCGAAATAAATTTTATATTTGATTGAAGGGTGAAATTGAAAAGAAAATTAATTTAAAAAAAAAGACTAAAAAACCAAAAGAATGAAGATCAAAATTGACATAAAAATAAAAACAAATTTTTGATTGAAGGGTGAAATTGAAAATAATAATAACTATATTACAAAAAGGCCAAGAAAAAAAATAGAAATCAAAACAATAAGGACTAAGTTGAAAAACATAATAACATCAATTTAGATCAAAAGATTAAATTAAAAACCAATTAAACTTTTAAAAAAAAGGCCAAGGAAAAAAATAGAAATCGAAAGAATAAGAGCCAAATTAAAAAATATAATATTTTTTAAATTGAAAACAAATAAAACTTCTACAAAAAGATTAAGAAAAAAAATTAGAAATCAAAATAATAAAGACTGAAGTTGAAACAACAACAAAGAAAGCCAAGCTGCAATTTTTTAGGAAGAAGAGAGAAAAGAAAAAGATAAAAGAAAAGCCCACTAGCGACAAATCAAACCACCAACATCGACATGCTTCACTCCACATGAAAGAGTACACGACGTCGCTTTCAATGACTCGACATAAGGGTATGTTTTTAGGCTTAAAGGTGCCACACGGCACCGGAAGTGCATGGGCGACTCCTAGTGCCGTACATGCACCTGTTCTTTTTTGCCTTTCTTCTTATTTATCTAAATACTCAATTGTCCTTGAGCTGATATGATGATAATAAAAAAAAACTGTCAGGAAAAGACACAAAAGTTCCTCGACTATAGTTTTAAATGTTTTACTTTTAAAGGCATTTTGGTCGTTTCACTATACTTTTTAATTGTTTATTATTTTTTATATTTGATAAAATATCAAATTTCCCTCCACTAATATTATAATAACAAAAAAAAACTACCGTGAAAATATAAAAAAGCCCTTGATGCCAATATTAATTTTTTTTCTTCTAAGGGTATTATGGTTGTATTATAGTACAATTAAGATGAGAAAAGATTTATTTACTCTCAATTAATTTAATAATGATTAATGAGTTTATGAAAATACTTCAACGCTCTTGAAAGCCCGTATTAAATTTTTTGGATGGAGAGATAAAATCGTTATTATATATTATTCTAGTAAATAATGTTTTTGTGTATACAGCTACAATATTTTTCAAAGGCGACGAAACTTCTTTTAATAAATAATTAATAGTAAACTTAACAACATATTTATTTTAAAATATCAATTGTTTAAGAAATTCATTTTAATAAAATTAATACTAAAAATGTATTTATTTTTTCTTTTCAATAATTTTAATATCAGGAGGTCAACTAAAAAAAAAAGCACCGAACATCAATAGAGTTAGAAAAGCAATTCTACGTACACTACACACGAGCATGGCAACAAGGGCCCTTCAGTCATTTCACCAATTTATACTTCCAGAACAGTCCGTAGAAGGCAACGTGGTGAGGCTTCTTTTATATAGTTATTTGCAGGCGGGTTTTAAGTGCAGGAAAGAGAACAAGAGCTTAGTGGAAATAATCGACAGAGAAAATGCCTTGCTTGAACATTTCGACGAACGTTAATCTTGATGGCGTCAACACATCTGCCATCCTCTCCGAAGCCTCCTCTCAGGTCGCCAAAATCATCAAGAAACCTGAGTCTGTAAGATTTTTTTTTCCTTTTGCCTCAGATTCTTTGAAGTTTCTTTTTATTTCATTTTATTTTGTGGTTTTAGGGTACTGTTTAGTTCAATCTCCTCATTTTGGTAATATCCTTTTGTTAATACATGTTTTTTTAGCCTTGAATGCTGAAATGTGGATAGAATAATAAAAATTTATGGTCTGATACAACTTCTTTGTGGGTTCCTCTGTGCAAGAAAAAGATTCTGTATTATTGAAACAATTAGTCTGTTAAATGTTCTAAAGTGGGTATTCATGATTTGGTTAATGTGTTTTTATATTTTCTTGATGCTCAAAAGTTTTGGAAATATATATTTATTTCTGTAATGATTAAGTGGGTTATTGTTGATATTGTTAAATGTGCTAGCCATAAGTGTATTTATATGCTTGTTTACAATCTTCTTTCCTGGATACTTGAGTTCTTGGCACGGTCATGGCAGCTTGAGTTTGTTTATGGTTCTAAACTCACTTGATATGATTGGGTTGTTTATCGTTTGATTTTGACCTGGATAGGTTTAGGTTTTGACTATCACTTGTTTCTTGAGAAATCCAATGTTCAAAGTGCGACTGGGTGAAGTGATTCGTGTACGTAGCTTGTAATATAGTTAATTCAACTATGATCACTTGTTTGGCCGTGAAAGATAAAATGGGTTTCATCACTGGCTGCATGTTCTTGGCTAGTTTATCTTTATAGTGGACGTCGACAATTATGTTCTTTACACTACACCAGTAGTCTCTTTGATTAGATTTTTTTTTTCTGCTTTTATGTTTTTGTTAGTTTTCAGTTTTTACAACCTAAAAGAAAGTTGCATGTTTGCATTGATTGATATCCTAGTTTGCCCACTAGATGTGTCTCTTTCAACTATTTTTATGCGTGCAATCCTGCAGTATGTGATGATTGTGTTGAAGGGCTCGGTTCCAATTTCATTTGGAGGAACTGAGGAGCCAGCAGCTTATGGTGAATTGGTATCTATCGGTGGCCTTAGCAGTGATGTGAACAAGAAATTGAGTTCTGCAATTTCAACTATTCTTTTGTCAAAGCTGTCGGTGCCCAAGTCCCGGTTCTTCCTCAAGTTTTATGATGTCCAGGCAAGCCATCTCAACATCTAATTGTCCAGAAGATGATCATTGTCATCTGCATTTTTCTTATCATTGCATTCTTCGTGTATTTAAGGCCCATCAAAGCCAAGATTATGCACAGTGTTTGCATGCTTTACATCAGTACTAGATCATGCAATTAATCCTTACTGTTTTTAAACTGGGAGAACAGTTGCTGAATTCCCTTAGGATTCAGCTTATTTTCTGATTTTGTTGATATCGAATGCCGTTTTATGGGTTTTTTCTGCCACTACTAATGGTTTGATGTTTGCTTTATTTTACAGCGCTCCCACCTTGGTTGGAATGGTTCCACCTTCTAAATCCAGCTTCTTGCCTGATTTGCTATCAGACTTGACACCACGCTTTCAGACAGATGCGCGTCTTTGGTGCTTTGCGGCTGTAGAAACCTCATCTAAGTAGGATATTTCTGTTTCCGTCTAGGGTTATGGCATGTAGAACGTGAATGCTTTTAAACTGTGCCTCTTCTAGGGAAAACTATGTTTTTGCTTGAAATCTAACCTAAATAACTGTTTAGTCATTAATTAATGGATGTTCTTTGACATGCATATTTAGACTTTGCATCCTTATATGATCTCAAACTAGTTACTGATTCTTGTTCAGACTGTTCAGCATAAATCTTGTTAACCCAACAACGAAGAGAACTCAGACATTGGATTGTTCAAACCATCTCCATAAAAGGCACTCTAGTATCATTTTCTTCTGTGTGGCTAGCTACTAGAGCTACAAATTTTTCGAATCTGGCGCATGATACAGATTCTTGCAAATTATCATTCGTATATCAAAAACAGTGATTCAAGATGCCTCTACAGTACCTGCTTGAAGCAAGTAATCTTGCATGCATCTTTGCTGCTCATTTGATGCATGCCCATTCATTCTCAATTCCAAGAATCAATTCTGTCAGCCCCCCATGCACAGTATCCTCACTTCCAGATGGTGAAAGACTGGTCAATGGAGCTAGAGAAGTTAGCATATATATGATAAATTAAGATGAATGATCTGAGCATATTCTAATAAAATATCTTGGATCTGATCGCATGATGTTGTCTAATACTGGTCGTGTAATTGCACCCTTCTTCTCTTGTTTGAAGCTGTAGAACAACAGTATTTGAAAAAAAATCCTGTGCTATGAACAGAAGTACGTTATCGTGAGATCGCAGTGACATAACTCTAGTTTACTTACGCTGGATGAAGCCATGAAATGATAAGCTGATTCATGACCTACGTCTATCTAATAAAATCAAAATAACAAATAACAAATCTATTTAAAAAATTTAGGTTCTTGTTTTTATCATAGTTGTGATACTGGTTTTATGGATTAACTTGAATTAAGTATTTTTTTTATTAAAATAAAAATATTTTTTTAAAAAAATATTTTAATGTTGATCATCAAGTACATTCACCAAGTTTAACCGAATTTAATAAATATAAATAATATATCAAAAAACCGTATTTTTATTTTCACCTCCCGAGATGCTAAAAACATCCTTTATTTTTATTTTTATTTTTCTTTTTATTTCTTAACCATCCCGCTAATCCCTGGGTCAAGGTGGGCTTTTTGTTTTGTGCTAAGCCCAAACTCACTTGAAACCCCCATTGGGCTTCCAAAATTTAACCCTTCCCTTCTAGGCTTTCACCATCCTTCCAGCAGAAAGGAAGAGACAGGAACGTACCAACGAACTACCAAGAAAGCTGGCATGTCAAACCTGTTTATTAGTCAAATTGACGGTAGGAAGGCAAGACGAAGCTGGTCCTCCCGTGTCGGTGACTGAACCGTAATTAGGAAGGAAAGTAAACATTGACCGTAAAAAATAAAAAAATATATTAATAATAATAAAATCTCTCTCTCTCTCTCTGTCTCTCTCTCTCAAGTCTCAACTCCCCACGCTAAATCATTCCTTAAATCGTCTCTCTAAGCTTGGCCATTGTCATCTCCCTAAATTCCCTTCCTTCAAACAAAACAAAAATCTACACGATGTCGTCTCAATCTCCGCCAGTCCTCCCTATCACAAACCTCCAACCAACCACCACCACCACCACCACCGCTACAGCTTCCCAACCACCACTCCCTCCACACGCCTTACGCGCATTCCTTAACAACATAACCGAATCCGTCCGCAACGGCTTCTCCCAACGCCGCCCCTTTACCGAACTAATCGACCGATCCGCTTTCTCCAAACCCGAATCCATATCCGAAGCCACAACCCGGATCCGCAAAAACTACGCCTATTTCCGCATCAATTACCTCGCCGCCATTTTCGTAATCCTCGCATTCTCCCTCCTTACTAACCCCTTCTCCCTCCTCCTCCTCGTCGGTCTCCTCTGCTCCTGGCTTTTCTTGTATCTCTTCCGCGCTTCCGATCAGCCTCTGGTCCTCTTCGGCCGGACATTCAGTGACCGTGAAACGCTCGGGATTCTAATCGTTCTGAGCGTTTTCGTGGTTTTTCTAACGAACGTTGGATCAGTGATCATCTCGGCGCTTTTGGTCGGTGTGGGGATTGTCTGTGCTCATGGCGCTTTTCGTGTTCCTGAGGATCTTTTCTTGGATGATGTTCAAGAAAACGCGAGTACAGGGTTCTTGTCTTCATTCCTCGGTGGCGCTGCCTCTAATGTTGTCGCCTCCGCCGCTCCTATTGTGGCTGCCGCCCGTGCTTGAGGATCTGGAGGATGTGGTATCAATTAACGTGTTTTAATAGATGAAATAAACACGGATCTTAAATGGATTTTGGTCTAATTTGTATGGATTTATATTATTATTTTTACTTTTTCATATGGGGTTTTGTACGGATCTACAAGTTTTTTCTTTCATTTTAGGATGTAATTCATATGATTGGTTGTAATTAGTTTGATTTTACATGATTAGTGAATCTTTATCTTGTTTTACTGTGATTGGATTGTGCATACTCGAAATATTTGGACAGATCCATGGGATCTTGGGGTTGATTTTGTGATTGGAAGATTGCTGTGTCTTGGTTATGTGTTTTCGTTCGTAAGAGTCGAATGCTGATGAACTTTGTTGGTAGCCTGTTAATTGGAATGCATGCATGATCAAATTTTCAAGACATTGATTTTGTCATTGTTAGGAAGGAAGGGTCTGAGACCTTTTGATGTAGTGAGGTTATAACTTTTGTTCTTGCAACTGATCAGTCATAAAGGAATTTGCATCAATGAATTTGTTTGTCTTGACAGGACAGGATATCCTTCAACAGGTTTTCTTTTTGTTGCTTGCGTCTGATTCATGTGTTTTAGAAGTGTATTCTGATTTAGATGTCCTTACGTAGATTAGTTTGCGGGCATGCTTGATTTATTGATTGAGTTGATCCTAAATGCAATGTCTAGATGAGTATGATCTTGACTAGCATCATGACTGTGCCATTGGTGGTTAATTTGAATGGTGATGAGGTTCGAAGCTCAGAGAAATTAGGAGCAATGCTGTTCTTGGAGAATCTATATAGGATTTTTTACTAGTCATGGTAATTAGTAAGTAAATAGTATGCATACCTTTGATAATCTAAATGTGCTATTCTTCTGTGTGCTTAGGCTATAACGGATTCATATTGTGTGAACCACCAATTATGATTTTTGTCAAGCAGGGATACGTTTTGTGGACTTCTTGCATGATGGTGTTTTGCTTATTCCTTTTGCTTTAGCAGTAGTTTTCCTTTTGTGGCCATACTCCATACTGTGTGTAATGAAGTTATTGAGGTAAATGGGCATGAGATTTCTAGCAACTCCACCCCAAGCTCAATCGAGCATGGTCTTGGTTACATGAGTTTGTTCTTGTCATTGCTGTGTCTATGCCTTGTGCTAATGATTTTTAAGCCAAAATTTAACTCAGGTGCATACAACCCCCTTTTTTTTTGTCATGCAAGATGATGTTCTGTCTTGATCTTGATCATGACCTTTTCCTTACAAGTCATCATGTTCTTTGTTGCAGCTGAATGTGTCAATTTTGTTGGCCTCCAGAACCCTTTGTTCATTTGATTTCATTTTATAGCATTACGGTAGGATGCTTCGCACTTGACATATCTTCATCAGGTTTTTGTGGTTCAGTTTACAGGTCTCATGCAGCTAGAAATCAGCATGTTTGCATGATTGCTATGTCTGCATACAGGTTGTTGTTCGGAAGGGTTATTATCGTTGGTTTTGCACATCTGCACTGTAATTTAGGCCTAATAAATCTATAGCTGGATACTATTTTTGCATTGCTCTGTCTGCAAGTGATGGACCCAAATTTCCGCCCTCTGCCGTCACATGGAGGAAGACGGTCATGATTCTATTCTCAACAATTGAATTCGGGCCTTTTTCCCATCTAATTGGGCTTTTGTGGGGAGGCTTAATTTTTAAAATAAATATAAAAGTACTGCATGAATAAACTTGTGAGAGTGCAGTGTGGTGGTCTGTGGCAGTGGATTTATTTATTTTCTAAAGTTGAAAAAGGCAAATGCATTATACTAAGATCTCAATTAACTATTTAGGTCCAAAAGCATCCATGCAATGCAATCAAGAGGTTCAGAGTGATGCCCAAGCTTTTTTGCGATGACGAGAGCAGATCAATCTGTTGAGTGCATAGAAAAGCTTGAATTTAATGATTAGCCGTGTACGAAGAACAGAGAAAACTAGTCTCATGATTTGCCAATAATTAACACGACCACGTATTGCCTGGAGTCTAGATGCTAGTTTACTGTGGTGAAATTGTAATTTTGACCGAGACTGAAAGCATGTGTGTTGTGTTGTTCCCTGACCAAGAAATATAGCCGTTGAAGGAGGGTCCCTGTTCAGGTTGAAGACTGGTTCAGCAGCTCATGAACGTTCAGTAACATATTGTATACAAGTAAAACTAGCCGTTGGAAGCAGAGAAGAAACTACACCCTCCCCCTCCTTTTGTCCCCCCCCTTATCTCCTCTCTAACCTCCACTATCACATTGCTCCCTCACGGACCAAATTGCTCCTCCTCGCTATTCTCTTTCTTTCTTCAAGAGAGGAGAGTGCAGACACTCTTAGAAACTCTCTTCATTTCTTTCAACGTTCTTGTTTCTTGAAGTTGTTCATGGAAAATACTTGTCATTCCCGCGACAAGTGCTTTCTGTGTGCACACTTATGCTTGTTTCTACTAGTTTTTTTGCCCCAGTTTGCTTCGAGCCAAAAAGGGGACGGCGTAGCTGTCACCCAATCAGATTATCGATCTCTTCGAGCTATAAAGAATGAACTGATTGACTTCAAAGGGTTTTTACGCAGCTGGAATGATAGTGGATATGGAGCTTGCTCTGGTAGGTGGGTAGGAATCAAATGTGTCAAAGGACAGGTTATTGCTATCCAGCTTCCTTGGAAGGGACTAGGTGGCAGAATCTCCGAGAAGATTGGTCAGCTTCAAGCACTCAGAAAGATTAGTTTACATGACAATGTTCTTGGTGGTACTGTCCCTTCTTCTCTTGGTTTTCTTCGCAATCTTAGAGGAGTTTACCTCTTCAACAACCGGCTTTCAGGTTCTATTCCTCCCTCACTTGGTAACTGTCCTGTTCTTCAGAGTCTTGATGTAAGTAACAATTCACTCATTGGTACAATTCCTCCAAGTCTTACAAATTCTACTAAGTTATATAGACTTAATTTGAGCTTTAATTCGTTAATGGGGTCGATCCCAGTTGGTCTTACTCAATCCCCTTCTCTCATATTCCTTGCTATCCAACACAACAACCTCACTGGGCCAATCCCAGATTCTTGGGGGAGTAAAGGGAACTATTCTTCTCTCCTTCAGTTCTTGACCCTTGATCATAATCGCATTTCTGGAACTATTCCTGTTAGTCTTAGCAAGTTGGCTTTACTTCAAGAGATTTCTCTTAGTCACAATCAGCTTTCTGGGGCCATACCTTATGAAATGGGGAGTCTCTCAAGGCTCCAAAAGCTAGATATTTCAAACAATGCTTTCAGTGGAAGCATTCCATTTAGCTTCTCCAATTTAACCTCGTTATTCTCTATGAATCTTGAGGGAAACCGTCTAGACAATCAGATCCCAGAAGGTTTTGATAGATTGCATAACCTCTCAATGCTAAACCTGAAAAACAATCGGTTCAAAGGCCCTATCCCAGCTTCTATTGGAAACATTTCTAGCATCAACCAGCTTGATTTAGCCCAAAATAATTTTAGTGGAGAAATTCCAGCTTCTCTTGCTCGCCTAGCCAATCTCACTTATTTCAATGTTTCTTACAACAACCTTTCTGGTTCTGTTCCCTCTTCTATTGCTAAAAAGTTCAATTCAAGCTCCTTTGTGGGAAACCTTCAGCTATGTGGCTATAGCATTTCAACCCCATGTCCTTCACCCCCTCCAGAAATTCTTCCAGCTCCAACAAAAGGATCACCGAAACATCATCACCGAAAACTTAGCACCAAAGACATCATCCTCATAGCGGCTGGTATCCTCTTAGTTGTGCTGCTGCTTCTCTGTTCCATTCTGCTCTGTTGTTTGATGAAGAAAAGGTCTGCTTCTAAAGAAAAGAGTGGCAAAACTACTACGCGGGGGCTCCCAGGGAAAGGTGAGAAAACAGGCGCTGTGGCAGGTCCTGAAGTTGAATCTGGAGGTGAAATGGGTGGGAAGTTAGTCCACTTTGATGGCCCATTTTTGTTTACAGCAGATGACTTGTTGTGTGCAACTGCGGAGATAATGGGGAAGAGCACTTACGGAACAGCATACAAGGCAACATTAGAGGATGGAAATCAAGTTGCGGTGAAAAGGTTGAGGGAGAAGACTACAAAGGGGCAGAGGGAGTTTGAGACTGAGGCTGCTGCTCTTGGAAAGATTAGGCACCCAAATCTCTTAGCACTAAGGGCTTATTATTTAGGTCCCAAAGGAGAGAAGCTTCTTGTTTTTGACTACATGCATAAAGGGAGCCTTGCATCCTACCTCCATGGTAAGTTAATTCTACCAGTTTTTATGTCATCTACACTATCTGCACATTTAATGATTCATTTTGACTGCTTGTATTAATTCATGATTTAGGAATCATTTTAGAGAACTAAAATCAAGATGAAATAAAAATTAAGTAGGCTGAAAGTAGCATGAAACACTTGGTTTGAAACAAAGGAAATTTATGATCATGCTTTCATGAATCTTAAATAGCCAAAAGATGTTGTTAATGATTGTATTGAACTTGTGAGGTACAGTTTTGGTGTAAAAGATGAGTTTTGAGCAAGAACTGTCTATTATGCTTCATGGGAACATTGATGGCAAGGAATTAAAGACCAAGGATGGAATGAAAAATTTAAAGAAAAAGTAATAACTAGCCTTGTCTTGCTATGCAAATTCCTAACCATCAGGAGCGATTCTTGTCTATCTTTCTTTTGCAGCTCGTGGGCCTGAAACCACTGTCAATTGGCCAACAAGGATGAACATAGCCATTGGCGTTGCGCGTGGACTAAATCACCTCCACAGCCAAGAGAACATCATTCATGGGAATCTCACATCAAGCAACGTATTACTGGACGAGCAAACTAATGCACACATTGCAGACTTTGGCCTCTCCAGGCTCATGACTGCTGCTGCCAACACGAATGTGATTGCCACTGCTGGAACACTCGGCTATCGAGCACCAGAGCTCTCAAAACTCAAGAACGCCAGCACGAAGACTGATGTGTACAGCCTCGGGGTGATCATTTTAGAGCTTTTGACTGGGAAATCACCAGGTGAACCAATGAATGGCATGGATTTGCCACAATGGGTTGCATCAATAGTGAAGGAAGAGTGGACTAATGAAGTCTTTGATTTAGAGATTATGAGGGATGCACAAACTATAGGTGATGATGAGTTGCTTAACACTTTGAAATTAGCTCTGCATTGTGTTGATCCCACACCAGCAGCTCGTCCTGAAGCCGAACAAGTTGTTCAGCAACTTGAGGAGATTAAGCCAGAGCTAGCTGCTGCTGCTGCTGCTGCTGCTGCTGATGAAGGAGCCGAAGTCCCACCAACAACTGAATAAAGAGTATCCTATTCTTTTTGCGTGCAAGAAATAATGTTTTGTTACAGTTTATTTGTGCTGCTTTACAAGGTGGTGCGCTCTATGATAGGGGAGGGGGAGGGGGTAGTAATCAAATTCTTTAATTCTTATATTCTTGTCTACTTTATGTATATACAAGCCAGTGAGTTCTTTTGAAAAATGTAATCTTTTTTTATTGGAATAATAATGTATTCTTTCAATTCATCATTCTGTTAGTAAACTGAAAAAATCTTAAATAATCAAAATTATCAAATTTCACAATTGTGTGTTTTTCTCTTACATTTAGGACTGTTTAAAAGTGTAGTTATGGTTGTTTTTTAAAGTGTTTTTCATATCGAAATGCATCAAAATGATATTTTTTATATTTTTTTAAAATTATTTTTGAGATTAGCGCATCAAAACGATCTAAAACATACCAAAAAAATTAATTTTTAACAAAAAAAATTAATTTTATTGAAAACACGGATTGGCCCGCGTTTCTAAACGCTCTCGTAATTATTAAGCCTTGTGAATTGAGAACCCATTTAAAAAAAAATCAATTTAAAATTAATCTAGTTTAATCTTGTTAAAATCAGGTTTGATTTTATTTTATTTTAAAAAATAATTCTTTTAAATAATATCATTTTAACTTAAAACAAATATAAACAACATCAATTAACAAGGTTAACATTCTTTGAATTTATAGAGAGAATAAAATTGGTATAAGAATCATTATCTTTATTGAAAAGAGTTTTCCTCCTTCCATGAGAACAAATTATAACAACAAATGACCTTGTCCACTCTCTTCTTCCACACTACTTGATGGCTGATGAGCAAGCAAGCCATCATCGAGTGTGATTTAGAGCTCGCGAGGGACTCACCAACCATTAGTGATGATGAGTTGCTTGATGCATTGAAACTAGAGCGGTTCCGACAAGTTCTTTGGTGGCAACTGGCAAGTACAGGAGATTAAGCAAAATTCTAGCATTTTCCTGTACTTTTTGAGGAGTAAAAAACGACTAATTTTGGCTTCCAATTTATTTTGGAAGGTTAACTATACGAGGGAAGTCCACGGATTCTTTGATTCTTGCAATATTTATTATGAAATTAGGAATTGTTCATAAAAAAATATATAATATAAGGTAGAAATCATGCGTGTCCATCTACTTTTATTTACAAATTATAAATCAACCTTGAATCAATTATTTTAATTAAAAAATATTATTATGTTTTTTAAAATTAAATTAAAATTAAAATTTATTAAATCAATTAAATCATTAAAAAACTAATTTAATAAATTAAAACTTTACTGAATCAATATATTATCTAATTTAATTGAATATTCAACCTGAATCACTCTCTAAATTTTTATTATTTTATGGACCGAGCTGAATTTAATAACTATATTAATAATGGAAGGAAAATTAAAAAGCTAATAATTTCTTCCTTTCCTTTCCTTCCCTCCTTTTTTTCTCAAACCGAACACAGTATTTATTCATTGCCCAGCCATTAAAACGATACCGTTTCTTATCTTCTCCCTCAAACCAAAAAAACACACTCGTCTCTCCCAAGACCTAGCCCTCTCTCTCCCTCTCTCTCCTCTCTCTCTCTCGCCATGGACGATCTTCCATTCCAAAAGATCACAATATCAGGCCCCACATTATCCGCCTTGATGCACCGCATCACCACTTCCCTCGGCGACGTGGACGGTCTCTTATTCGGCCACGTAACCCATCTCACCCCTTCTACCCTCACCGACGACAACACTCCCCAAAACCCCGATTCTAACGTAATCGCTACGATTACCTCCTTCTTCTGCCCTAATATCCCTCTCTCCTTCTACGACTCGCTCGGCCGAGTCGACTCAGTGACTCTCCACCGACTCGTCTCCCCAACAACTCATCAAAGCAATAGTAGCAGTAGCACCAGTAATTTTCTCGGCTGGTTTTCCGCGAGAAGGAAGTCCCCAATCCGCCCTTCGATGAGGGAATTCTGCGTTTCGCAATCTTTGAGCCGCCTTAAGACGGCGGCGAAGGGTGAGAAGGATTTGAATCCGTGCGTATTTTTGTTATTTACCACGCCAGTACAAGGCGAGTTGTTGTACCATACGCATGAGTATCGCGCGTATCAGTTTCGGGTTAATTCAAGGTGTTTTGACCCGAAATCGATTGGGATTGATAACATTGGGCCGGATTTTCGAGGAAACTACGGGTGTTTTAGCCCTAATTCGCCGTTTCCGGAGTTGAAGTGTGCATCGGCGATGAATGATGAGGTGGGGGAGGGTTTGAATAGGATGGATAGGGTTTTAAATGATCAAAAGGAGTTGGATATGGTTGCAGAAGGGTTTTGTGTTAAGGATTTAGGGAAGTTGATGGGATCGGAGACGCTGAATTCTACAATGAGTTTGGAGGATTTGTATGAGAAAATGTTGGGTAAGCTTGACAATTTGGCTAGGCAAGTTGAGAAGAGTAATGCTAAGGTGTTGGAGATGGTAAGCATTGGATAATTGTATTTGTGCATGCATTTTGTGATTAGCTTCTTAATAATGGTTTACAGTACTGATAGTTGTAGTTTGTCATGGCCAATCATCAATTAGAAGGCAGACAGATTTAAGTATTGAACTCTGCCTTGTGGATTAGGCATGTTTGTCCTGGATGGGTTTGAATGGCATTGATGTTTGCTTTGAACTTTTGGCAGGAAAATCATAATAGGAAACTGAGGTACAAAATTGCCAGGCCTGTACCAGAATAACTGCTTCAGTCCTGTTTTTAAGTTTTTTTCTTATTGTATCAGGTAATTTTGTTTCTTTTGCTGAGGTTTTTCTTTTCTTTGCTGCATTATAAAAAAAAAAATAAGTGTGGTATTTTGTTAGAAAATAGAGTTCTATGCAGAGCGGCTACAATCATAATAACTGCAACATGAATAAATGATGGGTTACAAGATTTATGAATTGAATCTTGTGCGTCACAGTGAGAAATTGGATAGAGAACTAGCATCAATTCATCCATTTCGCAATATGTTGAGAGTTTGTTGTGTGAGAATACTCGAGTTCTTATGCTCTCAAGTTCACTATAATTTACTGTTTGGTGAGAGTATGTGCTTTCACGGGGTCTATACAAGTTTTCCTGGTTTTTCAAGGAAGCTAGAGTTCATATATTGTGCTCATCTTTGCATAAAAGATTTGTGCACAACATTTTTCCCCCCCCCCCCCCCTCTTCACATTAACTCCTGAACTTCTCTTTAATGTAGTTTTTTACTTTTTGAGTCACATGTATGCTTAAAGATCAAAAGAATCCGATTAGGCTTATCCAAGTATTACTTCTTTATATGGTTTTAAGTTCAACTTGCCTGAAGAGGGACTAGACTCATGTGTAAGAATAAAAACACGGGTTCCCTATAGCTTCACAACATTTTATGAACAAATTGTTTCTCTCTTTAGCTTGATGTGTATGGTTTCCACTTATGACAAAGCTATTTATGGTTATTCAAGTTTATCCTATATTAGCTAGCTACTTAGCCAAGTCAATTCTCTCTGTGTTATGGTGTCATGATTTCCCTTCTTAAATTGTAACGCTTGATTTGAGATTCATCTCTAACAACTGTTCATGGTCCCTGTTATTTTTTATAGCAGTCTATAATAACCGTTTGAATCTAAGCCTCAGAAAACTTGTCTGAATGGTTCTCAGAAATCTCTTTATTCATTTGCAACTTTGCTCCTGGATACCCTATAATCTTGTCCGTGGCTCTGAGGCAGTATAGACTGTTGTGAAGGTGTAGTCATGATTCTAGTAGAACCTGTCTTTTGTGTTTGTGGCCGAGTAATCTTACATTTTAACAAATTATTAGAATTTGGTGCCATTGTTCTTTGTAAGCTGACTGAAAAGTGTGATCTTCCATTTGATATCGAAGTTTGAATTTTCTTAGCACTTGGCTGAAATGTTGGAAGCTGATCCGCTTTAGATTTCTCATTTTTCCTCCTGCCCTGTTGTTTTGGGGGAATCTTTGTGAACAGGAAGGTGCCCAATCACGTAGCCATTGTTTGGGAGATCTGTAATCAAGAAATTAGTATTGATTGCTACCGTTGTTGTATATTTGTGGCGGGAGTTCTAGATGCCTGATTATCATTGAACCGCGGATGATACCAGCAACTGCTTTGCGGTGGATTTTCAGAACGGCTCATTGCCCCCTTCTTTTTGAGTTTGTGTACACTGTACACTTTCATTGTATTAAAATCGTTGCTTTGTGCTATCTTGAATTTGCTTATACAAGGAGAACTGAGAACTTGATGTTGGTTTAGAAAAGAAATGAAATCAAATGGTTATGCTGCTTTGATCTCTGCTTATGGAAGTTTTCATCTGTGCTCAGGAGCTGACACCGTGCCTTTCATCCTGTAAATAGTAAATACTGGGTCAGATCTTAATTGGTCTTAAGACCAAACCAGAAACGGTCAGACCACCCAATCCGGATGGCAATTTGTACTCTCATGTTAGGTTTCTACTATATTCATTCAGTCAGTGTTTTCCCCCACAAGCACTATTGCATTTTGATCCTTTTTTCTATGTTATTGATTTTTTTCTAATTTAGCTCTTGTATGATATGTTTATGGGGTTTCGAGTTATCAAAAAAAAATATTTTAATATTGGATTGGTACTAAAAAAAATATCCTGGCATTGTTGTATGGTTAATTTTAAAATAAAAATAGTTAAAAAAAATAATTAAGAAAAACTAAGTTAATAAACTTTGTGAAGTTAATGACCCGGTTTGCGAGTTTCGTGAGGTAATTCTGGTTTACGGGTTTAGCAAGGTTTTTTTTTTAATTGAACTTATGTGATTGTTTATTATTTTAATCATATAGTTAAAAAAATAGTTTTGAAAAAAAAATGTTATTAAATTTTAGAAAGTTGTGTAATTTTGTTTTTTCAATTATTTTTTTCAATTTTATCCTTTGATATTGGACTAATTGAAAATCAAGTTTTATAATTTATTATGTTTTACTTTTTATGAGATTATCATAAGCTTAAAAAATATCTCAGTATTAGTTTGACACTTAATTTTGTGATTGTTTATTTTTTTTATCATATAGTTAAATAAAATTAGTTTTAAAAAAACAAGTTATTAATTCCAATGGAGTCTATTACCTAATTTGTGATTTGACGTGTTGACTCGGGTTATCTAATTCACAGGTTTAATAGGTTTACTTATCAAACCTGATATATTATTTTTAGTTTTTGGTTCTTTAATTTTTCTATTTTTTTTATTTCACTCTTATTTAATATTGGATTGGTTGAGAAATATAATTCATGGTTTATTTTTTAATATTTTCTATAGGGTTATCGTGACCTTAAATAAATGTTTTTTTAGAGTTGATATTCGAGTTTGAAAGCATCAAATGTTATCATAAAATTAGACAAAAATAATTTACAAAAACAACAAAGTTATTAAACTTATTGAAGAAAAGGTAATCAAGGTCGATCCAATCTTGCATTATCTCAATATAAAAATAAATTGTTGTCTTAAAGTTTTTTTAAAAAACTATATCATGTTTTTATCGGTCATCCAAATTGTCTTGTCTTTGAACTCATTAAATTGAATAATTTATTTTAGATCAGCTCCCACACAGTTTAATTAGAAACTCAAGTTAGGCAAGGAACCGAGTTAACAAGTTTCAAGATCAAAATGTTTGATTAGATTTAATAATTCTGCTAAAAAAATCTTCATACTCTCAACTCTTTTAAAAATTTAGAAAAACAATAATCTGACCGGAATACATGCAAATACACTAGTATTTACCTAAAGGGTAATAAAATTAGTTATTTTTACCATATGCATAATGAGGTATCTATATTTATTATCCAACATGAAATGACATGAAATATAGATACATGCAAAAATATGTATTTAATTCAAGTTGATATTTATTACATTCAAATTATATATATATAGTGGAGATTGTTATCTCACGTGTTTGATATTATGGTGCATGTGTTTTTTAAAAGTGATTTTTAATTAAAAATAATTTAAAATGATATTTTTTTTTATTTTTTATTACATAAAAAATATTTAAAAAGAATATTAATTTAATTGTTTTAAAATAAAAAAGATGCTGTAATGTAACATAAAAACAACGCGTAAAAAGGAAAGAAAGTAGAAGTTACACGGATCCTTGGCCTATGTCAAGACAAAGAAAAGTAGAAAAATTTTACGCTTCCTCTCCTTTACCTTTTTCTTTTTGATGCTCTAGTAAATAGCCGCAATTCGGCCCAAATTGATATTTTCTTGGATAGACCAGAAGAAAATATCAGACGCGATGTGTTGAGCTCCAAGAAAATGACATGAAGCAAGTAATGGGGTATTGCCACGTGTACTATGCAGTGGCCAAATGTAAGCCACGACAAAGTCTTACAGGGCCACGTCAACAAAGCATCATCTATCTTGGGGACTATAAAAGCAGAAGTGCAAGCATATCCATTCCCTCTTAAAGTCCTGAAATCTGAAAGAGTAATAGTAGACAATCGTTGCTTCGCATCGAAGATAAGTCCTCCCAGCAAAGTTTCTGGAATAGAAAAAACCACCACGATCATAGAGCAACAAAGCCCCACAAGAACACGAGCACCAACTTATATTCCTAAAACCCTAGATAAACCTCTTTAGACAAAAATAAAAGGAAGAAGGACACTTGAAGGAGTTAGAAGAAAGAAAAGGGAAGGTAAGGAGGGTATCAATCAAGTTACTTTTGGTGAGTTCTCTGTTTTTAGACTTCAGACAACTTAGGTTATTTTTATTAGCGGTTACTAACTTGTTATTATCGTAAGCAAAGACCGGATCCTCTTTGAGATTCTTACGAGAAACACATGGGGTTTTGTTCTCATAAACCTTTTCATTTTGTGGTTTTAGAACAAGCTTGAACGTCTTTAATGAGTATTGACATGGAAGATTCGTTGAGACAGAGTTCTGCGCTTGGGTTTAGCAGCAAGAACAAGAAGAAGTGGCAGAGAAGGCGGAATGGTTGTGAATCAGTAGAAGATACACTTGCAAAGTGGAAGAAAAACAACAAACTTCAGATAACCAAGGTTCCAGGCAAGGGGTCGAAGAAAGGTTGCATGAAAGGAAAAGGTGGCCCAGAGAATAAGAGCTGTAGATATAGAGGTGTTAGGCAGAGAACTTGGGGCAAGTGGGTTGCTGAAATTAGAGAGCCTGTCAAAAAAGGCAGCGTAACGAACAAACGAAGAATTAGACTCTGGCTGGGTACATTTTCTACTGCTATTGAAGCTGCTCGTGCTTATGATTATGCTGCAAGAGCCATGTATGGTCCTAATGCCATACTCAATTTCCCAGACTACTCTCATGAATCAGGGGATCAGTTGGGTAGCTTATCGTCTTCGATGACTGCAACTGAGTCTAAAACAACACTGGATAACTATGAGGATAATAAGGTTGAGAGATTGAAGATGGGTTATTGTGGGTCAAGAGAAGTAAATAAACAATCAGGCTCTTCTGGGATTTATGCTGTCAATGAATCGGAGGAGGAAGTTGAGAAATTTCAGGTGGCAGAGAGCAGTGGAAGGGAGTTGAAAGCTGAGGTATGGGATTTAACAAATGAATTGATGTCTTCTCATCATGTTGAAGCTGAAGCACCCGTATTGAGGGGAGAAATGGATGGAGACCTTGCAGAAATTGTGGAATCTTGGGGCTGTCATGGTATCGACGACAGATATGATTTCTTGCAGAATGAGACTGAAAATGTAGAATATAAATTAAAGAATGAGATTGCGGAATCCAGATTGAGCAACAGACTCCATGAATGCTTGTCTTCCGACCATGATATGAGAACTGATCGTAAATCTTTCTATGATGCTCAGATGCCATTAACGACGGGAGAAGAGTTTTCAGGCTTGACAGTTGGCAACTCTAACCACTTTGAGGCCAGGCATGATGAAATAGACCTGGGTTTATGCAATCCAGAAATTGATATCAAGCCTTTTATCCAAGGTATTCCCGACAGTTCTGCTTTAAAGGGAGAGAGGAATTATGGGTATGTTCACGGCGAGGTTCATGCTGCAAGCCAGTTACAGAGTGGAAGGCCACCTGAACTCTCCTGGCAGTTACAGAGTGGACGGCCACCTGAACTCTCCTGGCAGTTGCAGAGCCCAGGAACAAATCTACCAGGGAGCTTGAGCTACATTCAGGAGGCAGATTTAGGCGGGGGCTGTAATTTTGATCTGTCGAAGCAGGACATCAACTGGGGCTTAGTTGGAGAGCCAGAATTGCTCATCAACTGGGGCTTAGTTGGAGAGCCAGAATTGCTTGATCCCTGGTTCCCTGAATTACAATTCTAGTAATATTCGAGTATCAATAAAACAAGTTGCTTTGGTATCTAGCGGCGAGTACCATTGATGGTGCTAAAGCTAGCTGTAATTTTTGAACCTTGGCCTGATATATATGTCTCTCTTTTACTCTATCTGCGGTGGAAGGATCAGTAGCAATTCAATCTCTTTGAACTCCCGGCAGAGAATTTTAACAATCTTATACAAATATTTGCTGACTTTGTATGCATGTCATTTTCTATAGAATATGTAGTTCCTTTGAGAGGGGAACAATCTTGTACAATATACTGACAATCACTCTTCAGAGATACACTGAAAGGAGCATTTCTATAGCTCTTGCAAAATCTTGGCAAGTTTCTGTCTAGATTTGTCCTCCAATTACAGTTTTATATATATAAAGAAAAAAATTAGCTTTTCAGCTCCTAACTAGAATTCTCCATATACAATAATTTGTTCTAGCTCACTATTTCTAAAATCAGCCACTGTCGTGTAACTCGTGAGTTCAGTAATAATCAACCCTTTTAACAGCCACCTCCATCAACAAAGATGCAATCCATTTCAAGTTCCATGAAGACAGCATGATCTAGGGCACCGATGCGTGTTGCTCGATGGTTTTCAATATCTCGTCTTGAGTACTCCTGGCGCCATGTTGTAGGACCCTGTCCCTCGTATGGCATCACAAGCCTACACTGTTGAGCCATCTCACTCGCTTTCCTGTTGCGAATTCACCCAGACCATTTCCCACGGTCCCCTTTTTGTGCCCAGCCTAAAAGAGATTGAGATTTTAAGAAGACCAGGTGCAAGGTGGCAGGAAAAAGCACTTCGATATACACAAACAAGTGCAAGAAAGTATTTCGTAGAGACCTTAGCTATATATTCAAGCCCAAAAGAATGTTTACTCTTCATGAAGTCATGATTTGGACCCATGAATGAAGCATAAACATTTTGATAGTAGGATGCAATTCAGGAGTTCTAACAGGTAGTTAGACTGGAATCGCAGATACATACAAGTTTGATATGACATGAGTGGGTGGAGCTAGGATATATTGTGACCAGAAAATCTCACATACCCGTTTGACTCATTCTAACCAAATATGGTTTTTCATTACATTAAAAGTAAATTTTAAAAAAAAAAACTTGTGATGCAATTGACTGATGATCTAACTTCAAAATAGAATTTATTGACACCTATATGATTACGTGAAATGGTTGCGGAATGGTTAGAAGAAAATTTACCTACATGATTAAGTGAAATGGTTGCGGAATGGTTTAGAAGAAAAGTTTCTCAAGTATGAGAATTATTACCTCCAAACTCCAGCCACTACACGCAAGGTCATGAAGAGAAATAAACCTGCCCAGACTCCAGTGAGACCAAATACAGGAGCAGCCACAAGTACGAAGACAGAAGAAATCAGAGAAACCAGCACCTACAATCACAAATGGGGAGCTGAGAAGGAAAAGGGCACATCATATAATACACTTATTACAAAAGAAACAAGAACAAACCATAGAGTAGGCAGCAAAGCCAAAGTCTGAAACCCCATAATATAGCCCATCAAGAACAAATGCAAGAGCATTCATCGGCTGAGACCCAGCAACAAACTGCAAAAAAGCAAGCAGTGTTAATGTTTAGGTGAAGTTAGGCAAAACAATTGGATTGTCCAAGTTTCATAAGTAGGATCCAAACTCTGGCTTCATAGGAATTGAGAAGCTACAAATAGAATCCTTAAATTCAACCATATGTGAAAAGGTTTTTTCAAGATGCCAGACGTGATGCTAGGACAAAACCACATAGGTTAAGGCATAAACCTCAACTGCAACCTTGAGGGTTCTAGTGACCAGCACCATAAGGCGCAAGTATTTTGAAACTGGACACCTTTCTATTCTTGACTTCTCAGCATTGCAATTGACCAAAAATCAAAACTAAAAATTATGTAGCTACAAGGCAACAAAGACCTATTACTAAGTTCTTTTTTTTAAGGCTTATCTGTTTGCTTTTATGATTCATTGTCGATTACATTAGTTTTTTCTATCAATATATTTATTAAGAACATATAAATGACCTCCAACAAGAAAAAAATTAGCAGAAAAGAAATCCTCACCCAAATGCCAGACCAGACAACTCCCAGAACTTCTGGATCTGTACTAAACAAACTGGAAAAAGCTCCAAACCCAAGGGATAATATCACACCCAAAGCAATTCCAGTTACCAAACCAATCTGCTCTTCAATCAAGTGATAGCATAATGGAATTCAATTGGTTAATTTTTCTAATGTCAAAAACCATGAAGCCAACCAACAGTGAATACAGCAAAATAGCTAGAAGTATCAGCAACCTGCAGAACTCTATAAATCACTAGTCGTGCTTGTTCATAATTCCCTTGGGAGTAACCACTGGCCAGAAGAGCCTGTAAGAGAAACAGAACAGTAATGATGGAACTGAAATGATCAGCACTTCTCAGCAACCCTATCTATGACGGTAAGTTTCAGAATCAAAAGATCAAAAATGGAAGCTGCAAAATTTTCCAAATACCTACTTCTATGTATAGAAGCCTCCCTTCTAAGACTATTAGAAACACGGTTTTAACAACAACTTCTACCTAATTTAAGATCAAACAATGACTACAGTTGTTCTGTCTTGACCTTTGCACTTTGGCTCTAGTTCCAAACTTTTTGTGACAATATTCATTTTGTTTTCTTTATTTAAGCCAACATACCAAGATTACTCAAGCAGTGGAAGCTAGTAACATTTTGTTTCTTCTTTTTGGAACATGTCAAAGGAGTAATCAAGACAACAAGCACAGGAGTTGCGACAGATAGGCAGAAGAGTGATGATTACAGAAACAATGATGGC
Organism: Populus trichocarpa; assembly: GCF_000002775.5. Taxonomy (NCBI): domain Eukaryota; kingdom Viridiplantae; phylum Streptophyta; class Magnoliopsida; order Malpighiales; family Salicaceae; genus Populus; species Populus trichocarpa. The sequence goes on along the minus strand of NC_037300.2, from coordinate 12,958,180 downwards.
ATGCATGTTCCACTTTTCAACTACAGGGAATTCCAGTGTGCACAATTGAGTCAAATGGTTTCAATGAAGGAGAACAATCACTGGCTTCAAGGATCATCCAACAAGGTTACCACTCAGGATACAGCTCTTCTAAGCAAATGCCATCAAATTAAATCACATATTTATATATTTGAGATGAAAAAAAAAACATTTCAAACAGAAAGATCAAATTCCCCCCACAGATTTAGCTTCATTTAGCCACAACTTACATATGAACATCAAAATGTCAGGCTACGAAAATAGCTGTCAGGTCAAACTGTCCAGCATTCCAATGCAATTTCACATACATCTGTGAAGTACACTTTACATCTGTGAAAACTGTAAACTATGTACCTGGCCATTGAGGGTTACTGTAGCTTCATTTATCTAAAAATGAAGCTACAGCTTATGTATGAACATCAAAATGCCAGACTCAGAACTATTGATCAAACAGCTCTAGCCTAGTCACTATTCAGTATTTTAATGCAATTTCACATCAGCACGTGTAAAATACACTTTACAGACTAAACTGCACACTCTTTACCTGGCCAGCGATGGCTAAAGCATCATTAAGCAAAGATACAGCTAACCAGACTTGCATGCAAATTTGATGACCTGCCATTTGTATGGGGCCTTCCCTAGCTGCCATGGATGTTGCTAATGTCATTGTTAACAGCACTGCAATGGTCCTGCCAATAAGAAGACCACCTGCAAGTTTCATAAAACTTGTCACATGGTTAATTAAAAAACTTCAGTAGTTGCAGCATTCTATGATTGACAGAGCATTATAATTTGTCTACTCCTTTTTGCGTCCCTTGTTCTATTGGACTGAATTCATCAGTCATAAAGGATATCACTTTGGTTAAGATGCTTGAAAGTGAAACATAAAATTTCAACTGAGCTCAGGAAATTAGCTAGCCGACAGCCAAGGTGAAGGGATCCCACTGAACATTGCATTCACATGCAATGCTGGCAGGAAGCATAAGTAGTAATCATAGGTGTTGAAAGTACATGATAAGAACTTCTTTTCTTAGACACATTAGTCATGCCCCCCTGGCCTCCCCCATTCATCTGGCAAACAATCTTCTCAACAGGATACGTGTAACAAATTTGTTGCCACCTAACCCAGAAATATTTTAATCAATTACTGATGACACATCTACAACATGCCCATAACAGGCTTAAAAACTTTTACGTGTGAACTGTGTAACAAGCAGAAAAATAAATGAGTTGTTCTCTCATTCATGATACTTGTAGTGGGTGTTATAGTTTACAGTGGACTTTGATCTTTTAAGTGAACAGAAATGAAATCCACAGAAAAAATGTTCAATATGAAATACTTATGTGCATATGTTGTCACCCTTGGGTAACTAAGGTAGCCAAAAGTGGGTTTAGTATGCCCCACCAAAAAGGCTGGTGATTTGGTTGCATGGAAAACTGTATTTCTCTATGATAGAATTTTCTTAATGACATCAAATTGAAATGAAAATAGATGTAATGGAGCTGGTAAGAAACATACCAGAATTCAGATAGCGGACAACTTCCCTTGCATCAATGTTTGGAGAGATTAGCTGCACCTTGTCATTCAACTCCCAGAGAAGGATGAAAGCGATGAGATATCTGTAGAAAAAGGGACAAAGGTAAATTTATAGGAGAGAACAGTTAATCAGTTCCATTAAAAAAAAAAACCACAATAATATCATGTGCAAAGGACACTGATATTATATAGTTTACCACATTATTAACATACTCAGAAATCACTGTAGCAACTGCAGCACCACCAACACCGAAACCAAATACAACAATGAATATTGCATCCAATATTGCATTCAGTAAGTTGCCGGCACCTGATAGTCAAAATACAAATTTATCACAAGTGTGGTTCGCAACAAAATCATGCAACAGAAGAAGTAGCCTGAAATGCTAGACATATTTTCAGAGCATATGGGACCATGTTGCTGATATTGGTGGTGAATATGAGGCCATCTTTTGCTTACATCATCAACCAAACATGTAAATGCATAAATGTTTATTGCAAATACATTTTACTGACTTGTTGCAATTTCCTTGCTAACTAATAAAGGTGTACCAACTACTATATTCAACTATTGACTTAAAACATCCTCTTCACCTGGTGTACTTAATAAAGGAAAATCCATCTATATACTTTCTGTCCCTGTGAACTCTAATGGATTGCAAGGAAAGGAAGAGGAAAACAGTGCTGCAATACTTGCCAATGGCATATAAGGGTGTCTTTGTATCCATAAATCCTCGAAATGTGCCTTGTGCTGCAAGTGCAATTACAATGGGTGGAGCACCAAAGGCCCTCAAGGTAAGAAACTGCTCAGCTGGCACTCGCATTGGTGAATCCTGTGACATGAAAAAAAATCTCAAAAGACTTTTTGAACCATAATCCTGTGTCAATATTATAATATTTAAAATTCATTTTACAGTAATGTACCCTCAAATTTACAGTATATCCAAGTAACTTGACAGATTACTTGATGAAGATCATCAGTACAAGCTTGCCATATTAACATTCTAACAGGCAATCATTAAGAGCCAAAATGCAAGATAGAAGCCAATATCAGAGGATTGGATTCCTCTTAAATTAGGGGCAACGATACATCATGTTAGGTGAATCCGAACCATTGATTTGAATTTCAATAGTTTAGATTTCCTTATAGAAAAAAAAAAATTAACTACCAATTTTCTTTAAGAAAAAATCCTAACCGCCCACTAGTTGGATGATATGAAATCCTAGCCATCGAAATTCAAAACAATGATCCGGATATTCCTAACATGTAGATCATGTTACACCTAACTTGAAAGGAGTCCAATCCATTATGTCAAACAAAATTCATATGTAATGTACAATTAGAAGGTCAGCAAATCAACCCAAATTGTCAAAATCTCACAAACAAAAAAATTAATAAGTATTAGACTCCAGTTTTACCATGGATATAACTATATCAAAGCAACATAATTAAAATGACTTGAATTTCAATTTATCATGGTGATCAAATGCAGCATTGACATTTAGACGACTTTCTCATCGCGGTCATATGCAGCATTGACATTTAGGTGACTGATCACTGACATTACCAATCCCAAAAAAACATAAATTCTCTATCCAAGAGAGCAACTGATGCAAGAAATCTAAATTAATTTCACAACTAAAAATGTTAAGAGAAAATAAAAAATTCATAACTAAACTTGACGTACAACAGGTATACCCATGATATTCATCAAGAATCCCGAGCCAACTGAGAGAGCCACCGTTTCTGCAACACCAACAGCAGCAGCAAGCGCTAAAGAAGTCGAAACTGAAGGAAGAACTCGCTTCCCTTCCTGATCCTTCACCGAATCTAAACATCAAAAAATAAAATTAAAATTAAAAAAATCTCAAATAAAATAAATAAGTAAATAAATAAAAGCTAATTAAATTACCATCGTTACTTTTGCTAATCAATGCTTGCTCTTCGGCGACAAAGGAAGTAGTAATATTAAGCAAAGGAACATTAAACAACTTGGAAACCAAATTAAATATCGAAATTGACACTCCAACCGCTGCCAATTCAACCGATCCTACAATTATTTAACAAATCTAATCAACAAAATTAAATTCTTAACTAATTAAAACTAATTAAAAATGAGAAACAAAATATGTATAAATACCGATATGACCAACATAAGCAGTATCAACAAGTGAGGCAATAGGATCAGCAGCAAGGGCCAAAGCAGCCGGCAATGCAATTGATAAAATCTCCACTCCAACCTCGTCAATTTTAACTCCATCTCTACACAATTATAAGCCAAAAAAAGTAATTAATCGCTGTAAAGATTATAATTAAAATCTAATCAACAAATTTAACCGTTTCTACTTGTTACCAGTAGTTAATGCACCTGAGACGAGTAAACAGAATAGCAACCGAATCGGTTAGAGATGACGTGGAAGTTGAAGAAGGTTTGCTGTCAACGGAAGTCGGTTTTAGTTTCGGTTCGTTAGGGGTATTGTTATCAAGCGACGTCGTTTTCGTCGTCTTCGTGGTGGTGGTGTTGGTGTTGGTGGTTGCGCTGTTGTTTTGAGGAGGTGATGATCTAGGGACGGTGGTTTTTAAAGGAGCGGATAAATTTTCGTTTCTTTTTTGAGAAATAAAGGAAGGATTTGTGTGGAAATTGTGTATGCTTAGAAGCTTGAGTGAGAGAGCTACTGTGGCCATTTTGTTTGATTTTTTTTTTTTTCTCTCTCTCTCTGTTTGCGTGTTTTGAATTTTGGTTGGAAAGGAAAGTAAAAATCTAGAAGAAGAGAGGCTGGAAGCCAGAAGTTTGTTTATGGCTTCCATTAACAGATAGATTGCGCGCCTCTTGAAAAGGAATAAAAAAAATATCTTCGTTTAGTGAATTACATGGGCCTAATGGGCTCTTCGGTGTATTACATGGGCCGCATAATTCGCGTCTTCGAAATTGAGCGGCCCAATGTAGAATTTCAAGACTCCATAATCTCGTTTGGGCCTCCCAGTTCAAATTGCTACTACGCAATATAAGCAGGAGTTTTTACTTTTGATCGATGATAAAATTATCCTTAAGTTATATTATAAGTAAATCGAGACTTATTTTTTTTAATGATATAAAAAATGTGATGTTTTTAAGGAATAAATGCACTAGGTGTAGAAATTCAAAATATAATTGTTAAATTTAGTTTAATTTGATGGGTTAATCCAAAACTTAACTCAGACTAAGATTTTAGTTGACTTCGATGAGATATTAACATGATAAAACTTAATTAAGTTAACAATATTTTTAGTATCCGGATTAATATAATCAAATCTAGTTTAACTGGTCAGATAAACAACAATATTTTTTTAAAAAATAAAAAAATAATATTATTTTAATAAAAATAATTGATTCGGGTTGTTTGGAAGATTCATGAGTTGATCCGTTACTCAAACCTCTTTTTAAGTCGGTATTCAAATCATCTCTCATAATTATACTTCAAAGTTAAAACTTAAATGGAGAAAATAAATCTTTTTAACCACCAAAGTTTACCAAATAATTTTTCTATAACACTGAATGTTTGAGAGTGTGGTTATAGTTGATTTTCAAAATGTTTTTCACTCAGAAATATATCGAAATAATATTTTTTTTATTTTTTCAAAATAATTTTTGATATTAGCATATTAAAATGATTTGAAAATACCAAAAAATATTAATTTAAAATAAAAAAAATAAAATAAAATATTTTTAAAACGCAAAAAAAAAACAGGGTTATTGAGTAGAATTGTCTGGGAATCGTTTTTTCTACGACAATAGTGAGATTTTTATTCATTCATTCATTTATCTAAACGTATAGTGTAACAATAAGGTTACTTCTGTCAATTAAATCAAGAAAAATAATTGTCATTTATGATAAGTAGACTGATGGTACGTGGATTAAACATAATGATTTAGGTAATGTGCACAATATTAGCTGTAAAACAAATTCCTTAGTATTTGTTTGTTTTATTTACGATTAAGATTCCATTTATTTCTATGTTGTACTATAGTGTGATATGTGTTTTATCTTAATTATAAATTTAAAAATATTTAGTGAACTAACATATATCAAAAACTCTTTTAAATTTTGATTAAAAAAATTACAGTTTATATTTTTTTTAACTTATTTTTTGAAATTACAACCACAAAATTTACTATTACCCATGTTTTTTTTAGAGAAAAAAAATTTGAGAGATGATGATATCTCAAAACTCAAATAATCTCTCTTTATAGTAGGAAGAAAGATTTTCTGTTAATTAATTAATTAATTAATTAATTAATATTATTATTATTATTATCCAAAAAGGCTTGTGAGATGTCTTATTGGGTTGAGCGTATTACAGCTTCAGCTGTTTGGACTTTAGCTTTTAGGCTCATCCTATGGGCTCCAGATCTATCAAATCTTGACACCTTTCTCTTTGTATTGGAGCTTTATTCCTTACTATATTAGCTGTAAAACCCGACATGAAATAAGAAGGTCTAGGACATGGATAAAGAGGACAGATTTTATTAAAAACAATTATTTTAATTAAAAAAATTAGAACTAGAACTGAGTTTTTAAACAGATAAACCAGACTTTATTTTTATTTTTTTAACCAATATAGTTTTTTATTTTTAAAACTAATATATTTCAAGTTATAAATCAATCCATTAAATCAATATAGTTCAAGTTATGAATGAACCCATTAAACCGATATATATAGTCTAAGTTATGAATCAACTCATAAATGCGGCGGGTTTTATAAACATATATTGTATACAAATTAACCACCTTGCTTGAATCCAAAGGAGAATTCTATCATTATGAATAACCAAACATTACATGACAACCATATAGAAGAAAAAAAACATAAAAAGAAGGGAAAACCTCTCTGATTACACATGCAAAAAGGTATTCCAGATACGAAAAGAAGGGGTTAAAATTTGTCCTTGTACAAGCGTAGAAAAGGTAAAGGACTGGTGAAATGTCGGTAACCCTCCTCCATGAATTCCGGCCACTACAAATGATGTCGTCTCCTCTCTTGTCTTTGCTGGCTTATCTCCATTAAAGCTTCGTGAACTTCTTGTGGTCATTGACATGTCAAGTCACAATCCCAATGTGGTGGCCACCTGCGATTATTCACAAGATGAAGATAAGTTCAACCAAAGGACAAACGTTAGAAATGATGAATACCTAATACTTGTTCTTAGATAACTAGAACAAGAAATGCTCCTAGCACACATTGCCTGGGTTTGAGCCAAATTTGTGTGGTAGGTTCGCATGGAAACACTGATATAGCTACAAAACTAGTCCTCAATCTGCACATCACCTAACTTAAGCATATCTTTCCAAATGTCAAAGATATCATTTCCTTTATATCTGCAAGGAAAGTTTTTTAAATTGTTAACTTCTCGTTGTCTTATTAATACATAAATTCAATCTAAAAATTAACACAAACAACCATCTAAAAGTTAACACAAACAACCATCAAGAAGAATGGAAAAAAAAGTTAATCCGAGTTAATCTAATTTATTTTATTAAAAAAAACTCATAATAACGTTGTTTTTCCACCGACACGGTCAAAATCATCCTCCAAATTATCCAATTGACTTGTCAAACCAATCCTTGTTAGGGATACATATATTGTTTAAATAAATCTAAAATGCTTATTAATTAAAAAAAAATTAAAAATACAAATTCACAGACGAACTTTTAACTTTCATGATATTTCAATAATTATGAAGGTATGATATAATCAAACTTGCAAAAAAATCTACAGTGCTTTAGGAGAAATCCAAGTCATTGGCCTTGATATGTTTTTTTCCCAGACGAGATAACGAAATTCAAGAATGGTCTCAAGATTATGAATAATGTGTATAAAAATCTGAATCAAATACGAGATGTTGAAGCTTCTCCATGGTTGGAAATTTTGAAATTTTGATGGCCAGTGAAAAGGGATTTTAGTAAAGGCAATACCTTTGTCTGTTAACCAAATTAAGGAACACAAGAAGCCGCATCAAACTTGGGACCTCCTCAGACTATGCTGAGATTTATGGCAACATACACTGAATAATTATTTCACTGTAAATTCCATGAACACGTTAAAATCCGAAAAGATTCTGCTGTGATATAGAAAACAAATCTAAAATGGCCACTTGAGATATTTTAGTGGAAACAATGGAGGAAGCGTGGAAACACAGCCACCTGAAAAGGGAGTAAAATATCAGAGTTAAAGCTGGAAATGAGTGCAGATATTAATTGCACAAACCCTTGTCTTAAAGGGTTAGATAACTGATGTAATGTAAAGTAGAAGACACAAAAAGACTAGCTAGGAACCGTGACTTGCACGAAGATGGGAAGAAGACAAAGTCGCTAAGTTCATCATCCCAACTCCCAAAATTGACAAATGGATAAGCTAGCCCTGCATTATTTTGTTTCTGTATTATAATTACTATTGTAAACTGATATTATTTTAGAGTTTTTTTTTTGTAGGTATTATGATCATCACCATCACAATCACTTTCATCATTTATATGTAAAGCAGAAGTTTAGCTCCCTCCATAACCATGATCAGAGTGCCAAGAGGGAACCAAAACAGTGTAATAGAGCTGCATAAGCAGAGGTATGATATGTAGATAAATGTAAAACATTATCAACATATGTGCAAAAATAGTGAGTATGCATCAACCATTTTACCTTCATCAATGGCGTATTTCTGAACGAAGGTACGCTATGATGGTTTCCAGGCATGAGCACATAGCTCATAATGGCCCTTTGAACAGAAACCATATGTCATAAATATATACTTTATTCATATATTCATGAGCATAGGAATTTTCCCTCGCTAATTAACCATGGAAACTACAAAAAGAAATATCAACAAGAAATATATAAACATAAAAGCGCTAATGAATCATACCGCACATAAATCACCTTCTCGAAGAGAAGGAATGACACTTTAATCCTGAAGCAGCAGGGAGGAGCCAGGAGCTGATCGTAGCAAGAAGAACCAGTAAAACTCAGGATGGATAGCGCCACTGATAGTCAAAAACCAAATAAAAAGAGCCCATGGTTATCCTTAGGGCGCTATCCCTCCTGAGCTTAACAGATTCTTCCATACTTCTATATATCAAGCCTTTCAGCTAGTTAGCTTCAAAGGGACCAAAACCATAGCCGAGGTTAGTAATGGTGGGGATGGTTTGAAGGAGGGGAAGGTGTATTTATAGCAGAAACTCATAAGAGAACGTGGGGGTGTGAAGACAAATGTCATTTCTGGAGCCCCATAAGAACTTGACTAAATACCCTCATTGACAAATAACAGTGTTTTCTGGTTTAGGGGATGTTTGTTTTGTATACAATATTTTTATAGAAAAATGTTTTATGGATTTTTTTTGTGTTCGTTTCTCCTAAAATATTTCAAAGAAAAATTCTTCAATAAAAAATATTTTACTGTTAATCTTGAAATTTAGTTCATTTGTTTGAAAATAATTTCAGCTCATAAAACTTTTATAAAATATTTTATAAATAATAATCTTTTTATAATATCATTTAATTATTTTAACTATCATTGTTTTTATTACCATCACAACTATTTCATTTTAAAAAAAATAATTTCAAGTCATAAAAATTTATAAAATATTTTATAAATAATAATATTTTTAGAATATTATTTAACTATTTCATTACCTTCTTGACCCATCATCATCTCACAGTCACTAATAGTCTAATACTATAATCACCACGATCTCTCAGTACCTCTTCCTCCTCTATTATCATCATTAAAAAATATTTTATCAAAAAAAAAAAATTCAAGCCAAATATTTTATTATGCAGAACAAATCAATGCTTAGTTTTCAATGGTTTTTTTGGTTGAGGGTCAAAGCGTATTTAATGTCTCTGCCGACTACGGTTGGAATACAATGATATACGGGGAGGTTTATACGGTATACGTACATTCTTTCTTTCTTTGGTGAAATATTGTACTCCCACAATTTCTTTGCTTCATGATTACTTACTTATCCTTTCTAGTTAATCTTCTGATTAATGATTACCGTCGTAGTTTTTTCAACAGGCAAGACTATGGTGCAGAAGTTTATATCTTGTTTAATTATGATATACCGCGTATTTACCATGTTGTTGGCCCATTTTCTCACTTTATTTCTGCTAACGCAGTTTTTAGTTCTTATCTTTTACGTGTTTTTATGCTATAGTGATTATTTTTTAAAAAAAAAAATTTATTTAAAATATTTAAAAAAATTATTTTTGATATTAACAATACATCAAAACAATAAAAAAATATTAAAAAATTAAAATTTTTAAAAACATGATTTTAATCGTAGCACAATTATGTAATATTTAATTATTATCTTGAGACAAAATAAATAAATAAGTTTTTTATAATTTTTGTTTTAAAATTACAATTTTTTTAAAAAAAATTATTTTAAATATAGATTTATTTTATAGTTCTCTTTTCATTTCTGTATTTATCCATTTTATTCAGAAACACTAATAATCTTATCATACACATTCATTAATTACACATGCATGTGTGTTTGGTGTAAATAGGTAAGTTTGAAAAAAATTAGCTATGCAATTCAATGCATATTTTTTAAACGTCTGGTAGGAAAAAGTAGGGAACGAACCTACATATTTTGAAATTTATTTTAAAGATCAAAGTTGATTCTTGATGGTGCTAAATAGTTTCTCAATAACCATCTCGATTTCTTGCCCTTTTTCTTTCTCGTGAGTAGAGTAAGATTCAAATTCAAACTCCTCCTTGTTTTTTTTTTTAAAAAAAAAGGCCAAACTCTTCTCCTTTCTTTTTACAAGATATATTACTTTTTATTTTGATTTGTAGTTTATAAATATATATGGATTGCAGTTCCTTTTGTTAAATGTGTATTATTTCCAAATAAAGGTAGATGTCTGTTTGGAAGTGTGGTTACGATTGCTTTTTAAAGTATTTTTCACTCAGAAATGTATCAAAATAATATTTTTTATTATTTTTAAAAAATTATTTTTGATATTTGCGCATCAAAATGATCTAAAACCACCAAAAACATATTAATTTGAAGGAAAAAAATAAAAAAAATTAATTTTTTTCAAAAATATTTTTAAAACACAAAAACAAACAGGACAATATCAAATGCGATATTAATATATTGAATGTTTGAAAAAAAAATCTCTCCTATCCAAATCTTCCTCTATATAACAATCCAACCGTGTTTTTAAAGATTTTTAAATTTTTATAATCTCAAATTAATTTTTATAATATTTTTTTGATTATTTTGATGTACTGGTATAATTTTTTAAAAGAAATAAATATTATTTTAATATATTTTTAAACAAAAAAACTAAAAAAAAACTTTAAAAAATAACATCTTTCTATTCCAAGTTATAACATGTGAAAGTACTAATCAAGGCCTATGGGACATCGACACATGAAACGAGCTTAGGCTCATGAAACATCGAAAATATATTAATTTGAAGTAAAGAAAAAAATAATTTTTTTTTATATTTTTCAAAAACATTTTTAAAACACAAAAACAAACAGAATCATATCAAATATGATATTAATATATTGAATGTTTGGAAAAAAAATCTCTCATTTCCAAATCTTTCTACTGTGTTTTTTAAGATCTTTAAATTTTTATAATCTCAAATTTATTTTTTTAATATTTTTTTATCATTCTGATGTATTGATATAATTTTTTTAAAAAAATAAATATTATTTTAATATATTTTTAAATAAAAAATCAAAATAGAACTTTAAAAATAACATCTATCGTCCAAGTTTTAACGTGTGAAAGTACTAATTAAGGCCTATGGGACATTGACACATGAAACGAGCTTAGGCTCAAATGTCTTCACTGAATCTTTTCTCAGCTCCAGATCATGTTTCAAGACTCTTTTTTTCACATCATATCAATGTTTCCATAATCAAAACGAATTTCACCTTGTCTCCTAAATTATTGATCATTGCTATCTCCATTAATGGCAAATCTGTGATCATGATATAATATGAAGACGCGGGACCAGGAAATATACTCTAATTAAAATTATGATACCTGAAAGTACTCCTTCCTAATTGTTTGGTGTCGGCTCTGAAAACTTCACCGTTGATCGGGAAAGTTCCTTTCTCGGTGATAATTACATCGACCATTAATTACATTAATCAAGTATTATATAAAAAAACATGCCCTACCTGTATCCGTTTCTTTGTCCTGAGACAATAAATGAACACCATCTAAATTGTAATATTTTTCTTAATACGCACACCTTCCGTTCTAAGAGTAAATATTTTCGCATCGTCAGTTTATATATATTTTAATTAATTTTTTAAAATTTTAAAATTAATAATTATATAAATCTTTAATAATTCTAAAATTTATAACATTTCAATTAATGATTTTCAGAGCTAAAATCTTCGATTATTGTTTTTTGTTTTGTTTTGGACTATGAGGAGGGCAAAGGCAATAATTTCTAAAGACAAAGGCTAGCACGTTCATCAACCTCTTTCGTGAGAAGAGAATTGTACCGCAGTTGACGTTCATGGGTGTCATGGCTGTATTACTGAGATATCTTTGTGCAAGATTTTCCGATCAGAAAATAACATTTCCTCAAGACACTGCTTTAACCGCATTATCATCTTGTACGAAGACGAGTCATTACATGGCTATTCAATGCTCCTGCCACAGTCATTATAGCCACTGCTTCCATTGCCAAAAACACCATCCACAGTCACATTGCATACATCGCATCCACACATTCTCTTTATGTACCTTGATATGACAACACACACCTCATGTATAGCAATCAATGGAAATAAATTCTCTATTTTACTCTGCATAACATTTGGAAACACTCAATCTGACAATGCTCAACTACTATCACCAACTTTTCATGCTCAGAGAACAAATTTCGAATTGATTTCCAATGAAAATCACATGCCACAGCCTTCGCAACCAGCAATACCTGCCCCATTGGAATAAAATTGAAGCAAATGGTGCCAAAAAACTATTCAGTCTCGTATAGTAAGGTCCCATTTATAAAATGTTCAGCGTATGACTGATGATATTGGCAATGATGCCAATGATGCCAATGTTAGACGCTCTATTGACCCCTGGCTATATCTATGTCTTGTTCTTGCGATGAAAACCCAGTAATTCCTTACCAGTGTTTAATAATGGGGTGCCATTTTTGGGAAAATCCCGAACTCTGTCAACACTTCTTACCCAAATAAAACTTTTCGCTGACTCTTATATGGAAGCCCCTTCGAAATTGTACCAGCTTCCCTGGCTTCTTTTTTAACTTTCTACTTCCCAGGCCTCTGTTGCTCGTTTTTCAGTCGCATGATGAGCCAGCCCCCACCTCCCAGGCCTGGAGAGGGACAGAGGCGCAGCTGCACAGGAAACCTTACCAGAATTTCAGAGTCCCCTCGCGACTGTCAATGTACTTTCCCTAAATACCCCTACAGGATTCAACTGGGATATTAGCACCGACTCATTTTTTTTTAAGAATATTTCAATGTTATAAGGCATAATTAAAGCAAGTTCATTATAAAATATTTTAATATACTTCCCTTTATAAATTATTAACAGCACCTCTAAGTCAATACCTTAGCTCTCCTACTTTGTAAAAATACTTGAATTAATGACAACTTAACCGATCCTTGTATTTTCACGAAGTAAATCCCTGTATTTTTTTTTAATGATAACCTAATCCTTTGACGATATTTGACTGTCAAATTTATAACAAAGGTAACATAATAAGTGGAGGTAAGAAATATGGGTGAGGAGGTTGTGTTTTTTAGCCTATCAATAAAGTTTACGAGCCTCCTTCTTTATAGGTTGTTAAGCTTAGAGGTTTAGCTATTGAATGTGGTTGTTGAATTTGAACTTCTAATATTCATGTAAAAAAAAAATTATGAAGGGATTTGGAGACGTAGGTGTTTAAGTTAATGTTTGTAAAGAAAAAGAGAAGTCTTTCGGGTTGTGTTGGTGTCCATGCAAAAAGGTTTTTATATTGAAGGTTCAAGAAGAGAGTCTAAAATTTTTACATGGGTGTTTATATATTTGTGTCTTTCTTATGGTTAAGAGAAATTTTTAAATACTCATGAGCCACACCCTCTTACATGAAGTAGCGGGGCCATATGGTGATGGGTTGCATGTTCAAATGACACCTGGTGGTGAGCTGTTACCTTAGCATTAAATGCTGAGGACCAATTATATAAAAGGTTGATGGCCAAAATCGAACATGGTCAATAACATTGGATCTTGTCTTGTAGAGTCCATCTAAGACCAAGGGACCCCTAGGCCCTATCTTGGACCTATCACTTTGGGTTTGGGTATTAGTAGGATTGGTAAAGAATATTTTTTTGAAACCGTCACTTGCCTCCTCTGAGTCTTTATGGTCATAGTGATGCAAAAACTTTTGTCAAAATAGAACTATTTGAAGAAGCACATATGAAGTAATGGGAAATTTATATATACTAATGGGCCATACCCATTTACATGAAGTAGTAGGTTGCATGTTTAAATGACACTTGGTAATAAGTTAATACATTAGCATTAAATGTTGAGAACCAATCATATAGAAGGTTGGTGGCCAAAATCAGACTTAAGCAGTAACATTGGATCCTGTCTCATGGAATGTCTTCAAGAGTGGGGGACCCTTAAGCCTTATCTTAGACCTATCATTTTGGCCCTGACATGTTAGTAGGATGAGAAGGAATATGTTTTTGAACCCATCATTTGCCCCTCCAAGTCTTTGTGGTCATAGTGACATACAAACTTAAGCTTATTTTGTCAAAAGTGAACTCCTTAAAGGAGCACTTATGAATTATTTTAATTTACATTATTACCACTACCTATCTATTTATTAAACATGACGTCTCGGGTAGCATCATAACTAATAGGTTTCAGGAACCTGGTTGGGAACATACAATCTTTATAAACTAAAAACTATCTTAAGTTGTATAAAAGTTGGTCATTTTGTTAGATAAGAAACATTGCCTAACATTAAAAAAAAAAAAAAAAGATATTAGTATTGACCTTAGAGGTGAGAGGGGTTTTCCCCTACCATGCATGAATGTTTAGGATCAAGTAAAAAAACAACACCTATATTGAAGGACTACTTAAGAGATAAATGATCTCAAGATGAAAGCGTTGATGTTAATTTTGAGTTTAACTTATTAAAATAGGTGAGAGTCTAGTTATAGGGTTTTTGATATCTTTATATGTTAATCATGGTGCTTTGGATGTTCCTGGTGGGCTTGGTTAAGGATGTCCATCGTTTAAGAAAATCTCAAGTCTTTTATGTATTAAAAGTGCTTTCAGCAATTTAAAATGATTTATTAAACTTGTCAAGAAGATCAATTATCAATGGAACTATAGGGTTGTTTGTGCTACCTAAGGTAGCATTAAGGCCAAGAGATCTTGGGATCTAGGTTGAAACCCTACAATTTATTTATAGTCAATGTATTCTCAGCCCAAATAAGAGTTAATAAGTCTTGTCAAATAAGATTTGCCATTTAAAACAATAATGTGTGAAGGTAGCGACGTAGAAGATATTCCTTGACATTAGAGGAGGCTGATTTGATTATTAAAAATGTTATAGATACTTGAGTCAAGTTATATATACTAGCAATAAGGCCTTCAAAATAAGGTTTTATATTAGGATTAGGATTGAGTGTGTAAATGGCATTGATGTCTTCTTTAGAAGGTGAACCTCATTAATCGAGTAAATTTAAGTGTTTGTTATGATTTTTTCGGCATGTATCTGTTAATGTGTGAGTTGTTTTGCCATTCTAAAAGCAATGTGGTGCCTTTTATTGTTATTTTGTCGCTCTAAAGACAAGAGTTTTGGGTCTTTTTGAGGAGTTAAACTATGCATGATGGGGATTATCCTTTTAGTTATATCTATTAAAAGGACTAATCAAAGATTAATACAAGAGAATAAGTGTAAAAAAATTTAATTTTAATTATATATGTGTTTAAGAATGCATTTTAGGAAGAAAAGTCTTGGATATTGTTGGAGATGAGAGATCACGAAGATCTAAAACATAAATAAGAATCTTGTATCATTTTGGAGAAAAACTAGTAATGGAGACATAGAAAAGGATCCATGATATTTTTAAAGATACGTGATTATGGAGACCTAGAGAAAGATTTTAGATCATTTTAGAGAAATATATTTGATGTATGTTGGTCTTTATAAAACATTTTCCAAGATTGGCTAAATTCATGACATGCAAAACCCCTAAAGAGGTATCAATCCCAAAGCTTTATTGTTTGGTTTTTGTCCTGAAAAGAAACCTAGTGAAAAGAGATAAGGTACCTGAAGTTGTTAGGCTGTGAAAGTGACAATAAAAAGAATAACAAAATAGAAGATTATATATAAAAAAAATTGGTTTCCACTATACTTATATATAGATAAATAAATTATAAAAATCCTAATAGATTCAAATGACTTAGATTGTGTGCCTAAGGGATCTCTTTACGTATAGACGAGCCTGATATTATATAAGTCTAACTAAGGTCATATTTTTATATATTTTCTTGTGGAATCCTGATTCTTTCAAGATGTAAAAGAAATAATGAACTAGTAGGACCAAGTTAATGATAACATGGGATTGTAAATATATTTTTTTTAGAAGAGATTGGTCATGACTTGCATGCTTATGTATTTGTACATAAAAGGAGAATTTGAGTGACACGTGTGAAGTTCTGTCAAATGGGATTGCATGAACAATGAAATGCATTATACTATTTTAAATTGCATGTGTTAAATAGGCATCTAAATGTTCTAAAAACGACGATGTGCATCATGTGGTATTAATTCTCGTGATGGGATTGATAGTTTATATACTTTGTAGTCAATCAGTTTGGTTACACATGACATTGACTTTATTCATGTAAATATATTTAATTTTAATAAAGATTTTATTTATCTTTAATATTCATCAAATATTTAATTAAAGAATCTAATATTTGATTGATGAATATAGAATAAAGATAAAGTTCTTGGGACAAAAAGACTTTGCAAAACAAATTATAAAATTATTATAATTATAGAATTTTTATTGCATTAAAGCATTGTTCCTAAATGTTCCTTGTTAGTGTTCTATTAAAAATGAATATTAATTAAAGTTGTTAAGACTAGTACATATTATGCTCTTTGTTTTATAAAAGAAAGTAGTTATTCGTGTAAGCTGAGGTATGAGAAATGCATATAACTAATATGTAAGTGCTTGTCAGATGACATGTACACTGAACCGAACCGCATAAGAATTCTATATGGAGAGATCACTCGTGTCTATGAAAAGGTTCACGTGATGGTTATGTAAGTTATCCTTATACTTGAGACACTAAGTTATCTTATATAGAAAATGTTATGTTTTGATCTTGCTACACGTTGTCCTAATCAATTATAACAAACTAGCAGATTTTGGGTATAGCAAGAATTGTATAAAAGTATTTGAGTAATCAAGAGATGATTCATCACCTTAGGTGAATTAGAGAAGATGTTCCACATGTTCTCAAATAGATTAATTGTAAATCCTTATATAAGGTAGAATTAGATTTGAAAAGATTTTCAAATCTTATTCAAATAATTAATGACTATGGTGGAGAAAGCAAACATGATTTCACATAATAGACATATTCTAGGTTATAATGTTTAAATTAGAACATTCTTGATGAACTGATAATAATTACACTGAGTGACTAATCATTGAAAGGTTAAGTCAAATCACTTATGACTTCCCTAATATTCAAGGGATCATGACATGTTGTTAAACATTATACTTGATCTTTAAATATCAATCAATTAATTATTGAATTTATAATAAATTAATTTATTTAATCCTATTTTATTTAAGATTGAGATCTATATTTGGATCAACTTATTAGAGAACTTAATGAGTCACACATATAAGAATCATTGATTAGAAATTAAAATATGATGATTATTTAAGTTTGACTTGATTGTAAATACGTTTTAGAGATTGAGGACTAGACTGTATTTATAAAGAGAATTAAAATTTATACATGTATGTTTAATATTATAGTGTAAAGTGTTTTTCAATTGAAAATGTATCATAATAATATTTCTTATTTTTTTTTAATTTTTAATATTAATATTTCTAAAAATCATTTAAAATTAACCATTTAAAAGGTATCAATTTAATACCTTTTTTTTTAACGAAAAATAATTTAGAAAACGTTTTAAAACACAAAAATAAACACTTACACTGTTTAAGACAAACCAATTGGTTTAATTAGCCATGCCATTTGTGATTGAGTGCTTCATTCTATTATTGCAAGCCCTCGTAAAGTATTGTGGAATTGAGAAATACTAAAAAAAACTTATTCTCTTAAGGCCCATGGGGATATATCTTCCTACGCCTTTTGACCATGCCAAAACACTTGTAAAGCTTGGGAAAATCCCGAACCACACACAAATTCATGAAAAAACTTAATAATAATTATAAATGATGTTATAATTTAATAATTATAATTATATTATGTCCGATATAAACTGTGATTATTTGAAATTAAAAGGATAATTATTAATTTATATTTATATGAACTGGTTTGATTTTAAATTATGTATAATCTATGTTTTATTTAGTCACAAAGTAATTATCACTTATTCGTAAATTAATTACTAGGTATTGACGAAGGGAATTTTAATCGGGAAGAATTGTAGAAAAATTACTGGAGTAATTTTCACCCCTGAAAGTGAGAATAAAGGGGGGTGGCGAGGGCATATTAGTCCAAAAGGTAAACTTGGTACGTGGTCCTCTCTCACGGAAATAAAATCCAATCTAAAGAAAGCTGGAGTCATCATGCCTCTTGGGCATGATATTAATGACACCATCTGTCAAACCGATTTATGACGCAGTAATGGCAGCTGGATTTGCAGAACTTTAGGGTACCCCTTCTCAATGATTCATGGGGCATGTGTTAGAGAATTCCTGGCCGTAGGATTGAGATCATTGCACTTTTCATTCAAAAGAAGATACAAGATAGGACAAAAATGGGTGTTTTGTAGTGAGTGAGATGTTATTTTTAAAAATATTTTTTATTTAAAAATATATTAAAATAATATTTTTTATTTTTAAAAAGTTATTTTAAATACTAGAATAAAAAAATAATTTTAAAATAAAAAAATATAATTTTAAAAAATATAATTTTAACTATGTTCTGAAACTGTCACTAAACCAAACTTGACACAGCAAGTTGATATAGGATCCTATCTCTTTACTTAAATTAAATTTTAAAAATAAATTAAATTTTAATTGATTTAAAATGATAAAGTAAAATTTAGTTTGATTTAAATTAAAAAAATAAAAATATATATTATTTAGATTAAAAAAACTTAACTTATCATTCAGATCATGAATGAAAAATCGAGATTAAATAACTTTGAATATAATTTTTTTTTTAGTTTTTTACTAAAAAATAATACTATATTCGAATAAGTTTATACATTAATTAAAATTACCTTTCTTTCAATAATCTTAAGTGTGTATTTTTCATACTGACTCAATACATTATATTGATTTTATTATTTAAAATTAAAAAGTTAAGAAAAAATACCTATCTTGGTAGTAGAGTTGGTAGTAGAGTTATAGCTTAAATCTTTTTCAATAGGGGAAAACACAAAACAAAAGGGATTGTCGCTTACAAAGCCATCAATGGAGAAAACTTCGAATTCTAACTTGAAAGTAAAGTCTGACGGCAAAACCCAACTCAAAGGCAAAAAAGTTGGTGGAATAGATTATCAAAAGTTCCTATAATATTGACTTTATTTTTTTTAATAATAATGAAACAATTGTTCTTCCTTCATAATTATAGCAATGTTTGATGATAATTTTGTTTGAGAGTTAAAGTATACCTCACTGCTCATATGTACTATACTTTTCTTAAGAAATTGTTTATTTAATTAATTTACTGGTTGCTTTACGAGGGATTAAAATAACATTATTTTAATTTTAAAAAATAATTTAACTGGTCATGTTTTGAGTTTACTTCCTAATAATTATAGGTTTCAGTCATTTTAAGATTACTAAAGGCTTACATGGTCGTTAACTTCAGAACCCGTGGGATTAGTCGAGGTACACGCAAGTAGTTAGCTTGAACATCCACGTTAATAATAATTAAAAAAAACCTTACTTTCTTAATTACTACTAAAAAAGATAAAATTATTGAAATTTAAATCTATTTTCAATGAAAAAATATGTTGAAAACACAACTATAGGAAAAATATTTTTGTTACCACTCTAGCTAAAATTAAGATTTTTTTTATATATATAAGCTCTAAAGATAATAATTAATTACCTCGGTATAGTTTACCAGTTATTAAAATATGTTATAATTCTTAAATAATATTTATTCTTAAATTCTAGCAAGTTCAAAACTAAATAAATATTGAGTTTTTTTTTTAATCGTCTAGTAAGTGGCCTAGTGGTAAGAGTTTGGGACCAAAAAATTTGTTCCTCTATGGTCTTAAGTTCGAGCCATGTAGTTGTTATTATGATAGCTACTAGAAGCTTACATGGTTGTTAATTTCAGAATATGTAGGATTAGTCGAGATACATGCAAGCTGATCCGGATACCAATATTAATTTATAAAAAAAAACAATATTAAGTTTTTTTAATAAAAAACTATTCGTGATGTTTTTTATATCATAATCTGTAAGCCCAAAACCAGCCAGAGACGGCAAGGCCGGTCTTGCTGAGAAGTGCTGTGATCTCGTCGTGTTCACACCATACCGCCTCTGGTTCATTCTAAATGCACCACGTGGTGGTCAGAGGTTTGCCTTCTCACGGGCTAGCTGTGCCTGTGCGATTCATGACTCTAGGGCCACGTGCTAGCCCCTTCAAGTCTTCAACCTAATAAAAATTCAAGAGTTAGGTAAATTTTAAGATTTCGGTGGTGTGTATTTTTTTAAGTATTTTTAATATAATTACATAAAATAATTAAAAATTTAATCAAAACCTTATTAATTACACCAAACATGTTAAATATCATCATAATTTCAATAATGGTTAATTTAAGTGGTTCGGTGCTTGTTTCCTTTAAAGTTTTAAAGAAAATCTCGAGTTCGAGTATTGTAATTGAAGTATATTATTATTGAAAAAGCTTTATCTTTTAATGGGTTGTCCTGACTTAACCAAACTAATTAGGTCTAATGAACTTATAAATACTGGAGTTTAGAAGAAAAAAATTCATTACAATTTTCAAAAATTATTAAATCTTGCAAAACGCAACGTCATTGGTTGTTCTCTTCCATGTATATAACACAATTCATCTCGTGATCCCACTATGAATGTATTTGGCAGTGTGGTTGTGGTTGCTTTTCAAATAACTTTTCGTGTCGAAATGCATGCCAATGATGTTTTTAAATTTTTTTAAAATTATTTTTGACATCAGCACATCAAAACGATCTAAAACATACAAAACATATTAAATTTTAGCAAAAAAAAAATAATTCAATTTTTTTGGTTCTATTATGTATTTTTCTGATAGTACGGAACTTCATCTTTAAATTGAACAAAGTTTATGTCTATTGACATTTGTCGATACCAGCAGTTTGGGGAAGAGACAATAGATCGCATTATACGGATTGAGATTCAGAGGTTCCTTGGTAGTTTGGTTTGGAATTCAACGATGAATAGTCATACGCTTTATTTATTATGGTCATAGGAACTACGCCCCATGTGTTTGAAAAATATTATTAAGAGCGTGCTTGCTTGTTGAAAATAATATTTTTTTGGGAAATAGTTTTTATAGAGATAATTATTTTTTAATATTTAATAATATTATAAAAATTAAATTCAAAAATACTTTTCAACGTTTAGATATGACATTAAAAATAAGATGAAAAATAACTTATTAATATTTTTTTTCAAGTTTATTAAATGAATGAGTACCAAATCTGACAGATAAAAAAGTTGAAAAATGATAAAATTAAAAAAAAATCTAATTTCATAAATTATTTCAAAGAATTATTAAATGAATGAGTACCAAATCTGACAGATAAAAAAGTTGAACGATGATAAAATTAAAAAAAAATCTAATTTCATAAATTATTTCAAAGAAGTTGAAAATAAGATGAAAAATAACTTATTAATATTTTTTTTCAAGTTTATTGAAGGAATGAGTACCAACTCTGACAAATAAAAAAGTTGAAGGATGATGAAATTAAAAAAAAATCTAATTTCAAAAATTATTTCATATAAAACAAATAGCAATCAAAAGAATCAAGACCGAATTTGACAAATAAAAAAAATGAAAGAGAATGAAATTGAAAAAAAAATCTCGACTTCATAAATTATTTTAAATAAAACAAATAGTAATAAAAAGAATAAAGATCAAATTTGATAGATAAAAAATCTCAATTAAAAAAAGGATAAGAGAAACATAAATAACAATAAAAAGAATTATGACCAAAATTAGTATAAAAATCAAATTAAATCAAATTTTAAGAGATGAAATTGAAAAAAAATGATTCAAAACAGAATATATAACAATCAAAAGTTCGAGGATTACATTTTATAATATTAACAAATAAAAATGTATTTTTGAATTTTTCACAACTCTCTAGAAAATGTTTTTCGCTCAAAATAAAAAGAAAACACTTCTCTGAAAACCAAACTAGTGTTTTTTTTAATTGAAAGATGTCTTTCATTGATAAACAATCACTGAAAAGTTTGAAAAGTAATTTTCAGGAAACACTTTCTATAAAACAAATAAGGCCTAAGGTATTGTAATGGGAATAGAAAAAAAAGTGAATTAAAACTTTTAAAATTTCTATTTAGTTGCTAAATGAGTTTGCTATTTTGTTGATCAAAGTTGATTATGCATGTGGATTTTTTAGTTACAACCACAAAACAAAATCATAGTATCAAGATAAAGCACTTGGATGACATAATCATGATGAAATGTTAGATATTAATTAGAATCCTAGTTTAAGTAGGAATCTTTGTCTAAAAAAAAATTTGTGTTAGACTTTTTAATTTGAACCTTATTATATTAGTTAGTTAGAATCCTTATAAATTATGACAGTCAAAACTTGTGATTTTTATATAAATATAAGAGCTAATATATTTAAAATGTTATGAAAGTGTGTTTAAGAGAGTGTTGAATATAAATGAATATGAGATTGAGAGGTTAAATACTTGTGTGTTTTTGTTTATAACAACTGGTATCAAAACTTGGATTTAGTGTTTTTAACAATTGGTAGTGGAGCCATTCAAATAAAAGAATGTGTTTCAATACAAAATTTATAGATTGTTCAGTGTTCAAATTTGATGGCAAAAACAACTTTGAACCCTGGAAAATTCAAATGCGATCTTTTTTATTGGTATATTGATGTTTAGGATGTTGTAAAAAATTAAGTTCTAGAGTTAGTGAATATGCAAGAAACAAATCAAGCCAAGAAAAAAAATAAAAAAAGCTCGATATCACATTTTTTAAAAATGTTAAATTATCTATTTTTGAGAAGGTCATGCATTTTGAAACTGCAAAAGAAGCTTTAGATGTTTTAGATAAATCTTACAAAGTTTCAGACAAGGCAAAAAGAGTAAAGTTGTAGACTTTATGCATAGAGTTTGGGCTTATCTGAATAAACAATTATAAGACTATTGATGAGTATTCTCGTGAACACATAAATTGGTTAATAAGATGAAAGCCAATGGAAAAAAAATGACAGATCTCTTAGTTATAAAGAAAAGTCTTTAAAGTCTAACACTTCGCTTAAGTACATGATAATAACTATTGAATAATCAAAAGATTTGAGTGATATGTTAATTAATAAATTACAAGATTTATTAGCAGTTCATGAACATTGCTTGAATTCGAAAAAGTTTGCAGTAGCCATTAAAAAAGCATTGCAATCTCAATTAAACATGATGACTAAAAAGGAAATCTTAAACAAGATTAAGCACAATTAATGTGGTCAAAATAGTGGAGGCAAAGGTCAAAGAAATAACAGATTTGATCGGCATCAAGGATACATTATAAGTATAAATAATAGAGGTGGTGGAGATTCAAATAAGAATAACAAGTCTTAAATCTAATGCCATAAATTTCAAAAGTATGACCATTTTCAAAAAGATTGTAAGTCTTATATTCAATGTCTTCCCTGCAAAAAGCTTGGTCATATCAGTGCGATGCTGATTAAAAAACTCAAATAATGAAAAAATGCATGTAAAATTTATAAAGACTAATAAATATGCTTCTAAGACTTTGTTTTTAGCAACCCATAATACAGAAAAGGAAGAAGAAACATCTTTATTAATATATTGTCATATGAACAAGAAATATTAACAAAATTTATGGTACTTAAACATTTTTAAGGCTATGAAGCTAGAACTTATGGCCGAGGAAGACAAACTGAAAAATAAGAAGGAAAGATTTCAAATGAAATAGGAGATTTAAGGAAGGAAGAACATGTAGTTGAGGACAGAGAAGTTGTTTATAGGTTGCTCAAAGATGAGCGTCATAACCTTATACTAGAGAATAAAGCAATACAAGATCAACATAAGTAAGATGTTGAGTCATTTAATCATGAACGTGAAAATTTCATAAATAAAATGGAGCAAAAACACTCTGAATAGTTCAACGGGATTCAGAATGAACATGTATACTTATTGTTAGGCATTGAGATGCAAAAGAGAGGATTGAAGAGGTGTGTTGATAAAAAAGCATATGAAGAGATAAAAAGTTATTAAAAGGATAAATAGAAAGCTTTTGAGCTAGAAAACAAAAGCAAACTTCAATGTATTGCTTCTCTTATAGAAAAAGAGTTTGAAGAAGTTACTTTAAAAAAGGAGAAGCCTATGGAAAATGTACTATAACTAGTAAATGATCAAATCTCACTTGTCACATCACTAAAAAATGATTAATGATCACAATGTGTTAGAAAAAAGACTAGCTTGAAAGAGTGATTATGAGGTAACCGAAATCGAACAATCTAATGATTTATTTACTCATTTTGCTATATTCTTATATTGCGATACTATAACTTCTAAAAATGCCATAAAAGAAATAAATTGGCAAAAGATTATGATGATGAAATTGATATCATTGAAAAAAACAACATGTGGGAAATGATGGAGCTTTCAAAATGATAAAAGACTACTGGATTGATGTTCAAGACAAGGTTAAAAGAAATTAAAGTCTTCTATTGTTAAACTAAATGTTTAAAAACATCAATTCAAGAGAATGATTATTAGATATTGGTTAGAATCCTGGTCTAAGAAAGAATCATTGTCTAAAAAAGATTTGTGTTAGACTAATTAATTAGAATCCTTATTGAATTAATTAGTTATAATCCTTATTAGATTATGATAATAAGAGCTTGCAATATTGGATAAATACTTGCAAAATTGTAAGAAAGTGTTTAAAAGAATGTTGAATATCAATGAATAAAAGCCTTTGTGTGTGTGTTTTTTTTATAACATGGAAAGATCCGATGGCTAATGGATCTTCAGTTACACAACAACGATAGCAGCTCTCATCATATCTAAATCCCAACTCTTTATTTTGAGGATCCAGAGTTGAGTGTATGCTGGATCTTACGATAGTTTTAAAGTCTAAAAAAAAGTTGGAAATTATAGTTTTTTAATCGATATTTTAAAACAAATTTTTTAATAAAACCCATACAAAATTATATTATACACTAGGAAACCAAATATTTTAAAATATATAATTAGATTAAAACATTTTATCACACCAGCCGTAGAAACAAACATAGCCAGCTGTCTGCTGCTTCGATGTAAATGCGATCAATTTTGTATTTGCCAAAACTGGACGAGTTAAGGAGGTAACTCAGATTCTCAATCCCCAAAATCCTTGATACGTGTGAGGTATGTCCTGTTATTCCTATTATACTTAACCTTGACGATACGTAATTCCAGCAATTATTATAATTTTCTTCTCCTCGGAGTGTGTTGGAGAGGACAAAGGGATTGACTTTTACGAGGGTCCGACTACTTTTCAAGTTTCCACTTTGATGAAATCAAGATCCAGCTGTGCACTTGAGGCATTGCCGCGCGCCGAGGAAGATCCCGCGTGTGTAATTAGAATTTTATTTATGTTTTTATAATCTTAAATATTTTAATGTCTGGATATAAAAATTAAATTTTAAAAAATTAAAATAAATATAATTTAAAAATATTTTCAGATAAAAATATTTTAAAAAGCTAATACTATTATTATTTCAAACACCCTCTAAGTGCTCCACGCAATATTTAGCAAGAGATTAAATTTTTTATTAAATATAATCTTTATTGAGAGATATTTAGCAAGAGATTAAAAATCAAAGTGCTCAACAAGCCTAGTGATCATTTTTTGTTCGGTTTGGTTTTTATTAAAAAAATAACCAAATTGATTTAAAAAAAACCAAAATTGAACCGAAACCAGTTCAAACCGACCGGTTTTGATTTTTTTGGAAAAAAACCGGTTCAAACCGGTTTGGTTTTTTCGGTTTGGCTCGGTTTTTTCTGGTTTTCTCGGGTTTCTCGGTTTGGCTTGGTTTTTTTGGTTTGGTTCGGTTTGGTTTTTTCGGTTTCAGGCTTGTAAAACCGAAACCGAACCGGTCGGTTTTTTCAAATTTTTAATCGGTTTTTTTCACGGTTCGGGTTTTTTGATTATTTTTTCGGTTTAATCGATTTTCAGTTTTTTTGCTCATTCCTAAATGAAAGTTGAATTTAAGAACGAATTTATATATATATAAATAAGATTTGTAAATCCTAATGCCAAAAATTTCTTGGTACAAAATCAAATAAAAGACAAAAAAGAGAGAAGAATAGAAAGAAAAGGTAAAAATTCTTCTGTTTTTTTACCTTTAAAATCTTTGACCCCATGCTCTCTGCATAAAACGTGGAAAGAAAGAAAGGGAGAAAGGACTGAAATTCGAAGTGGTTGAAATTGTCCATATGAGAAATGAGGGACAATCTTCCCATGTGGGTCCCCCACCACCTTGGTTCTCTCCAATAATGGAGAAAAAACCTCTCGCAGATTTAAATGTTTTCCGATTTTCTAATTTTACTCGTAATTCTTTACCCCATGAGTTTAAAATATGAAGACAAGTATTATGCACTTTGCTATCAAAAACACATTTTTTTTCGTTTTCCTTTTTTAATCCATCAGGAGAGAGATTATAACTTAGTTTTTTTAGCTTATCATAGCTAATTAATTAGTGGATTTGGTATCATAAATAATTAAATAATCCCTTGATTTTGACTGATCATCCTAAATTTAGTTTTTTTTAGCTTATTATAAACACAATTAAAATAATAAGAGTTGATTTCACTCAAAAGTAAACTAGCTTGATATATTATTTGAATTATTTGTCATCAATTTTGATTGGTGGCATAGTTAATTAGAGCATGTGTAGCCTTGTGGACGACACATTATTTTCTTTGAAAACAAAAACAACCTTAATATATTATTGGAATATGTGTCATCAACTTTATTAGGTGATTTAGTTGGTTAACACGTGTTGATATTATTATGGAGATCACAAGCTTTATGATTAAACTAAATATTAAACCAAAAGTCAAGCCGAGGTGTTTTTTACCCTTTTATATATATATATATTAGAAAATCATGTGTTAACCTGGTTTTTTTTTATTGTTGAGTTGAAGAATTTATTAGGAAAGAAAAATATTATTTTTTCATAAAATATACATCAAGAGTTGAAAAATATATAATAAAAGCAGTTCATATACAATGAATGGAAATAAAATATTATTTTAAAAAATAATTCTTATGAATGGAAATAAAATATTATCTTAAAAAATAATTCTTGTTTTTTTATTTATTTCAATCTTACTCCCATAAAAATGAGATTTTATTCTCATTTCCATTGTTTATTCACATTTTTATTTTATTTCTTTAAACAAAACTCCTATAAAAAATAGAAATAAGACTTGCATTTCCATTCCTACCGTTATATTCCTTGCTACCAAACTCATCAATAAAAGCTTAGAATTTACTCTATTTCTTTTTTAAAATAAACTCAACAATACCTATGGATAAAATTTGGCAAGAAATTAATGACACACATGAAAATAATTCATTGACTAGGAAAACATGAGAATCATTAAATGGTTTTTATAAACACAAGTAAACTCCTTTTCTTTGTGCTAACGGGCCTCAACTCCCCCGGTCCAGCCCAATTAAATAACCCAAACATCCAAGCCCAAGTGTGTCTTCAATCCAATTCCCCCTCCGAATACACTCTTCACTTTTCCCGCCCTCTTCACACACCCAAATTTGTTTTTTTTTTTAAAAAAAAACACTAAAAACTTGAGCACCACCTCGCTCAGCAGAAAAACAAATCCCTAATTTCACGGAAAATGTAGACGTGACAAATCTTCTCCGACGCCGGGAAAAAATATCCGATGGGAAATAACCGGCCAAATCATCCACACCAAACCCGAACCTAAACCAAACGGAGCCCTAACTCCACTCACAGCCCCAAAATTGACCTCCCTTCCATGGCCGATCTCTTACGCCAAGGTTCTTCAATATGGGTATGTATAGCTGTATAAATACGCGTGTAATACATGAATTCACGTATGGATTGTGTTTTTGTCTGAGTGAAGGATGTCCGCTTTACGGAAATACACCGATTTCCGCACAGGATCAGGGAAATCAGTTGCGTTAAAGCAATCTTCGATTGCGAAAGCGTTAGCTGTCCTCGGCGGTGGCGAAGACGACGACGACGGTGCGTGTTCATCTCTATGATTTTTTTTTTTCATTTTAGGTATTAGTTTATTTACAAACCCTAAGGAATTTAAATTGCTCAGTGATTTTTTCTTATTTAAGTATTTGTTTATTTTATTAGATTTAGCGTTTTAAATTTATTTATAATGCTTAAGCCATATGTTAAGCACCTAAAATTGATAGTGAAATAATTTGTTAGCGTTCTGTTGGTTGTCTATTGTACTGTTGTGGAAATGGTTTTGTTTACTTTTGTTTGTTTGGCAGGTGAAGCATGTGGGGGAGATAACGAATTTGGTTTTCTGTAGCTTTTGGAGAAAGGGAATGAAGATGATGGAAATGCACCGATTTTCCATACAGGATCAGGTAAATCGGTTCTATTGAGACAATCTTTGATTGCAAAAGCGATTTCTGTTCAGCAATTTGCGTGGAAACCATCCATTGTTGAGCAATTTGTGTGGCAGGATTTATCACATTCAGGGATGATAGCCGGTGTGAGAAATAATGGGGTTATTGGTGATGATCTGCTAGTTCCCAGGTCTCTTTTAGTTTCCAAGTCTGGTATATTAAAAAGCCAATTGGTAAAGGAGGTCGATACAGACTTGTTGCAACCTGAAGCACAATATTCTGCTCCCAAACCACCACCATTTAAATTCCACACTACTGGTGCTGGTGGAAGATCCTTTTCCGTGCAAGGAGTCTTCTTGGTGACCCAGACATAGGAGCTTTCTTAAATGAGGGGGATGCATTTGATATGGGTCTCTCAGTTTTTGAAGATATTATATTTGATGAGGCTTCATCAAACAAGGAAAATTCTTTTTACTCTGCATTTACCCATCCAGAAGCTTCAAAGAGTAAACATATCTCAAAAACTTTCATTTCACCTCTTAAATTATCTGCGAACCATGTCTAGCCATCCATTAATAAAAAAAAAAAAGTCATTTCAGGGGTAACTTGTTGGAGAAATTTGATGCTGTTCACAATGACAGCACCTGCGAGTTTAATAACAAAGCAACTTGTATACAGAATTGCTTAAGGAATGGACTGTGTTCATTAGATACAACAGTTGCTATTCTCTGGATAGTGGTACTGGTTCAAGGATGAATCCACTTCAAAGGCTACTGCGTGTGCCATTGGTTGATATTTCAAATAAAAATGGCACAGCGTACTCAAATAACTGCCAAGTGATCTTCTCGAGGGACAGGCCCATGCTATAGCAGGACTGTTACTTGTGAACTCTGATTCGAATACACTTTGCTTACAAGCAAGAGGATCTACAACCAAATGGCAACTTTTGTCCTGGCAATGCAACAGTTTCAGTAAGCCTCTATTTGCTTTTCTCCTATCTTAACAATTGAATCTAACTAAAGGCTGTCCTTTTAAGCCATTTTTCAGCCCTCGAGTATCAGTATTATTGTCAAATTTGGGTGAAGTTCCTCTTTGTTGGTAAATTACACATATCTATCTTTTATGGATCCCACCTCTGCTTTCTTGGTAAACAAATAAACCCAGTCCACTTGCAGCCATGCTGATCAAAATGACAAATTTCATGACTCGACCAGTTTGGTTCCCCATTGTTTTTTGATTATCGCTGCACTTGTGTTGCCCGTGGGAGAGGTTTATACAGCTCCTCTGCAAAAGAAACAGTGTGTGTCTGTGATTGATACTGCCATTTCTACATTGGATTCAGAGGTAATGTCAAAGTCCTGACTTGCCATCAGCTTCTGCTCACCATACATAGATAACGATTCATTTACACCAACCAACTATAATCTTGCTGGATCCTTGAGTGTATTAGGTACTTTTATTGTCAGCCCTAGAATGCATTAGTTTATAATCTAATACGAGTTGATTCATGGTGAAAATTTCCAAATGGAAATTAGAAGGATGGATAAGTTTGTGAATGCAAGTCGTTATCTTTGCAGGTTGTCTTCTTTGATCTTATAAAGAGAGCAAAGGA
The DNA here is from genome assembly GCF_000002775.5 of Populus trichocarpa. Lineage (NCBI taxonomy): Eukaryota > Viridiplantae > Streptophyta > Magnoliopsida > Malpighiales > Salicaceae > Populus > Populus trichocarpa. Next base: position 12,927,944 of record NC_037300.2, on the reverse strand, counting down.
TCAACTAAATCATCCCTGGATAGCTGAAGCAACAGAAAACTCGACTTATTCTTTGAGTTTTGATTTCACAATTTTTTTTACACCTTAAAAATGCTGCTTCCTCTACTCAAAGCTGGCCTAGATCTCTACCTTGGTGAACAATATAGAATTTGATCATGATAGTTCAGCTTTGGTATATGATGCCTGCTATTATTTACCACCTTACTTGTTTTATGCTGATTATTGATAAGTTCAAGAAGAAGGTTTTATTTATAATTGGTGATTGAAAAGGCTAGAAGTTGGAAGAGGCCACTTTGAACTGACAAGTAAGCCTCCTTGTATGTCAAATGATCCTTATTTGTGTCAATTGACTTTTATTAGGGAGAGTTAATCTCTTAGTTGTAGAAGTAAGATCTTAAAATCCACTCATGACAGTGGTTTTGTTTCTTAATATTGGAAAACAAATTGCTGATGGATTTAGCTCAGTATTCACTCATCTTCTTTGTGAATAATTCTGCTAGCTTTTCCATTGATTTATTCTTATTGTTTTATTACTTATTTGAGCTATTTTATCAAATAGTTTAGGCCTTATGGATTTATCCTTACTGACAATAGGAAGAGTACAGATGCAGAAAAGGATAGGATACTTATTGTAAGCAGCCAGCGAGCTCATCCAGTTAAACCGTTGAATCCTTGAAATACCACTGGTTTGTGGTTGATTTGTGATTTGTCAGCCTCTCCACCTGAATTCCATGTTTATGAATTTATTACATTCTCCTTATAGATTTGTGCTACATTGCCAATGTTTGAGCAGCTGAAGTTCCAGGAGAAATCTGTAGATATCAATCATGCAACGAAGTCATGAAGGCTCCCTCAGTTCCAGACCATCCCATCGCTTAATTTTCAATGTTGGGCACAGTGGGGAAGGGCATGGGTCAAGCATCTCGGAATTGGTTTAGCTTTCAACGGAGGGAGATGGTCCCTCCACGCTGTAACATTTTTGGTTTAGTGTACAATCATTAAATTCAACTGAAACATCTATGTAAATAATTAAGAACAAGTGAGTTTTGATTGAAAACCTATGTAATGTCAAAACTCAATTTAGCATGCTGTGTTATAAAATTAGAGTTTGTAAACACGTTCTTAAGACAGTACAAGAATCATGTCTTTATAAAGTTCAAATCAAATTTGTTGTGCCCCCATAGGTTGCATGAAATCAACGGAGTTATTAATCAACTGATTTGACCCCTGTAATCAGATGAAGTAATCAAACAATTGATGCCATCCTTCACTGTTTGGTGAATAATTTTTTTTGATCATGTCCTTAATTGGATTATCAAATGATAAATGCAATGGATAATTGAGTTTGGTCATGTAAAGCAGCAAGCTTCTCATCTGGGGTTCAAATAAAATAAAATAAAAACGAAAAAAAAGGTGCTCATCTTTGTCTACTGTCCTTCCTATTTTAGGGCATAAAGTGTTCTGTTTCCAGTAGCTGTGGCTTTTGCATGTTTGTCCCATGTCGTACCCTACTTGATTCTTGGACTGTCCATGCATATATTCATTGGAATTGGCTAAAAAGGGAGGCATCTCTGCTATCAAGTATGATATTTATCCAGTTACTAGTTGGAGTTCTACAAATCTCAAAATCATTAGAGACTTATATAATCATTAATTTTAGAGCTCGTGGGATTAGTATCCAAGAAAAAATATGGTGCATCAAACCGTTTATTTATCCATCAAATGACACTCCGATCCATTTGCTAATCTCAAGGATGATTTTCTGGGTCAAACTGAAACAAGCCTGGTTAGCGTCTTACACTTTTGATTCCCTCCTTTTTGTTTCCTTTTACCTTTATGTTGTTTTCTGTATATATTAGCAGATAGCAGTGGAGAAGAAAAAGAAAAGAAAACTAGCATTAGCAAAACTGAAGACTGAAGAGGAGAAAGGGAGGAAGAAAATATGGTAGATGAAAAGAAGGTGGTGTTAAGTGGCTGCATCAAGACTAGCAGGGGGCCTTGGAGAGTACATAGAGCTACAAAAGATGGCCGCATTGTCACCAAATTTCGCTATCCTTCTGATAGGGAACGGCAAACGAACCAGCAGAGGGAGCGTCGAAGACGAGCAGTGGCTAAGAAAATTTTTGAAGGTCTTCGAAAGCATGGAAACTACAAGCTTCCGAAACATGCAGACAGCAATGACCTGCTCAAGGCTCTCTGTGAGGAAGCAGGATGGCTCGTTGAGGAGGATGGCACCATTTGTAGGATGGTGAACCTTTTCTTTCATACCTATAATCTAATCAATCTGAACTGCTTAGGAAATTCTTCCAGCTTACATATTTTTGTTTTGGTAATGATGCTATTTGTTGCTGCTGAGTTTCTTGTTTCGTCAAATACCGCTGCTTTCCTGTTTTGCCTCTTCAAGCAATGTCTGTTTTTGCTTCTTACTCTCCTTTTACTTGGTTCCTGAGCCTCTTCTCCTTGTACTGCTTTGATTTCATTAAATGTTATGCTCTGTTCCTTTATTTAGTTTTCCCAGGCCACAAAATTTTCTGAATCTTATTCTGTGCTTGTCGAGTGCATTTTCTTGTCCATGGGAATCTTTTGTTTTTCTAGTTTGGCTTTGGCTTGGTTTTTATTTGCTGTGCTCCTCAGGTGCTAAAGGAGCAGATCTTCTCTAATCTTTAGTTCTGATATGTTTTTGCTCTAGTACATTTTCTTCATTCCATTTCTTCTTTTGGACAGGTTCTTCATAACCCTTATCATGAAGCTAATGTTGCAAGCTCCTATGATGCCTCGCCAGAAGATCACAATTACTGCACCTGCAACAATCATTTGGATTCAGAATATGGAGCATTTCCACTGAGCACCAGCTCACCAATTCAAGAGTGCCATGGAGGAAATGATGTCAACCTCATCCTTTCACTCTAGCTTTCAAGTTCATTTTGAGAAAGATAAGAGAGTAGGAACTAGGAAATCAAGATGGTTTTTGGATTTGGGCAAGACTGGGATGGGATGGTACAGCTCAGCTTCTCCTGCAGCCTGCTCGTATAAAAACCAATGTAGAGGCCACAAAAGAAAGGAATAGCATATAGTACTTGTAAAAACATCAAATGTGTAAACAGTTCTAGGATTATCAATAGGATGTTCTAATTAGCCTATCCTATGAAGGCAGGCAGCTCTGGTGCCAATTTTGTTGAACTGATAGACATGATCATCCTTTGAATGAAATGTGCTTCTTGTGCTATCAACTTCTGCATGCAAGTAGCTCCATATTCTTAGATGCCATTGTTCTTGAATACTGACGTTGGGCATCCCTGTATCAAATGTGTTTTGTGCTTTTAGCTTTTAACTTCGGATTGAAGGCAGCTTTATATTCTTGGGCATGCAGTTCCTCCTTCAGCATCAACTTGACCATCCCATCCTTTATTCAAAAAGTACATTTACTGAAAGTTACAAATTGTGCTTTCAGAAACGATCTACGAAATTTTATGCAGAAAATCCAAAAGAAATTAGGATTATATGATCTGAATAATGGGATTACATCCACCAAAACTTATCTTTAATCATGTGAGCTAAATTGATTAACCTTTATCTAAAATTACAAAATATGTAAGCTTGCACAGCTTTTCTTTTAATGAATGACGTCCTTGGCAAGCATTTTTGCAATTTCCTTTCCAAAATACATATCGCTACAGTGTTTCTCTTCCAATTGCTACAGAAAATGACTTGCAATGTGGACAGGTACATTTGCTTTTACAACAAATGGAATAGTAATTCGTTCCAGACATCAGGCACACCAGGCAAGCACCAATGTATACAATCAGAGTAAGATTTTGGGTTCGATAATTGTTCAGGGCTCAATGTCTCCCAGAATTTTCTATAGATTGAAGGGTGGCCATCTTTACGATACTCTGAAAGCTGTGTAATATTGAGAACTGAAACCTTTGATCCCAATCTGCCAAGAACCTTTTCCACCATGCGCATTGTAGGCATATCAGAACCACTTCCCCAGTACCCCTCCCAATCAATTGGCATCTTCTCACTATAGCAATTTCCATTACTTCCAGGCTCCCATTCACGGCTCCTGAAATATGCAAATAGTTTAACATGAACATGAGAGGTGGATTCTCAAATTTGCTAAGGGTGACAAACTACTATAACCTAGACCAGGTGCATATGCTAGAAGCTTGACAATCTTAAATCACAAAAAAGTATGACTTGTATCTTTTTCTTTCAAACAAGTTTTGAGATTGCCAGTCTATTACATGTATACCTGCATGGATGTATGAGACTAATTGCAAAGGCAGCTTAAAAGCCTCTTTCTATGACATTGAAATGCACCAAATATGGCACTAGCTAAACTTCTTGGACCCTCCTCTTTTAAATTTGTTACTTATGGTTCATGCCCCGCGTAACAAGAGCGGCAATGGATGTCTGAATGTCTAATACAAGAAAATTGAGGTGGAGCTTAGGCAAAATGGTGTGCCCAGTGATATGTTGCTTAATGCTGGTCATTAAAGTAGAATTGAAACAAAATTGGTTACTCAGATAACAGCCACAATTAACAAGTAACAATTCAGTCTTTTGAGATTAAAAGAAAAAGGTGGCAGGCAAAGACAGTAGAACAGGGGCAAGGGAGGACAAGCTTATAGTGAACAATCTCACAGTCCATGCTCCGATCACCAGTTTACAAATGAAAACCAAACTCAAGTATTAACAGTTTACATTTGAGTCAGCAGACAATCCTTGATTAAAATGATTCACATAACTCTAAACTTCATTCTGAATTCAAGTCACTAACAAAGGACGGTTAGAATTCTCCGAGAGTTGGTGAATAATTATATGGCATTTGTAGTCAGCTCTGTGGTTTAAACACCAAGAAGTATATGCAGAAATAACTCGCGGTCATAGAGTCAGAATTAAGTTCACAGGCAATGGATCAAACTCACCAGAGATGTGTTGGAGACATGGTAACAAAGAAGACTCGTTTCTTCTGGGGATCAACTTTAGAAGCCACCCAGTCAGCCCAGGCCCCCATAGCCAACTCCATAGCTCCTAACCCGTCTAATTCTTCACAAGCTCCATTCTCTTCAGCACTCCATCTGCAAACGTCACAAAGCTTGATTATTGCACCAATTCATAACCAATTCTATAACTGCATTACAACTCGTGTCTTCTAAAATGATGAAACCTCAATGGTGTAGCACTCACAAAAGCTTAACAGGGCCTTGTCTCCACCACAAGTACGAGTTGAAAACTAGTATGTCTGCATGCTCCCACTTTGATGAATGCTTTAGAACTGAATCTGGGCGCATTATCCGTTCATCCAATCTGTGATTCACTGGGTCATCAGAATTAGAATCAACAAGAAGAGGGGCCCAGAGAAATTCGATAGTGGCATTGTATTCCTGCAAACAAACACAAATCAATGAAGAATACCTTACAAATTTTCCTGCAACATATCATAACAAAACTGTAGAACTAAACTTCACCAAACTTTTTCTTCTATTGCACATTAAGATTACTTTAAACTCCATGCAAGGTTTGTGCTTACCTCTGCCCTGAAAATGGTAAGAGGGGCATTTGGTGACATGGATCTCTTATCTGCTGGAATTACTGACTGTAACAAACACACCATTGATATCCACTGCCCTCTATTTAGCGAATCCCCCACAAACATTAGCCTCTTCCCTCTCAACTTCTCCCACATTTCAGTCACATTCCATCTACAACACCAAATGAAAACAACAATGAGAACTAATCAAATCTCATTTAACATAAAACAACCAAAATTAACAGGTTTGCATATCATGTTCAATAAACAGAATGGTTCGGCTCAACAAAAACTACTTTGAATAAGAGCATTCTTTCACCAAGACAGGCAAAGTTAAGAAACCGGATTTAGATTCCAGGCCACAGCTGATGGGGCGAATTTAGAAGGTTCTTTTTAGTTCTCTTTACTTCAATTTTACAGAATCTTCAATTCTAGGCTTACTAAGACTTTGATTTCACCTATCTAAACTACATGGGATTCCAACTTCAACACCTAATAAGAAGGCTACAGGCAATAAGCAAATCTAAAACTCGAGGGTCTTCATTCTCATGCTTCAAAGCACATCCAACTACACTCTAAAAACAAAATACAATACACATACTTGAAAATGAACTAAAAGAGACAAGTACCTCTTCAAGTTGCAATCATGAGGTTGCCACCTCCAATGCTGATACCCCAAATCAGACCTTCCATGCTTATGACACGCCAATTGATCAGACATGTAAGGACAATCAGACTCATTGTAAAGCGGATATGACTCACTATCAAACACCCATTTGCCTGCAAAAACATCACAACTTTCCAAGCTCTTTCTCCTCCCCCTTTCCACTTTCGAGTCACCCCATCTGATCCTCTTGCCACTGTACTCACTAGTTGAGTTACATCTACTAAACCTATCCAAAAGCACTAAGAAAACAAAACCCAAAACAGCAAACCGGTAAAAGATCAAAACTTTACACAGTTCTTACATTCAAGAAAGTGAAAAACACAAAAAGATTGAACCTTTGAAACATATTACATACCTGGTGCAAAATTTGAGTGGGTACCAAGATTTGGCTTAACGTAAGTTACTGTGGTGGCATGTTGTTGATGGTTAGGACCTTGGTTTGATGGGTCTTCTTCGTGGACCTGCTGAATGCTACTTTCATTGTAAAGAATTGAACAAACGATAATACCAAGAAAAATAAATGCTACTAAAGGAAAATGGGATTTTTTTCTATGCCATCTCTGCATCATTTCAGTCAACAGATTTGATTTTCAGTAAAACAAAACTCTTGAGCTTTGTCCTGAGACTACAAAGATATTGCAAGAGAGAGTGAGGGGACTCTGATATGGCGCTGCAGCTATTATTGAGAGATTATGGATGGTTGTGATTAAGTGGGGCATTGATTTTTCTAGGCTTACTTAGATTGTGGCCAGCTGTGATTTTGGAGGAATGGACTGATCTTGGTCCCACAGTTGAATGAATGATAGACCATGATGCGTGGTAGTTCCGGTGCCATTGCAAATAAGACTGGTGCTTGTGAGTAGCACCGTATTTTTCGTAGGTCTGCCTCTTGAGTCTTGACGTTTGTCTCTTTCATTTTTGAACAATGAAGATGGTATTTTTTTTTTATTTTTTATTTTTAAATGGCATCTTATCTTTGACATGGGCTGAAAAGAATGACGGGCAAACACCATGATTTGTGGAAAGGGAAAACTTGCTAATTAAATAAGATTTGAAAATAACAATATTTTAATTATCAGGTGGAAGATCTTATTTCTTTTTATTATAGTAATGCTACAACATGGGATCTATTACCGACTCTTATGATTTTTTTAAACTTGGATGTAAGGAGGCTGAGATTTTCTCATGTTTTTAAAGAAAATGTGTCAGGAGTTATAAAATTGTAATTATATATATTGAATTTTAATTAGAATTTCTTAGACTTTTTGATTTTTGAGTTTAATCTCTTAATTTTTTATATTTTTTTTATTTTTCTAGTGTCTTTTAATATTTTTATTCTTTTTTTCTATAAATTGATTATTTGTCTTGTATTCTCAGTATTGAAAAATATATAAACTTTTCTTTTAAAATTTTATTTTGAATATAATATATATATTCTTACTTTATTTTATTTTAACAATAAGTGAATTATAAATTTTCACCATGTTTGGGAGTGGGGGAGTTTTTACCTTTTGATGTTTTTTAAAAATATATTTTATTTAAAAAAAATATCAAATTAATATATTTTTTATTATTTTAATGTGCTAATATCAATAAAAAATTAAAAAAATTAATATATTTTCAAATAAAAAAATATTTTTAAAAAGAACTCTATACCATAATACCAAACATGTACGATTTAGATTTAAATGATTGGAAAAAAAAAAAGGAGTAGGTAGTTAAGCTATTTTTATTTTGATCATATACTAAATAATGTCTATGTAATTTAAAATTAATAATTTACATTTAATGAATATTATATATAAAACACAAAATAACCTCTAATAAAGATATAATAAATTAACATACCAACTGCATATAGATTTATTCATTAATCATTAATGTGGCCATCACCATGTATTTATTGATTGCCATATTCATAGATAATTTGTTGATCTCCATATGATTCTAATTGTTACAAATGTTTAATCGTTTTCCTAATTAAAACCTTTTCCATAAATCTCGATTAATTAAAATCAGTTTTTCTTAATTAAAAAAATTATGTTAAAGCTTATAAAGAATGAAAAGTAATGTAAATCTCATTATAATTGCATCATATAAAAGGAAACATTAACTCTATCATCATATAGTTTAATTGAAATTAAATTTATATACTGATTTTTAAAAAATTATAATTTCCATCCTAAATTCTATACAAACTCTAACACTTAACATTCTCACTATAAAAATCAACAAAAATCATATAATTATTTACATATTTACTATTATCTTTTATTTAATGACTAATATACTTTTATATTAAATATTATAATTTTTTTTTATCAAATTAAAAAAAGCATACACTACATTCATCCTTTTCTCATGTATGGAATCCAACAATTCAAACCCAACAACAAACAATAAAATAACCAATATGGTAAAAATAGGAGTAACGACATTTGATTTAGAGGCTTTTCGAAATGCATTCCAATAAGTGTTTTGAAAAAATAAAAAATTTTGTTTAATTTTTTTATATATTTTAAAATTATTTTGATATACTATATCAAAAATATTTTTTTAAAATAAAATAAAAATATTATTTTGATATATTTCCTAATAAAAAATACTTTAAAAAACAACCACTATCATCATATTTTTGAAACCCGGCCCGGCCCGACAGGTCGACCCAGGACCCGGGGCTGGAATCGGGCCGGGTTGAAGAAAAAACGGGAGAAGAAAAAACCCGGTGTGACCTGACTGACCCGGCGGGTTGACCTAGCAAGACCCGGTTGCAAACTCGTTGACTTTTGTTTTTTTTTGTTTTTTGTTTTACTAAAACGGCGTCGTTTTGATTTTTTAAAAAAAAAAACTGACCCGGTCAAAACCCGGAACCCGGGCTTTGAACCGGGCCAGCCACCGGACCGAGTCTTAAAACTATGACTATCATACTCTCAAATATCTTTTTAAAAACAAACATAAATGTGAAACCGCCTGCTAACGCATGAAAATCCAGTGAAGAACTTGAAATTCTTGTGTTCAAATGGTGTCAAAATCCATAATTAAAACATACATTTTAACGAGGATCTAGATCCACTAGCACAACCTCTACTCCTTCCACACGCACTAAACCAAAAAAAGGGGCAAGAAATCAGCTAAGACAAAAATAGTTGTGAAAATTTGATCCAACCCCTTCATGATGCAAGAAATCCCTTTGAAGAGTACCCAGTTAAGTGTTTTGTATCACAAAGTGAAAATATGTACCCCTTGAGATAAAATATTTACTCATGGAATCTAAACCATCTCGTTTTTAGTCTTTATTTGGGATTACTATCTAAATCGGTTAAAATTTACTTAATTTATTTTAATATTTTTAAATCATTTTGCGGTTTTAAAAATATTTTTTTAAAAAAATAAAAAAATATTATTTCAATATATTTCTAAAAAAACACACTTTAAAAAGTAATTAATATTATATTCCTAAACACCAATCAATGATGGAGGGAAGGCGGAGGATGCCAACCTTGTCCTTGTCTTTCTCTGATTTAAGGAGTGTGATTACGGTTGTTTTTTAAAGTATTTTTTATTTGAAAAAATATTAAAAAATATATTTTTTTAAATAAAATTATTTTTAATATCAGCACATCAAAATGATATGAAAACACTAAAAAATATTAATTTTAAATAAAAAAATTAAAAAAATAATTTTTTTAAAAAATATTTTTGAAATTTAAAAATAAATAAAATCTTAATGTCGATAATGATGTAATGTTTTGTTTATAATATACCATGGGCTTGGGCCGGAGTAAGCTCGCTTGGAAGCACCAGTAGTATAAGGGAACGTGTGGGAACGCGGCTGCGGCTGCGTTCCCAAAAAATTTTAATTTTTTTTTTAACTAAAATTTAATATGGTTTGTACGTTTTGGATCGTTTTGATGTGCTGGTGTCAAAAATAATTTTTAAAAAATAAAAAAACATCATTGACATACATTTTGACACGAAAAGTTATTTGAAAAGCACCCGCAACCACACTGCCGAAAACACTATAAATAAACCGCAAATTCAGGCTGAATGAGATCGCAGACCATATGGATGGAAAGAGGAGGCATGCTAGAAAAACTGCTCCAGCGGTTATTTACCTTCGTCACTCCATTTAAACCCTTTTTTTTTTTTTTTTTTTCTCTTGCCATATTCAGAGAAAATCTTCAATTTTAGGGTTTTTTCTCTCATGAGAGAAAATAAATCCATGATCCAACCATAAGCTTCTATGTAATAATATTAAAAAACCTTCACAATCCATTTAATAAAATAAAAACCCAAGAAAAAAATAGGATTTGTTTTTCAAAAAAATTGGTTTTTTACGGTAAATTTAGTTTTTTTAGCATGCAAAGATTAAAAATATTGACCCAATAATTTGATTATTTTGTTAGATTTAGAATTTTTATTGGCTCAAAATATAAAATTTAATTTATTAATCAACTGCATTTTTAAGGATAAACAATTCATTTGTCATCTCATAAAAGAGGAGGAGAAATAATAATAAATGAGAAAGATTTTATTTATTAATCAACTGCATTTTTAAGGATAAACAATTTCGTATTTAATTGACATTAAAAAAAATTAGACGAGCTTTCCACTTTTAATGCATTCAAAAAGAATATTATAAGTTTAATATAAAAAATATATAGATTGATATTGATGTAATGACTGATATTATAATTTTATTTATCATCATTATTAAACCTGCGATGGTTGTTTTCTCTTTACAAATTAATCATGACTAATTTTTTTTAGATGATTTGAAGTGTACAACTCTTATATATATTGAGAATGTAAATTAATCTTTAATTTTTTTAAAGTGTGTTTGTTTGTGAGATGGTAACACAGCGCATCTAGTAAAAAACATGTTTTTCACGGTGTATTTTTTAAAAAATATATTTCGTGTTTGGTATTGCGTTTTGAAAGTATTTTTAAAAAAAATTTAAAATTTAATTTTTTTTTATTTACTTCAAATTAATATTTTTTTGATGTTTTCATATAATTTTGATGTACTAATATCAAAAATAATACTCTTTTTAAAAAATATTATTTTAATATATTTTTCACTATCACAATTCTAAATAAATATTTTTTAGACTACTAATGTAATGTAATGACAGATTTAAGGCCAAATTCTGCATTTCAAATTCCTGAGAACAAGAACCAAAACTTAAAGCCTCATACATTGAAGATACATTTACATAAGATCTGTCAAAGATTAATAATGTGAGCATAAAGAAGTTCATTCCACACATCTGGAACTCCAGGGAGACACCAATGTATACAGTCTGCATAGCTGCTGGGTTTTGATATTTGTTCTTCCTTTAATGGCTCCCATTGCTTTCTATATATCGATTGATGGCCTTCTTTTCTGTAATCTGATAACTGTGTAATGTTAATCATTTGTACATTTAATCCTCTTGTTTTCAAGTCATCAAGAGTCTTCTCAACCACACGCATGATTTCTGGGCAGGAGGCCTCTCCTCTGTATCCTTCTTTGAAGATCGGTTCTGTCTCGCTGTAACAATTTTGCCCTTCATCGCCACCCCACTCTAAAGCCCTGAAACACACGTGAATCTTGATCTTGAAATATGTGGTAAGCTAAGGAGAATGGAGAAGACAACATTAGGTTAAAATTGTAGTATACTTTTCATGAGTTGGTGACATGCTGATGAAGAACATTTGTGTTTTGGTTCGGTTTACATGAACCTCTAGCCAATCTGACCATGTCTTTAAAGCCATCTCATAAACTCTTGGCATCTGTACTCTCTTGTAAATTCCATCTGGCCTTTCAAATGATCCCCACCTGAAATCAAATTTTCAAGTAAGATTACCAAGTAAAATTAATAAACTCAGTCCGGCTTGATTGTACGCAGATCTAGGATTCGGCAAACCCGATCACTGGTCTAGATTTAGTTTTCTAAAAAAAAGTTAACTTGAAGTTAAAAATTATTAAACCTAGTCTAGTCTAGCTCGGACCTAGCAAATCCAGTCTCTAACTTGAGATGGGTTTTTAATAAGAGTTAACATAAAATTAATTTAGTAATCATCAAAACCCAGATTGAAATTTTAATTTATTTTGTTTAATTAAAACAACATTGCTTGTGATGATGAACTTTATACAGAGAGTGTTCTTACATGACAGTCATTTGGGCTCTTCTCCACCAAAGATAGGTATTAAAAACAAGAATGTCAGCATCAGTCCAATGCCTCGCATGCTTTTCAATGCCTTGAACTCTAACAGTCCGATCATCTACTCGGTGGTATACCGGATCATCAGAATTTGATTCCACCAGTAAAGGAGACCAATAGAACTCAATTGTTGCATTATATTCCTGAATCACATTAATAACAATCACATTAGCTAAATCTGCAAAATCTCATAAATATAATTATAATACTCGGGGATCGAGTCACTTAAGATCAGGATGGGTTAATTTACGGGTTAATGAGTTAACCTTAATTATAAGTTTTTTTAAAAAAATTTAAATTAATATCATTTTAATAAAAAAAATATTCAAAGAAAAACCTAGCCGAAGCAAGCTACACATAAACGAGGCACTCACTAGATTAACGCCAAGCCAAATTTTATAACACTTCTAAGAAAACAATTTAAACCAGACCGCTAAATAATAAAACCAAACTCTTTAGATTTTTATTTGTTTTTTTAAAACAAAAGAATTTTCAACTGGGCCCAATCCCAAAACAAAAAAGTTTTAAGTCCAGACCAAGCCCACGAAGACTGCTTTTTTGAGTTCCGCCCAAGCCCATAAACTGATTGGGCTATCAAAACAAAAGGTAAAAATGATTTGTTGAGAGTGGGATTTGAACCCACGCCCTTTCGGACCAGAACCTTAATCTGGCGCCTTAGACCAACTCGGCCATCTCAACTCTTGTTAACGCTTTCTCATGTATTTTATATAACTATCATGTTTTACTTACAGTGGCTTTGTAGATGTGCAATGAACCATTGCGGTACTGATGCATGGATTGGAGCCCTGGAGGAATCACCGAGTCCACGAGACAGACCATTGAAACCCATTGGCCTCTGTTTAATGAGTCCCCTACAAACATAAGCCTCCTGTTCCTTAGCCTTTCTAGCAATACTGTGGCATTGAACCTACCTTATTAACATGACACAAAGAAAAAAACATTCCACACAAAACTCAAAAACCATAGCCAAACATCACAGCCTGCAGAATGAATCTTATCAGTCACCGCAAAGAAGAGTAATATACTAGCTATTTGATTAATTTGTAGGTTGATAGTAGAGAGATATAGTAATTTATACCTAGGAAGGTCACACTGGTGTGGTTGCCACCTCCAGTTCTGATAGTTCAAGTCCTTTCTCCCAAACTTCTCACAAGCCAACTGATCAGACATGAAGGTGCATTCTTTCTCTTTGTACAGAGGGTAAGATTTGTTATCAAAAACCCATTTTCCTGAGAACAAATTGCACCTTGACAGCAAATCACCAGAGCTCTTACTCTTAGTCCTATCTTCTACGAGCACACCACTATTTTGGGTTACATAGATGGAAGCTATGACTAGGAACGCGACAAGAAGTGCAATAAGGGAATGGAAGCTGCTTCTGATCCCCCATGTCGCTGGAACCATCAGCTGCTTCGTCGTTGCCATCTTCAGCTTTGTTGCAGAGTCTCTCTATGGCATCACTTTCTCCCTTTTGTAGCTCTTCAGCAGTTGTTGAAGAGCACACGTCGTGACTTCCCTTTCCAAGGTTAGGAGAAGTGGGTTTCGATTTGTAGGTAGTCTGCTGAAAGCAATAGCCAGAAGGGCGGTACCCCTTGTATTACCAAAATACCCCTTCCATTTATTTTTCTTTCTTGAAGCATTTAATACCCTTTTCTGTTTTCGTCAAGAGGCCATGTTCTTTAGAAGTTTCTAATTATTCAATATTTCATGTAAACCTATCATCATCAATATCTTAATTTTTTAGTGGAGATGGACCACCATGATGTAGTTAACAGCAGAGATCATTATTTTTTTCTGTTTATATATATATATATGGGGAAAATGCAATGGTCCACGCAAGTAAATACATGTATGTCGAGGGACTAATTTGTAACTTGACAGATCAACCAAGCTGTAATGCATTATATTTACTCAATTCCTTGTTGTTAGAGCTGAGTTGTTGTTCTGTGGGTCAAATAAAATGGATATACAGCCAGTAGGTCAGGGTGGTTCATGTCTCAACATCCATATATTCGTTGCCTTGAAGTTGCCTCAAGACCTTCAAATTATTTCTTCTATCAATATTTATTCAAATATATATATATATGGGTGGTCCTAAATTATTGATCCCCTGGACTTGATTATCTAGCAATGGCCTATTTTACATGTTAGTTAGTATAATGCACTATTATGTATTGTAGGTGAGGGTCAGCTATTGCGTTATTTTATTTATTTATTTATTATTATTATTATTATTGTTAATTTGTTCGGATAAAAATAAAAGTGACACCAGTGGGTTTCGTGTTGTTTTCCTCTCTAACAGACTTAATTATTGAGTGATCAATCGGATAGTTAAGTATAAATCTCTTATCTGATTATTAAATCAAAACTTAACTATCCGATTGATATCTTAAGTAACATGAACAGCTAGCAAATCCTTTTAATTGATTAAACTCCTTCCATAAATACTTTCATGCGTATAATTGCTACCTAGCGGTTAAGAATCACGACAGACTTGGCCAGCTGCTTCTAATTAAAAAGAAATTAAAACATTTATTGGTTTTAATGTGAGGCAATTAGATATAATCTATTGTGGAATATAATAATGTTGCATAATGTTTTTATTTTATTTTATTTTTCTAGTCATTCAATTTTTTTTTTTTAAATTGATCATTTTATATTGAGTTGATTTAAAATTGAACTTAATTATTTATTTTAGTTGGCTTGAATAGATTTTTTGCTATGCTAAGAAAAAAATTGGTGCTCGGTTATGCTTGATTGGAAAAAATAAAATTCAATTTAATTGATTTAGAGCACTTAAAGCTTGAGGTGCTGAATTTAAAATTAAAACAAAAGTTCAATATTTTTTTTGTGTCAAATTAGGGATTCAATTGAACGAAGAGAGGAGAAGTGACTGACATGTGCATGTTTTGAAGGTTACCGCACTGTGGAGGAGTGTGCGCTTATTCCAAACTCTAAAGGTGACCTTTTTTGGTACCATTAGAATCATCTTGGTGGGGCCTTTCTTATACCATAGTGCGCGATGATGGAAGACCTTTGATATGGCTTCAGTGACTCATTATTTTTTTTCTTTTTCTCTCTCCACTCGATTTTAATGCTTGACTCTCTTCAAAATAGCAAAGTGCGTTATCATTTTTTAGGATCTTAAATTTGATTTTTATTTTTTTATTACTATTTTTAGCGAAAACTATAGTTTTGTTTCATAAAATTGATGTTTTATAAATCATGAACACAAAAGACAATTTGAGATGGAAGAATTATTAAAAAAAACTAATGGAAATGCAACATAAGAGAAGGATTGCAATAGTTACCCACAATGTTTTCTTCTTTTTTTGTTCTTTAAATTTTTTCACTCACTTGACTTTTCTTTTCAATTTAATCCTTTCATATTGAGTTAATTTGAAATTGGGCTAGATGATTTATTTTGGTTGGCTTGATATGAGATTCTTGTAATGTCAAGAATAAGTTACGACGTCGAATTAATGTTCAATTTAACAAAATAATTTTTAATTCTATTAATTCAAAACAATTAAAACTTTAGGGACTAAATTTGGAATTGAAACAAATATTTTGTCTCGTTTTTTATTTCAATGTGCATGGCGCATGTTTTTTTTTATTTTAATCCCAAAGTTTTTGTTTTTTCTTTTTCAGCTTTTATTTCTTAAGGTTTTTATGCTTTGACTCTAAATTTTATTTTGTTCGCATTACGGTCTTAAAGTTTGATAATGGGGAGAGAGAGTTGTTGGGAAATAGAGGAGAAGAGTGGAGGTGGGCTGGTTGCCTATAATCTAACTACTAAAAAAGTTGTTCTTAGTATCAATGAGTTATATTCACTAATAGGAGTTTTATTGTTGTGTTTTTAACCCCTCATCTGAGCCAAAAAACTAGATCAAAGCTCCCGAATAGTTTTTATAATGGATTAGTTTTTATTTTTAAAGAGATTGAGGGTTTATTTAAGGTTATTAATAGGTTTATTGAGAGAATGACAAGGCATATACACATGAATAAAAACTTGGGTTCTTAAGCCCTAAGGTTAAAACCCAAAATTATAGAGAAACAAAGAGAAAACTATGAGGTTTTTTGAAAAATTTATAATTTAATGACCTGGTCACTAATAAAAATTACCTATTAAAACTCTTATATACTACTTATACAGTAGTTAAAAATTCTAAACAAAGCTGAAAAAATAATAAAGAAATTCTAATCCAGCTAGAAAAAAAAAACTTTAAATCAATTAGAAAAATATAACAAATCACAAACACTAACTTTCAAGTCATATTTGAATGGTTTCCTAACTCCAGTGATAATGAGATTATAACTTTATAGAAATTAGGGTCTTTAAAGCTTGACCTTATTTATCTTGTCTATAAATATCTTATTTATCTGGTTTATAAATGTATTCGCAACATGTTTATCTAGTCTATAATCTATAAGGTTTTCTGAAAAATCTGTAATTCAATAATATGATCACTAATAAAAATTACCTATTACAATTCTTTTAGGCTATTTGTAGACTAGTAAAAATTTATAAACAAAGGTGAAAAAATAATAAGAGATTTCTTATCCAACTTGAAAAAAAAATCCTAAATCAATTATAAAAATATAAGGAATCCTAAACACTAACTTCCAAGCCTTATTAGAAGCCTTATTAGAAAGGTTTCCTGACTTCGATGATAATGCAATTTTAACTTTATAAAAATTAGGACCTTTGGAATCTTCTAAAAAAATTACAGCTTAATCTAACATTCAGATTAAAATTTAAAAGTCATGGCTGTTTTTATTAGACTACATGTTTGACACTCCTAAGCTTTTTTGCGGACTTAACCTTGTTTATCTTATCTATAAACGCCTTGTCTATCTAGTCTATAAACAAATTCACAACATGTGCCATGTCTAATGGGTTTTTCTTTTAATAGCGAATAGGTTTGAACCCAACTACCCAACTTACTGAGTACCTAAGGTGGCAAATGACCATAGTAGAAGGTAACGTGTCATCTGCTACTCTGCATGACCCATCATCATCTTTTTTTTTGTTTTCCTAAAAAAACAAATAGCATTGTCATAATCTGATTTTGATCCTCCTTTTTCTTACTTTTTAAAAAAATTTCCAAAAAATAGCAAAAATAAAAAACAATCCAAAAAAGACATCCATTTTCTTCCCGCATTTCTTGTTCTTTCCCATTATTGAAGAGATCCTGATCTAGAAAAATAATTATCGTGACGCCACACACACTCCACAAGCATGATTGCAAGCCCATACATGACTCACCATTTGTTTTGGCTAAGCTCAAGCATCTTGCTTTATTTGTAAATGCCTTCAATTTTTTTCTCGTTTTTAATTTAAATTCATTAAGTTTAAATGATTTAAAATATATTTATGATATTGTTTTATTACATTTTTTTATACTTTTTTACTTTGATTTTTATGAGATTATGACCTTTTTTTATTATACCAGTAAGTATTTTTTTACAGCCTTTCATATATTTTTTTTTAAATCTTATTCACTGTCTTTTCTCCTCATGCTTTTGGAAAAAGGATTATAAAAAAAATTCCCATAAAAAGCATGAGTAGTGTGTTATTTTTGTATTTACCAAAACATTATTTTTCTTATTAAATTAGGGATGCTTTTTTTACCCTTATTAAAATTATCTTGATTTTTTTATATCTATTCTAATTAGTTTCAGTTTTTATCAAATTAAGAACCCAAGAGAAAAAAAGAAGTTTATGAGAAATATATTAATAGGGAAAGGAGAAATTATTTTAGAGAATTATTTTTTCCATTTTGTTTCAAATTATTACTTTCCTTAAAAAAAATCATTGTTGTATAGCTAATATTTTTTTTTAAAAAAAAAACTTCACAATATATTAATATGTATTATCCTTTCAGCTTCCTGATTTAATTTTTGAATTAGCGTTGGAGTTTTTTTAATGTGTTTTTATTTTTTATTTTTTTAAACATATGACGTTTGAAATTATTAAATGTTTTCTTGATCCTAAAAAATACAACTTTTATACATTATTATTTTTTCATAGACAAATTATTTTTACTTAGCCCGGATCACGGACTTCCCATGTAGTTACCACTAATTTATGTGGCAAGAAAACTATGTCTTTGTAGTTTTTCTTTTGTATTCTTAGAATATCTCTAATGGAAGATGCTATATTAAAAAGCCAAATTAATAAAATAGTTTTTTAAATAGTATAAATATAGTTTTTTTATTTATATACATTACACTAGTAAAAAGCTATTTAGAAGAGTGAATTATATTTTAATATATTTTATGTTAAACTAATTTTCATATATTTATATAACTAATTTAGTTATTTTTTATATAATATAATCATGATGTTATTAATACAAAACAAAGAAAAAAAACACTGACCAACAAATAAATATCATTTCATTTATTTTTTAGCTTTTTTATATAGAAATGTAGAAATAACTTTTTAAAATAAAAATATACATTTTAGCTATTCATATTGCTTACCTGTTAGAATAGTAAAAACTAAAAGTAAAAAAGTAAAAATATAATTTTTTTATTTTAATTTTTTTTTACTGTTATGTTAGAGATATTTTTATAAATTATTTACTCGAAAAAAAAAAAAAACGTGGCCTTGAGGATGTTCTGGAAGCGTAGAATAGGCATCAATCTCTCTATCCAAACTGAAATAATTCTTGATAAAGCACTTGCAAATAACTATATTTTGGCACACAGTCGAAAAGATTTTGATTTAAATAATTTTTTCCTCAAAGATAATATATAATTAAAAAACTTAGTTAGAATCTTCCATATGATCTCGAAGCCAATTGATTAGTACATCCAAAATTTCATTCGAACAAAAATTATCGCAAATTTTCTATGCTAATTTATGAACAATTCAATTAAAAATGCATTTAATAAAAAGAGAGAAATATGATCATAATTATCAATTCTTCCTAGAATGGCGTGCGCATTAAGAAGTAATTTTTCACCCTTGATAATTCTCTTTTTCTATTTCTCTCTTTTAAAATAATTTTATTTAATTAATCTACTTGAAAATATAATTGCGGTAATTTTTTAAAATTTTTTTATTTAAAAATATATCAAAATAATATTTTTTTAAAATATTATTTTTATATCAGCATATTAAAATGATCTAAATATAATAAAAAATATTAATTTTAAAAAAAATATTTAATTTTTTTAAAAAATATTTTTAAAATTTAAAATCAAATAAATATTTTTAAAATACAAAATCAAATAAAGCTATAGCTATGACCGTTCGAGATTTGCCTATCCACAAATGGCGAGTCTTTTTCTTCTCTTAAGATTATTATACATGGGCTTTCGTGGAACTAGGCTCTCAACGCTCTCTCTATGGTTTTATATTTTAATAGCTGGTTTGGAAGAATTTAATTTAATTTTATATGTAATTTAAATTTAATTGATAATTTATTATAATTTTTATATTAAAAATAAAATATTAAATCATGTAATTAAATTTAATTATACTATTTAAAATACATGTTAAAATAAATTAAATTAACAATTTGAATTATTTTATTTTTAATTTAAAAGTCAACATAACAATAACAAGTCAACAAATTGCATTGGCACATGTAAGCCTTGATTGTTTTCGTGATCTGGCAGCCAAAGATCAACTTCTTTTCATTTTTTTCCTTTGTTATTTTAAGCCAGAGTCAAATAAAAGAACGCGATATTAAAATTCCACTACATATAATCCCACGCTTTGGATTCGGGTTAATATTTTTTTATATATATAAAATAAAATAAATAAGAAAAATAAACATTTCAGTTATAGCTGGAATTTAATTTAATAACTTAGTTTTATTTTATTCGAACAATAATATTTTTTTGGCAAAGATAATAAACCAATAAACTTTTTATTTTTAGAATAACTTGGAAAGAAAAGCCTTTGAATGTACATAATTAGATGAAAAAAAAACAAAAAAAGTCAAACTCGAGTTAACCCGATATAGCGTGATAGACATATAATCAGGACAATAAAAAATAATTCAGCTTGAACAAGCAAAATTTATATTTTAGATTATAAAATCGAATAACCTGATAAAAAAATTGAAGAAAATCAGAATAGTATTTAAATAATAATGATGAATAATAAATTCAGAAAAAAATTAATAAAAAAAAAGACGACGTGGACTTGCATTAATTTTTTCAAGGGACGATAAAAACATCATTTTATAATGATAATAAATAGTAAACCGAGTTAAAGTATCAACGTTTTTGCTTTCAACTTTTTATGTATATAATTAGCATAGTTCTGATTTATGTTAATGCAGCGTACGGGTCTTAATCTATGAGTCCAGTCCACACCAAATTGGAAGTTACATGAGGAATTTCATTGGGAAACCTATTGTTTCACTCGTGGCTGGTGAATGTGCCTTTTGTCTTGATTACTACATGGTTGGGGTCGGTCACCTGAACTCTTTTTTTTTTGTTCGGAGCCAAGCTTTGTTTTACCCGCACATGCTTAAAAGGCTGAAATCCATGTATCATGATTGCTATATTGTCTGAAATTCATGATTAGCTCTGTAATTTAGGCCGCTGTTTTGCGTATACCATGGACGTTGTGATTTTCAAAGCTCAGGGAACCTCTGGAGGCAATATGCTCCTGATCGGAGTAGTATTTTCAGTTTAAAATACTTCTTTATGATTTAGAAGTTGTTTTCTCGTTGGCAGACAATTGCTAGGGGTGCGGTGGAACTGTGGAGAGCCAGAGCTGCTCGTGAAGAAAGTAGAAAAATATTATCGTGGTTATATTTTTATAAACCAAAATAACAAAAACAAAGAGATTATCCGGTTTTATAACCCGAATCATAAATTTTATGGGTTATCCTACATAGATTTGGATTGTTTTATTGTATTTTTTTTTTAATGTTATCATTTAACAATGGATTCTTTTGGAAATCAAACTCTATAGTTTATTTTGATTTTTTTATAGAATTATTTTAATCTCATAATCTAAGTCGGTGACTTGACAAATTAACTTGAGTTTATTTTTTTATTTTTTTTAAATTTTATCATTTAATATTGGATTGAACAGAAATTTATTTAGATTTGTTTTATATGAAGTTACTATAGTCTAATGATCCAAGTCGCAGATTTCACAGGATAACCCCGGTTAACCCAAGTTGATCTAATATATTATCGTTTTAATATTAAAAAAATATCTTCTTGAATTTCTTTTAGTCAAATAATATTTTTATTGATTATTCAAATTATTCTTAAATTCATTAAATCAACCGGGTCATATTATATCAATTTCAATAAATTTTTTTTATTCTGCTTGAAAAACATTAAAAACGGTAGAATAGTCGTTACTCCCACTTCCAACAATTATATCAATGCCACTTCTAGCAATTATTTAAGAAGAAAACACCATTTTATTCTCAATACACCCCAAAAATTACAAAAGCATAACATATACAATTTGATTTATGTTGATCAAAGTTGCAAAGTATAATTTTGTAAAATTTGATAGTCCATTGCAATTTGATTCAAACCATAAAATAACGGGGTTACTTTTCCCAATAAATATCAATCAAGAAATATATAAAGAAAATCATGTAGTGATAATTTTAAAGCAAATTACATTAGAATTTACATTAAAAAAATATATTTCATTTTTATTGAATATTCATGAGATTTTTTTTAAATTCTCATATTATATGTATACAAAAGTTTTTTACAAAGTAATTGAAAATATTACCGCTCTAATAGTTTGAAAATGATGTAATAATAAGATGGTTTTTAAAATATTATTATAATAATTTTATTTTTTAAAAACAGTATTATAAAATATAAATAATTAGTTTGGTCCTCCTATTTTTTAGATATAACTTTTGCTCCCTAGATTTTTTTAAAATTGAATTTTGATCCAAAACCTCATTTCCTTTATTTTTAGTTAATGGTCACACACACACACATACATGTTGGATTTCAATGGTAAAGAGAAAAAGTCTTGATTAACACCAATTTTAACCACTAAAAAGATCGATTTTGGTGTGAATGAGTTTCATTCGATGAAAAGAGTTTATCTTAGGTGTTCTTTGCCCTTTATTTTTCCTGATGTGACAGATCTGCGCTTGAGAAGCTTTTTTATTTTTGGATTAATTTTAGGTTTTGAGTGAATTTTTGGATTGTTTGAAGCATTATATGAGTTTATCAATGTGTTTATAGTGTTTTATAAGTGTTTTGGATCAATAATATGTTGATAAATAGGTTTTTAGATAAAAAAACAATGAACTCTGATTTTCCGACCGTTATTGTAGCAGGGATCTTAGGACGACTTGTTATTCACCCCATGGCCAAATAAAAAAATAAGAGCCCACCTATGCGGCATGGCTTGCTAGGCCCATTAGCGCGTGACCTATTTCTTTTTTTTTCTTTATAATTTTTCTTTTTTTTTATCGATACTTTTGTTAAAATATGTATTTTTATAAAATATTTTTTAAATTTATATTTAAATTAACACTCATTCTCTCGTTTTTATTTTCTATATTATTTATTTAGCCTTTTTTAAATAACGGTTGTTTTTTTTAAATTAGTTTGTATATATTTAATGTTCCAAATATATTATTCTAATTCATCTATAATCATCTTTTATGTTTTATATAAGTAAAATTTATTTTGAAAAAAAACATTTATTAATGGATGATATTTCTAATAAGTGCAACCTTACACAATATTTTCTCGTTTTTTATTTTATTCAATCGACTTCATGCATGTGTTTATTTCTATTACTATTTAATTAAATAAAATATTAATTTTAGTAAATAAAATAATTAAACACAATAAGATAAATGACTGTGCTAAGAGATCAGGTATCTTGATCTAAATTTATCTCATGTTTTTTTCAATTCAATCTTTAGTTATTATTAACGATTTTTATTTATTGATTGATACATAGAATTCTCAATTTATATAATTAAACAAATGAATAAACATCTCAACTTACATTTAAAAGTTTTAATATAAAAAAAAACGTTAAAAGAATTGCAAGAAAAACCATCCTATCCACGACGGAAGAAATAACTATTATGAAAAAAAATACGTGAGGTCATTCAAATCTCTTGACAGCTTTTTTTGATGCTGACCGCAGATTCAATAAAGGAGGGAAACTCACTGTTGGATAGCTACAATTTGATGCGAGGGTTATTTCGTGGTAAAGCACTTACGGAAAAGTCAAGTGAATGAGTGGACAGACTTTAACAGGCCAAGTTTTCTCAACAGATCATCCAATCAGCGAGAAGCAAGGCGGAGAGAGAATGGAAGGCGTAAAGCCATTCAAAAGCAGACAAATAATATTACACGAGAACATTAAAAGCAGACCAGACCCGCCCCCCCACTTGCCAACTTGCTGCAAGAAGCCCGTCTGCGATAAGTTGCTCTCCGCCTCTGGTTTTTTTTAAGGAAATAAAAAAACAGAGAGAGGGAAAGAAAATCAAACAATCTTGCAAGTTGCTTGAATCTTTTAACAGACTGTCGAGTTTTCAAAAATCAAGTTGCAGCTTGACAGGGCAGCCATTCTTCACGTTATTAGTATTCTATGCTTCTTCTTCCCTGTGGAAAAAGTCTGAGCTGGAAATGGAAATTTCTATTGTGGACAATAATAATGGATCCAAAACCCATCAAGATCCTTTTCCTTACGTTGGTGTCTGCATACTCTCTCCTCAGCCTCTAACTTCCCCCATGTTGTCTGTCTCTTTCTTGGTTTCCTGGCCCCACGTTTTCCTCGTAAATAAGCTAGTTAATGAAGGGTGACTATGAGAGTTTGATAGTGATTCCAGTTTAAAATGAATTTTGTTCAAAAATATAACAAAATATTTTTTAATAATTTCTTTTTAAATTTAAAAAAACACGATATATATACTGCATTTTCAAATAGATTTTAAATCTTCATTAAGCTCTAATCCCCGTTCTAATTGCACCCCTTAAATGTAGAAAATGTTTGGGAACGCGGTTCAACCTGTGTTCTCAAAAAAATTGAATTTTGTTTTTGCTAAAATTTAATATGTTTTGTACGTTTTGGATCGTTTTGATGTGCTGATGTCAAAAATGATTTTTAAAAAATGAAAAAACATTATTGATATGCATTTTGGCACGAAAAGTTATTTGAAAAGCACCCGCAATCACACTGTCAAACAAGCTCGTAGTATTAATGGTTAACATTGGTTTGAAATTCAAATGGGTTTGGTATGGACCAATTAAACTATTTTTTTTTAAAAAAAA
Organism: Populus trichocarpa; assembly: GCF_000002775.5. Classification (NCBI taxonomy): domain Eukaryota; kingdom Viridiplantae; phylum Streptophyta; class Magnoliopsida; order Malpighiales; family Salicaceae; genus Populus; species Populus trichocarpa. The sequence goes on along the minus strand of NC_037300.2, from coordinate 12,903,258 downwards.
AAATTAAAGTGAATAGACTGGTTCAATTTTATATTTTTTAAATCATGGGTTTCTTAATTATGCTATTTTTACGCGCTTTTAGTTTATTTTTAGTTTATAATGAATCTCTAGTTTATAATAATTTTTTCAATTTGATTCAGTTAATTCATTCTTTTTTATTTTATTTTTGTGGTTCTGAAGTTCAAACTAAACCAAACTTTTTTGATTAAATTTTTAACTGAAAATATTAAAAAAAAAAAGTTCAGTCAAGTTAATTTCGAATAATTAGCTCGTACCCAAGTAGTATCTCTCACTTTAACTTAAAACCACCCCTCTTATTTTTTTTTTATCACGCTTAAAAAATAATAATAATCCAGATAAGCATGTATGCGATGTACCATGTACCATGTGAATGCATCTCTATGCTTATTTTTTAGTACAGAATCATGTGTATTATCACATCTAGCAACTTGATTTTGTTGCTGACGATACGAGGTTTAGCATCTTGATCATTAGAATATAAAGCAAGTTGCTGCACCTTCCACGGCCGTCGGCAATTGTTCAAGTCCCCAGCCAAATATGCCATTCACATGGAAATTAAAGATTTCTTTACACACCCTGCAGTTTCTTTATTCTAAACCTATTTTATTTGCTGCTACTCTTTATGTCATAATCCACACAGAATAAAAATCTCGAATACCATTGTCTTCTTTAAATATTTTATTTTTTTTCAATGCTAGAAGCCAGCTTTTCTGCACTTACTCGAATGGAGATCATCGATCCATCATCCTCTGGACTCCAGAAAAATTATCTCTTAGCGCACCAAAATCAATTCTATATATATATATATATATATATATATATATATATCCCACCAAGAGCTACGATTAATTTTCATTATCACAGAGCTATCATATCAGTATTAATTCTTATCAATACCGATGATCATGTCAACTTTGTTGTTATAATATTCACGAAATGCGCGCTAAAAACGATAGATAGTATTTCACTCACAAAATGGGGCTACGCAAAAATTAAAACTAAAATAAAGAACAAATAATAATAATAATAATGAAGAAACTGGGGGAGTTGAAATTATCATTGGCAAACCCGCATAGGATTCTCACAAAAAAAGAAGGTGTTTCACCAAATCATACATTTCCATTTGAAAAAAAAAAAAAAATCAAACCATAAATGTATCTATAAATTATAACAACAAATGTTTTTATTATCACTCACGCTGATGATGATTTATTATTGCGTCTATTCGAGTTCTCGGCGATCTGTGCCAGTGACTGCAGGTTGCACCGAACTATGGTATCCACGAACACACACGTGTCCTCTTTAGTATTTCCAGGAGGAATATCGACCGCGTAAGACTCCATGACGACGGTGCCGTTCCCTGAGGGAGACGAATGGAGAGTTGTAACCGACTTGTAATTCGCAAGCCTATGGTCCCCACCAACAACACTAAAACTGATGACATGCCGTTCATCGTCGAGGATCTCGAGGCGTTCGGTGCTGTGAGCAGCTGGGAGGCCCGAGATAACGTGGATTTCACGGAGAGTGCCCACGTCACCGTCTCCGAGGATAACGTGGCAGCTCTTGACGAAATGTTTATAAGCTTGTGGGTTGTCGAACCGGCGAACGACAGACCATACGGTGGAGATTGGGGCAGCGATCTGTTGTACCACCGCAGAGCAGCACTGGTTGGGGCCTACAGCGTGGGTGTGGTAGCGTGAGACGGTCTCCGGAACTGGGGTGGCGTCGCATGGTAGAGGGGACCACCGTTTTTGGCATGAAGTTGCGGTGGTTGTGTTGGTGGTGTTTAGGGTTGTGTTACTTGTGGTGTTGTTGATTCTATGGATTAAAAGGGATGACCTCGGAGGATTAGCAGGCATTTTTTTGGCTTTCTTGTCTGCAGTGACGATTTATGAGAGATGGGGTTTTCAGGTTCTTAGTTTCTTTGAGGTTTTAATGACTTTTGGAGGGTTCGTGCGAGTATAAATATTAGAGAGAGGAAGGGAGATGAGGCTAGTCACTTTCCTACTCTGAGGGGCATGGAAGGGTACTGATGACTTGGTGATGTTCTGCAAGTGGCAAGGGAGAGCGGTGGACGGGGTGGGTGGGTGTCTTCGATTTTCTTATGGAGAAGAAGGGACTACCGAGTTTTATATATAAAAAAAAAAGGTTGATGTTGAGTGTCATAAAATAGTGCCTAGTTGGTGTGCTTAAATTACTAAAGTGGCCCTTTTTCTAATAAAAGTAAATCACTAACATGTCCTCAAGAAAGCATGGAAGTCCACCATCAACTTTTTTATGTCCAGGGGCTTTAGAGTCATTTTATTCCCTCGCTTTGAATTTTTATACTACCCAGAGACAATGGCAGTTTTGTGAATCTTGTAGATAATCAAGTGCAAATTGGCAAAGTGGCTTCAAATGGACGATCAACTTGCTGGAGAGGCGTCGAGCCGAAGGATAAGATAAGCATTTTGAACTGTGACCAGGTATAAATACAGATTTACACGCTGATTGGGGTTGCGGTCTAATTAATTCTTTATTAATTATAAATTTGATTTTCTTATATTATTTTCTTTAGGTTTTTTATATAAAAAATAATTAAAAAAATAGAAATAAAAAAAAAAGACACTAAGCGATAATTTCTGTCTAATATTTAGCAGCTAGGCCCGTTTACTATTCCATGCCCCGCCATGGAAATTGTGGTTTTGTTTTACGATTTCTTTATGACCTTTTGATGTTGCTTTAACGTGATTCTTTTATCTTGTATTTTGTTTTCAAACACTCGGAAGAACCAAAATTTGGACCCCTTTTTCTGCTGGTAAACAAGAACAAGTTGGACCCCCTTTAGCACATGATCCTCAGGTACCTTATATTTACATGCTAGTGGCCTGGGACCCATGAATATTTAGGTCATGGGATTAGCATTGTGGCATTTAATGGTTTTTCTTCATTCATCATTAATTTTCATTATTAATTAAACCTAGTTGCTTGATTTGAGAGATTTGAGATTCAGATTTTGTCCGCAACTGATCTTTCTTATTCAAATTTGAAAATATATTGACTAGAAAAACCTAATTTTTAGTGATTTTTTGATCCGATCAAATCCAGTTAGGCCTGTTTGTTATTGCCTTTCAAAAGCGTTTTTTGAAAAAATCGAATATTTTTTTTTGCTTTAAAATAATTAAAAATATATATATTTTAATGTATTTTCGAGTGAAAAGTACCTTAAAAAGCAATCGCTACTGTACTTTCAAATACCCTGAACCTAGTAGGGTTAATGATCATCTTGATCATCTTCCTTGTGTTTCTTTCAAATTAACTTTAGCCCACTAGGTGTTTTATGTTCTTTTAGTTTTGTTTTGAATGTTCTTTCTGATCAAGCATGGAGATTTGTTTCTTCTGGAGCGATTCTCTCTTATCCCTCCCTAAAGTATTTGATCCCTAAGATCACCGGCGTCTTCCCTTCCCACTTGATACTTTTAAAAACACATGCATGCATCCATGGTGGTCGTATAAATATGATCAGACGACGTATTCAAGGTCTAGCTGCTTATATAATAAAACCAAATTCTAAATAATAAACTAAATCAGAAGTCCACTGCGTAAATATTACTAGTGAACTTTCTATATTCTTAGATTATTGTTCATTTCTTCTTCGTGGAACAACTAGCAATATTGGAATTCTACGTTCAAAGAGTCTTGTCTATGGAATGCGGCTTCTTTTGAACCTGATGCTCAAGATTTTCAAGGCGAATGGAATATTTCATTTTCAGTAAAAAGGGGGCATTTATGAGGCGAACCTGTAGAGATAAACACGAAGAATCCAGTTTAAAGAACCTGCAAAAAGCTTGTAAAAGTAGTGTTGTTAAAATCAATAAATATATCGGAGACGATGAAAGGCACAGAATTATTGGTAGCGATGTACTTTGGGAACCATGCAACGAAAGAAAAATATTGAATCTATTGGCCATTGCTGAAAGTTATATTTACTTATTTATTAGTGCTTGGAGTTGGATACATTGTATCCAGCATTATAATATAAAGTATTTTGAAGAAAAATAATAAAATATATGAATAAAACATAGTATGACATTAGGACATTGCATCATGGAAGAGAAGGTATAAATGGACCGTAAAACCGGTGGTTTGTTAATTTAAATGATGTGGTCTCATGATGAGGAGTAGCATGCTAGTAATTATGAGTAAATTATTATTTAGTCCTAAATCTTGAATTTGATTATAACTCTATCCTTTGTGCACGGAAATATATAATTTTGTCCTTATCGAATTCTTTCATGTTAAAACGTTTTTTTTTTGGATGGGAGGAGACAAATGTAAACTCGACCTACTAACTTGACCCAAGATGCATAGCTGTAAAAATCAAACCGATCTGATAAGTCATTCTGGGATTTGATTGGCCTTTTCAACTAGTCCAAATTAAAAAAAAAATTAAAAGAAAAAATATGGCTGACCTGGTAAAAAATAACCTTTAATCCATTGATTTTTTTTATTTATCAAAGTGATGTAGTTTTGATTTTTTTTTTAGTTTTCATATATATATATATATATATATATATATATCATGGGTCCAACAATCCCAATTTAAAACCTGACATGACTTAAACCTAAAATTTTGAAGTTTCATCATTGAGTAACTTTTGAATCAATTGCTATATCAAATTTTAATTTTACAAAACTTTAGGTTTATTAATATAGTATGTCGCTATGTGCGTGGCGTCGAATGACAAGTCTGCCTCTTGATATGTGTTGAAAGGAAATGAGTTTTGGGTATAATCATAAAGTTATGACTATAAAATTCAGGAGTCGCCATCTATTATTATGTTTATTAGAAAATCTATGGTTTGTGAGAGTCTGAGTAATGGACTAGTTGTGCAAGGAAAAAACACATCACCATTGTGCACCCTACCTAAGGTAAGCTGAATTGTTGTTTGATTGTTTTTTAGGTCGTGTTTATATCCGTTGGTCTTTTTCTAAGGTCTAAAGCATGTTTTCCTTCGTGAAGAAGTCTCTAATTTATCAGGTTAAACCCTAACCGTTGTAAGGTTCAAATTTTAGCATCACATTTATTTTTCACTTTGTATCTTTAATACTCGAGGGTATACTTTAAAATGTAATTTTATACCCTTAAATATTAAAGTCTACAACTAAATCTTAACACTCCAAATATTAATTAAACAAAATAATTATTGAAAGATTTTTTATATTTTGGCCAAACCTAATGGATAATCATAAACTAGTTATGATATCCATTTTGTATTTTTTAAAAATATGATAAAATGATTTTATCTCTTTTTTTAAAAAAATATGCATGAAAAATCTTTTAGGATTTGGGCATATGCACGAAGATAAAAAAAACATATATATTTTTTTTGTTTTTTGGAAAGAGGAAATTAATTTGATTTTTTTTGGAGAAAGCCTGATATTATGTAAAATAGTTGAAAAAACTTGCGAGGGGTCCAAAAATATTTTTAAAATGCCTTTTGAAAAATTTGAAAATTTTTCCTTTTCTTTTCTTATTTTTTTAATATTATTATATTATTAAATATATTGGGCTGGACCCGACCCAACCATATGGGCTTGGGCTAAAACATTCCAGCCCGACTTAGTCAGGTTGGGCCAACTAGCAACCTAACAACATTTCTCTCTCCTTTCTTTTTGGACTAGACCCGGCCCAACCATCTAAGTTGGCTGAAACGAGTCCAGCCCATCATTGCATAGTCACTGACCCGACCCAGTGACCATGTTAATTATATTTGCAATGCATGCATAATGAATTTTACATACAGCGGCCATAGAGATGCGAGGGGAAGAAAAAAAAAAGAGAGAAGAAGACTGCCTTGCATGGAAGGTGTGGATGTCCTCACTAGTTTGACGTGAGGATAGTAGAGGCATTAGTGGCTCACGGTGAGGCTGAAGTTGCTGCTGACGAGGAGGGTTGGTTTTGATTACTAGAAGAAGAAAGTTGTGGCTGAAAGGGAGAAGCTATGCCAATGAGAATATGAGTCGGTGGAGGAGGTTGGGCTATTGTTTTTCACGATGGTGCTGAGGTTGTGGTGGCTGTAAACACGACGGAGAGAGAGGGAAGAGCAACAATGGTAGGAGAAAAACCAGGGGGAGGCTGATTTTTCCCTAACTTTGGCCTCTGATTTCTTCATCTTCAATGCTTGGAATCCACTCCTATTTATAGGGGGTGGAAGATGGATATTGTCTATATTGGGGACAAATCTTAGCCCTTGATTCGAACTAGAAAGATCTCAACCATTGATTCAAAGTTGTCATCATGACCTGAAAAGTTGGCAGCTAAAGACTGCCTGAGTAGACCTCTTTGAAAAGGTGCCGCAGCGGCTATAAGGGCAATCAACGGGCAAGATTTACGTTGGGGTGTAGTACAATGTCAGGTCATCATGGTGGTGTATGATTTTTCCGGTTTAGTTGGGAGAAGTAGTATTAAATGACCCTAAAAAGTAGCCACTCGAGCAGCTTTTTCGGGCAAAATGTAGGGGTGATGAATAGTAACTAGACGACGCATCGTCTGGTCTATCTTTTTTTTTTTTTATCTTCAAAACGATGTCGTTTTGGCTTTAGAGTTTTAATTTAGGGATTTGACCAAAGTTCAATTTAGTCATTCGGCTTTTGATTATTCAATTGCATCCCTAATTAGCATGAAACTTTTAATTTTATGTAATTTTGCCCCTGCCGAACTTCAATATCGGCCCTGAATTTCAGCACCTTTTTCATTTGGTCATTGGTCTTAGATTTATGCAAATTAACCCTCAATTGACCATTAAACTTTCAATTCTTTTCAATTTCAATCAATTGAGTCCCCGAAGTTCAACGCCTTTTTCTAAAGATTCTTGGCTGTGAATTTCTTTAATTTAACCCCTAATTATCTCTAAACTTTGATTGTCTTGCGATTTTACCACTGATTTCAACCAATTAACTTTGTAAAAATTAAATTTAGTCATCTAAAATTCTAATATTCTCAATTAAATCCAAATTGAGCTCCCAAACTTAATTTTTCATCAATTAAGTCCCTAATAAAATTAATTTGACTCATTTAAAATATAATTAAGTCATTGCACTTAATTAAATCCTTTAATTTGACCCAAATTAACTCCTAAACATAATTAAACTTTTAATTTGGCCTATGATTAAATCTAATTGGTCTATTAAAAATCTAATTATGTCTCTAATCTTAGGTTTTATGCAGATTTGTTCAATAATAATTTAATTTGACCTTGAATCTGCATTATCTCTCTAGTCTTGGGTACAAGGGGTACGATTAAGCTTCTGATTTCATCCAAAATTGCAACTTGAGTTTTCTATACATTTGAAATCCTCATCAGCTTGCTTTTGCCAAATCGCCAGTCTTCTTCTTATTATTATTTATTATTTATTTTTTTATTTTTTTAAAAAAGTGAGTAAATTTTAGGGAATAACCCAAAAATTGGTTATGACATATTAAACAAAATTCAAATTTAAGGCTTCTAGTCTTTTTTCCAATTTCATTTTAAGACCTAACATGATAAATCTAAAATAATAACCTAAAACTTTTAATTTCAACCATTGAACAACCTTTGAATCAACCGCTATATCAAATTTTAATTTTTACAAAACTTTTGGTTTATTAATATAGTAAACAAAATTCAACTTTTGTTATGAAATCATACAATTGGTGTACTAATGGAACTCATTACTAATACACGGCCTGATATAACACTGTTTATGAATTTACTAGCAAGGTATATTTCTTCTCTTACCTAAAGACATTGAAATGGAGTTAAATATGTTTTTTGGTTACTTACAAGGAATTATGAATATGAGCTTATTTTATTCACATAATGCTAATTAATCATATATTAGTTGGGTATGCTAATGAAGGGTATTTATCTTAACCATATAAAGATTGATCTCAAACAGATTTTTTTTTTTACATGTGGTAATACTGTTACATCATAGAGATCTATAAAGCAAACATTAGTTTCCACTCCATCTAGTCATGATGAAATACTTGCAATTCATGAAACATATAAAGAATATGTGTGACTGAGATCAATGACTCAATATATTTGAGGAACATGTGATTGATCCTTTAGTAAAGGAACTCCAATCATATTGTATAAAGACAATGTTGCATGCCTAGGGAGGGTACACCAAGAGAGATAGAACAAAACACATCTCACCAAAATTATTTTCCACATATGACCTTGATAAGTGCGGTGATATTAATGTCCAACAAATTCCCTTTAAAGATAATCTAACAAATTTGTTCACTAAAGTATTACCAACTACAATGTTTGAAAGATTACGATGGAATATTAAAATGTGAAAGCTTAAAGACTTAATGGTAATACATTTATAAAAGAGAATTAATACGCATTGTACTTTTTTTTCCCTAATAGGTTTGTTTTTCCCATTGGGTTTTCTCTTTGTAAGGTTTTTAATAAGGTAGTTTCCAATGTGTAAGGTTGTACGAAAGATATCCAAGGAGGAGTGTTCTGAAATCATTCATTGTATATGGATGTCTATTTGTCTTCTTCCACCTCTTCATCTTCATGATCATTCATCATCTTCAAGTTCATTTGAACTCTACTTTTTCTTATGACTTTTGAGCTTACAAGTATTAATACACATTGGACTATAAATAGAAGCATTGTTGAAATGATGTTGTGTTATGACTACATTTACAAGATTATATGAAATAAAAATGCTTTATCTTTATCTTTATCTTCCCCTAATCTCTAATGTTTTTATTTATTCTAATTATTTTTTATTGAGTATATTATTTGCTTTTGAATATATAGTTTTATAATAACTTTAAGGTTATTATTCTTTTCTTCCCTAAACTTTTCTTTACCCAAGATCATGGCCCAACAATTTCAATTTAAAACTCGACACAATTTAAATCTAAAATAATAACCTTAAACTTTTAAATTTGATCATTGAATAACATTTGAATCAACTGTTATATCATATTGTAATTTTACAAAACTTTAGGATACTAATATAGTAAAATAAAAATTCAAATTTAAGGCTTTTAATCTTTTCTTTCCTCTCCAATTCTTACCGATAGAAAAACATGAGCAATCTATTTTTTTTCCCTTTCCAACTCTTCATTAAGGTTTGTATTTTCTTGTACCATCTCTTCTGGACTTCTAATCGTTTTGATTAATATAATTTTTTCTCATATATAAGAAAAAAATGGCACTATTACTCCATGTCTTAATAATACTATTTTCTACGTGGACCGTTGCATAGAATCCATGAAGATCGCTTCACCCATGAATATAGGGGTGAGTAAAAAAACCGAAAAACCAATTAAACCGAGAAAACCGGAAAAAAAAACAACCGAAAAAACCGAACCGAAAAAAAAACCGATTAAAATTTTGAAAAACCGGCTGGTTCGGTTCGGTTTTATAAGCAAAAAACCGAAAAACCGAACCGAACCCAAACCGAAAAAACCGAGCCAAACCGGAAAAACCGAGCCAAAACCGAGAAAACCAAGCCAAACCGGTTTCGGTTCGGTTTCGGTTTTTTTTTTAAAAAAATTTCGGTTTGTTTATTTTTTTCTGATAAAAACCGAACCGAACAAAAAATGATCACCCCTACATGCATCCATCCATGTAAACAACTGTGATTTAAAACCATGTTGGACAACAAGAATCAAAGGGTTAATTTATAAATTTTCAAATATAAAGTGTTCAAACTGTTGAAACTAAAGAATCATCTGCTCTTAAATTAGTGGTACGTGAAGGGCTTTCGTCTCCTGTGATCCCTCAATATTTCCCATCCTCGCCATGTTCTTGGATCTATGAAACATAATAAATTAGGGTTGCTTTTTAACTGAAACGATGGACATGATGCAAGATTCTCTATGATAAAAAATAAAATTGCTCGACCTTTGAATTCAAACAAGAACCAGGATATATGGCCCTTTGAATAATTCAAAGCTGAACCAGGATAGATGTTCGACTTTCTTTACCTTTTATCTAATATAACACTAACACGCATATTCTATAGGTGTAGAACAATTTATACACAAGTATATTAAGATTGAAATTGAGATATAGTGTCTATGATTTTTATATTTTTTCAGTAATTAACAATTTTTGTACATTCTTCCAATAAGCTTCCATACGGTAAGCATATTTGATTTTTTCATAAACAAAAACACACAAAAATTAAAAAAATTTAACTCAGACTTACCATAAAACCGATCTCATTTGGCTTGTGTGTTGGAAAAGATCATATCCATAATTTTGATTTTAGGTTTTTACTAGTTTATACACCCGTATTATGCCATGTGAGGACTCAATTTTTTTTTTTAAATTAAAGGAAAAATACATGGGTCTTAGAAAATTCTATGGAACTATTATTAAACCTAAAAATATAATTGTTTTGAAATTTTTTCTCAATAAGATAAATTATTTTATTAATGTATCTTTTGTTTATCTTAGCAAACACAATGTTTTTTGTTTTTACTAATTAAAATCATTGTTTCTATTTTAAAAAATATTTTATGATTGTTAAAATAAGTTAACAAACAATTTCAAAATAGTATGTTCATATTTTGTGTGATTAAAAGTTTTTTAAAATATCATAAATGTGATAAAGTTATCCTCAAAATCTATTCAAAAAACTTAATAATATAAAAATTGATTTCAATAATTTATTTTCGTAAATAATTTATTATTAATATTTAAGAACCACGTTAAAACTAAAAAGTAAGTGAAATTAGTAAATTTTTTTCAGGGTGTCAATAAAAAACCAATAAAAAAGAAAAAATGAAGAAGAAAAAGACAATAAAGGACTAGGTCCAGCACTTGGCCTACCAGTAGAAGGCTAGGTCCATGTGCTTGTCCTTACTTTATTTCTTTTTATTAAGGGGTGGATGATATGTCGTCCGCCTTTTATTTTTATTTTTTAAAATATAATAAACAATACGTTGACTGACAAAATACAATGGTTAGGTCTAGTGCCTGATCTACTAGTAGTAGGCTAGTTGTGTGTGGGCCTAGGAACCAAACCCTGATTTATGTTTTTTATTTATTTATTAAGGAGGTGAATAACATATCATTTATTTTTTAATTTTTTGAGGAAAAAAATGAGACAAATGATTGGTTGTCACAATGCAGGAAAAAATATGTCTTTCAATGCTTAAACTCTGACCTGTAGCTTGTTCTATGTGCTAACTAACTTGACTATGATATGGAATTATTAAATATTTTTTTTATAAAAAACATATTAAAGTGCACGATTGTTTTTGGAGTATTCAGGAAATAATGTTTAATGCTATATGTGTAATTTTGATATTCGAAGATGTATTGACTTATGTTAGGGCCAAAAGCTGGTTGGTTAGCATGGCCGAATATACAAATTTTATAGAAATGAATGGTCAATTATTTAAAGCAAAAGTATGGAAATGGCAAAGTCAGAAGTCATTGTGCTTAAAGTAAGGGCAAAATATAAAATCATTGTTTCTGTTTTTTTTTTTATTATTTTTGAATAGAAAAGAAAAATATTTTAAAAGTACCTTGAGAGGTTGGGAACAAATAAATAAAAACCCGAAATCTGAAATTCAGAGCAAATCTTGGAGATCCGAACTATGTTCATTCACTAATATATTCCTTTTGTTTTTTTTTTCTTCCAAAAATTGGTTTCTTTTAAATTAAGGGTTAACTAGTGGCTCTTGATATAAATTTAAAAAATTTAAGTTATTAAGTAAGATTTTAAAATATAATTTATATTATTTTATATCAAAGTTATAATTAAATCAGTTATGCAATCTATAATTAATGATGTATATGATGAGCTGCTTTGAGCTCCCGATGTTGTTATACAATGAAATTAAAGCAATAATTCTTAATATTTGGTGGGGATATACAAAGAGTGAGAAAAGGACCCATTGAATTGCATGGGAGACTATGGGTAAGATGTGGTGTTTGAGAGTATGATTATGGTTATTTTTTAAAGTATTTTTATTTGGAAATATATCAAAATAATATTTTATTTTTATTTTTTAAAAATTATTTTTAATATCAACACATCAAAATAATATGAAAACATAAAAAAATATTAATTTAAAATAAATAAATAAAATAAAATAAAATAAATTACAAAGTTTTTTGTCCCAAAAACAATATAAAATCATTGGCACTTTTCCTAAAAACCTATTCAACCCAATGACCCCAAAGTCTGAAATTACAAAGTTCAAATAAGGATGAACGACCAAGAAGGAAAAATAAGAATAAAATAATTTAATATATATGAAAAGACTATATTAACCCAAAAACTAAATTAAGTATGTTTTGATACTTTCCTTTTCTTTTCCTTTTTTAAATTGACTTTTCCTTTCTTTTGAAAAAAATAATACTAAGGACTTTAGGTGTTTTAGATGTTTGGTTGTCAGAAATGAAATGTTCGCAATAGGAATAAAGGAATTGAAATGACATTTCGGTTCAACACCATGTTTTAAATAATAAAAAGTAATCATAATGAAAAATTTAATTTTTAATGCTTAAATTTAGAAAAGGAAAAAAAATAATGATTAAAAATAATTTCATATAATGACAATAGAAATAATAAAGATAATTATTGTGATGCTGACGGTGTGATAATGTGTTGTGTTTTTTTTTAATTTAAAAAATATTAAAATAATATATTTTTAACAACATCTTTTTAACAGAGGAATGGTAGTAACTAAAAAGATCAGATAATAATAATAATTAGGATGATTATTTTTTATTCGGTTTAGTTTTTATAAAAAAAATAATTAAAACTGGTTTTTTTTTAAAAAAATTGAAACTGAACCGAAACCGGTTCAAACCGACCTGTTTCGGTTTGGATTGGTTATTTTAGGAAAAAACAGGTTCAAACAGTTTTGACTCGGTTTTTTCTGGTTTTTTTTTGTTTCAGGCTTATAAAATCAAAACCGAACCGGTCGGTTTTTTTAAAATTCTAATCAGTTTAATCAGTTTTTTTCACTGTTCGGTTTTTTCAGTTATTTTTTTTGTTTTCTCGATTTAATCAGTTTTTCAGTTTTTTCTCGCCTTTAATAATAATAATAAGAAAAATATATTAAAAAAATAATTTTCCTATGACAATGAAAGATGAGGGGTGGGGATGATGGTGGAAAAAAAATGGTGGTTGTGGTATTGAAAGAATGGGGGGTTAGTGATAAAAACAATAATAATATATAATTCTTAAAGAAATACCCACTTCATTTTTTGATATATAATGAATAAAAATAATATATTATTTAAAAACTAAATATCATTTTCATTCATTATTTAATTTTATTTTCCTCTCTTCCATGAGAATGAAATTATGTTTAATTTTCATTCTTGTTCTAACTTCATTTTTCCCACTTCATTTTTTTAATCAAAAAGTTATAAAATTAGAATAAGATTTTAATTCAATTCCATCATTCATTTCTTAATTATTCCCTTTATTTTATTGGTATTGTTATAGTTATATCTTATTAATAACGTGTGTGTGTTTCAATTTGTATCTTTGAAAAAGAAAGGAGATAAATAATAATCAACATGTGAGTCAAATTTTTTGTTGACAAAATCTTCGCACCTAATTTGGCTTAAATTGTAAAAAAGATGATAGGAGTTTAGAAAAATCACCCATTGATCTTTCATGGAATCTTCATGCATGCCATTCAATATTAGCTGGGAAGAGTCAACCTAGTTTCAAGGGGTGTTTGTGAGTACAGTAATGGTTGCTTTTCAAAATGTTTTTTTGCTCGAAAATGTATTAAAATACTATTTTATTATTATTTTTTAAATAATTATTTTTGATATCAGCATATCAAAACAATCTAAAAACGCACAAAAAATAAGTTTTTTTAAAAAATAAAAAGATTTAAATTATTCCAAAAACTTTTTTCGGGTTCTTAACCCACCTCTATACTTTATATGAAAGAGGTTTCTGATAATGTTTTAATATTAAAAATATTTTTTATCAACGAAAACATTATATAATCCATGTGCAATTATAACTCTTGAGATTATTTTTTAATCATATCTTCGAGTAATATCTATGTCCAAAGTGTAACTCTTGATGTAGGCATGGAAATAACTAGAGAGAAGCTGAAAATAAGAATATAATTAAGAAAACACAAAATTTCATCATTTGATTAGTTTCAAATTGCTAGCCAATTGGGGATGAGTCTTTTATACGTATGTAGTCGATTTATAACACCCTTATCCACTCACAAATCGGTCCGACTATATATCACCAAATAATATTACTTTATTGATAACTTTAATGTCACGATGTTTAAGGATTTTTTTTTGACTGCTTGAATTAAGTTAATATATAATATGTATTATTAAAATTATTTGAGAGAAAACTTAATTTTGGTTAATGCACAAACTACTAAGTAGATATCCCTTGTTATCGTTAAAAACAAATCTTTTTAATTTACATATTTTTAATTGTTTAACTTCCATTATATATAACAATTAAAAATATGTAATAAAATGGAATCAATTTTTTATTTGATTTATCATTTATTATCCCACACCCATGATGATTTTCAATGTTGTTCGAATCTCGTTAATAAATAAAGAAAACAAATAGTCAAATGTTACACATTTTCTTTTTTTTCTTTTTTTATTAACTTCTTTTAGAGATCTTATCTTTGGATTTAATGAATAATTTGAAATTTATCTAACAATTGAGACGCTCATATATCCAATTTATGTTAATTTTAAATATAATAAAAGAATGTGTTAATGTTATGAATGCATTTTAAAATATGATTTTTTTTAATTCAGAAACACAAAAATACTATTTACACTATAGGTTGGATTTCAAGTCAATTTTTAACATGAAAGAAAATTACATTATGTCATGTATTATAATTTTTTCAAATTGAGAAATGAAAAAAAATATTGTTTATGCTTTATAAAATAAAATAAAAAATATATAACTAGTCCGAGTTATGCCGGGGGTTGGATCAAAAAAATTTTTGATGTAAAAAAAATATCCATGTCACAAGAAACTCTTTGACATTGTCATTAAACTCGACCCAACAAATCAACATTGAAACCTCTTGACCTGACTATTTGCTTAACTCGAGTTTCAATTAAAACAATGTGGAGGGTGTTCTAGCATAACCTAGTAGGCTTAACGAGTTTAAAAACAACTTGGATGATATGAAAAAATATGATTTGTCTTAAAAATTTAAGATAACATCTTTAAATATTAAAACGATAACATTTTGGATCAACTTGGCTTTCACGACTTAATCTGCCAAACCTATTACTAGAGTCATGAACTCTACTAGATTTAATAACTCTGGATTTCTACCACAATCTAATATAACTTTAAAATCCGTGCTATGCCGAGAGTAAGATTCTAAGTTAATTTTTAACAAAATAGAAGAACGCACCAAAGTTATATATGTATTTTACTGTATTATTATTTTTTAATTGAGAAATACAAAGATGCTATTTATGTTTAATAAAATAAAGTTTATCAATCAATTTTTGAAAGAATTGTTAACGCTAATTAAATACTAAGTTGCTAAGCCAATATTTTTTCTATAAACAAAAAATAGATGAAAATACAAATATTTTATATCAACTTTTCTTTTGAACTCATGTCGTCATTTTCTTCTTCTTCATCATCAAGGTTATTTTTTCTTATCAAGAACAAATGATTTTCTAAAAATATACCATACAAATACAACTTATATCAAATATAAAAGAAAGGAATGAAAATATAAATTATAATAATCTCTTTAAAACATTATAAAAATATAAAATAATTAAAAAAAACTACTATTTAAAAAATAGAATAAAACAATTTAAAAAAGATTAGAGAGAGACAATATTGATTTAAATTGAAATAAAAAAATAATTTAAACTAAAAAACACTTACAAAAGAGGGAGGATATTAATTACAAATTTTACAAAAAAATAATTAAAAAATAAAGAAGTTAGACACTGCTAGGTTTGGAAACCTAAACTCACATACCTAGGTTTATATATATTTTATGTAACAAGAAATAGATGACATGTAATATATATTTTTTTAAAATAAAATAGATGATGTATTGCTTGCTTTCTAGTTTCAGGACATCTCAGGTGGTCGAAAAATTGTTAGAAGTCGGGTTTTCAATTTTTGAAACAAAAAAAAATTCATTTTCATTATTTGTTCATACAAAAACATTTAAAATACCCTATAAATCTTAATAAATCTATTTATAATCTTAAAATAGTTAAAAATATATGAAAAATCGCAAAATAAAATAAAAATGAGAGGCTAAGACTACAAAATTTTCCATGCTCCAATATACTTTGTTTTGTCCAGAAAAATAAAGGCTAAAAACCTTCACCGTCAATCTCTCTCTCTTTTGGAATCTTGACTTGACCATTTTAGCTACTAGAATCATGACAACCAACATTTTTTTTTCTTTCACTATTTTTCAATTCTCTTTTGATGAACATAGTTTTTGTTATAGCATAAATTAGTAAATTACAAAATAAATTTTAAATAAATGCTAATTTTTATTTTCACAAAAGAAGCAAGTCCTGTGAAATTGTAAAAGGAATGACGTGGCAGGCTTCAATCGGAGAAAAAAAAAATTTGTAGACTACTCAACGCAACGATAACTACGTCTGCCTCGCTCTCCCCCTCCCCCCCCCTCTAATTCCTGCTTTCTCTCTGTAGAAAAATTGCCTCTATTTAGAGAGATAAAGTCAGAGGAAGAGAGAGTCAATTCTATAGATATCGAAAAACAGAGAGACCCCGAGAACAGAAAAGATTACAGGAGCAGATGGATGCGATATTGAACAAAGTTGGGTCTTATTGGGTCGGTCAGAAAGCTAGCAAGGAGTTCAATTCTGTCGGCGACGACATCAATGTATTGTTTTTTCTTTTCCTTTTAATCTTGGGGTTCTTGAATTTTTTTTATGATTAATAAGTTCGATCTGCCGCATAAAGTTGTTTCCTTTATTGATTAGGTTGTGATTTGAAAAGTAATTGTAATTATAAGCGTAATGGTGGGATTAAGATAATGATTGTGAAAGTAATTATCCGTTATGATTGAGAATCAGACAAAAAAGAATTTGGGGTTTGTTTGGAAATAAATTTATAGAAGAAATAAAGGTTTTGATTTTTACTAAAATAGATGAAGGATTGTAGCTTTTGATGAGAATTCAAGATTGCTGAGTTGGTTTTGTTGAGGTTCTTATAATGCTGGAGATTGGGTATTAATTGCTCTTAATTTTTTAATTTAAAGCTAAATAAATAATTGAAGATTGAAGAACTAACCTTATTAGAGTTTTTACTTACCAATTGACTGCATGACTTGTATCATTGCGATCTTGAAATTACTAAAGCTGAAATATTGGCTAAGGCTAATGAGTAGAAGTTGGACTTTGTGAAGGGTTAGATGATCTTGGATGTGTTAGAATTCTTTTAATGTTTTGCAGGATGAGATGGGATATGGGTTTTTATCAGGTTTTAGTTAGACATAGTGGAAGTGTTTCCCCCCCTTTTCTGCCTTAAGGTTGTGCCATAATATAATTTCCTTTGCCCTTCATATAAATCATTCATCATACCAAATTATTGCCTTTTTTCCTGTGAACTCTGCTGTAATTACCTCAGTTATTGCATTTTGCCTGCTGACATCTTTCTCTTATTTATCAGTCATTATCGACAAGCATTGAAGGAGGAACCAAATGGTTGGTGAACAAGCTCAAAGGTTTGTTGATTTGCTTTCTTCTTCCTGTTTAGCCACATTGTATTGTTGTAGTTTGTCTGTTTTTCTACTTAATTCTTTCCAACCTTCCTACTTATGATTCTTAAATTCAATGTTTCTGCTGTTCTGTACTGCATTTGTGCTCAAACAAATGCTTTATAGTTCCAAGTTTCTTTTGGGATCCCAATGTCAAAAACTTTCCTACAGATTTAAATCCAATTCCTTACTTTGGGAAGTTCTGAAATTCTCTAATCATTTGGGACCTTGAAGTTGGAGGCTATTTATTGCAATGAGAAATAAATCTGATTTTAAAGCTTGAATAGGATTTAGAAAGTTGTCAAAATGACATATATATAATGTCAACATGAGTAAATTTGAGACTGTTCTGGTTAAAATGAATCATGTGCTGCTGGCTGAAGGGTAACTTAAAATTCTGCTGTGCTGTTGGTTAATCTTCTTGAGTTTTGAATAAGCCGGTTGAGTAAATTGAGTAGATGTCAGGAGAGTTTCCTGGAATAAGTTGCCAACCTGGAGCCAAACATCTAAATTGTGATATTTTGAAGACAACCCCTTTTGATGAAACTGCTGATTTTGCAGCCATCTCCTGAATAGAACTTATAAATGCATCTTTCTTTGCTTCTATGTTCATTAAGGGAATGACTCTGTTTATATAGGAAAAATGCAAAAGCCGTTACCAGATCTGCTTAAGGAGTATGACTTGCCAATTGGAATCTTTCCTCGTGATGCCACCAACTATGAGTTCAATGAAGAGACACGGAAGCTTACTGTGTTTATTCCTTCGATCTGTGAAGTTGGCTACAAGGACTCATCTGTTGTGCGTTTTTCGACCACAGTAACTGCATTTTTGGAGCAAGGAAAACTAGCTGATATAGAGGGGATGAAGACTAAAGTGATGATCTGGGTTAAAGTGTCCTGTATTGTATCTGCTGGATCAAAGCTCAACTTCACAGCTGGGATGAAGAGAACCAGGGATAGAGGGGCTTATGAGGTTCTTCGAGATGGGGTGGGCGTAGATAAGTTCTGAAGTGATCATAATGCATCTGAGGTATTATATTTCTGTGAAATGCTACTCCCTCGTTATTGTTTCTAGACCCCCATGCCTTCGTCTACTGTGATTATAATGACTGATTTAATTTCATTTTGTTTGTAGTTGTGATGCAGTGACTTTTCTATGTCCAATGATTGATGATTATATCATCTGTGTTGATCTTAGACACCGTTACCTTCTATTTATTTTCTTCCTTTATCATTTCATCACAAATTGATGGAGCAAAGTTATTGTCAAACTGAAAATGTCGCATTTAGAATGATAAATTTGATGATTGCTCGTTTACAGCAACACCGAGCTACACCTATTTGTAGCTCGTGAGCTAAGATATTAGTTATGGCAGATTATAAGCTGAAATTAGGCTTGAAACCCCTCCCCAAAACAAGGAGAGCGAAGGGGCTAAAAGGTATGTGAATATTATATATATTTGTTTGCGCGAGCGCCCGCACGCCGAGGATTAGTTTTGTATCAAAAGCTTTTTCAACACAGCTAGCATGTTGCAAGAGTTTTTCTATAGACTGCTGCAGCTGCATGCACTTGTGCTATACCAACACGCTTTTGACTGCACCAGCATCCCTGATCCTTAGAAAAATTGTGGTCTATAAGTAAAAGATTTGGGTGCATTTCGAATAAACATTATTATTTTCCCTTGAAAGTCCAGCCTCCTGACAGGGGAGCTACCAGGAAGATGGTGCTTCTTAAGTTCTAACACTGATAATGAAGGCAAAAACATCATCGCCATGATTCAATCCATAAAAAAAAGGCAAAGAAGCTCATGATTTGCCAAGCAAGAATAACTTGGATATTTCTTAGGCTCATCAAGAGATCCAACTAATATTGGGATATACATAACGAAGTAGTTCTTCACCCTTCCCTTTGCCAACAAGAATGACTTGAGGAATATATTTTGCAATTTACTGTCCCTTTGAGAGAATTATTATTTAGTCCTTTAAATTTCTAAATCACCAAGTTCTAAGTGCATTGCAGGTTGGCATAAAAAACTGAGCCTTTAATTGAAAAACAGATATAAATGCACCAGCCGGGAATCGAACCCGGGTCTGTACCGTGGCAGGGTACTATTCTACCACTAGACCACTGGTGCTTCTTGTTACAAAGCCGCTTAAAATTGTAGACGTATTATATCCAAGATGTAGGCATGCCATCGGATTTCTGATCACAAACTCCAAGGCTCTGACACTTCAAAGACTTGGATAAAAGCAAAAATATTAAACCATTATATATTCCAGATAATGAATGCTATCAAGAGCCAGAACATATACACCCAAATTTGTATCCCCTAAATCTTTGAAACTGGAGATTTCTACATTCCATGCAAATGCTTATGCTATACAGCAGGGAATAAGATCAACACATAATGAAAAGGATAAATTGATTTTTAGTACATCTCAATCTTCAAGACCCAATCTACATATTGTACATGTGAATTGGATTTCTTCATAACCTTGCCTGCCCTTTCAAAATCATTAGTGTTTAGGTTTGGGGAAACTATGCTTATATTCCACGGATTTCCATGGCTGTCTGATGCAATTTCTGGTGCTTGTCAGCTTGGTTGACTCGCCTGAAGATTCACTGGTTCAAAATTCCTTAGTTATCCGGGTTGCCATTGAGTCGATGGAAGAAGTCTTTTGATGCTTCATAGGTAGACCAGCAAATTGCAGCAGCCGGAGCATGGAAGAGCATCCTGGGTATCCATCCCCTCATAAGCCCCTGGTATCCGTCCTTCTTCACGATAATCTTAATAACATTTCCAATTGAGCTACTAGAAAATCTATCACAGCCACAGACCCCCTGTGTAAGAAACAAGAAACTTGGTGTTAAATCAGCTGGGCCTATCTGAATCTGCTTTCAACCTCTGATCAAATTCATTTATGTTTTCAAGTTCAAGATAAGAGTTAATCAATTTAACACCCCAGTCAAGTCTAAAGAGAAGCTCTTTTCGTATTCGTTCACGATTTCAACCATGCACCCAATTCAATCCAAAACAACATTGATTTCTCAGACTTTACCTATAAAACTGAACTTTACTTGCTAAGATCAAACTAAGAACAGTAGAACCATGCCAGACGAAACATATAATACCAATTGCTGGCAGGATATGATCAAGCAATCTTTGATTAACTCCTAAACCAAATTGATTGCTTCTATAGCTTATCACACAGCATCATTAATAAAAGGAAAAAGAAAAGAAAAGAAGCGAAGGTTTGTTTAAAGCAGTTAAGCACTAATCACAATAGCAATCGAAGCAAGAAGCTTTTTACCTGACACTGCAATTGCGTTTTAACAACGTCGAGAGGGGTAGTAACAATAGCAGCTAAAGCACCAGCAGCAGCACCAGCAGTAGCATGGACAACCAACCTCTCATCATCTGCAATATCCGGTGAAACCTCAATCAAACCCCTCTTCGCCGCCTCATAAGTGGCAAAGTGAACCGCCGTAAAAGGCGCATTCATAACCACAGTAGTCTTATACGAAGCATAAAACGCACCAATCCCTTCTTCAACAAGAACCCTCCTCACACAATCCACTACTCCTTTATACGGACTACTCTTCAACTGCAACCTCTGCTTCACCACATCCATCGGAGTAAAAACAGCATCACTCGCCACCGTAGCACAAACACCCGAAACCGCATGAGCAACAGAGTTATTCGGATCCCCACGAGAAAAATACTGCTTGCAAAGCTCATAAACTGAAAAGTAAACAGCATGAGCAGGTCCTGCACCAAGTCCCATTGCACCAATACCTCTATAAAACCCAGCAGCGCCTTCATTTTTCATAATTGACTTACAAGCCTGCCGGACGTTAACATTCTGAACCGGGTATGACCCGGAACCGACAATGGCTTGCATGCGGGTTTTCAGAGTGTCAACAGGGAACATAGCCATGTGCTCAATGGAACCAGCTATAGACCCGGCAACCATGAACTGCCAAAAGTGGAGACCGTCATGGGGATTTTCGGAAACCGAGAGTTCTGGCATCTCGGGGTGGAAATCAGTCGGGGCCCGGTATTTCGGGGAGGCATCGGTGGTGGTGGTGGCAGCCATTGTTGTAGGAGTAGTGAAAAAAGGACAAGGAGGAGGGTGTGTTAGTGTTAAAAAATAGTGGAAGATTTGTGAATGTGGTGAGCATGGCCATAGAGTTAGATTTTATTTCAGTAAACGGGATGATGACAAGAGGAAAATATTCTCATAATTGGAAAGGGATTGAGTTGAACATGATAGGAAAGAGCTTTCAATGTTTTATCTCTTTTGGAGGGAAAGAAACGATCCTACATCGAATTTATCCATGAGGGTTATTCATATACATATATAACCAAAAAAACCCAGGAGCATGGTTATAAAGTCTGGCTTAACTCGTGTCATTTGTTATATGGGTAAACATGAGTTGATTGATTTACTATAAATAATAATATTTTATTTTTTTTAAAAAATAAAAGTGTTCTTTTTTAAAGTTAAATCGGGTCTCATCTGGGTTTTAACTGGATTGACTGAAAGAAAAATTGACCAACTGGTTACACTAAATTTAATTAAATCGAATTTTATGTGGTTTAATTAAAAACTCAAACTGAACATAATCGATAAAATCTACCAGGTGAGAAGTTAAGCAACCAAATTGACCAAATTTGATTAAATAAATCTCACGTGATACAATATAAAATCCAAACCAAATCAAATCGAGTTTAAAACACTACCAAGGAGTGCTAAATTTTCCTATGTTGGTTGTGAATCCTTGTAAACTTATTTAAGGAACTTTCTAACAAAATTAAACAAGAAGATTACAATTACAAAATATATTAAAAATATAGGTATTTCACTATAGTAATTTACAGTGTGATAATTTTTTTTTAATTGCATCTTTCTATGACCAAATTAATAACCAATTTCTAGAAATTTGTTATAAAAAAAAAATTCCAGCAAAAGATAACCAAAATATAAAATAAGAAGAAACCACATGGTCAATCTCAAATTCATGTTAAAAAATACTTTTAAGTTCACATATTTTTCTTTTTTTTCTTTTCAGTCCCTATGTTTTTAAAATTTTAATTTTGATTTAAAAATTCATTTTATTTATTTTTTTAGTATTGAATGTGGGGGAGGTGAGAGAAAGTTGTTGAGTTACGAAGAAAAAGAAAATTGTTAATTGTCTATATTCCGACTATGATGTTAACGAATTTCATTTAAAGAGAGAAGTTTCATTAAGATTTTTTGAATAATGAATTGTTCCCAACAATTTATTAGAGTATTTAGTTAATATTTCATTTTCTCTTATTTTAACATTCTTAATAAACTATCTATAAAAACATCCTTAATAAACTTAGGCTAGGAGGATTTTTTTTTTTTATCCCGAAATAATGAATTTGGACGATCGGCTCTTGTTTGAGCATATGATGGATCACTTCAATTTTGGGTCATTGTAATAGTATGTATAATGTTGGAAATAGTTTCTAAGTTAATATTTAGTGAGATATGTCTTATGATTTTACAAACATATATTAATTGTGGATATGATGATGGGAATATCCAAATATAATGATATTTGGATAATCTTTAGACAATAAAATACATAATCTTTAGAATAAAGTTCTAATAATGTTGTTATAATGTTTTTTTTTAGAATTAAATGTTGTTATAAAGTAATTGAACCAACGAGCACATATAAAAAAGTTGAAAGATTGTGTCGTCTCAAATAAAATGGAATCTAATTTTTTCTACTGTCCCATCTTCCTCCCAAAAGTTGCAGTGTAAAGGTTTATATATATATATATATATATATATATATATATATATATATATATATATATATATTTATTTTTTTTATTTTTAATATCAAAACATCATAATAAAAAACAAACATCAAAACTTTTCACATTTACGTAGACATCAAGACATTAAGATTGTGTAGCAATTACTGCTTTCTTTTTCATTTTCATCAAGAAGAGTTTGATAATTATCTTCCCACTTCTACAGCTCTGCCACAAATAACAGTTTAATAATTCCAAGAGATTGATTTGATGGTGAAAATGTTCTTATTTCCTTGATTTTTAAAGCTTGAATTTCGAAGCAATCACCCA
Organism: Populus trichocarpa; assembly: GCF_000002775.5. Taxonomy (NCBI): domain Eukaryota; kingdom Viridiplantae; phylum Streptophyta; class Magnoliopsida; order Malpighiales; family Salicaceae; genus Populus; species Populus trichocarpa. The sequence goes on along the minus strand of NC_037300.2, from coordinate 12,879,357 downwards.
AATAATTTTTTTTCAAACCCATCATCAAATCAATGTGAACAATGTACACCTAGAATTATTAAAAAAAAATCATATTGATTGATGCATATTCCATGATATTTTCTATTATTTAATAAAAAAATGTTTAATTATTATTCACGATATAATTTTTTTTCCTCTGCCATAAAAAAACCAATGGCTCTAAAATTAGCAGGGTATATCAAGAAGTATGAACAACTCTAACCCAGGACAGATACTTGAGCCTTTGGTGTTATATATACAAGTCAATTAAGGGAGAAGTGTGTTGTCCACAAGACTGACCTGTAAGTTGATATCACCATATATCCTTGGCAGCGTTGAGGCGCATAATGCAGCTCTATCACTATCATAATTTAGCCCTCTAATCAAGCATAAAAGCATATCCGGTAGAGAATGCATCTGCAACTTCTATCTCTTCGCCGTCGCGTGGTGACCATAAGTCTAGCTAAGGCATCTATCATCAAAAGCAGTTGTTTCAACATCAGCAGAACCAGAGGCGCACACACCAGCTAAGAAATTGACGTCCTGTTATTTGTCGCGATTTATATCGATAGGTCCCCTCTTACTCTTTCGGACGGTTAGATTCCTTTTGTAGTTGATTTAACAGGCCTCTTCCTGTAGTGATGATAGAAACAAGCTTTCCCAATTTGTTCCTGATGATCTCTGCCTACACCATGCGTCCTACCTGTTTTGTTCACCAAAAGCTATCAGTCCATAACAATCTTGATAAAATGATTGAAACTAGAGAGGAAGATGCACAAGGAAAGTATTAAAGTGGGATATTATTGAAAGCATACTAAGACTTCGATGTTCCAATGTCCTGTTTTTATAGCTTAGGCAGAACTTAGGCAAATACTGTCAATGGCTATCTCAAAAGCTTCCAGGTAATAATCACCAAGTTGCTTCATGGTAATCAGAAATTTAGAGATTTCCTGGAAAGCATCAAGAGAATTTTCATGATTGATACTGCCCCTCTTGGATTTCGCCATTCATTCCATGTCAAATTAGAATTAGCAGCCAAATGTTCCACGATTCAGAGACTAGGGGTTAGCCTGGAAAAAGAAAGAAAGAAAATTGAATATTGAAGACAAAGATAGGGCCAAGGCGATCAAGATCAGCAATCGCACAATGTTTAGCTAGCTATTAAATTATACGAACAAAGATAGTTCAAGATTGCGCGGTAAATTATAAGAACAGAACATTAGTTGAGTATTAGTTCATCAACAGTACTAGCTCCAGAAGCAAAATTATGCCAAGGAAAATTCATAAATTCTGAGCAGCAGTTTGAGAAGCTTCAAGCCTCTTTTTGGGCGCTCCTCGATGATGGACAACTTGATATCCTTTCCCTTGGGAAGAAAAACCTGCAGTTTGGTGCCTGTTCCAATGGTGAACATGTGGCCTAGGCGAGTGGCAAACTCATGGCCAGTGGCTTCTTGTATGTGGATTGTCTCAAAGCTTCCTTTGTGCTTCTCCCTGATCTTGATTACTCCTTACCCAGCCTCTTTTACAACATTCCCCGCATCACACTTGATGGAGTCAATTATATTGTTGTTCTCTAAGTCAAGCTTGATGGTGTCTTTGGCCTTGATAATGCGGGCCTGGATATCATAGGAGTTCGAGTAAGGGATGCCTTTCTGCCCAAACTGAACCGATTGGCCTTTGCAAAGCTTGAACTGTGCATTAAACAAGGGAAACCAACAAGTAACACAATATCTCACTCAAACACATGGAAACACAAGTCCCTTTTTTCCAGTAGACCTATAGGAGTGAAGACATAAGTGTACTTCCCCCACAAAACCCAGAAGGATATGTTTTATCTGTCCTGACCTTCCCATGAAGGACACGTCTCTGCATCAAAATAGCAATGCCTTCACTTTTGCCTTGCTCATTTGTAAGCGCATTAAAATGCACATCGGGAACCCGTAACAGACCAATTATCATGAAACTAATGTTACACAGTTAGGTGATAACGGGTGATTCTAGATAGTTACACGTAGGTATGTTATAATTAGATGAGGAACTGCTTCAAATAGATTATGTGAATGGCCTAACAGATATATTTATAGACTCGTGAAATAAGTTTAGGCCCAAGAGGAGTTTGATCGCGCTAGTCCAGAATAACAGCTCAAAATGGTCATAACTTTTGATCTGACTGTTAGATCGCGTTAAAAATTTTAAATTTTTTTTTGAAGACCATTTCCTTTGGAGTAGATACTTTGACCGTTTCAAAATCTTGCCCCAGGGCCTGGTTTTGACAGTTTTGTGATTTTTCTTATTATTTTTGAATTTTATACTTCTTTCCTTTGTAATTTCAGATTTTTATTTTGTTTTCTAGTTGAGATATGGTTTTTGGTCTATTTAAGACTTTGTAAACCTCCTGGAAGATGATTATTCAAGAGAAAATAAAACCTGTAAACTTGGGGTTCATATCTGCAGCCCCTTTTGCTCATTAAAATTCTCGTATTCTTTCTTTATTTGTTGATGTCTTTAGCTTCCACTTGCATTATAATATTTATTCGCAAAACTTCTTTAATGCAAAACAAAATTAAAAAAACAAAAGCTCAATTTGTTTGGGATAGCTAAAATGGACTACCCTTGTTCTGAGTGGATCATAAAAGAATATTTGGGCCTCAATCCCATACCATGCAAAATCTTAGCTACAAGCACGCACCATAATGTAAAATGACAAGTTTTAAGAAAGTTAATACGACATTACACTCTCTTCGACTTATAACACCTACCTCTCTCACCAATCAATCGCAAGTGTTTACCTTTTCACTAATGGCACAACGAGATGCAATAATAGTTAACTTGTTTTTCTTCATTCTCATGAGGTACTTGTGAGGAAAGTAATTATTATCCTTTATTACATTATTCTTCACGAGATAAGCTGACATGATTAAAGTCTATAAATACCTCAGGTCACCAGATAAACAAAGAATAACTACACAAGACAGAACGTCATACATAACACAGGTTCATATAAGAACAAAAATACACTCTTCGTTCTTCACTCTCCTTCACTTTCTTGTACATTATTTCTTCTCCCATGGTTACTAACTTAATCATTAAAGAGTCTCATATTTTAATAAAGAACTTGTTTTTGTAGAAGAGCGTGGAAGTAACCCCGTCACATCACCAATTAGTGGTCAAGCCTAACCACTATATCAGTCCAAGATGCAACATTGAAAAGCCCAATTTAGTATAAAGTTTTCACAACTTCATCAACTTCCAAAGTAAAGTTCAAAGAAAAAACAAGTTTTTTTCAAACTATATTTCTTTAAAACAACATCTACCTCCATCAAAGCCAACAATTAATTAAGAGCAAGGGAATTTAACAAAAAAAAAAACATCACAAAGAATTTTGATGAAGTTGAGAAAAAACTTCATATATAAAATAGGCTTTTCATGGCCCACGATCCTAGGACAAGGCGTGTAGGTTTAATATAGACTTGCTAGTTATTGGGCTTGACTTGTGATTAAAAGTCTTCCTTAAAAAACAAGTTCCTCATAGAACGAAAGACTCTTCGATGCTTAAGTCAATAAAAGTGTTGAGTTTGAGAAAATTATGACTTCATTCTATTTACCTAGTGACCCAATGTATTTATAAAGTTTGGTCATATCAGTTCATATCAGGAATTGCATGAAAATTGATTGGTGGAAATACTGGTACCCACAATTGGATGTAATTTATAGCATGTTATTGGTAAAATGGTTGGTGAATATCAATGACATGTTGGATAAAAATAACCATTGGTAGAGAAAAAATGGTGTTTGATTTGCATAGAAAATGGTTCGTATTTGCATTGTCGACCATTGGCTAGAAAAAGTGGTGTTGACCCTACATAAAAAAACATACTTATAGAGAATATGTCAAAGAATATGCCAGTTAATCATAAAAATATTTTGTGTGTAAACGATACCTAACACTGATTTATTGTGCAATATGTATGGTGAAAATAAAAGAGAAAGATAGAAGATATGTGAGAGAAAGGAGGAGAGAGAACATGCGAGAGAAAAACATGAGAGCGAGGAGGATAAAATATAGTTTTTTGGTGGCCCAAACAACATGGCATAAGTGATGGCCACACTTGTGGGGGGTGTGTAGTCTTTTGGGATACTTCCCAAATTAATTGCTCCATCTCTTTCTTTTTTTTTACACCATCATTTGCCACCTAAGTCTTTTAAACATACATGTTTGAAAGACTTAACTAGTAGAGGTGGAGGAAGAAAACTGACTTATTTTATACAAGTGATGTTATCGTTTTGTTTTGTATCAAAGACTTCACATAATTTTTTGTTAATGTTATTGCAAGAGAGAAAATAATTAATTGTGTTGCTTTGTTAAAAAAGCAATACAATAATAAGAAGTAAGTGTAAATGTAAGTAATATGATCTGTGTATGTGTTTAAGACTTAAAAAAGTGTTCAGTGAGTAATCATGGAGAAGGACCCTTGATTTTTTTGGAAACAAGTGTTCACGAATACTTAAAGATCTTTTTAAAGATAAATGGTTGTGGAGACCAAGAGAAGTATCTGTGATCCTTTTAGAGACATTAAAGACATGTTTGAGGATTTAAATGAGACATGTTTGAGGAGATGAAGATCTCACCTTGGAGATTTTCATGGAGAAACATGTGGAGATTCAATGGTGACATGAAGATCTCATCGTGATGATTTTCATGGAGACATGTTTGAAGACATTAAGATCTCACTGTGGAGATTTTCATGGAGACATATTTAGAGATTTTAATAAAGATTGTTGTTGAAGACATCAGAGATATGGAAAAAAAATACTACTTTTATTGAAAAGCTTTAAAAATAGAGATATCATTTCTATAACTAATTTAAAGATTATCTGATCTTAGTGAGATCATCAAACGTGTAGACTTCCTTCATTCCATACTCAAGTTTTTTTTTTTTCATGAATTGATGAAGGCAACCTCTAACGATAAATCTTTTTATCTTTTTTTTTTCCAAAGCATGACATTCTTTAGTATCATATCCATGATCAAAGTGAAAAAACAGAATTTATTAGGGTTTTTTCAGTTCACGCCACTTTTCATAAGAGGAGATTATTGTATAAATTTTTTCTCTTTGATAGTAGCTAGAAACTTAGTTCATGTAGTGGTTAGAGAAGTAATCAAGAGTTTAGAAGATGTCATGCGATCACGAATGTATCAATTGGTACTCTTTTTAGAACCCATTTGGTTACGTGGTAGTGTCCACGTTTCCTGCGGTTTCATTTTGCAAGCTGTTTGGTTAATTAACAAACGCTTGTTACTGTTCATGGGTCCCACGGTCTGCTGCGTTTGAAATGCAAGAAAAAGGAAAGCAGCTAGGAGCTGCTTCCTGTGCGTTAAAATGTTGAACCGTGCTCTACTATTCAGTGAACAGTGGATGCATGACTCCACTATTCACGTGAACAGTTTTTTTCTTCGAAAAATTAGTGTAGTTAATCGATTTCACTTGCACTGTTCACGTGAACGTAAACAACAATTTTTTTTTATTTTTTTCAAAAATTAGTTCAAGGTGAATTAAATTTACTCGTACTGTAGTCTTAATTTTATTCCTGATAATATTTTACCTAATTTTGTAGTTCTTGTCGGATGAATTTTGTACGTAATGGAATTGTAGATAATTTAATGGAACAATAAAAAAAAATTATATAAAGTATGATTTATTTCATGATGTAATTAAATCCACAATATTTAAATTAAAAACTATCAATATTAATATATATATTTTTAAATTATTTTATAACCTCAATTTCAAAAGCATTCTTAACCAAACACATTAAACTACTTTTTCTTCAACCTCAATTTCAACTACAGTTTTAACCAAACACCTATTTTTTCAAACCAACCTCAACTAAAAGTACTTTTTATAAAACAACTTTTTTCAAACCACAATCACAACAGCTACCGCAATACCAAACACACTTAGATGTTATGGTTAGAGACCGGTGATATTAAAGAAATTCTACTCTATATGAATGGAAACAAGAGTGTTATTGTCTCATCATGCTAGCTTTTTCCACCCTAATATTATTTTGAATTGCCTGTTTGATGTTGAGAAGATTTTTGTTTGGGAGAATGTATAACCTTTCTTATAAGAAATAATTATACACTCCACTAATCAAAGTTTTTGTAGCAATAAGTTCAAAAAATCTTTTTCATGTTGGGCGTTGCTTTGTTGAACCTTTATAGATAAGCTCTAATGCTCTCATCTTCTCGGTGTGTGATGATGATGAGCTTAATGATGATTTTTTTTTGTTTTAGTTAGAATGTTTGTGTTAAAGTGAGAGATGAGTTTGGAGTTGAGATCATGAAAATAAAGGATAGTTTTAGACATTGACTTGTGTAAAAAGCTCTATGATGCTTATCATATTTTATATGTGCGCTCGAGGGTCTCTAAGCCCCTTATAGTTGTCTAAACTTATTTTCATGGAGACATTATTATTTAAAAGTTAAGTGTGCAGTATTTTCATGACCAAGTGAAGAATCTCCCACTTGATGGGGGCAGTGTTTAAATGCTTGTAGAGTTATGGATCTTGTCTAATGCCTAGGTATTTTTGGGGTATATATGTGAGAATGAAGGGTTTAGCTCATTCTAAGCATAGAAGTGCTAGTGTTACTCGCTTGCATGTCATTCTACCATGTCTCTTCATGGAACTAGAGTTGTTGTTGCACATTTAACGGTGCATGCATGGGATCTTATTGTTATGTTGGAGAGAAATAGTGAGAAAATATAGTTACATTGTTGCAACATCATAGTTGAACACCTACAAGTGATGAAAGAATTGTTGGAGACCCATGGGAGCGGGAATCCCTATAATAGGGAGATCATTTACTTTTCATTGTCCTAGAGTTTTATCAGTAATGAAAAGTGTTTTGGTGAATAATGAAACGGAATTAATTAGTTTTTTGTTCAATTTCCCACAAATGATGTCATTGATGAAGTCATGAAAAAACTTCACACAAAAAATAGGCTTTCCATAGGTTGTGATCCTTGGCCAAGACGTGTAAGTTTAATATGGGCTTTGTTTCTAAGCTTACTAGTTGTTGGGCTTGACCGGAAGCTAAAAGTTTGTCTCAAAAAACAAGTCCTTTGTGGAATGAAGGGACTATTCGATACTTAAGTCAATAGGTGTATGAAATAATTAAGAGAAAATACAAGGGTAAATAAGTGTTTAGTTTGTGAAAATTACAACTTTGTCCTGTTTACCTGGTGACCCAAAGTATTTATAGGCCTTAGTCACTTCAGCTCACCTCAAGATTGCATGAGAATTGATTGGTGGAGACGTTAGCGCCCACTATTGGATTTAGTGTCTGACATATTATTGGTGAAGTGGTTAGTGAATGTCAGTGACATGTTAACTAGAAATAACCATTGAAGAAAAGAGGCAACTGATTTGCATAGGAAGTGGTTTGTGTTTGCACTGTTGACTAATGGCTAAAAAAGACGGTGTCAAACCTACATAAAAGTATGTACTTGCAGAGAGTGTTACTTATTCTTAAAAATAATATATGCAAGGGCAGTGCATAACACCGACTCCTCGTAACTTGAAAAGCTCGGTGTATATGTATTGTGCAGTCTATGTAGTGAAAAAAAGAAGAGGCAAAGGCAGGAGATGTATGAGTAGAGAGAGAGAGAGAGGCATGTTTGAAAGTGTGGTTGTTGTTGCTTTTCAAAGTGTTTTTCATGCCGAACTGCATCAAAATGATGTTTTTTTTATTTTTAAAAAATTATTTTTGAGATCAGCGCATAAAAACGAACCAAAACATGCCAATTTTTTTTTTATTTTTAGCAAAACAAAATTGAATTTTTTAAAAACGCAGGTTGGCTTGCGTTTCCAAATGCTCTCGAAGAAGGAGGAGGAGGAGAAGAGTGTGTGAGAGAAAAAATAGATTGTCACCATGCATGACATGAGGTGGTGGTCATGAATGACTAAATTAGACCAGTCAAAACTATAAATCTGAATTAATAAATTATTAATAAAATAAAAAGATTAATTATTTTAATCAAATTAACATAATCATATCATGAAAAATTAAATATTAATTATAAGCTAAATAATTGTTATTTTTCTTTATCAAATGAGTAGATTTATTTTAATTGAAAGATAAACAACATCATTAAATACAATATCATTTTAAAGGAAACAACATAAACCTGAATTTGAAGTTGATTATTCAAAGTTGACTTTTATATCATTTGAAGTTGATTGTTCAAAGTTGACTTTCATGTCATTTGAATATGAATGAAAAAAGGGTTTTTTTTTAAATGAAAGTATTTGGTTGACATGGTAAAAAAATCATTATTATATAAAAAAACAAATAAAATATAGCTTAAATACGAAATTGAAAAAAAAACTAATAATATAAATATCTTGAATAAATAAAAAAATAAATAGCCGAAACAAAATTAAAATAGCTTAGACTAGTCAATCATGAAACAAATTGAATAAAGTGGATTTTTTTTATAACCTTTATGTATATACATGTTGACTTTTTTAAATTGTTGGCTTTGTCTACAGTAAGGCTTAAAATCATTGGTTAGTGAGGAAGTAGAATCTCATACTCAATCTTATTATAGATATAATATATAGAATTATAACAGAGGTATGCCCACGAAAGTCATATATGTGCAGGTTGCAAGGGGGGATCGAAATGTTTGATAAAAGTCAACTTGCAAATGACAAGATCACTTGGAAATTTTGAATAATATTTATCCTGTGAGAGTTTTTTACTTTAATTTGTGTGGAAATATTACCCATTCTATAATATGTCTATTAAAGAAGTTCCTTTATGCACTGCCCAAGGACTGTGTCTGCCTTTGAATATTCCATGTTTCCAGTCCGGTGGAGCTATTTCTTTATGCACTGCCTAAGGACTGTGTCTGCCTTTGAATATTCCGGTGGTGGAGCTATTTCTTTATGCACTGCCTATGGACTGTGTCTGCCTTTGAATATTCCGGTGGAGCTATTTCTTTATGCACTGCCTAAGGACTGCACTGCCCAAGGACTGTGTCTGCCTTTGAAGATTCCATGTTTCCAATCCGGTGGAACTATTTTTTGAAGTAAATCATATAAAAAATTAAAAAAAAAATTCAATTGGGTGAAAATGTTAGCTTCATTTTCATTTATATTGTTCACTGTATCAATATAATAACGATTTTACTTCTCAACCGAAAAAACCTAACATTAGCAATCAAGGACATTACAATATTTTCATAGGGCTCATCAATTATTACCAATTAACCGGAAATAAATAATTTTTTTTTCATTTTAAATACAAAGTGAAAACAACAAAAATATCATTAAAAACAAATAATTTAAAATTGGTGTCAATAGGTTTTTTTGTATTTTTCACAATGACTTTTTTTGTTATTATAATGTTAGGTCAGGGGTGATTTAGTATTTGACCAAATATAAAAAATATTAAACAACTAAAAGGCATAGTGAAACGACCAAAATACCATTAAAAATAAAAATTTTAAAACTAGAGTTAACGTGATTTTTTTAATGCCTTTCAGTCGCAGCATTGTCATATTCTCTTATTTATGGAGCAACACATGTTGATATTGGTGGTTTGATTTGCCATTGATGAACCTTTTTTTTTAACTTTTTTTCTCTCTCATCTCCCTAAAACCAGAGCTTGATCTTTTCTATTGTTAGTATTTCAACTCTAGTCCTTATTCTTTTGATTTTTAATTTTTTGTTCATGGTCCTTTTGTAGAAGTTTTATTTGTTTTCAATTTCATCTTTCAATCATAACTTACCAAAAATTATATTTTCCAATTTGATTCTTATTCTTTTAATTTTTAATTTTTTTCTTTGACCCTTTTATAAAAGTTCTATTGGTTTTAATTTCGTCATTCAATCCAAATTGATGGTTTATATTTTTGAACTTAGTCCTCATTGTTTTGATTTTTAATTTCTTTCTTGGCCCTTTTATAAAAGTTATTATTCTTTTCAATTTCATCATTCATCAAAAAATTGTTTTTTGATTTTTTGCTAAATTGATTTTTCTTTTCAATTTCACCATTCAATCAAAAATAAAATTTATTTTGTATTTTAATCTTGATCTTCATTCTTTTTATTGCTATTTTTTAATTCTTTTTGTATAATTAAAATTTCTTTTTATCAATTTCATCCTTCGATATTTAATTGATTGAGAATTGAATTTCATGATTTTTCTAAATAGGATGCCTTGGATTTAATGACCTGGGTTATGAGTTTGAAAAAATAACATATTTTTTTTTAAATAGAGTTTTATAATTATTTTTATTTTTTATCAGTTTATTCATATATCATGATCTAAGCTGCAGGTTTGAAGGAATATCTCAATTTAGCTTGGCCTTGATTATTGGGGTTACAAGCATATCATGCTAACTCTGGTTAATCAAGACAAAAAAATTTATGTCTATTTTTTACTCCATTTTGTTATTCTGTATTTAATGAAATGTGAATTGAGATGCTCGTTTATCTCATTTTGAAAAACTATTTCTTTTCCATGTTATTCTAATCACTTTTCTTTTAAAATATAATTGATTTATTATCGTTTGAAATGAATCCAGCTTATTCAACATTATCAGGTATATAACTCAAGTCACATTTTTCTTCTTTGTTTAAAACATGTTTATGGCAACCGAACATTATTTTTTATGTAGAAAAAATAGTTTAACCCATTACAAAACTCTAGCACCAAGGCTAGTCTATTTTAACAATAGAAAATTTCAAATTTTATTTATCACGTATTGCTTGATTTGAAATGTTTTAATCCTTATAGTTAAAAAAAGTAAAGATTTGTGATTTTTACTTAAAAATTTCAACTTAAAAAAAAGTGAGATGATATTTGAAAATGGATAAGAGTCTAGCTTATTTTGGGTCCCAAGCGAATTAATATATATCACACTATCTTGTTGGATTTCTCGTTTCGTTTTTAAAACATCATTGATTCAAATTCAAGAGTAGTTTAAATATTTACGTAAATACAAATCAAAATTTTAATATTTCTCCTAACACATTATTTTAAATAAGATTTTTAATAAATTATAAATTTTATATTCTTTTTTATATCTATTTTTTTTTTCAAAGTGAAGTCTATGAAGTAATTAATATGATTTAATTATAAATTTATCATTTTAACTTATGATATTTGATCATTACAGCTATAATACTATATCAAATAATTATTTTAATTCAAAATTCTAAACTATATATTAAGTAAAGTCTAATAAATAAATAATTTTATAATGACAAGTCAGATTTCTCACATTTTCATATTAAAAAAAGTTCGCTATTCCTTTTCTATTATCATGATATATAATTGTTTTGGTGTGTATGAGCAAGTCGGCCACGTGAACAATTTTAGTAATGATTCAAAACCCCCAGTTGATAAAAAAAAAAAAGAGTAAGATTCACTTAATGATTTTAAACAAAGGTTGGTCATTATAAAGTATACCAACTCTTTTCATTTTTATGGATAAAATGAAAATAATCCCCACGTAGAGTTGAGAGTTGAATAGTTGACTTTAACAAACAAAATAAAGGAGGGTTGACTAAGTCTTCTCTCCACCGCGTGAGACCTACTGGCATGCAAAACCTTCGGCGTAACACGACAAAGATGAACATTGCAACCTTATCATTTCCCACTCACCTCTCGTGACGTCGTCTGTATCTTCCACTCAACTTTGAATCCTTCCAATTTTAATCAGCCTTATTTTGCCTATTATATAGCCGACTTTGTTTACTTCCTGCCTCAGCTTAGCTGACTAAAAATGCCTATATATGTTACCAAAAACAATGGCAATATGCACTACTCTAGTACTCTTAGCTACCTAGCTTACCTCTCAGAAGAACGCACAAATCTAGCTAAAAGCTTGTGTGCTACTAAAATTGCGTTTCAAGAATAATTACAGTCTCTTAGCTAGCATATACAATGAGCCAAAAAATAGTTTTAATGTTTCTTTTGCTGGCCATGGTTGGTACCACCATGGTGCAAGGCCAAGGCACTCGTGTTGGGTTTTATGCAACGACGTGCCGTAGGGCTGAATCCATTGTTCGGGCAACAGTCCAGTCTCATTTCACGTCTGATTCCTCTATTGCACCTGGGCTCCTCAGGATGCATTTCCATGATTGCTTTGTGAATGGTTGTGATGCTTCCATCCTCATTGATGGCGCTAATACTGAAAAAACTGCTAGGCCAAACCTTCTGTTGAGAGGATATGATGTCATTGCTGATGCCAAGACTCAGCTTGAAGCTGAGTGCCCTGGTGTTGTCTCATGTGCAGACATTCTAGCCCTTGCTGCTCGTGATTCTGTTGTTTTGGTACTCACCTTCTTGCTGTTGTTGTTGTTCTTTTTCTATTTTTTTGAGATATTTTAGGTACTCCCGATCTAATTAATATGCTTCTCTGTCTGTATAAAAGTTTTGCTTGCATCAACATGACTCTAATTTATACCCATATAAATATAATGTTCATGCATGCAGACAAAGGGACTCACTTGGCCAGTGCCCACAGGACGGAGAGACGGTAGGGTTTCATTGGCATCCGATACATCTAATTTGCCAGGTTTCACCGACTCTGTTGACGTGCAGAAACAGAAGTTTGCAGCATTTGGTCTCAACGCTCAAGATCTTGTTACCCTTGTTGGTAAGGAAAAAAAAAATTAACTAAGCAAGCTCATCAACTTCAAACCATGCACGTCTTGATTATTGTTTGTAATTTTTTATCACAGGAGGACACACCATAGGAACCACTGCTTGTCAATTCTTCAGTTACAGACTGTACAATTTCACTACAACAGGAAATGGCGCGGACCCATCCATCAACCCTTCATTCGTCTCTCAACTACAGACACTCTGTCCACAGAATGGTGATGGGTCAAGGCGTATTGCTCTAGACACTGGTAGCCAAAATCGTTTTGATTCATCTTTCTTTTCAAATTTGAGAAGTGGTCAAGGAATACTTGAATCTGATCAAAAGTTATGGACTGATGCAACCACAAGAACTTTTGTCCAGCGCTTCCTTGGTGTCAGAGGCCTGGCTGGGCTTACGTTTGGTGCGGAGTTTGGCAGGTCCATGGTCAAGATGAGTAACATCGGTGTGAAAACCGGCACTAATGGTGAAATTCGAAGAGTGTGTTCTGCTATAAATTGAACATTCGTTTCGAAATGTATTAATGTATCGTTTTTTTTATCTTAATCTTTCCATTTTTCTGTTTACCCGACAAGATCTGCGATAAAGTTCATAATAATATGTATCCTATTGCAAGAATGGGACACAAATCATCAAAGGTCAAGAATTAATTGGATAAGGTTGATTGCTTTTCAACTCTCGTGTAATTGTAAAGCTTATCATTTGAACCAAAAGATTGGGTCATTACATTTGTATTAGTATATGCTAGATATTGTGGAACCGTGCTACGTTGTGCATTCAGATTATTTTTTCGTAAAAAATAATATTTAGATACTGCCAACACATAAGAAGGAACAAAAATAATTATATTCAAGTTATAAATCCAATTAAATTAAATAAGTTATTTTTATTTAATTAAATGATAAACAAATACGCAACGATAATAAATTGATCAAATTAAAAAAAATCATAATAACTTTTTAAAAAAAAAACAATGTAGCTAAATTCTTAGCTAATAAAATATGAAAGCAAGAAATTAGGTAAAAATATAACAAAAAAACCAACTCGAGTCAATTCAAGTTAATATGAAAAACTTGTAACCTGTATAGCTAGTAAATGGTAAGTTAACTTGAGTTAAAATATCAAACTTGTGATCCAGATTATGAAATTATGATAAGTCAATAGAAAAAATAAATAAAAGTTTATTGTTTTTTTTAAAAAAATGAATTTTAAGAAATATGCTTGTAAGACATTTATTTATCTCAGCCTTCTTTAGCACGTGCTGCCTACTGAATTAGAGTTGAATTTTGTTGACATTTTAACAAACCCGACAATATGTTATGTTTTCCATGCAGCCATACATTATAGAGAGAGGCGTGTAAAGTCAAAGGCTTTTCGTTCCGTAATGAGCATTCCTGGTGTGCTTCCGATACGAATATTCCTATATCCAAGTAGTCAAAAGTTTTCTTGCAAAGTGGGGCAGGGTCGACGTGGAATTCATGAATTTATTTTATTTCTTTTTAATAAAATTGAGGAATAGTTTTAGAACTCGTTTGTTTGCAAGAAAATAGTTTTTTTTTAAAGTGGTTTTCTTGAAAAGTGAATTCCTGAAAAGTAAATTACTTTCCGATATTTGATAGTGTTATGGAAAATGAACTGGAAAACACTTTCCAGTGTTTGGTTATTTTATGGAAAATAAACTGGAAAATAATTTATTAATAAATTAAATTTTTTTTTCAAATTTATCTAATATATGAAAAATATTAAATATAAATATTTAATCACTTAAAATAAAATAATAAAATCTAAAAAGTATAATGATGAATTTTTTATTATATCTTATATTTATATATAGCTTATTTTATAAAATATAACTATATATGTCATATAATATTATAGAGATATAACATTGTGAAATTTTTCATAAATAAAACCTATTAATTTTTTTTTTCAATTTTAAAAGCTTAAAATATGTTTTTTTTTTCATATAAAGAAAGCCAAATTAGTTTATGGTATTAAGTAAGAGTTAGATATTTGGGTTTTTTGGTATGAAGTTTTTTTTAAAGATAAATAAATACAAAAATACTTTGATAGATTTTTTGGATAAAGATTGTTTTTTTTACGGGTATAGACAATTATCCCTGTAATATCCCTTTAATATATATCAAATAAACATTAAGAAATAAATATAAATATCTTACATCAAACATAGTCACGCACATAATATTTCACTGTCTAATATTTCTACCCAAACCAATTCCCCTTTCATTACTGTGCAGCATCATCAACCGTTGATTCAGACTTAACTATATACTCTTCACTAAAATATGTTTCAATTAAATTATCAGGATTGGAACCCACATCTTCACCGGGCTTAACCACCAAGAAACCACTGTCTAATATTTCTACCCAACATCAACGGGTATTATATTTCACAGTCAAGATTTCTACCCAAACCAATTCTCCTTTCATCATCATCATCATCAACGCACACATCACTGTGCATCATCATCAATGCACACACATCACGCCTAGAAAGCACAGGAAACGCATATCATCAACTCATCAACAAAGAAGGAAATCACATCAGGTGGGTCGGGTTCTATTGGAAGAGAAGCAATTGAAGAAAAGGAGAGGAAGATGAAGAGATGGAGGGGAATTGAAAGCATATGTTTTCGATTAAACAAAAGAAGAAACAGAGCATGTGTTTGCTGTGTTTTTTTCACAGAAACCAAACAAAATGTTTTGTTTGGTTTCTGTGAAAAAAACACAGCAAACCCGATTTCTGTGAAAAAGCATAGCATGGGAAAAATAGGGTTTGTTGTGAATGGGTTGCTGTGTATGGGTTTGCTGTGTTTGGTTTCTGGGAAAAATGCAGGGGTTTTGGTTTTCTGTGTATGGGTTGCCTGGCGAAGAGGTGGATCGGCAGGGAACGAAACAGGGCCGAAGGGCGCCTTCGGCTTTACGAAAGAATGGTGATTCTTTGAGTTTGCTGTGATAGCAACAGTGGCAAAACGAAGGAATGTTGATTATCTGGAGTTTGTTGTGTTTGTGTATAGGTCTGTGTTTGGTTTCTAGGAAAAATTTTGGGTTTGCTGTGGTTGATTTTTCCCAGGGGTTTGGGTTTTATGTGGTTGAATGGGTTGCCTTCCCAGGGGTTTGGGTTTACATAGAGCATGGGTTGCAGTAAAATTATTTGGGAGAGAAAGAGAGTTTAGGGATTTGTATTTTGGGACAGTGCACGTTTTGTCAATAAAGAAAAGAAAGTGTTTTCCTTAGAATAAGTAAAGGAAAATACTTTCCTGCCGTAAAAACTTTTTTTTTTCTTTGACTGGAATTCATTTTTTTTTATCAATTTTCCTTATGTTTACCAAACATGGAAAAGTGGGGAAAATGGTTTCCAGAAAAATAAATTCCTGGAAACAAACAAGGCATTACTCAAATGTTATATTGAAATTAAGATGTAATAATTGATTTAAATTTGATCTCACTATTTCGATTTTTAATAACAAAAGTATATTTATTTTGTTAGACCGTAGAAAAAGGTATTTTTGTAATGAGTTTACGTAAAGAGATTAAGTCCTTTTTTATGTATGTAAAAAATGTATCCTTTAAATCATAGTTTTTAGACCTGACCCGGTCCAAAACCTAGGTTTTAGGTTTTGATCGGGTCAAATCTTTTTTTTATAAAAATCAAAACGATATCGTTTTAGTAAAAAAAAAGTCAACGGGTTGCAACCAGGTTTTTGACCAGGTCTTTTCGGGTCGCCGGGTCAACCCGTCGGGTCAGCCGGGTCACGACGGATTTTTCCTTCCCCTGTTTTTCCTTCAACCCGGCCCAGTTCCAACCCCTGGTCCCGGGTCGACCCTCCGAGCCGGGCCGAGTTTTAAAATTATGCTTTGAATATAACCAATGCAACAATATCTAAGAAATTATCTCAAATGTTCAAATTCAAAATGTAAAAAAAGAAAAAGAAAAAAGTCACTATCACGCCTTGGTGTGAGAACGTTGTATGCACTTACACATTCAAAGCATCTTAATACTAAATAATCACGTCAATAAAACTAGTATGCACTTAAGACATGCAAAGTATCTTAATTCTAAATAATTACATCAATAGAATTCATAAAAATAAATACTCCCATGTATAGATTATCTATTTTAAAATATTATTATTTTACATCAAATATATCGAACTTAAGAGTAAAATACAAATAATGTATCTCTATAGTCTTATAAGGCCAAAAAATAATCTAATTATTGAAATAATGAAAGTCTTCATTTTTTTTAAAATATATCCAGAACAATCAATCATCAATCTATTCTTCTTTTAAATCATTTATAAAATGATAAATAAATATATCTCTAGAATTCATCTCTATAATAAATATATTAAAAACAATATCATTATTATAATAATCACCACCACCACCACTCTACCACCTTATCATTATCAATCACCCCGCAATCACTATTATTTCATCAATATAATCATAACTTTATAACCATCTCATCATAACTTTTTTACATTTTTATTATCAAATTAATAATCACCACTTCACCGCCGTCTCGCTATCTCCACTGGTCGTTGAGATATCATAAGTCATAACCACTATCAATGTCACCATTCTCATAACAATCATTATTATTATCATTGATAATATTACTATCATAACTCTCACTATAAATATTATCATCATAATTACTATCATCATCATCGTTCTGTCTATCATAAACATTATAAATTCTCAAATCATACTATAATCAATAAATAATAACATTAATTAATTAATACCTTAATTTTTTTAATGAATTACACACTAATTTAATTTCTTTAAATTTCCAGCAAAAATCCATAATTAACTAAAATTAATTGTCACCCAACTAATTATCAATTATTTCTTGAATTCAAACTTATTTAATCTAAATTAATACTTTTTAATTATTATCAATTCTACATAAAATTAATTTTCTCTAAATTTCCAACTTAACCATAAAATTAATAATAAAAAAAAATAATTACTACCCATTAAATTACTCTTCATTTCTTCAATTTCAACACACCAACATTACAAAATTCCACTCATTTTCATTAAGTGAAAAATTAAGTCCATTTCTTCCCAATAGAGAAGAAGTAGACTATTACAGTCCGAAAATAAAACAAGGAAAAAAAAATTCTACAGATTTATAAATCGTCGTGCATTGAGATGGAATACCAACACGTGTGGTAAATGAGCTGGGCCATGTGTATTAGAGTGGTCAGGAGTCAATAACTTGATAAATATTATCTTCAGTATTTAAACTTAATTTAACTCCTGAATTTTAGTTAATCTTTTTTACTATTAGAAAAAGTAAAACCCAAATGAACAAGATTCTTCAATCTTGAAGTTACTTCTTAATTTTCTCATATTTGTGACCGAAAAATCGTGAGATGAATCCAATCGTGTTGAGAAATCAGTGCATTGATTACATAAATGTGAATGAAATCGTTGGAAATTGACATCTTGACAGTTTATCAAGCTGAAATGGGAACAAAGAACAAAGATAAATATAGTTGTAAGAGTTATTTTTGAGTTTCATCTGGTTTATAGCCTGGATTGTTGAGTAAATTGAATCATGATAAATTTATCCCAACCGATGAATACTAGATCTGTTCTACCAAATCCATATATATGGGTATGGATTATTTTTTTTATCTAGTCGAGTCAGTTCGAGTTTGAAGAAAAAAGTTGGATTTCATAGTTATTGAACCCGATCCGGAGTTGACCCGGTCAAGTGGTTGGATCCCGGGTTACATGAGTTGACCCTAATCAATCCAGAAAAATTAAAAAAAAATATTTGAAGTTTTAATATTTCATATAAAAAAATTTAAAAATTTATGTGAGTATAAGATATACATTTTGTAAATAATAAAGTTTAAAAGATTGTTTTAAAAAAGTTTTTCTATCTTATATTGAAAAGATATTATATTATTTTTTTAAGTTAAAATATTTAAACCAAAAAGGTTTTTTTTTATCTTAAGATTGTTTTAAAAAGGTTTTTCTATCTTATATTGAAAAGATATTATATTATTATTTTAAGTTAAAATATTTAAACCAAAAAGGTTTTTTTTTATCTTATATTGAAAAAATAATTTTTTTTTTTTGTGAATATAGAGTAAATATATATTAAAGGGCTTCAAATCTCACATTGAAAAAATAAAACATTCTTCTAATATTTATATAATGAATTTTAAAAATAATTAAAATTCAACTAAAAAAATATATAAAAAAAAGGTTTCTAGCTAGAAGAAAAATTATATTTAAAAAAAAAAAAATCTACCAGATTTTGCCGGACATCAACATCCTAAGATTGTTTCCAAGTCTGCTAGGCACCAGCAACTACAACAGCAATAGCAGATCAAGCTCTAGTAGCAGCAGCAAATTTAGCAATAGATCCACCAATTTTTGTTGTTTTAATTGTAAAACGACCCTGAGTATTTTTTAATGTGTACAAGTTTCGGGTTATGGATACTCGAAACTTGATCGAATATGATTTTAGTATCGAAAATACACAACAATTCAGGTTTGTATAATAATTTTAGGTCTGAGTTTGGGTAAAAACAATGCAAAACTCAATTCATAAGTATTCATTGTTATTTCTAATAGTATCATAAAAAAAAATTAAAATGATTTTATTTTAGTTTTTTTTTAAATTTCTTGATTTTAATTAAATTTGATTCAAATTAGGTTTGATGTAATTAACTGGATTTAAATAAATCAGTATAAAAAATAATTCAAATGAAAACTCAGTTTAGATTAAACATCATGTCAACCTCTCGAGAAAAGCTGTATTTAACAACTATGATAATCAATATAAACCAGTTATTTAAAGGAAGAACATGAACTTAAACAAAAGGTAACATTTAGGGGAAATTTTTAAATTAAATATCATGGAAAAAAATCTGGAGGAACTCTGTATCAAAATCAAATGCAGTCCAGAAAACGAAAGCCACATTGTTTGACAACATTCTAAATTCGGCACAAACCTGTTTCTGAGCCCATTAACTAGTGGTTTGGGCAATATTTTTATTTTTATAGTCCATCAAATAATGGTTATTAGCTCAGCCTGTTGATTATTTAGTGAATATTATTTTTGTGTTACAATATATTTTAAAAAATATTTTTTATTTAAAAAATATTAAATTAATTTATTTTTAGATATTTTTTTGGATGATTTTAATATATTGATATTAGAAATAAAAAAAATATTATTTTAATATATTTTGTATTAAAAAATATTTTTTAAAAGTACTGTATATCACAGTACAAATACAAGTCGGCAATGACAACTAAGAAAATCACAAGAGAAGAAAAGAGGAAGCAATCCAGTTTAGACCCTGTATTTGTATAAATTAACCAGATCAGCCCTTACAAGAACTTTCATCAAATTTAGCCTTTATTCCTCGCAATTGGTTAGTCAACTCAATTGAAATGAAAATGTCATCAATATAATAACCCTGCTTATATTCTTCACGTTATATTTATAACTTATTTCAATTGGGTTGAACTAGTCTATTGGCCGTGTTTTATCGCAGATCAGACCAAGTCTTTTTTAAATGAAAAAAATATTAAAAGCACAAAGAATTTTTTAATTGTGTTATTAAACCTGACCAAGTAGGTCAATTTTAAAACATACCACCTCAACATTTTTTCTAACTCCAATTTTCAATTAAACCACGTGTAAATTAACTCGACTTAAATCGATTGATTTCATGGGTCCAAATATAACCTTAATGATCGGTAAAAACATGACTTAGATTTTAAAAGAATTTCAGAATGTGAACTTTATTTAAAAAAATATTGAGACAATGACAGATTGAATCGATTTTAGTCCCCCCGCGACCTAGGTCATGAACTCTATTAGATTTAATAACTTCATTTAACTTCTTTTTTTTATCAAACATCAACCCAATACCGAGAAGGTTTTTTGAGACCGCGGCAACCTCATAAAAAGAAGAAACAAGACCAATTATGAAACTGCATTCCCAATTAAACAAATATTTAAGGATGAAATAAAAAAAACTAATTAAAAAATAAAGTTAAATTTGCCAGACCCGCAAACTAGTGAATAGGTCCATGGCCTTTATAAAGTTTAATAACATGAATTTTCTCTTAACCTATTTTTAACTATATGAGAAAAAAAATAGATGAAAAAAAAAGTCATGTTCAATTAAAAAAAAACACCCCACAAAATTCATAAACTAAGGCAACTTGAGTTACCTTGGTAAATTCACAAACCAAACTAACGTCGTAGAAAGAGAAAATAAAAAGAAACAAACTACAAAGCTAAATTCTCAACTATCCTGATATTAAAAGTTGGAATCAACAAAAAAAATTTTGAAAAAAAAATCATAACAAAAATTCAAAAAGAAAAAGAAAGAAAGCAAAACATTGTGGATTATAATTGATGAATAATAGTTTCCTCCACACCCTTTAATTTTTATTACTTTATAAAGTTTCAAAACATGACTTTTCTCTAAAACTAATTTTCTTTTTTAATTATATGAGAAAAAAAACTATAAAAAAGTCAAGCTCAATTGAAAAAAACAAACAACCCACCAAACCTGTAAACTGAGACAACTTGGGTTATTTAGGCAAACTAGCAAACCATGAAAACTTCATATAAAGACAAAATAAAAAGAAACAAATTACAAAACTAAATTCTCAACCATTTCAATTTTAAAAGATGAAATCAACAAAAATAAATTTTAAAAAAACATAACAAAATTCAAAAAATAAAAAAGAAAGAAAGCAAAACATTGTGGATTACTATTGTAATCCACAATGCAATTAGTGTGGGTGAATAGTGCTAGTGAATAGGTCCATGGTCTTTATAAAGTTTAATAACATGAATTTTTTCTTAAACTATTTTTAACTATATGAGAAAAAAAAGTAGATGAAAAAAAAAGTCATGTTCAATTAAAAAAAAAAAAACACCCCACAAAACCCATAAACGAAGGCAACCTGAGTTACCTTGGTAAATTCACAAACCACACTAACGTCATAGAAAGACAAAATAAAAAGAAACAAACTATAAAGCTAAATTCTCAACCATCTCGATATTAAAAGTTGGAATCAACAAAAAAAATTTGAAAAAAAATCATAACAAAAATTCAAAAAGAAAAAGAAAGAAAGCAAAACATTGTGGATTACAATTGATGAATAATAGTTTCCTCCACACCCTTTAATTTTTATTACTTTATAAAGTTTCAAAACATGACTTTTCTCTAAAACTAATTTTCTTTTTTAATTATATGAGAAAAAAAAACTATAAAAAAGTCAAGCTCAATTGAAAAAAACAAACAACCCACCAAACCTGTAAACTGAGACAACTTGGGTTATTTAGGCAAACTAGCAAACCATGAAAACTTCATATAAAGACAAAATAAAAAGAAACAAATTACAAAACTAAATTCTCAACCATTTCAATTTTAAAAGATGAAATCGACAAAAATAAATTTTAAAAAAATCATAACAAAATTCAAAAAATAAATAAAAATAAAAAAGAAAGAAAACTAAACATTTTGGATTACTATTGTAATCCACAATGCAATGAGTGTGGGTGAATAGTGCTAGTGAATAGGTCCATGGTCTTTATAAAGTTTAATAACATGAATTTTCTCTTAAACTATTTTTAACTATATGAGAAAAAAAGTAGATGAAAAAAAAAGTCATGTTCAATTAAAAAAAAAAAACACCCCACAAAACCCATAAACTAAGGCAACCTGAGTTACCTTGGTAAATTCACAAACCACACTAACGTCATAGAAAGACAAAATAAAAAGAAATAAACTATAAAGCTAAATTCTCAATTATCCCGATATTAAAAGTTGGAATCAACAAAAAAAATTTTGAAAAAAAAATCATAACAAAAATTCTAAAAAATAAAAGAAAGAAAGCAAAACATTGTGGATTACAATTGATGAATAATAGTTTCCTCCACACCCTTTAATTTTTATTACTTTATAAAGTTTCAAAACATGACTTTTCTCTAAAACTAATTTTCTTTTTTAATTATATGAGAAAAAAAACTATAAAAAGGTCAATCTCAATTGAAAAAAACAAACAACCCACCAAACCTGTAAACTGAGACAACTTGGGTTATTTAGGCAAACTAGCAAACCATGAAAACTTTATATAAAGACAAAATAAAAAGAAACAAATTACAAAACTAAATTCTCAACCATTTCAATTTTAAAAGATGAAATCGACAAAAATAAATTTTAAAAAAATCATAACAAAATTCAAAAAATAAATAAAAATAAAAAGGAAAGAAAGCAAAACACTGTGGATTACTATTGTAATCCACAATGCAATGAGTGTAGGTGAATAGTGGTTTCCCCATACCCTTTAATTTTTGTTATTTTATAAAGTTTAATAATATGGTTTTCTCTGAAACTATATGAGAAAAAATAAACTATAAAAAAAGTCAAGTTCAATTAAAAAAAAAAGAAACAAAGAGACTCCATCAAACCCATAACCCGAGCCAACTTGAGTTATCTTAACAAACTCGTAAACCATGTTAATCTCATAGAAAGACAAAATAAAAAGAAACAAATTACAAAGCTAAACTCTCAACCATTCCAATATTAAAAAGTAAAATCAACAAAAATAATTTTGAAAAAAATCTTAAAAAAATAAAGAAAGGAAAAAGAAAATCATATGATCAAGCAACAGAAAAAAGGAAGAAAAAAGCTAATATAAAGAAATATTATAGCAATCTACAGTGTTTAATGTTTTATGAGGAAAGCTATAGTGTTTTTCCACGTGCTTTAGTTTTTGTTAATTAATAATAGTTAATTAAATAATAATTATTATTATAATCATCGATAAAATGTCGGGGTAAAATTGAAGAAACAGGTTTTTATCAGGGTTTCATTGCAGGATTGACGAAAATGAAAGAACTACATTTTGTTAGGGTTTTCTTGCTGGATCGACTCAATTAAAGGGACTATATTGGTTTCTTGCAAAAAGTAGCTGGCTCGCGCTAAGAGACCACATTCATGTCCAAATTCAAAGTTTTTGGCAGCTTGGAAAAATATCAACCAACTCACACACCTGTCACGTGAAATCACGCCACCAATGAAACCATCAAATTAAAACTAAAAGTCTAAATACGTACAGTTATCGGTCTCACATCGCGAGTACAATTGTTTTGTACACTCAAGCGCGTGAAATAAAAAAGATAAGTCTTGGGGATCATATGATTGCTACGTGGAAAGAATTTACAAGGAGAGGTTGCGTTCACACTGTATAGACCACGAGCCCTCCACACGCCCTCGACATGTGTCAAGATCAGAACCCTAAATATCTAAGTTAATCCAACGGTCCGAAATAAACCCTATCCATCCTCTGGAACCTCCTTTCTGTATTTAAACACCCTCTGCTCCTTCACCCTCTGCACACCCACAAATCTCCATTTACATAGCAAAAGACGTCTCTTTTTTTCTCATTCTAAGCTATGGCTTCAACTTTTTCGAGAAGTGTTTCTGCCTTTTCTCTTGCAACAAAGCAAGGGGACGCTGCTAGTGGTGGGCATGGCATTTCTTCCTTGCCTTTGTTTTCCAGAAAGAAAAGGAACACTAGTCTTGTAGTTTCTTCTGCCAGTGGTACTCTTACTGGTCTAGTGTTCCAGCCATTTGAAGAGGTGAAGAGAGAGGACTTTCTTGTTCCTATTTCTAGTCAGGTTTCTCTTTCTCGTCAGTTCTATGTGGATGAGTGTGAAGCTGCCATTAACGAGCAGATCAAGTCAGTAATAACTTTTCTCTTTTTGTAAGAGATACATAATCTTGAAATCTCATTTTAGAGTAGATAGATATTGATTTGTGTTTGTGTTTTTGTTTTTTGTTAACAGTGTGGAGTATTCTGCTTCCTACGTGTACCATGCCTTGTTTGCCTATTTTGACAGGGATAACATTGCTCTCAAAGGCCTATCCAAGTAACCATAAAAAATCCCGTCTCTTTGTTTTTGGCTACTTCCCTCATTTTTGTCTTTGATTTGTAATAACTGAGTATGGTGTGGTCATGTTCTAATCAGATTCTTCAAGGAATCAAGTGAAGAAGAAAGAGAACATGCTGAGAAGTTCATGAAGTATCAGGTACCTACCAGGCTACCACTTCCTTTTTCGAACTCGAATATATACTTTTTAATTTTTGGTATTCTTAATTAATTATTTTCCAAATATATGTGATTAGAATATACGAGGAGGGAAAGTAGTGCTCCACTCTATACTGAAACCCGTTTCTGAATTTGAGCATGGTGACAAAGGAGATGCATTATATGGTATGTTTCTACTTTCTAGACTCATGTTCATTGCTAGAAACTGTTTAATTTCCTGGAGATATGAATCCGATCCAATGGTTTAATTTCCTGATATTGTCTTTTTAAGTCATTATTCTAGTTTGATGTGAACAAATCTTCTCTTAAATCTAAACATGTTGCATTGATCAATAAAAACATCTACAAAGTCATTAACATGATCGGTTCGTGGCACATCTCTATCTAGTTATAGCAAATTATTTTTCGAATACTCATAACCTTTAATTTTATATAACCCCGGCTACATCATAATTCCATCCATATTTTAATGGAATTCGCTTAGTTGGTGGATTTTGTCTCCAATCTTTGTTAGGCTTTCCATTATATAGAGGTGTCAGGATATGTTTCTGTAATGGAAAACGTTTACGGTTTCTGAGTTAATTAACTTGGGCTGTCTTTGATTCAGCTATGGAACTAGCATTGTCTTTGGAGAAGTTGACAAATGAAAAACTACTGAACTTGCACAAGGTGACGTGTCTTTTGCCTTCACCATGTTTTTTCTATTTTAATTCCATGCAATTAGGAGGTATTATGTACTTTCTTGCATTAAATGCCTGGAATAGTCAATGTTTTCAGAATTGTGCTCATGAGCTATACCGTGTTCTTGATAAATAACAGGTGGCAGATGAGAACAATGATCCACAATTGCAAGATTTCATCGATAGCGAGTTTTTGAAAGAGCAGGTAAGCTCAAAATAATTTTGTTTCTTTCCCTGGATATAATACTGGATTGAACACTTGTATGCACTAATCCTGTGAGATACACTGGAAGGCGGTCGTGCCAGATTGAAGGTGAAAATAAAGATATCAGATTATGCATTTAAAAACATTCACTCATCTATTTCCAGAAAAAAAGATTACTGTTTTCCTCCTGTCATCAACCTGTTAGACATTTGTTCTGTCCAAAACTCAGAACAAAATTGAAAAATTTAGTATGGAAGAACAATCACATAAAAAATTGGTAACATTTTACTTTCACACTTGCAAGGATACTTATTGCATCATGCTCTGACATATACAATTTTTTTAACAGGTTGAATCCATTAAGAAGATAGCAGAATATGTCACTCAATTGCGGATGGTTGGAAAAGGCCATGGTATGCTAATAAATTGCATTTTCAGTATCTTTGTTACTTTCACCATGCTAGTCCACTTACTCTTCCATTCTCCATAAATTTATAACTTTGGGGTTTAAGACAAGTTTTTGTGAACTTGCAGGAGTATGGCACTTTGATCAGATGCTCCTCCATGCATGAGGCTCATGCTGCATGATGTGAAAATACAATCTGCACCTGTTCTGGGTTCAAGTCTGTGCTATCCTAGATTTAGGATAACTTCTCTAGGAGTTTTAATGGATTGAGGATAATAAATTTTCAGTGTAGGATGTATAATAGACATTAATGTATAGTAAGAGAGGTAGCTGCTTTGCTTTCAATAAACTGTGTGGCAACATTACGAAAACAGATTTGGACTCTTTTATTTGGAGGTGAAATGTATATGTATTTTTAAGTATGGATATTGCTTGATGTTCCCTTTTGACTTCAGGCTTTTTGAGTGTAGAATCACTTCAGTTGATTGATCTATAAATATGGAGTCTGTTGATCAAATTAAATCATATGATTCAGAGCTGATTTGTGAACCATAGCTTGTTTTATTTGATACAGAACAATCATTAGATTGATTTCTTGTTAAAGGGCAGAGAAAATCCATTGCATTGAGTTTTTTGTTGATACAAAAATACTGGAAAAACTACTAGCTTACCTTTCTCAATTTTATTTCTTGTTTTTTGCACCAAAAGAATGTCTGCTAGCAGATTTTCGAAGTTCTTGCAATGAACAACCGGGGCTGGCAGCTTCTTCTGCCTTTGTCTTCCATTCCATCGCCTTCCTTTTCATTTCTTTACCCTTTTCTCCCTCCATTAACTCTATAACAAGCTTCCCAACTTGATCTCTCTTAACATCACCGTGCCGATACCCCATTTATTTCAAGCAAACCAACAGTTGTTTTGCTGCTCTGAGAAAAATGGCAAAAAAAAAAAAAAAAAGAACTCCACAACTAAGGCTTCAAGGACCGAATTCCATCCCAAGTGACTTACAAATACTCCTATTGATGGGTGCTTTAAAATCTGCTGTTGTGGACACTAACTCGCTAACATGCCTCTATCCTTTGTTTCTGTAAGGAATTCAGGTGGAAAAATGGTTGATTGTGTTGAAATTTGTTTGAATAACAAGGTTAGAGAACACATTTTAAAGCTAAATTAAAAATGAGATTTACTCACTTTTAAAATTAAAATTTTACTGAAATTCAATCTTTAATATATGCTATTTAATATAGAATATTAACATAATTTAAACTATAGGTTGTTTTACTGACTGGTGTTGAAAAAATGGGGAGGTGCTAGCCGAATCAGGCTCCTCCATAGGTTTTCAACAATCTCCTCTTTTCTTTTGAAGATCCCCATTTTTGCCCGTCACTAACCTTTTTCTCAAACCCCATCCATAATTTTTTATTATTATTTGTTTTTTAATGGGGTTCATGGTGGAGCATGGAGAGTGGAAGAATAATAGGTAAGTGGGTTTTTGTGTGTTTTTTTAGTGTTAGTGGGAAAATATGGGTAAGTGGGATAACATGGGTGAGTATTTTTTTTTTCCCACTTGTCTCTTTCAAAATTTTAGTCCTCCTTTATTATTCTTCCAAATACTTTGATCCTTCTCCTTTCTTTTTAATTTTTTTGAAAAGGACAACGTCAACTTGATATAAAAAAATTAATCGATGATTTTAAAATAAATATTTTAATAACTGAACATATTAAAATATATTTGGATTCTAAAAAAGACATTGAAAATGATAAAATGACACAAGCGTGTCAAAAAAATATTTTGGAATTTTTTTTGTATTTTGAAAATATTTAGAAAAACAGGGGATCAAAAATTGAATAATGACAATATACATGTGAAGACTTTGATTTTATATCAATTGCAAATTTGAATATATACTTAATATACATGCTGATATTCTTTTATTATATTTGTGTTAAAAGCATATTTGTCTTAAGTTTTATTTCGTGTGTTTATAAATTTGAAATTGTATACATTATAGGCTTTCATTGAACATTTTTTTTTATGTTTTATATGTTCTTATTATACTAAACTAAACATCATTACTTATTAGTCTACTATATTTACAACGAAGGTTAACAAACTCGCCATGATCGTTGTCGGACCTTATTATCCATGAGAAAGATTTTTTGTTGTTAGCCCGAACCTAAGCCAATTCTAGCATTTGTTGTGGTGTTAGGACAATGATGCTTCCAAAATTTACGTTCACCATATAATTCAGTTCTTTTAAATCAAGCTATTAAGTGAAGTTTGATTGTTCAACCCATAAATTTGAACCAATATAGCTTAGTCTATCATTTGTTATATGTTTATTAGCGAGCAAGTAGAGAGGATCCATATCATAAATAGGATGGAACATTGTTGTAAGAACATCCAAAACCTCTTGTTTGAAGGAATCAAACATGTTCAAAATAATAGCTAAAGCTCTTGAATTTCTCTTAATTTTTTTTATGAGAGAACTAATTATATCTGAAATCTTTTTGGTCGCATTCAAATCCTTCATTTCAAACTCACAACTCAATTAATCCTTTGAATTGTTGATCTCATACATGTCTTTTAAGACAATACAATAACAAATACAAACTATCTGAAAGCTTCCTGAAATACAAACAAAAGTTATAATCATTTTTAAATAACCATGTCCAAATATAAAAGTATATATATATATATATATATATATTCTCACCACACAAGTAAAAAAATCCTTAATGTTTTTACTTTTCAAAACATGCATGATTGATTATAGTGAAAACCCACATATATGAAAAAAAAACTTTAATGTTTTTACTTTTCAAAACATGCATGATTGATTATAGTGAAAACCCTTAAAAAATGGACATCCACGTGTATAAAAATTATATTGAATTTAAAATGATGTATATATATAACTTAAAAAAACGTTTTTGTGGCATCATCTCCTATATATATAACATGCCTCCCATCGTTCATGGAGACTGGTGAAAAGAAAGCCATCAAATTAAGATGACCTAATCCAAATACTTATCAGATGGTAACAATGGCCGAAAGTAACGGCACAGAGAAGAAGGAACTACACATTTACAGTCCTCAAACGAAAGTCCCATTGTTTTGCAACAATCTAAATCTGGCCCAAACCCATTTCTGAGCCCATTAACTACTGGGCTTGCCAATTTTTTCTTTTCTTCATAGTCCATAATTAATGATTGACCCAGTTTGCTTAGTGTTTATTTGAAAGTATGATTGCGGATATTTTTAAAAGTGTTTTTCGTACTAAAATATATTAAAATAATATTTTTTTTATTTTTAAAAAATTATTTTGTGATTAGCGTCAAACGATTTAAAACATACAAAAACAAATTTAAATTTTTGTGAAACATGATTTACACCTCATTCCCAAACGGTGCCTTAGTAAGACACCGTTTAGAGTAATGATCAACCTATTTTTTATTAAAATTTAATTTTTTTAGTATTTTTTAATCATTTTAATATATTAATATTAAAAATAAATTTTAAAAATTAAAAAATATATATTTTAATATTTTTACAAATAAAAATAACTTAAAAAAATTACTGCTATAACACTTTGATTGCCCGTAAATCAAGTACAAGATCTGGAATGGGGTAGAAACAGTAGGCAAACAGAACAAGCTTGTTATTTTTAGTCTCGGATTGCGACAATGCCAGCTCAGAAAATCACAAGACAAGAAAAGAGGAAATATCCTCCACTTTAGACCCTGTGTTTGTATAAATTATCCAGATCAGTCCCTGTAACAATATTCATCAAATCCACCCTATACTCCTCACAATTTGTTATTTCAACTCAATTGAAATGAAGTTTCATCAATTTAATTACCCTCCTTATATTATTCTCGGTATATTTATAATTTATCCCAATGAGTTTTAATTGATAAAATTTGATAAGAAGGTCCAGATTTGAAAAGGTGGATTTATTAGGGTTTTATTGCTGGATCAACTCAATTAAAGGGACTAAATTGGTTTCTTGCAAAGCGTGGCTGTCTCGCGCTAAACACGACAAAATACATGTCCAAATTCAAAGTTTTTGGCAGCGTGGAAAAATATCAACCTACTCACACACCTTTCACGTGAAATCACGCCACCACTGAAAATTTCAAATCAAAACGAAAAGTCTAAAATACGTACAGTCTGAGGTCTCGCTCCGCGAGTACAATTATTTACTACACTCAAGCGATTGAGAAAGGAAGGACAAGTCTTTGGGATTATAAGATCGCAACGTGGAAAGAATTTATAAGGAGAGGTTCCGTTCACACTGGATAGACCACGAGCCCTCCACACGCCCTCGAAACGTGGCAAGATCTAAGCCCTAAATATCTAACTTGATCCAGCGGTCCGAAACAAACCTCATCCATCCTCCGGCACCTCCTCTCTGTATTTAAACACCCTCTGCTCCTTCACCCTCTGCACACCCACAAATCTCCATTTACATAGCAAAAAACCTCTCTGTTTTTCTCATTCTAAGCTATGGCTTCAACTTTTTCGAGAAGTGTTTCTGCCTTTTCTCTTGCAACAAAGCAAGGGGACGCTGCTAGTGGTGGGCATGGCATTTCTTCCTTGCCTTTGTTTTCCAGAAAGAAAAGGAACACTAGTCTTGTAGTTTCTTCTGCCAGTGGAACTCTTACCGGTCTAGTGTTCCAGCCATTTGAAGAGGTGAAGAGGGAGGAATTTCTTGTTCCTATTTCTCGTCAGGTTTCTCTTGCTCGTCAGTTCTATGTGGATGAGTGTGAAGCTGCCATTAACGAGCAGATCAAGTCAGTAATAACTTTTCTCTTTTTGTAAAAGATACATAATCTTGAAATTTCATTGTAGAATAGATAGTTATTGATATGTGTCTGTGTTTTGTGTTAACAGTGTGGAGTATTCTGCTTCCTACGTGTACCATGCCATGTTTGCCTATTTTGACAGGGATAACATTGCTCTCAAAGGCCTAGCCAAGTAACCACACCAGATCCCGTTTCTTTGTTCTTGGCTACTTCCCTTATTTTTTTTTAATGATTTGCAGTAACTGAGGTATGGTTTGTTCATGTTCTAATCAGATTCTTCAAGGAATCAAGTGAAGAAGAAAGAGAACATGCTGAGAAGCTCATGAAGTATCAGGTACGTACCACTTACCTTTTGAAAATCGATTATTTTCTTTTTAATTTTTGGTATTCTTAATTAATTATTTTCCAAATATATGTGATTAGAATATACGAGGAGGGAAAGTGGTGCTTCACTCTATACTGACACCCGTTTCTGAATTTGAGCATGTTGAGAAAGGAGATGCACTATATGGTATGTGTCTAGACTCGTGTTCATTGCTAGAAACTCCCAAGTATTATTTGTGAATTTTGTCTCCATTTAATCCCATCCATATCTTAATGGAAGTGAATTAGTTGGTGGACTTTGTCTCCAATCTTTGTTATGCTTTCCATTATATAGAGGTGTCGGGATATGTTTCTGTAATGGACAATGTTTACAGTTTCTGAGTTAATTAACTTGGGCTGTCTTTGATTCAGCTATGGAACTGGCATTGTCATTGGAGAAGTTGACAAATGAGAAACTACTGAGCCTGCACAAGGTGATGTGTCTTTTGCCTTCACAATTTTTTTGTCCCTGCAATTAGGAAGCATTATGCACTTTCTTGCATTAAATGCCTGGAATTGCCAATTTTTTCAGAATTGTGCTCATGAGCTATACTGTGTTCTTGATAAATAACAGGTGGCAGATGAGAACAATGATCCACAAATGCAAGATTTCATCGAAAGCGAGTTTTTGGAAGAGCAGGTAAGCTCAAAATAATTTTGTTTCTTTCCCTGGATATAATACTGACTTGAACACCTGTATGCACTAATCCTGTGAGATACACTGGAAGGCGGTCGTGCCAGATTATGCATTTAAAAACATTCATTCATCTATTTCCAGAAAAAAAAGATTGCTGTTTTCCTCCTGTTAGGCATTTGTTCTGTCCCAAATTGAAAATTTTAATATAGAAGAACAGTCACGTCAAAAATTGGTGACATTTTACTTTCACAGTTGCAAAGATACTTATTGCTTCATACTATGACTAATACAAATTTTTTAACAGGTTGAATCCATTAAGAAGATAGCAGAATATGTCACTCAATTGCGGATGGTTGGAAAAGGCCATGGTATGCATATAACTTACATTTTCAGTATCTTGCTGCTTTCACTATGCTAGTCCACTTACTATTCCATTCTCCATATATTTATAATTTTGGGTTTTAAGCAAGTGTTTGTGGACTTGCAGGAGTATGGCACTTTGATCAGACGCTCCTCCATGAGGTGTGAAAATACAATCTGCACCTGTTCTTGGTTCAAGTCTGTGATATTGTAGATTTAGGATATCTTCTCTAGGGTTTTAATGGATGGAGGATAATAAATTTTCAGTGTAGGATGTATAATAGACATTAATGTAGTAAGAAGCAGGTAGCTGCTTTGCTTTCAATAAAATGTGTGGCAACAATACGAAAACAGATTTGGAATCAATGATTTCATGTGCAAGCATGATATGGAGCTGCAATGTATTAGTATTTTAAGAATGGAAGTTGCTTTTTGTTCCCTCATGACTTCATGCTGTTTGAGAATAGAATCACTTCAGTTGGTTGATCTATAAATATGGAGTCTGTTGATCAAGTTAAATCATATGATTCAGAGCTGATTGTGTGAACCATAGCTTGTTTTATTTGGTACATAACAATCATTACATTGATTTTTTTCTTGTTGATACAAATATACTTACCTTTCTCAAATTTATTTCTTTGTTTGCACCAAAAGAATGTCTGTTAGCAAATTTTTGAAGTTCCTGCAAGAAGAACTACCGGGGCTGGCAGCTTCTTCTGCCTTCGTCTTCCGTTCCATCGCCTTCCTTTTTATTTATTTACCCCTTTCTCCCTCCATTACTTCTCTAAAAAGCTTCCCAACTTGATCTCTCTTTACATCAACCTTTATCTCCATGCCGATATCCCATTTGCTGCAAGAACACCACCTGTTGTTTTGCTGCTCTGCAAAAAATGGAAAAAAATAAATGGAACTCCACAACTAAGGCTCTCATCTCAAGGACCGAATTCCATCCCATGTGACTTGCAAATACTCCTATAGATGGATGCTTTAAAATCTCCTCTTGTGGACACTAACTTGTTAACATGCCTCTATCCTTCGTTTCTGCAAGGAATCCAGGAGGAAAAATGGTCAGAACTTATTATAAGAAAAGCTTTTTGGCTGTTAACCGGACCCTTCGCATTTCCTGTGGTGTTAGTACAGTGATGCTTCCAAAATTTACATGAATCTTAAATTTTGAGCATGAAACAACTTTTATACCTTTGAGAGGTGTTAAGCCCCTTTCAACAAGAACGCGGAACTGTGTGTAGCCTAAGAGCCCACAGGCACTGTGTATGCAACAGTAGGTTAGGGATCCCAAATTCCTCGGCAGCATCATGTGTAAAGGACATAGCACCATCAGAACCATCACAGGTCACCGGCTAGACGTTGGAGATGAAGTGCTGTCATCGAGCCTGTGAAGTATATTGCGAAATGGGACCGAGCAGTTTTTTGCAGCCGATTCACAGATAGAAGGGATGCCCTGAGTTGCATCAGAATCATCTGTCTGTGGGAGGCCATCAGGTATAGCTTCAAACCGAAAGTCCGGTGAGCCATCCAGAGAGTTAGAACCTCTGGATTTGAGAAGTCGTGTGTGGTTATACTCAGTACTGACAAAGGTTATGTGGAAGCCATTAAAATGTAAGAGTTTTGCTAG
Source organism: Populus trichocarpa (assembly GCF_000002775.5). Taxonomy (NCBI): domain Eukaryota; kingdom Viridiplantae; phylum Streptophyta; class Magnoliopsida; order Malpighiales; family Salicaceae; genus Populus; species Populus trichocarpa. Next base: position 12,845,445 of record NC_037300.2, on the reverse strand, counting down.
CTTTAGCAGTGGGGCTATGTGACCCTGAGCTGGGAATGGTATGCAAACAGCACGAGGTTTATCAGCTACTTGATTGAAATCCATCTCCCTCCCTCCAATTTCCATGTGAGTGTGAAAATTTACATTTATTGGAAGGGGCAGATCTCTCCCCTCCTTTATATAGTTAAATTGATTCTATCCAGCGGTAAAAGGTAACATTGCTATCATAGTGCCTTTTTAAAAAAAATTATTTTTTATATTAATCAATTAAAATATAAAAAAAACATAATAAAAAATATTAATTTAAAATAAAAAATAAAAAAATTTCAATTTGTTTTAAAAGCAATTTTAAAACACAAAAACAATTTCATAAGCATTTCTGTAGTGAACCTCATGCACGTCACGTCATTTTCTAGTCAAATTGAATCTTAATTAGCAAGTTCATCACGTCTGTTATTTTTTGGATTATTGAGGATAAAAAGCAATGTCAAAGAGAATTATTGACTTCTATGTCGTCATTTTCCAGGCTAAAACTATAGTCTTATACAAAAACAAAGAAAGCAAGTATAAAATAATGTATGTTGAATATTTTAAACATAATATTAAGTGAAGCACTTGGAATTTATCATTAAGAACCAACACCATCTTAATTAATTACATCACTAATTAAGAGGTTCACGAACAAGAAAAATTGACTAAAAATATCTAAAAATAAATAGAATTTATTTTTAATTTAATCTTAAATTTGCCTATTAAATATACTTATAATAAATTTTTAACAATTTTCCATATGAATAAAGATTATTTGACCAATATATAAAGACTCAAAGATTTGTAAAGAGATAATTCACTATATCAGGATTGATAACTTTTATTCTTGAAATTTCTTGATAAAATATTATCAAATTTACTTGGCTAAGGACTATTATTTTAAATTATTCAACTTTTTACATTAATCAAGATAATAGCATTTTTATAGTTCTCTCTGCATAGATTTTTAGTGTCGGTGATCATAACTTAATTATTCAATCAAATAATTCAATCTATGCCTCTCATGCACGTAACTTGATGCTTATCTCATCAAGATCATCATATAACTTAATATCTAGGAATTACGCAAATGAAATCAATCAACCTAAGCTAAAACGAGGATGATTAGCAACCTTTGATATGAAGCAATACTTTCATCTACAGAATGGATTCGCCATTCTTAATCATCTAATTATGCAGATTAGAAATAATAATGACGCGGTAACATGGTAAAGATTGAAGTGCTTAGTGAGAAGAAATGGAGAGTGAGTAGGCAACAGATTTTTGAGCTTCCCAATCCAGTTTTCCTCTCACCACAGATTCTCATTTATGCAGCAGTCAAGTGGAAGTAGTGATGGGGCCATGGTCAAACGGTTCGTTGGTGTTTCCTTAGAACTTTTGTGAGGTGCTATACCTCTCTCCCTGACTTTCTCTCCCACATATGCAGACACAGACAAGAAAGCTCTGTCCATTACTGGTGCTATTAGATTAATGAAGTGTTCAGTAGTAATTGATGGTTCATGATTTTCTAAAACCCTCTCACATTTAAAAAAATATCACATGAAAGTCATAATTTAAAATGCGATATTGTACTTTCAGCGTTCAACTTCATGTTTGGTCATGGCATGCCCATACCTAACTCTAAGTTGGGCAAAGACGAGTTTGAGTCCAACCCTAGGTTGACCCATGGCGTGCCCACCCCCAACTCTAAGTTGGGTAAGGGCGCGTCCGCGCCCAACACTAATTTGGGTCGTGATGGGTCCGCGCCCAACACTAAGTCGAGTTGTGACGCATCCGCACCCAATTTCAAGTTGGACCAGGATGTGTCCGCGCCCAACTCCATGTTGAGCTATGGTACATCCGCGCCCAACCCCATGTTGAGTCAAGGACGCGTCTGCGCCCAACTCCATCTTCTTCTTCTTTAACTTCTACAGCTGACCATTCTTGGGTGCAGTCACAAGCTGACCCAATTCCTCTTTGGTTCAGCGAGTGAGTTGAACCCAACTCCTTCCAAGTTCAGTGTACAGAAAATTAAAAGGAAGCATGAGTATACAGGAAAAAAAGCATGAGTATATAGAAAAAGGTTCGAAACCTTTATACTCTGAGATATAAACACAATCATTCTTCTTCTTTAACTTCTATAGTTTCTTCTCCTTCTTCCTCTTATCTTCATAAGAGCTCATTAATATCTTTATTAATATCTTTTTGTCACATAAAAATATCTCGTACTAACTTGATTTTTGAAGGATCCTCCATCAACACCCCTAGAGGTCTCTAAAGGACTTTGTGCAGGTATAAACTGAAGAGAAGATTTATATTCTCTGATGAAATTCATTAAAGAAGAAGTCATTGTATTCTCCAAGTGAATGTCATACAATATACTATGAATGATGTACAAGAATCTTAAAGAATAATTCATTTCAGAATATTCCCTTTATTTTTGTATCTTCATCTGTAACCAAATAATTCTGATGAGCATCAATCACCTGCAATGAGAGTGCCTAAAATATGCTTAGGGTTATTGGTTACACTTACTTTCGCACTTGCAAAGACACTTGTTGCTGGGATGTCCCGCTCCATGTGAAAAAGGGACCACCATAGAAGGAAACAAATGAAAAGGTTAGCTGGGATTAGGACCCGCTGAAATAAATAAACAAATAGAAGGAAAGATACAAAGAAAAAGACAGAGAAGCCGTGACAAAAAGAAAGAAGAGGCAGCTTGAGCAGTGTCGGTTCAAGCTTTGGTCGGCAGCTGATTCACCGTTGAATCAAGTTGGATTTTTGACAGCATGTTTCAGACATATATCTTTTTATTCGGTATTGTTGGATTGAAGATTAGTTGTTGTTTTTTTGTTCCATGAATATGTTGTTCCCATGAAGTAATAAGTAAAATAAGACTTTACTTGGGCAATACAACAAATATATGGAAGGCAACCAAGTTTTAGGAACAGTATAATATCACTTGAACAAATTTTTTCCCGAATAAAAGCTGAAGCCACTCGCACTATTCAAGAAAAGCAGGGGGTAAAATCCAAGAAGCAACACCCTTAAAAAAGAGAAAAAAAAATGAAGGAAGACTAGATAAAATCCAAGAAGCCACGCCTATGAAATCAGAAATGAAGGGTGGACCAAACAGAAGAAGCTAGAAAGAACACACCTCTTTTCCTCTCCTGAATCTAGACCACCTGTTGAAGCCTCTAGGGTTTTAATCTACAAAGAACACTCCTTCACATCCCAACAACTCAAAACTCTCTGAAGCAGCACTCGATAAAATTGAAAATGCAGCTTCTAACTGGGTTCTGAGGTTTTAATCTACAAAAAAATACTGTTGGCCAACGGCTAGGAAAGGGATAGCATTTTTTAGTTTTTTTCAACAGGAATAGCTTTCCAATAGGAGAAAAGGGATTTTAACAATTCATATAGCTCTCCCATTGAAGACCAAAAAACAGTTGAATACAAGCCATTTTAACCGTTATTGGTTATGGCTTTTCATTTACTTTCACTATGCCAGTCCACTTACTCTTCGGTTCTCCATATATTTATAATTTTGGGTTTTAAGACGAGTATCAGTGGACTTCTTTGATCAGATGAGGTTCATGATGCATGATGTGAAAATACAATCTGCACGTATACTTGGTTCAAGTCTGTGATATCCTAGGTTTAGTATATCTTCACTAGCTAGGAGTTTTAACGGATCGAGGATAATGAATTTTCAGACTAGCTAGGAGTTTTAACGGATCGAGGATAATGAATTTTCAGTGAAGGATGTACAATAGACATTAATGTAGTAAGAAGATGGTGGCTGCTTTGCTTTCAATAAAATGTGTGGCAACAATAAAAGAACAGATTTTGACTCTCATGATTTCATTTCCAAGCTTGATTTGGAGCTGAAATGTTAGTCTTTTAAGAATGGATGTTCCCTTACATATGATTCAGAGATGATTTTGTGAACTATAGCCTATTTTATTTGATGCATAACAATCATTGCATTGATTTTTATTTTATTTTTTATTTTTTTTGTTGATACAAATGTAATGGTGAAACTTCTAGCTTACCTTTCTCAAATGTATTTCTGTTTTTTGCACCAAGAGAATGTCTGCTAGCAAATTTTCGAAGTTCCTGCAAGAAGAACCGCTGGGGCTGGCAGCTTCATATGCCTTCGTCTTCCATTCCATCGCCTTCTTTTTCATTTCGTTGCCCCTTTCTCCCTCCATTAACTCTCTAACAAGCTTCCCAACTTGATCTCTCTTTACATCACCATTTATCTCCACGCCGATACCCCATTTGTTGCAAGCAAACCAACAGTTGGTTTGCTGCTACGAGAAAAATGGCCTACAAATAAATGGAACTCTACTAACTCTTCAAGTGTCAAATTGTCAAATACTCCTATTGCTGGGTGCTTAAATCTGATCTTGTGGACACCAACTTGCTAGCTTGCCTCTATCCTTTGTTTCTGCAAGGAATTCAGGAGGAAAAATGCTCGACACAGCACCATCAGTGTCAGAGAGCATTTTCGCTGTTAGCCAGAACCCAAGCAAATTCTAGCATTTTCTGTGGTGTTAGAACAGCGATGCTTCCAAAATTTATATACACCACAAAATCCGATTCTTTTGAATCAAGCCATTCAGTGAAGTCTGATTGTTCTTTCCATAGATTTGAACCGATATTGTTTTGTCTATCATCTGCAATCTGATTATCAGCTATCAAGTGGAGAGGATCGATTGCATAAGTAGGAAGGAACATTGTTGTAAGAGCATCCAAAATTAGTAAAGGCTATGTGGAAGCCATTAAAATGTAAGAGTTTTGCTAGCTTTAGCATTGGGGTTATGTGACCCTGAGCTGGGAATGGCCTGCAAACAGCATGAGGCTTGTCAGCTACTTGACTGAAATCCATCTCCCTCCCCACCTCTCTCTCTCTCTCAATGTGAGTGTGAAATGCTACATTTATTGAAAGGAGTAAAATGACTCAGTCCATCAGTAAAAGGTCGAGCTCTTCACTCCTTTATATGGTTAAATTGACTCAATCCATCAGTTAAAAAGGTAACATTTCTAACAAGCGTATAGGACATGAGCAATTATGTAGCGAACCCACATATATGTCATGTCATTTTCTAGTCAGGAAATAATCGAACGAAGAGTTGTGAGCACATTCATCACGTTTGTAGTTCTTAGAATTATTGACGATAAAAAGCAGGAACAAATGGGAATAATTGAGCTGTATGTCAAGACGTGATAGGCTAAGACAAAAGACTAGTACTTCCTCGACAAATATGCATCAAAACTTGATTAAAGATGACTGATGCATCAAGTTTACTTTAGTGGGAAGAAATGAAATGATCAAGCTGCCCTGAAACAGAATTTCCTGTGAGATATCTTCCCTCTAGTTTCCTGAGCAATTGGATGCAAGAGCGAATCGTTTTCCACATCACTTGCATGTCTGTGTACTATCCACAAGTTTCCAATTCCTTGTCCAGGTTCATAAGCCCATGTTTGTTTTCAAAGTCACAAAAGATTACAAGAAAACCAGATAAAACCAAAATCATCCTTCCATGCTAGGCTTTCTTTGTAGATAAATCCATACTAGTTCCCCACAACCACAAGAGCTCAACACAAAATAAGTCCATCTCAATATTTGAAGCCCAATTGCCCTTTACATTGTAAGTATCATGAAGGTGACATGCGGTTGCAGAACACAAATGCTTCCTTTTGACAAATACCTAAATGCAGGAGAAGCCATGAAGACATAGGGATTGATTCTAATGAGCTCGGTCTTACCTCTGGTTTTGTGTCTCAAGCTTGAAGCAAGCTTCTAAAGTGTTGGCTTGGCTAAGTTATTAGCTTGTGTGGTCAAAAAAACATTAAAAATGTAGATTTTAAGGGGAAAAACAAGTCTGCAATTTTCTATAGAATAGCATGAACGAGAGATAAAACACTGCAAAAACTAATCATTTTTTTTCTATTTCTTACATCTCCCGAACTTTAAGTAGCGATATATAACAACACATCTCAGCCTTACATTTTTCTTTTCATCTTAATTACCTTTTAATCTAACTCTAATTACTTTTTTTAACACATGTTAACTAACTAAAGTCAAGGCTAAATAGTTGTAACAGTAACTTATTAGAATGTTAACCTTAACATTCTCCCTCTTGATATGTTAAACTTGAACTCTGAGTGCATTTCTCAGCTTTTAAAATTTATCCTTTGGCAATGCTTTTGTGAAGATTTCAGTCACCTACTCCTCTGATCTGCAGACCTCAATATCAGTCTCTCCTTCCTCAATTTCGAATGCTCTTGTGAGTTGTTGTAGAAGATAAATGATAATGTTTGCAAGATCCGTCTTCCTCATCATCTGAAGATTTCAAAAACGAGTTCTTTCTAACCCAGAAAGAATGATGTAGTCGAGCTTGCGATAACAGGTGATTCTGAGCAGTTAGGTGTAAGTCTGTTATAATTAAATGAGAAACTGCCCCAGATTAGATGGATAACCTAGCAAATATATTTTATAAAACAACGTGATAGGTCTAGACCCAAGAGGAGTTATGGTTGTGCTAGATCAAAATGATAGCTCAAAAGAGCCATAACATTTTATCCAACTCTTGGATCGCGCTCAAATTTCTACAAGAGTTTCTGAATGTTGTTTTTTTTAAAGTAATAGTGGAATCGTTACTCCGACCGTCAAATCTTTAGATTTCAAGGGCCCCGGTTTTTGTAGTTTTTGTGATTTTTCTTGTTATTTTCGGATTTTATGCTTCTTTCCTTTGTAATTTCATGTTTTTGTTTTTATTTTTGTTTTTGTTTTCTAGTTGAGGTGAAGTTTTTGGCATTTTTCAGACTTTGTAAACCTCCTTGCAAGACAAACTTTAATATTATTATTTTTTGAGAAAATAAACTTGTGAATTCAGGGTTCACATCTGCAGCCTTCTTCACTCATCAAAAATTATATGTTTTTTTGTTCGTTGTTATCTTTAGTTTTCACCTGCTTCACTTCTATAAAAATCATCACATTGATTTCTTTTTAAAGGGCAGAAATAATCCATTGCATTCGTTTTTTTGTTGATACATAAATACTAGCAAAACTACTAGCTTACCTTTCTCAAATTTATTTCTTTTTTTTTTTTTTTGCACTAAAAGAATGTCTGCTAGCAGATTTTCGAAGTTCCCGCAAGAAGAACGACCGGGGCTGGTAGCTTCTTCTGCCCTCGTAACTCTGCGAGTCCAAACAAACTAATAGCAAAAAAACCGCAAGGAAACATAATGCATTTGTCAAATACCCAAAAAAAATCTTAAAAAGACATTCCAAACCTGAAAAATGAACCAGAAGACTGCATATTATTGCCCTGGTTCAAAAGAAATTGCATCCAATGGTATGCTTTCTAAGCAACAACAGCGCTGCAAGACTGCATATTATTGGAAAACACAACAGCAATAACAACAAAAAAGAACCAACAACAGCGCTGCAAGACTGCATATTGTTGAATAACCAAATTGTTTGATGACAAGGACCAAAGCAGGAAAAAACAATGCATAATGTTGTACAAGAAAAACACATGGGGACAACAAACACTGGGCAAATTTCGTAAACCATAGCTTATTTTATTTGATGCATAACAATCATTACATTGATTTCTTTGTTGAAACAAGTATACTGGTGAAACTACTAGCTTCCCTTTCTCAAATTTGTTTCTATTTTTTGAACCAAATGAATGTCTGCTAGCAAGTTTTCGAAGTTCCTGCAACAAGAACCACCGGGGCTGGCAGCTTCTTCTTCCATTCCATCGCCTTCCTTTTCATTTCTTTACCCTTTTCTCCCTCCATTAACTCTCTAACAAGCTTCTCAACTTGATCTCTATTAACGTCAGCATTTATCTCCAAGCCGATACCCTATTTGTTGCATGCAAACCAACATTTGGTGTGCTGCTCTGCGAAAAATGGCCAACAAAGAAATGGAAAACATGGTCGACTCATCACCAACATTGCTGTCAGTCCTTATTATCCATAAGAAAGCTTTTTTGCTGTTAGCCAGACCCCAAGCCAATTCTAGGATTTTTGTGGTGTTAGAACAGTGAAGCTTCCAAAATTTACATACACCACAGATTAATTCGGTTCTTTTGAATCAAGCCATTCAGTGAAGTCTGATTGTTCTTTCCATAGATTTGAACCAATATAGTTCAGTCTATCATCTGTTATCTGATTATTAGCGAGCAAGTGGAGAGGACCGATTGCATAAATAGGAGAGAACATTGCTGTAAGAGCATCCAAAACCTCTTGTTTTCGAAGGACTCAAACGTGTTCAAAATGATAGCTGAAGCTCTTGGACTTCTCTCGATTTTCCATAGGAGGAAGCTGACCATGATATCGTTTGGGTCCGTAGTTTTTTCCACACCTGGAATCCAATCTATAGTAGTTTCTAGGTACCCGTTCATTAGATAGCTGCAAATCACAGCAGACTTAGTGCAGTTCTGATCTCATCGGATGAAGCTTAAATTTTAAGTATGAAACAACTTCCACACCTTTTTCAACAAGAACACGGAACTATGTGTAGCCTAAGAACCCACAGGCACTATGTGTATGGAATAGCAGGTTAGGAATTCCAAATTCTTCAGTAGCATCAAGTGTGAAGGACATACCACCATCAGAAACAACACAGGTCACCGGCGGGACTTTGGGAGAGAAAGTACTGTCATTGAGCCTGTAAAGTAGATTGCGAAATGGAACCAAGCAGTATTCTGCAGTGGATTCGCAGACTGAAGGGATGTCTTGGGTGGCATCAGATTCATCTGTCTCTGGAAGGCCATCAGGTATAGCTTCAAAACGAAAGTCCGTTAAGCCATCCAGAGAGCTGGAACCTCTGGATTTGAGTAGTCGTTTGTGGTTATACTCAGTATTGACAAAGGTTATGTGGAAGCCTTTAAAATGTAAGAGTTTTGCTAGCTTTATTAGCATTGGGGTTATGTGACCCTGAGCTGGGAATGGTATGCAAACAGCATGAGGTTTATCAGTTACTTGATTGAAATCCATCTCCCTCCCTCTCTCTCTCTCTCAATGTGAGTGTGACATTTTACATTTATTGGAAGGGGTCGAGCTCTTCACTCCTTTATATGGTTAAATTGATTCAATCCATCAGTAAAAGGTAACATTTCTAACAAGCATGTAGGACATGAACATTTCTGCAGTGAACCCACATATATGTCATGTCATTTTCTCGTAGGATATGATAGAATGAAGGGTTATGAGAACGTTCATCACGCCTGTATTTCTTTGAATTATTGAAGATAAAAAGCAGGACCAATGGGGCTAATTGAGCTGTATGTCCAGACGTGATAGGCTAAGACAAAAGACCAGCACTTCCTCGACAAATATACATCATATACTTCATAACTTGATTAAAGATGACTGATGCATCAAGTTTGCTTTGGTGAGAAGGAAAGAAATGATCAATTTGGTGAGAAGGAAAGAAATGATCAAGCTAGTCTGAAACAGAATTTCCTGTAAGGTCTCTTCCTTCTAGTGTCCTGAGCAATTGGATGACAAGAGTGAATCATTTTCCACATCACTTGTATGTCTGTATACTCTCCACAAGTCTCCAAGTCCTTGCCGAGGTTCATAAGCCCACGATTGTTTCCTGTCATCAAAATCATAAAAGAGTAAAGAAAACCAGATAAAACCAGAATCATCCTTCCTTGCTAGCTTTTTTTGTAAATAAACCCACAACAGTCCCCCGCAGCCACAGGAGCTCAACACCAAGCAAGTCCATCTCAATATTCGAAGCCCAATTGCTCTTTACTTTGCAAGTATCATGAAAGCGACGTGGTTGCAGAACACAAATGCTTCCATTTGAAAAATACCTAAACGCAGGAGAAGTCATGAAGACATAGGGATTGATTGTAATGAGCTCACTCTTACCTCTGTTTTTGTGCCTTGAGCTTGAAGCAAGCTTCAAAAGAGTGGACTTAGCAGAGAAGACAAATCTTTGTTTGAACCATAGCCAGCTTCTCCGCTTCTCCATCTTCACCTACGATCTGCCCATTCTTCACTTCCATTTTATATCTATATTTTTCATTTTTGTCCCTGCTCTCCCTTGCTAATACTTTAAACTGAGGCAAGCAATCAAATGAATCCGACACATCACAAACCAACATCTGTGAAGACAAGTGAGTCTACCTGTAGACATTTCTGTTTTTCTAATGGTTACTACCTTTTCCTACTTCTTTTAAATAATACTAGTAGATGATAATATCTTAAGTCACACTGAGTTGCGCATTATTTTACTCTCACGCTTGATTAAACGACTCTCATGTACCTAACTAAATGCTTATCTCATCAAGATCGTCATATAACTTAATCTCTAGGAATTAAGCAATATTTTTCATCTACAGAATTTCCATTCTTAAATCATATAATGCAGATTAGAAATAATCAATGATGATGATGATGCAGTAATATGGTAAAGATAGAAGTACTTACTGGGAAGAATGAACAGTGAGTGGGCAAGAAACTTTGGAGCTTCCCAATCCATTTTTCGCTCACGAAAGATTTTCATTTCTATGTGGAAGCAGTGATGGGGCCATGGTCAAACGGTTGGTTGGTGTTTCCTTCTGCACCTTAGTGATGCATCTACACCTCTCCCCCTGTCTTTCTCTCCCCACACACAGATCAGGACAGGAAAGCTCTGTCCATTACTGATGCTATTAAGATTAATGAAGTGTTGAGCAACCAATGAATTCTGATAGGCATTAGTCACCTGGAAAGAGAGTGCTTAGAATATGATTAGGGTTAATGGGTTCTCTTTGCGTCGCTTTCAATGAACTCTAATCTACTGGGGACCTTGCCAAGTAATAAGACTGAGACATGCATGTGCTCTGCAACCATTACTAACAGTGCAGTCCCTAACCCTAACTGCCTTCATTGACACTTTACCAACTCTAATCCTCTACCCAATCTTGTTCTCTTGTGTATTGTTCACTACAGAAGTGAGTTTTAGCTCCAAAGATATCTTCACATACATCAAATGCTGCATTAATTTTTTCTTCATATTTAATTTTTTTTTTTTAATAAATAGTCTCTCATACGAGTTTATTTTCGACAGTTTAGATGAAAAAAATAGGATAAAAGGATAGATTGAATGATGACCCTAGCGACATAAAGGACGTAATTAGACTTGCAAAGAGGGATTGAAAGCTTAGTCTAGAATATAGATCAAATTAAGCTATTTCCTTCTCCCTTTTTTTAATTCTCTGTTTCTCAAGTTTGGCCATCGCAAGGCTTTGCTCACATGACTAAAGATTTTCCCTTGAAGACTAGCCAATTTCATCAATTTAATGCAAAGCTTTTCGATGTACTATTGACATTGCGCTTTGCAACCAAACATGGCAATGCATTGTACACTTGAAAATTGCCTTCATTGACATTTTGCCAGCTCTATTCCTCTTACCCAAGCTTGCTCTCTTGTGTATCGTTATTTTGCCAGTGCAACTCGTGACAAACAGGCCCCCGATATCACCAACACTGTCAAATGTTCCGAGACAATTTGCCAGTTTCAGGGCCTGAAAATGGTTGAATGAGGTATGAACTGGTATAGCCAGCTTGGAAACTTAACCATGTCAAGAAATTAAACTGAAATCGCTTCAGGGTTCTCATTACCATCAAGCTGGCAAGGATACCAAGAAGGTAATCAAAGTGGAACTCGCAGTCCCCTCCATCCCTGGTAATAATTTCATCGAGTATTGAAAGCATTTCTAACGGGTAAAAATTTCCAAGCACCACCTGGAGAAAGACCTATTGACAATCCAAATCTACAAAAAAAAAATCTAAGATATTGTTCACAGAGAATAATAAAATTAACTGAAGTTCTAGTTGACACAAACAGGCAAAAACAGATTACACAGGATGTGTTCTTGATGCTACAGAAAATCTCATGCATGCTTTTTTAAAATGTATCCCAGCAGTAAAAATTGAAATGCAAAAGCAAACATTGTTCAAAAATGTGCACTAAATTATGCAAACACAACATTCATTCTATCATTAGCAAAACATAACTAGCCATAAAATGCCAACGAAAATTCAAGAACTTCATGCAGCAGCCTGAGATGCTGCAAGCCTCTTTTTAGCCTCCTCAATGATGGACAATTTAATACCCTTGCCCTTGGGAAGAGAAATCCATGGCTTGGAGCCCTTTCCAATGGTGAACACGTTGCCCAGGCGAGTGGCAAACTCATGGCCAGTGGCATCTTGAACATGGATTGTCTCAAAGCTTCCCTTATGCTTCTCCCTGTTCTTGATTACTCCAACTCGGCCTCTATTCCTTCCTCCAGTGACCATGACAACATTTCCCACATCAAACTTGATGAAGTCAACTATCTTGTTGCTCTCTAGATCCAGCTTGATGGTGTCATTGGCCTTAATGAGGGGATCTGGGTAGCGGATGGTGCGCCCATCATAGGTGTTCAGATAGGGAATTCCTTTCTGCCCAAACTGAATTGACCGAACTTTGCAAAGCTTGAACTGAGTAAGAATTAAACAACAAAAAAAATCAATACCTGCTGTAATACCACACAAAGACATGAAAATACAAAAAATAAAATTCACCGATCCATCAAAATTAGTGCATGGTCCAGTAAAACAAAAATATCATGAATCAAAGAAAAAAACCAGAGTCAAAAGTATCACAAACCTTAGCCTCGTCCTCTCTGAGGGAGTGGAGCCGGAAGCGGCCTTTGGTGTCATAGAGGAGACGGAAGCTCTCGTTTGTCTTTGGGATTGACACAACATCTGTAGCAGAGAGCAAAACCACGCGTAAAACACGGATGAAAAATATAGAATTTGAGGGATAAAATGAATAGGAAATGATCATGTAAGTGAAAAAGGTCAGAAAGGAAAACTAGTATCTTATCAAACATAAACAACCATTTTCAATCAAGCACAAAAGAAAGTTGGCAACAACAAAGAGCTCTCACAACCTATCACACCCAATGACCACTTAAAACAAGCATTAAAACAAGTTAGCAGGCAAGGGTTTCTTACTTCTTATAACCTAAATCGCACAAAATGATCATTTGCCAAAGACTATTTTGCGGGGTTGTAGGGTTCAATCTATTAATAACATCACATCATGGCCACCAAAAAACTGTAGAAAAATCAAGTTCATTCATTCATTTCAGCCAAGGATATAGGTGATGAAAGCTTCCCCTTGACTATATCAAGCCAATCTAAGCATTGCAAATAAAAACCCAACTCCCATTTTGAAGATCCACAGAGAAAAAAAATCATAAAACTGGTAGAGCAACGACATAATTAGAAAAGAAAAACATTAAACTTGAAAGAGCAAAGACAGAAAGCACATACCCATGAAACCAGATGGGTAGGTTTTATCTGTCCTAACCTTCCCATCAACAAGAACATGTCTCTGCATCAAAATAGAAATCACTTCACGGTATGTCAAAGCATACTTGAGCCTGTTTCGCAGAATGAGAATCAGAGGCAAGCATTCCCTAGACTTGTGGGGTCCGGATGAGGGCTTGGGGGCCTACACGACACAAAACCAAACAAGTTACACTCAAGGACAAACAACACCAAGCAACAGGGAAACCATTGACATTGCAGCAAAGGGGTCGTCAGAAATTGTTAACATACAAAAGCACCACCAAGTTTATCAAGCATCCAATGTTTTGGAGCATTAAGCCTCTTCAAGTGCTTCTTCAACCCTCTAGCCTGTAATGCATCACAAAATCCGAAAGATCAATTAAACCAGTGCAAGAAATAGAAATAACAACAAGAAGATTGATGAAATCAGGAGAACATAAGCAAGATCTGAGATCAAGATGCAAAAAAAGCTGACCATTTTGCAACTGTATAGCTCAAGATGTTGGTGACTCTGCTGGGCTGCGCCTACCTTTGCTGCTTAGAGAGATGCAAAAACCCTACTTGTATCCTTTTAAAGGAATGTCCCTTGTTATTGAATCCGAGTTTTCCGGGTCGGGTTGAGGTATTGTTACTGGGCCATGTGTTTATTGGACTATTATTGGAGCCCTAATATTTTATACATTAGGCCATGTCATTATTACTTAAGAAAACAAAAGATGTTGTTAAATTATCTTCATAAAAATAAAAATAAAAAAATATTATAATATCATTTTTTAATTTTTTTTAATTTTACTTTTTAAAAAATTAATTCTTTCAGTAGTTTTTTTATTTTTTCATTTAATATTAGGTTATGTTTAGAAATTATGTTTCATAATTTTTTTTTTATTGGGTTAATACCGGTCTTTTAGATTTTTTTTTTCTCGATTTCAACTATCAACATTAAATTTGTTGAAAGTGTGGCATTGTAATTTTTTTTATTTACTTTCTATAAATTTATCTAAATCTCATGATTCAGATCGCAAGTTTGACAGATTAGTCCAGGTCAACATGAATTTCAGGTTAGGGTTTATAGAAAACATTTTAGGGGAAATGCAAATTGACTATGAAGTGATAAAATTTGGTTAGATTAGGTTGTGTTGGGTGTTAAATTTAGTAAAATCATCATTTTGTCGCACGTGCGGCCTCACGACAATCGTCCACCCAAGTCGGGATCTTTCTATGAATTTATCTCAATCTCATGATCCAGATCGCAAGTTTGACAGATTAGTCCAGGTCGACATGAATTTCAGGTTAGGGTTTATAGAAAACATTTTGGGGAAATGCAATTGACTACGAAGTGATAAAATTTTGTTAGATTAGGTTGTGTTGGGTGTTAAATTTAGTAAAATTATCATTTTGTCGCACGTGCGGCATCACGACAATCGTCCACTATATATATATATATATATATATATATATATATAGAGAGAGAGAGAGAGAGAGAGGTGGTAGGCCATGAGAGATTTCTTATTATTTCCCCTCATCACCAGAGAGATCCCGACTTGGGTGGGTGGTAGGCCATGAGAGATTTCTTATTCTTTCCCCTCATCACCAGAGAGATCCCAACTTGGGTGGACGATTGTGTGAGCGATATATATATATATATATATATATATATATTAAGGATATGTATCTCTCATTAATGCTATCAAGGTAACATTAATCTATAGCCTCTCCACTCAATCAAAATAACAATATTCATGGGCTATAAATATCTCATGAATCACTCAAGTAAAAGGTTTATAATCTTTTCATTCTCTACATATTTGCATAAATGTTTTCATAGTTTTTCTATCTAAAATATCATTGCACTCTCTCTCTATAGAGATACTTACTTAAACATTTGAGAGTCATCATATTTACCAAGATGGATTTCCAGGTACTTGGCTTTCAGCATCAAGCTACCATGCACCTTGGCTTTCCACGCCAAACTACCACTCACATTGACTTCTCACACAAAGCTACCACTCACTTTAGCTTCCCATATCAAGTTATCACCCACCTTAGCTAAAAAGAATAGATTTTTAGGACCCCATGCGGATCCCTCAAGATTTTTTATTGAACCAATACATTTTTTATTATACTTTCTCTACATCCCCTAGGTATATAAAAAGTCTCTCATGGCATACTACCTTTTCTCCATCTCTTTAATATTATGTAAGAGATATTTATCTCTCATTAATGCATATATAAAGAATATTTATCTCTCATTAATGTTATCATGGTAAAATTACTCTTCAGTCTCTCCACTAAACAAAAGGACAATATTCATGGGCTATAAATACCTCATAAATCATTTAGGTAAAAGGTTCTCAATCTCTTTATTCTCAACATATTTGCATATATATTTTTAGAGCCTCCTTATCTAAAATATTATTATTTCTCACATCAAGCTACCATGCATATTGGCTTTACACACCAAATTACCACCCACCTCGGCTTCCTACACCATACTACCATTCACTTTAACTTTCCACATCAAGCCACCACCCACCTGAGCTATAGAGAATAGATTAAATTACAAAAACCGAGTGATTAATCTATTATTCAACCATATAAACCTTATTCTTAATCGCCTTGTATTTTAAAATATCATTAATAATCATTTTCTTTATTGTCACAACCTTATTAACTTTTATGGCAAATGCGATTGATGTACAAGGTTATAAAAATGTTTAGTGCCTATGTCACTCTATTTGTTTTATTCCTACTCTTTTTTGTTACAAATGACATCATTTTTTTTATTTTATAAAGGAAAAACTCAAACATGAGAACACATAATCTAATATACTAGAACAAATGCAGGAAATAAGAGCAAAGAACATACAATGTGTGACACAAGAAACATGTTACTCTCATATTCTTTATTCTTTTTTACAAGACCTCTGTGGAATGTACATGTTCTCAATTGCTTTAGGTCCAAGAGGATCAAAAAATGAGTTTCATGTCCTCACTTTTGGAATTTGTTACCTGAAATTACCACATTGAATATTTAGGTTTTGGAAACCATGCATTTAGCAGCTTTAGCTTCAAGAGAGGAACATCAAATTATGGTGGTCAATTTCTATTTTCCAACACTTTCAATCTTACTATTTGGTGTTTTTGTTTTAATATATTTTTAGTGAATTTTGCTATTTCTTTTCTTACTTGATAATTGCAAATGATTTTTTGGTTTAAATTATCATTCATCCCTCAACTTTTACTTAAATCAAGCCATCTGTATTATTTGGTTTAATTTTAACCTTTTATAATCTATTCTAGAAAAGGGGAGTAGACACCTCCCTTAATATTTTTTTTTTCAAAAAAATAATTAGAATAGCCTTTAGAGTTTTTTTGGTATTGTAATAGCGGTTGCTTTTTAAAGTTCTTTTCATTTGGAAATACATAGAAATAATATAATTTTTTTCATTGTTTAAAATTTATTTTTGACATCAACATGTCAAAACAATTTAAAAACACAAAAAATATTTTGAAACAAATAAAAAAAAATTATTTTTATTCAAAAATATTTTTAAAACACAAAAACAAATAGACTTCTATGAATTTTTACCTTTTAGAGTTCAAATTTGCTATTTTTGCACATTTTACCTTCGACTTAAATAGGTGGCTCTCATTGAGCCTTAGTTTTTCTTAGCTTCACTATTCAATGGAGATGAATTGTCAGTCCCACCAGCTATGCACAAAAAAATTTTCATTTTTATTATTTATAAAAGAAAGTGATTTTATTTCCCAATAAAACAGAGAGAAATCAATTTTAATTAAAAATTTTAATGAGAATCTTTTTGATGATATGATAAATATATGATTAGTTGTATTACCTTGTAGAGATAAACTAGTTACTAGTGTAGAATCTTTCACCATCATTTAATTTTTCTTTTCAAGAAACTCTACATTAATCCTGAGTCTATGATTTAACATGAAATTCTGTTATGTAGTTTTATCGAAATGTCTATGGCAAGTTATCAATAAAAACATGTTTAAAAACATGTTTACAAGTGCAGTGTAGTAAAGATTGTTTTTTAAAGTATTTTTTATTTAAAAATATATTAAAATAATATATTTTTTATAAAATTTATTTTTAATATTAATATCAAAATAATATAAAAACAAAAAAAATAATTAAAAAATATAAAAATTTTAAAAACATGGTTAAATCATAATGTCAAACCGAATGTTAAGTATATATCTAAGGTTTACTGTAGTTTTTAAAATTATAGTTTGAAAAGACCATTTAAGAAAATCAAGAAATTATAGCTTTTCTTGTATCTAATATAAATATAAAATTTATTGTTAATATCAATATCAAAATAATATTAAAACAAAAAATATAATTAAAAAATATAAAAATTTTAAAAACATGGTTAAATTATAATGTCAAACCAATAAGTATATATATCTAACGTTGCTGTAGTTTTTAAAATTATAGTTTGATACCTAACTTTTTATAATTTAAGATGAAAAACAATATAAACAACAAAAATCAAGTTACAGTGGCCATTTGTTTAGAAGATTGTGTTTGCGTCTTGCATAAAACACAGGAGTAACATGTTTGGTAATTAAAAAAATATTATTTATTGTTTATGGGGTTCATTGAAATTTGTGTTTGTAACGAAGGGCAAGACAAAGCAACGAAGAACTGCTTATGTGGAGAGTAGTTCCACTATTCACATGAACAGTGTAGTCACCCTCCACTGTTCCGGCCGAACTCGATCCGGTTCAAAGCTAAATGCGTTGAACCGGGTCCGATCTAATAAAATAAAAAATATTTTTTTTAATTTTTAATTGTGTTTTATTAAAAAAAATAGTGTTTAGCATTATTCAATGGCACTACATAAATTAGACGGAGATCGCTTAATAACGTAGTATTTGACCACAATCCTAATTTTATTCTTGATGTTGTTGCGCACTTAAGAAACCAAGAAAACTGTAGTTCTTGTCGGATGTATTTCATACGTGATGGAGTTGTAGATAGTTTAATGAAACAATAAATAATATTTTATATAAAATATTATTTATTTTATGATGTAATAGTACGTAATAGTTAAATCTACAATATTTAAATTAAAAACCATTAATATAAATATATATTTTTTAAAATTATTTTATAACCTTAATTTAAAAAGTATTTTTAACCAAATACATTAAATTATTTTTTTATTTAACTTCTCAACTACAGTTATAACTAAATATATATAAATATCAAATCAACCTTGTATTTTTTATAAAACAAATTTTTTTCAAATTATAACCACGGAAGCTACATAATATCAAATATACTTATAATATCAAATATACTTGTTGGGGGAGCCTAAAGACGCCGGAGAGTTTCCTTGTCGGGGTAGTCAAGCAAGAAATCACTCTGGCTTCGAAATCATCTGCAGCTTTTCCATCTTCTTTATCATAACTCTCTGTCAATGAAGGAATCGGTGACTTGCCTTCGAGAAACAAGGTTTGTGAGTTGATATTCCCGGTTCTGCTAGTAACAAACAAGTATGTTTTTATGGGCACGACTAGATTCTTTCTGTAACAAGAGATCTTATTAAATAAGGTGATGGAAGATTTATTATCAAAGCTTTAATATGACTATTGTAAATGGAATAATTTCTCATAAAAAGCAAAACCACACCCCTTCTCTCAGTTACTTCAATCTTTCCTCCTGCCAACAAACAAAACTCGAACAGCCTCTGTAGTTTTGAA
Source organism: Populus trichocarpa (assembly GCF_000002775.5). Classification (NCBI taxonomy): domain Eukaryota; kingdom Viridiplantae; phylum Streptophyta; class Magnoliopsida; order Malpighiales; family Salicaceae; genus Populus; species Populus trichocarpa. The sequence continues at coordinate 12,826,338 of NC_037300.2, read as the reverse complement.
CGTCGGAATTCTAATTTTAATACATTGAATTAGCAGAAAACACGTTATACAGTGAGAAAAGCATCTAAAGAAAGAAAAATCACTAGGAAATACAAAGTGACAGGTCCCCTCTGCGCTCAAATTTACAGATCCAGAATCTTTACAAGCTTAATTCCCCTTAATCATGGATGATGGAGTGAATAAGAATGGTGGCTTCGTCAGTTGTTGGAGCAGCATCATCTGTTTATAAAAAGCACAGAATGAAATATATCCACAGGCTTGAAAATGTCATTTCTTAATATAAGCAGCTAAGCAACATTAATTTCTTAATATAAGCACCTGGAAGAGATGTAAGAAAGTGGGAAACAATGTGATCAATGATGCCTGCACCACCCTCCTCTTCAGCCTTCACTTTTTCACTCTCTTCATCAACTACTGTTACCTTCTGTTTCTTTTGTGCTTGATCTTCAGCTGCTCCTCCGCCATCTCTAGCTTGGGAAACTTCATGCTGTTCTTTTTTACTCGAAGGAGAAACCAAGTTGGATATGATATTGTCCAGTAGCCCACCTCTATTCTCTCCATTCTCTTCTTTACCTCCTTTTTCTTCATGATCAGCTTCCCCTCTAGAGACCAGGTTTGAGAAGATATGGTTTAGTAATGACCCACTTGGCCTATCTTCTCCACTTTCTCGAAGATTAACTTTCTCATCATCATCTTCTTCTTCTTCAAGATGCAACAAGCTTTCAGCTATTGTCACGCCATCTTCCATGATTTTCCTTTTCTTGGCTTAATTGGTACCCCTACACACTTTCAGCTCCAAGACGTACAAACCGACTAAAATTTATGCACAGGCTTTGGGGGGACAAATGTCCTCGTCCAAATAGGTGTTCAATAAAGAAGCTATGGTCCTTTTACACGTACTTCATAGCTGTTGTCTGAAGGATAAAGTAAAGCCCAATTGATAGCCAGCATGTGGCACTTCTTTGGAGCCTTACCTGTGGTTATCTTGATGATTTCTGTGCAAGGTCGGTGGCCGACGCCCGACGGGAAAGCTCTCTGCATTCGGTATAGTTTTCGCCTTTTATAAGATACTAGTTATCGGTAGCTATGCTACGGGTGTGTATTATTTTTATTATAAAATATTTTGGCTTCACAAATGTATTTTAGTCCAAATAAATAAGTTAATTTTATTTAAATTATATTAAAAAAAAGTAACTACAACAAACAGGAAAACATAAATATAAAAAAAATCAATCAATAAAAAAAAAAACAACTATCAGCTTGGATTAAAAGATAAAATAAAAAAAACATAACTTTTATAAAAAAATTAAGGTAAAAAAAGAAATCATAAAAATAAAGATCAATTTGAAAATGTCAATACATGATCAAATAAACTTGAACATATTGAATTTTTCAACACAGTTTTTTATATAAAAAATTATAAATATAAATCAAAAAAATTATGCACGCGTCCAATTAAATAAATCACTTGTCATTATCTAAATAAATGAAAAAAAATAATCAACGATAAATAAAAACATAATTGGAAAAATTAAAATACTAATGTTGATAAAGATATTTAATATCACAATATAGGTTATTTATCTTATTGTGTTTAATGAATTTGTTTATGAAAATCAATTTGTAATAGAAATTAATACACGTAAAATTTATTAAACAAAATAAAAAAATCATATGCAAAGTTACATATATTAAAAATATTTAATAAAATATTTAATAAAATATACAAAAAAAATAGATGAATTACACTAACCTTAAAAAAACTAAACACACCTAATATAATTAAAATAATAATAATCGCTATTCAAGAAAAGCTAAAAAATCTAAAAACAATCATAGAGAATGATAATTAATTAAAATTTAAATATTATAAAAGTTATTTGAAAAAACACATAAAAAACCATTAATATAAAAAAATTGAAAAAAAAATAAGGTCAAGTGTTGTTGGGCCCAACACCTGGCCGAATAAAAAAAAGACTTGTGTACAAATCTGCAAGGCAAGACCCTCATTTACGAGGCCTTTAATTTTTTTAAAGTTTAATGGGAAAAAGAACATGTAGTTTGAAAATCCTAGAATTTGACCACTGGTGTGACCGAAAAAAACAAGGTTATTTATTTTTTTACCCAAAACACCTAGAAAACATCCTAATAAGCTTATTAAACCCCCCTAGAAAACATCCTCATAAGCTTATTAAACCAATCCATAGCCTCCAAAATACCAATCCAAAATCAAAAACCTTCCCAAGCTTAAATCTATTTTATTATGTGTTTTCAAGATAAACAAACACCTAATTATAAACCCCTCATCATATAAAACTATTTGATACAAAACCTATCATTTTAGTGACTTACATCTTTCTCAACGCTAACTTTCTCCTTCTATAATGGAATCTGGCAAACCTCTCTAATCCAAAAAAAAAAAAAACTAAAAAGAAACAAAAAATTGATACCAAAATGTATTTTTAAAAAAATATAAAGACTGATTAACAAATAGCTTAAAAAAATAAGGGGCGCAAACGAACTTTTTAAATCAATTACAGACCTACCATCTATTTAACCTGATTTTTTCACTCTATCTTTCAATACAACCCTCACCCCAAGACGGATAGATCAAACCAATTGTTGAAGAACACTTTTTGTAGATCCATTAATCTGCAGAATATGGACGCCCTTTCCCCCTCCCCCACAAAATTTTCAAGTAAAAAGACGGAAAATGCAACGAGACTTTCCTCGCCTACTCGCTCACTCCTCCCGGCCACGGGTTGCAAATCATTGAAACAAACAATACTATCTGTTCCCGTAGATTACATACTTTTTGACTGAAATAGGCATCTGTCAAACGTCCAATACAAGAGCAGACGCTCTAAATTGCATGCTCAGTCAAACTTCTTACTTGGTTTGCTATGAATCAGTCCTCCCTCGACCATACAAGGCTTCCTCCTGCTCTGCCTTTAATTGCGCCTCCCTCTTCTGCTTGCGCCTGGCACCCCTAGAGGCAGAATCAACATGGACTTTCTCCATTATGGTATCGATACCGGGAATTGTGCGCTGTAGTTTGCTGTAAACCCGGGTACTAAGAGTGTAGAAAATCTGAAGTATTCTCTGCAAGCATAATAAGTGAATGAAGGCATAAGAATTAACCTGGCCCATGACAGAGACAAGGTAGTAGAAGAGGACCTAACAAGAATTATAATTAACGTGCAAAGACTGCACGGTGAAAACCTATACAGTAATTTCAGTTTCAGCTGTCAATATTGTCTTCCAGTATAATATTATTTTCACCATATAAGTTCTTATCCAGTTGGAAGGCCAACCTCCAGCAAGAAAAAAAAAAAAACTTGAAATGAAAACTAGAAGAAAGACACAAAACCATACCTTAACATCCTTGTTCCAATGTCTGATGTATGGAGGCCCTGTCGTGTATGAGCCAAGAGGTTCCCGATACCACTGCCCACCGTATGTTATTTGATCCATCGCTTGCTCAATGCTTAGAACCTCCCATGGCCTTAAGCCAGGGATAATTTTCGCCAATTGAAGCCTGAAGCACAAAAGCAACCAAGGCTGAAAAGATGAAGTTCCTAACTTTTCTAGCAAAAGTGAAATAACGATGAATTAAGAAAAAGTACCAAGTTTAACTAACATTGATGGAAAAAGTTGATGGGAATATGAAAAATTCATTGAGTAGCTCAAATTCAGAAAGAACTAACAAGCCTATAAATGGACCCATCGCCAATAAAGGGCGCATACTTGCACAACCTAATGGGCATTTACATCTTTAGCTAGGCAGACAGGGCCCTATGCAGCCCCCGAGTTACCATGCAACTTAAGCAATTTAGACCTTGAATGACAATGGGGATGTAAGTTTAAGACATTCATTTACTTATATCAAATGTTGATGTTGTAGCATTCATGCTTGTTGTCACACTGCCCTACAGTGTTTTACAATTAGCACAAACCACAATTTACAAGCTAGCATGTAAAATATTTGAGAAGCATCAACACATCCTGGCTCTTAAATTTAAAAAGAGCAATTATATCATCAAGCAAAAAATGCAAGTGCAAACCTGAGATCTTTTGGAATGAATATGTTTGGCATATGGTCCTGTTCCAAAATATTTGTCAATTCAGGGCCACTAGCCCAAAGAAAAAGAGCATGGCTGGGAATTCTAACTCCTGGCCAAATACCACCATTAGCTTCCAAAACAGCTAAGTCACGTCTCTTGCTTTCTACAGCTTCTTGCTGCATCTGCTTATAGGTTTTCTGTTCACGTCCCTTCAAAGGAACCCATGGAGGTATGCCTTTCTGTAATTTGTGAAGGAAAGCCGTTGCCGCAGCACCAAGTCTGACTGAGATAACCAAAACATACGCTAAGAGCTAATTCATTTGAAATGCAGAGGAAAAGTATTACTTACAAGATCAAAGATAAAAGGCAATGACAAAATAAATCATCAGGTTAATAATGTGTATAAAGACATCTTCAGCTTTTGATGGCTGACATTGTGCATAAAGCAATAGTTAGTAGCCCACATTCCAACTAGTAGTTAAAATTACACAGAAAGAGCTTCATTCAAACCTCCAAAATTTATCTCCTCAAATTTCCACAGAATAGAAGGAAGCTGGTCGCTAACTCCCTATAATTTTGCACTATAAGCTCGTATCTTCAACACACAACTCATTGATATTGTCAAAGTAAAATACCATCACATAACACCAAGAAAATTTTGACAGATATCTTGAAATTCCATCATACATTGAGCACCTTTATTCCTATCCTTCGACAGCCATTTTACAGTTAGAGATATAATTTAGAAGAGGACGGGGGTAAATGACTCCACATCTAAATCATATCCACCAAACATTTCACTCAGCTTTATATGTTGGTAAACAATTAATTCATAGTCTCTAAGTAGCAAGTTACTGGTTAGTCATTACTGCTTGCAAAAACTAACATCAAATATTCGAATTCAAATTTCCTTTCTTTTAAGCAATGCACTCTAAAATCAACAATAACATAAGCAAAATCCAAACCAGACAGACCTTCCCAAGTGGCAATTGCACGCTCCATGCCGTAAATCATATGTATCGGTGCCCATTCATCCATGTCATCACCCCATATAAAAGTGTCCTTATCAATTATCCCACCACCCCAAGCCGTTTTCAGCTGTATAAGCTCCATTGGCCCTCGTGTTCGTCCCAACCGGTCCTTATAGTACCACCCACCAGTTTTCATAATAACTACAATAACAAAGCACAAGGTTACAAACAAGACAAAACCACTGCATCAAACATTAACCAACAAAAAAAACATCATATTACACACAGATTAAATCCCAACTTACAATCATAGTATCTCTTTTCAAGACGCTTAAACCCAATAGCTTGAGCAACATCAATGGGCCGACCAGGCGGATAAGGTCTTTGCCTAAAACCCCAAAGCCCAAAAAAGAACTGCCTGGCAAAATCCCAAAACTTATCATCACTCTCTTTCTTCGTGATTATCGCCTTCCGCGGCATTGGCCGGCCGTCCGGCCCAGTTACATGCGGCAATGCCTGCCAAAATTTCCTATCTTCCCATCTATACGGAATCGAATTCGCCTTCAATTCCATCTCATTAATTTCGTCGGCAATTTGATGAGCTCGGGTCAAGAACTTAACAACTGGGCTGGCCCGAAACTCAGCCCACCATCTCTCATTCTCCTCAATTTCTTCTGGGGTCGGGTTTTCTTTCTTTTCAAAAACCGGGTCTTCGTTTAGGATCTTTTCCACTTCTGGGGTGTGACGGTAATCAGGTAGATTCTCACATTCCCAGAAATACTGGTCAATCATTTGTCTGTAGTAACCGGGCTGTTGCTGGGTCGGGTCCGGGTCGGGTTTTTGGGGTTTCTTGAATGGGTTTGAGATTGAGAGAGAAGAGAAATTCGGGGTTTTGCTGCTGTTTTTGAAGGAGATTAAAGAGAGAAGGTTGATGGAAGGGAGAGGCTTTGGAGGCTTATTGAACCAGTTATCAAAGAAGTTGTTGTTGAAGCTAATTGAAGCCATTTTAGTGAGAAATTTTTGGTGGGGGTTTTAGGTATTAGGGTTTTGGGTGTCAAGAGAGAGAGCTTAAAGAGGAAATGGAGGTCGGAAATGGAGGACTCGAGGGAGAGGATAGGGAAGGCTGGAAGACAGAGGCCAAGGGTAGGGATATTGATGGGCTTTGAGTTACTGGGCTCAATGGTTAGAACTTCGTTTGTTTTTCTATTTTAAATATATTTTTGAAAACATTTAAAAATATTTTATTTTATTTTTAAAATTAATTTTTTTATATTTTTAGATTATTTTAATATATTAATATAAAAAATTATTTTCAAAAAAATAAAAAAAATATTATTTCAATGTATTTTCAAATAAAAAACATTTTGAAAAGTAATCACTTACATAATACCAAACGTACTCTAACATAATTCATTAGGGTTTAAAACTGAATTTATCAAAAATATTTAATTAAATTTTTAATTTTTACATGTATATAATGAGAATTTAAAAGTTACTTCTATCTTTTATTTTAAGTTGTTGTGTCATTGTAATTACTAATATATAAATTTTAGTCATATGCATTACATTATTTGATAAAACCAAGTATTAATGGTTTATGGATATAAATAATAATAATATAAACTATGTTTGAAAAATTACGAAAATAAAAAATATATAGAATAATAAAATAAATAAGTTGGTTACTCAGAATATAAATAACTTATAGATAAATTGAAAACGTCACAAAAATTGAGATGAGCGGAGAAAATTCTAGTAAGAGATAATAGTATGAATGGTATTTGCAAGCTCCATTGACTAGTTATTATATAATTTGTCAACAAAAACTAGTTATAATTACAATTATAATTAATAACAGAAAATCTAAAACACTTGGTTTTTTTTAATGTATCAATCTACAATGTTTGTGGTTTTTTTCCAATATGATCCTTAATTTTTAATTCATGGCTAAATTATCTAAAATTGTCAAGGAGAAAAAAAAAAGCTTAAACAAAATGGACTGGAGTGTAAAAAAATGAGGAAAAAGGGTGGAAGTTTAAAAAATGAGACCAAAAGTACACTCTTGTCCTATTACTTTAAAAATAATAATTTTTTGATCCCTAAAAAATCAATTGTGGTATAAAACTTTTTTATTATTATTTTTTAATCCTTGATTTGACATAATTGAGAGAAAGTCATAGAATTTTAGTGGTGGAGAGAATATTTTGATTGTCAATTATCATAACCACCAAAATGATTGTTCTTAGTGTCTAAGGTTCTATTTGATGAAAAGAGTTTAATAAGGTGTTTTTTCACCTTCAAATTGTCTGAAAAAATATATATGACCTTAAAAAGTTTTTGGATTTCGGGTTGATTTTTTGTTTTTGGACCATGTTTTGGGTTATTTGAAAACATAAACGGGTTTATTTATGTCTTTAAGGTGTTTTTTAGGCTTTTGGGAACAAAAAATGGTTTTAATAGATTTTTTTTAGGTGGTGTACACATCTAGCCTGACTTTTCAGCGATCTTTAGTTGAAAAAAATTGAGTAGAGAGTGATTAATTACCTTATATTTTTTTTTAGAAAAAACCAAGTGCCATGAAAAAAACAAAAAAAAATTCGCAAGCACAGGCACGTGGGGTTTTATTTGGAGGCTCAAGCCCTTGCGCCTGGGCCTTTTTTAGAGGTCCAAACCCGTACGCCTGAGTCTTTTTTTATTTTTTGTCTTTTGAATTGGATTTTTTTTCCCAATTTAATCCTTAACAATTGGCCTTTTTTCTCTTCTATTTCCTTCTTTTTATTTTTAGATTCTTTTCAATTTGATCCTTCACAATTGGATCTTTATTGATTTTTCTTATATGTTTTTTTATTGCGCGCATCTATTTTTCTAATCATGTAATTACATAAAAAAAATATTTAAAAAAAAATTGTTAAACCTGATTGAGTCAATAATTCGGTCATAGGTTTGGATGGTTAACTCTAGTTAGTTAGAAATTGAACTTTATAATTTATTTCAATTGAACAAATAATTCTCAATTTATTTAATTAAATGAATCTACAAACTTTTTAATTTACAATTGAGATTTTTTTATGTAAAGAAACGAGGAGGAAATGTCGACGTATTCATTTATTTGTGTTTAAAAAAAACTATCCAACTCACGATGAAGCAGAGGTCAGATAGCTAGTAAAGAAATCTAAAATAAATTGGGAAAACCTTGAAGCTTCAAATACATACCATTGTCAATTGGATCAATGTTTTCTTGTTTTTTTTTTCCTTCAAGCATTTTGTATTCCGATCACCAAACTTTATTATGGCCCAAGTCATGGGATTTTGTTAGTTAACCTGGTAGACTCAAGTCTATAATCTAGCACTCTTTATTAAAATAATTGGGCACCTTAAATTGTTTTTCAAACTTTCTTTCCTTTTTTTCCTTTTAAATTTTACCTTTCATATGTTTTTTTTTCGATTGTATCCTTCAATATTTCATTAAATTTGAATCGATTATCATAATTTATTTTAATTTTATTTTCATGAGATTATCATGATCTTAAACAAGCATCTCAACATTTGATTGATGCTCAATTTTTTTTAAGCGTCTATTTTTGTTCTTATATCATTAAATAAAAAATAATTTAAAATAATAAAGTTTTTAAACCCAGTAGAGTCCATGATTTGGATTAAGAGTTTGGCAAGATAAGTTGCAAAGTCCGAATGGATCTAATATGTCATCATCTCAATATTAAAAAAAAAACAAGAATTTTGACAAGTTAAGTTGCGAAACCCGAGTCAATCTAATATTTCATTATCTCAATATTAAAAAAAAAATGTCATCTTGAACTATTATTTTTAAGTCAATCCACACTTTTTACCAGTCTTTCAAATTATATTTAGACTCATCAAGTCGATTGAGTTACCTGATGACAACTCTTGTGGGATTAATTTTAAACCATGTCTATACAAGGAATCAAGCTGGGAGAGTTCAAAGTTGATATGTTAATTCGAATTTACTAACAATGTCAAATAGTTTCTTGGAGCTTAAACGTTTTTTTCTAAGTTCATCTATTTCCCAGAATCCAGCCAACACAGAAGTGGTCGAAAAATCAGAGGAGATGATTTTTAACTTGAAAATCAATTTTCAATCATTTTTTTACCTAAAAACATCTAAATACCTAAAAAAAATTATTTATGGCATCAAATAATCCAAAAATAGGTAAAAAATAAACCTGAATTAATAAAATTTTCCAAGTTCTAATGTATTATTCAAGGCAAGGTGAAGCTAAAAAAAATACCTCAATAGAACTCGTCTTGTTGAATGGAACCCTTGACATCAATATTAATATTTTTCATGGTCAGAATCGGTATCAACCAACTACCTTTTCTTTCCTCATAGTTTTGAAGCAAGCTTCTTTCTCTTCTCTTTAATTAAAATGCTGAAAGATAGAGAAAATAAATTTTTGGATCAAAATAATATTTGTCGTTGACGTGAGGTTAACTTTATGTTTTCTTCATGTTCTATTTTTTAGTCCTTTCTATCTTTAAATTTTGTATTTTATCTTAATTTCAAACCTAATTTTTTAAAATTAGGCTATAGAAAGGTTAGATTGAGAGAGAGAAAAAATAGAAAATAAACAAAAAAAAAAGAAGAAGAAGAAGAAGAGAAGAAGTTGGTTACTCCAAGCAGTCGAGGCATTCACCCTTTCTTTTAGTTTCTACTATAATCAGGATTCCTTTTGAAGTCGGCAACCGGTTGGTTATTTAATCAAGTATTAGGGGCCCATTATGATTATTTCATGCTGTCCCTACATAGATTGTTTAGATTTTTTCAACCTTGTTTTACACACACACTCACACCAACAAATGAGTTCCATCATTACACATTATTTTTATTTTTATTTTTTATTGTAATATTATTTAAAAATTATTGAATCCCACAGTTACAAATATTTTTTACACCCTGCCAAAAGTCCTCAATTCCCCATCCTTAATCATTTTTTTACATTCTTAATAATTTTTTATTTTTTAAAAATTATTTTTTATATCAGCACATCAAAAAAATCAAAAAATAAAAAAAATAATTTTAAATAAAAAAAATCAAAATTCCTTATCCTTAATCTTTTTCTTTCATTTTTAATAATTTATCCCTTAGCACTTAAATTTTTAATACTAAAAGAGTGTTTGAAAGTGTGGTAATGATTGTTTTTAAAATGTTTTTTTTTTCAAAAATATATTAAAATAATTTTTTATTTTTAAAAAAATATTTTTTTGATATTAACACATTAAAACAATATAAAAAATAATTTTAAATAAAAACAAAAAAAAATCAAAATTTTTAGAAACCCCTTTTAAAACACAATTCTAGATAGCTCCTTAATTTTAATTTTTAATTTTTAATCCTAAATCAAACACAGCCGAAGCAAGCAAATGGCCCCATACTCGTGCAGGTGTCCCTAATTTGGACCCCATATCATGACCCAAATCAAGATCACAAGAAGGTAGAATCTAAAAGCTTATTGGGCCTTGTTTGGTGATTGAAGTGAAGGGCCCACATTAATGATTGTGTATGATATAGCTCCACGTATGCAGGTCCAAACCTTATCCGTCCGAGAAATCTCACTGAAGTGGAAGAGACACGTGGCACTTCAGGAATGGATGACGAGATGAATGGAAAAAGATTTATCAAAAGAGCCCTCCAATCATAGCCTACATTCAATTGAGTGCCAAAAAGAAAAAGAAAAAAAAAGAATCAATTAAGTCTCCCAAATGCTCCATAAACACTATTATTTATTTTATTATTTGTGTAGATATATTTTTGCTAGGGTTCAAAGAAACCAGGAGCTGCTCCAAGATGGGATTCATTTTTATCACAAAAATAAAAGATATAAAATATTTTATTTGTGTAGATAAATACTTTCATTCTAATTGTTTAAAAATTAAGATTTTAATCTTAATTTGAACACAATCAATGTAATGATTTTAATTGGTGACAATAAAATCAGAAAATCTAAAAGTTATATTTGTAAATATATATTCTTTTTATATAAATACATTAAGTGTATATCAACTAGTGCAGTCTCTAATAACCAATCTTATAAGAGAGATAGAGAGAGAGGAAATGGAAAAATAACCGTCGCATTTAATTAAATGAAATTAGGTGAAATTTCTAACTAAAAACGGTGGAGAAATATAAAAACATGAATCATGAAATCAAGCTTATTATAAAAAAAAATTAAAATGTTAGTTTTGTGAATTACAATAGTAATGCGTATGTGTATGTAGTGTTTTTTTTTTTGTATTTTAACTTTTTTTGTTGTTATTAATTTTTTTTGTCCTTATATAATATGTCTATAGGGGATTTAGAGTTGATAATTTATTTTAATTTATTTTTTATATGGTTATTGCAATATCAAACAAGTATCTCAGCAGTGTGGTATAATCTATTTTTAAAAAAGTTTAGTTAAATAAAAAATTATTTAAAAAAAACTAGGTTAATAAACTTTGTAGAGTCAATAACTCGATTTGTGAATTTGACGAAGTAACTTTAGGTGCCCTGATTTGTGGGTTTAATAGAGTATTTTTTTTTATATAATTGAATTTGATTATGTAATTGTCTATTTTTTTTATCACATAGTTAAAAAAAAATTAAAAAAAAACATGTTATTAAATTTTAGAAAGTCCATGAGCCTATTAGCGGGTATAACAATTTCAACTTTTCTTCTTTTTTTATGTTTTTTTATGAATTTTTTTTTATTTTTTTATACTGGACTGATTGAAAATTAATTTTTATAATTTATTTTATTTTTACTTCCTATGAGGTTATCATAGTCTTAAAAAAATCTTAATATTGGTTTGACGCTCGATTTTACGATCGTCTATTTTTATTTAAATAAACAATAGTTTAGAAGAAAAAGTTATTGATCTTAATGGAGTTCATTACTCGGTTTGCAGGTTTGACGTGTTGACCTGAGTTACCCAATCCATGGGTTTAGTGGGTTTAACCATCAAACCTGATATGTTTTTGTTTTTAGTTTCATGTCCTTTAATTTTTCTAATTGTTTTTTTATTTCACTCTTATTGAATATTGGATTGGTTGAGAAATAAAGTTCATGGTTTATTTTTTTTTACTTTCTATAGGGTTATCACCATCTCAAATAATTTTTTTTTTTAATGATTGATACTCGATTTTGAAAGCATCTAATGTTATCATAAAATTAAACAAAAATATTTTATAAAAACAACAAAGTTATTAAACCTATTGAAGTCCATAATTTATTTTAATTTATTTTTTATATGGTTATTGCAATATCAAACAAGTATCTCAGCAGTGTGGTATAATCTATTTTTAAAAAAGTTTAGTTAAATAAAAAATTATTTAAAAAAAACTAGGTTAATAAACTTTGTAGAGTCAATAACTCGATTTGTGAATTTGACGAAGTAACTTTAGGTGCCCTGATTTGTGGGTTTAATAGAGTATTTTTTTTTTATAATTGAATTTGATTATGTGATTGTCTATTTTTTTTATCACATAGTTAAAAAAAATTAAAAAAAAACATGTTATTAAATTTTAGAAAGTCCATGAGCCTATTAGCGGGTATAACAATTTCAACTTTTCTTCTTTTTTTATGTTTTTTTTATGAATTTTTTTTTATTTTTTTATACTGGACTGATTGAAAATTAATTTTTATAATTTATTTTATTTTTACTTCCTATGAGGTTATCATAGTCTTAAAAAAATCTTAATATTGGTTTGACGCTCGATTTTACGATCGTCTATTTTTATTTAAATAAACAATAGTTTAGAAGAAAAAGTTATTGATCTCAATGGAGTTCATTACTCGGTTTGCAGGTTTGACGTGTTGACCTGAGTTACCCAATCCATGGGTTTAGTGGGTTTACCCATCAAACCTGATATGTTTTTGTTTTTAGTTTCATGTCCTTTAATTTTTCTAATTGTTTTTTTATTTCACTCTTATTGAATATTGGATTGGTTGAGAAATAGAGTTCATGGTTTATTTTTTTTTACTTTCTATAGGGTTATCACCATCTCAAATAATTTTTTTTTTAATGATTGATACTCGATTTTGAAAGCATCTAATGTTATCATAAAATTAAACAAAAATATTTTATAAAAACAACAAAGTTATTAAACCTATTGAAGTCCATAACTCAGGTCGAAAGGTGATCAAGTTTTTTTTTTTAAAGTTATGTTATATTTTTACCGGTCATCCAAGTTGTCTTTTGACCCATTAAATTAAATAATTCATTTTGAATTAGCTTTCATGTAGTTTAATTCGAAACTCGATCAAGATAAAGAGTCAGGCTGACAGGTTTCAAGATCGAACTATTTGATTGGATTTAATGATACTATCAAAAAAATCTTTATACTCTTGATAAATTTCTTTTAAGCTTAGAAAAAAAATAAATCTAACCCACAACATATATTACCGATGAATATTCTAGTATCTAATGAAAGATGGTCGAATAATTATATATTAAAAAAATTATATGATTTTTTCATCATACACACACATGCCAGTAAAGAGGCTCGGAGCATAAAAACAAAGGAAAAGAATTCTATTATCATGGAATGGCAACTGCATTATTTAACTTGATTCAATATATACTATAGATATTATAGATGATGATGAGTAAAAAAAAATCTAAGAACTGAATATTATTGGACGGGTGGTGGATTAAAATTTTTATAACCCGGTAAATCTGTTTTAACTTTATATCCTATATTTCTTTTATCTTTATATTTAATAGTTTATGAATTAAGTATTTTTTATATATATAAATGTTTCTAATCCAAAGTTTTTGTAGCAGACTTCTTATTATATTTTTTTAGCGTAACAAAAAAAAAAAACTTGTCTTTTTAATAGATAAAAAAGGAAGATAATTAGAATTTAATGATGGTGTAAGGTATGAAAATTAGACTTAACATTGAGTTGTCATGACATCTATAATCAATGCTGTGAATTCATGAAAATTAGTAATATAAGCCCAACCATGAATATTTGCAATATCTATATAAAAATTAATTTATCCTGATATATCCAAACCGCTCGGATCTAAAAAGAAATTGAATGTGTTTGATTTATAATTTATAACTATCAAAAGTTGAGTTGAATACAATTATAAATTTAAACCTGACTTAACTATATCCATGAATACCCTTGTTATTCTTAGATATTATCTATATATAACGATTGTGAAGCAATCTTGGATGAATAGATTGTATTTTCCAGCACTTAATTGATAGAGAATACATTTCAATCATAACTCTTGTTCAACTCTCATAAAACTCTTCTTTTGAAAGTGTCTAGGAACGCGGTGCAAATTGTGTTTTTAAAAATTCTGAATTTGTTTTGTTTAAAATAATTTTTTTAATATTTCCAGATCGTTTTGATGTGCTGTTATCAAAAATAATTTTTAAAAAATAAAAAAATTTATTTTAATGCATTTCTAAGTGAAAAATATTTTAAACCGCTATCGCTACTACAATTTCAAACAAATTTATCTGAAATAGTAGCGAGTCGTTACAAAAATGTAGACCATATTAATAATAATGAAATCCGAGGTTGGTCCAGCAGTTGCCATGGCTTTAAGGATAAAAATGGCTGCTTTTCAACTCATATACTATAGTATCTTTTTTCTCTCCAAATTAAGCTTGATTTATGAAAAATAAAAATTAGCTGTGATGTTTTTCTCTGGAATATATTGCCCCAGCACAAGGATGAACATATTTCACTAGAAAAATTTCTTGGTTTTTGATGTACTCCGGGAATAAGTGTATTCAACTAGGGTCTTAGATACTTGGATCCAAATGAAAGCTTCCAGGTGATCAATAAATTAATTTGATAGTGTTTGAAATTAAAATAATATATATTTTTTAAGTGTATTTTATTTAAAAATATATTAAAATAATATAAATTTATTTTAATATTAAGACATCAAAATAATCTAAAATAAAAAAATAAAAAACATTATTTTTTATAAAAAAAACACTGTTCAGTTTCACTAAACCTTTGGTCCATTTCAGACCGAGTGAAGCACTTTCGTATGTTCTCATGCCACTGGTGAGGGATCGTCATTAGAGAGGCACAATTTGGAAGTTAGTTTTAATTATTATTATTTTTTTGAGTTAAAATTTGATTTTTTAATTTGATTTTTTTAAAATTATTTTAATTAATGTGTTAATATTAAAAATAAATTTTTAAAAATAAAAAAATATTATTTTAATACTTTTTCAATAAAAAAAACTTTAAAAAATAACTGTACTCCACTTTAAAATATCGTTTAAGGGATATTTAAAAGTACGATAACAGTTGTTTTTCAAAGTGTTTTTTGCTTTAATTATATGAAAATAATATTTTTTTTATTTTTAAAAAATTATTTTTAATATTAGCACATCAAAATAATATAAAAATATAAAAAATATTAATTTAAAATAAAAATAAAAATTTTATTTTTTTAAATATTTTTTAAATATAAAAATAAACCAACCTCAAAAGATATTCCGCCGCCCGTTGAGACTGCCATCCTGATGATGTACTCTAATGATAGGCTTTCAAATGGGTTGACCATTTTGCCTCTATTTTCGTACAAATCATCATGACTAATGAATATATAAA
The DNA here is from genome assembly GCF_000002775.5 of Populus trichocarpa. Lineage (NCBI taxonomy): Eukaryota > Viridiplantae > Streptophyta > Magnoliopsida > Malpighiales > Salicaceae > Populus > Populus trichocarpa. Next base: position 12,810,693 of record NC_037300.2, on the reverse strand, counting down.
TATTCATGAGTTCTTAGGAAAGAGGTTTAAGACTTCAAGTAATTGATTGGTAATGTAATGCTGCATTTTTTATATCAATTTATTAAAATATTAAATAAAAATTAATTTAAAAAATAAATCGAACCGCGTCACTAACGTTAATTTTCTTGGACTTACCTTTTATTTTGTCAATATCCCATTATTAATTTCTAGCATTCACTATCAGCCATACCCCCCAAGCTTCAATTCTGAAAATAGTCAGCTAAATCCACTCCTCTTTCTATATATATATATATATATATAATATGTTAAATTCAATATATAAAATCGAAGTTGAACATAAAAAGTCAATAGAAAAAATTAAGATATGATCAATATTCCAAGATATATAAAATAATATATAAAGTACAAGAATATATTTAGTTAGAAAAATAAAAAGAAGGATATCAAATAAATTTGTTTATGAGATAATCTTAGTATGAATTTCTATAATTTTAAAAAATATGAGATAAAAAAAGAAATATTCTATCTATTTTTATTATTTTTTCTATTTCAAAACAATAACTAAACGGATATAAACATTTTTATTTTTAGATTATAATCTAAAAAAAAAAATCCTTTTATAGTTTCACTAATTTAGTGATATACATGTATTCTTAAAGCTCTTTGTTATCATATTATTTTAAATATATATTTAACATTACTCTTTTTGAATTAAGGGTACAATTAGAAACTTGAGATATGCTGGGGACTTATAAGACTTTTGCTTCAAAGAAATATAATAAACTAATTTAGCCAACTGTTATCTTGAAACCATCAACGCGCTTCAGATGAGAGTGAAATGGCAAATCATGGGTCCAACCCATGATTGATCGATTAGATTCCAGAGAGGGATTTTGCTCTAATAAAATAATAAAAAGTAAACTACATTTTGATCCCTATAGATTTTTAAAAATTCCATGTCAGTTCATATAGTCTTAATTTCATGATATTAATCTTAATGTTTCCAGGTATTCTCGATATTAGTCCTTGCTGGGTGGCCATTAAGCGTCTAATGGCCTTTCTCTCATTCTTTTCGCCTTTAGTTTCTGCTTGTATTTTTCTTGTAAATACTTAATTAGATTTAAAAATAAAGCGATTGCAAAATTATTAAACTCGATTTGTTAATAATTTGAGGTACAAGTTAGACGAGTTAACTTTAATCAGTTAAAATAATATCATTTTATTTATTTATTTTAAAATAAAAATAAATAACCTGCTTTATCGTCCGGATTTGACCATGCGAACTCCCATCTTCTCTTTCTAAAACTCGACTCGGGTTATGTCATAAGTTTAATAACACTAGGAGCTGGCAGTCTTGTAGATAGGTTAGATTAAACATGTAAAGATCAAGGGCACATTTGGGGGAATTTAAACTACAGGGTCTTGAGTAGAACATTGGTTCATTTATATAGCTGAAAATATAATTTACCCCACAGCAGCAGCAACAACAAATAATGACAGAAACAACAAGATTTTGGAAGGACATGATAGCTTGAAAAGGAAGGGAAAAAAAGAAGACGGCCCTTAATTTAGCGGCTTTCCTCTTGTACCGGAAGGATAATGACGCCCTCTCCCAGTACATTACATGAAAAATCAAAAACAATTTAAGTAATTATTTTTGAAAATATTTTTTATTTACAAATATATTAAAATATTATTTTTTTTTATTTTTTTAAAACATTATTTTTCACATCACTACATTAAAACAATATAAAAATAAAATTTTAAATAATTTTTTTTACTTTTTCATGAATCTAAACAGCATTAATAATGCCCCATTTATTTTTGTAGTTGAAAAATATTTTTTAAAAAAATTAAATTTTTTGAAATTTTAAATATATTAATATTAATTTTTTTTTAAAAATAATTACTATAACAATACTAGACAGATTGTACGCCTCTCACATTTTCCCACCTTATCATATCATATTTAGCAAAATTATATTATGGTTTTATTAAATTTATTATATGGTTTGCCCTAATTTTTCCCCTTTGGTTTTCGTATACTAGGAATTAAATAATTTATAGAATTCTTTACAAATACACATTCACATGCTAATTATATTATTTCACATATATGAATTTAATATTTTTTTAATCAAACTGCAATTCCCAAATCACTCCTAACCATATTACTAATTAGACATTTAGGATATATATATATATCCTTTGAAAAATATTTTTAATCTTGATACATTTTTTTTTATTTTCCTATGAAAAGCTTATTTTTATTCTTAATAAATGAATATATTTTATAATCTTTATCAGTAAAAAAACCAAAAAATGGAAATGAATTTTTTTTTCCAGTTAATTAACAAGCACCAATCCCCTCCCTCCTTTTGTTTTTGTCATCCTAAATATAAGTACAAAATTAGAAAGAAAAAAAAACACTCACACGTAGAAAACACATAAAACACAGAATTCTGTACATTAAATAGAAAAAAAAAAAGGAAGAAAAGAGAGTGAGTGGCCGTTTAAACGGTCACCACTCCACCTCGTCAAAATCTGGTTGGCCGCCAACATAATCATTTTTTTTATATTCTCTTAGAAGAACACAAAAAGAAAAAAAATCAATTCAATTACAAAACTTTTTATTTTTAGTTTATCTTTTCACTTTATTGGGAAAATCGAATCCCATTAGCCTGCATCTACCACCGTCTCCTTTTTGTTTTTGTTTTTGTTTTTTTTTCCATTTTCGGTATCCATTTCTGTTTATACGGTGGATTTGCAGGCTAAAACGACGTAATCTAGATACACTTTTGCTTATAAATTTCCAGATCTTTTATTTTATTCTTTATTTAAAGATTTTTTTGGCAATTTTTGTGGTGATTTTTTTATAAAAATGCAACACAATATATTCACGACAATGCGTAGCTTGAAATTCCCGGAGGGATGTAAAGGAACTCAAGTTTATGCTATCAATCCAACCGGCGGTGAAGGTGGCGGCGGCGGCTGTGGCGGTAAGGTTGGGGAGAAGTTTTTGCAACACTTGCAAGATCTAAGAGCGAATTCGATTCGGACGAAATCGAGTAGAAATTCGCATCCACCGACTAACCAGACAACAAGAACTAATGTATCAGTCGAAAGTTTATTGCCAGCTGGTTCTCCGACCGTTGATCTCATGGAGCCACATATTGAGCCGTGTCTTAAATCTGTGGATTTCGTCGAATCATTAGCTGCTGTCTATAAAAAGGTTGAGGATTCTTCACAATTTGAGAAATCAGAGAGATTTTTAGAACAATGCGCGGTGTTTAAGGGTTTATGTGATCCGAAATTGTTTCGGAATAGTCTAAGGGGTGCGAGACAGCATGCTGTGGATGTGCATTCCAAGGTTGTTTTGGCTTCGTGGTTGAGGTTTGAGAGGAGGGAGGATGAGTTGATTGGTTTGTCGGCTATGGATTGTTGTGGAAGAAATTTAGAATGCCCTAGGGCTTGTTTGGTGCCGGGGTATGATCCGGAATCGGTGAATGATCCTTGCGTGTGTTCGAGAGGGGAGCTGGAGGGGGGTGTTTTGATGGGGAACGGAGGAGAATGCTCGACTTCGGATATCGATGAGGCTGCTGGAGGCGGTGGTGGTGATGATGATGATTGTGATATGTCATTTTGTATTGGTGATGATGAGATCAGGGGTGTGAGGTATAATGTGGCGTCGCTTTCGAGGCCTTTTAGATCAATGTTGTATGGGGAGTTTAAAGAATCAAGGAGGGAGAAGATAAATTTTTCGCAGAATGGGATATCAGCAGAGGGAATGAGGGCGGCAATGATATTTAGCAGGACAAAAAGATTGGGTTCGTTTGAACTAAAGATTGTTTTAGAGCTTCTTTCCTTGGCAAACAGGTTTTGCTGTGAGGAATTGAAGTCGGCTTGTGATGCCCATTTGGCATCTTTGGTTTGTGATATGGAGGAAGCCATGATGCTAATTGAGTATGGATTGGAGGAGGGTGCGTATCTTTTGGTGGCAGCTTGTTTACAGGTGATTTTGAGAGAGCTTCCATTTTCAATGCACAATCCTTATGTGATGAAACTGTTTTGTGGATCTGAGGGTAGGGAGAGATTGGCTTCGGTAGGCCATGCTTCATTTTTGTTGTATTATTTTCTGAGCCAGATTGCTATGGAGGAAGAGATGAAATCTAACAACACTGTGATGCTTTTGGAGAGACTGGGAGAATGTGCCACCGAAGATTGGCAGAAACAGCTTGCCTATCACCAGTTAGGTGTTGTTATGCTCGAAAGAACAGAGTATAAAGATGCCCAGAAATGGTTCGAAGAAGCAGTTGAAGCAGGTCATATATACTCGTCGGTGGGTGTTGCAAGGGCCAAATACAATCGCGGGCACAAGTATTCAGCATACAAGATGATGAACTCGCTGATTTCTGATCATACACCAGTTGGGTGGATGTACCAAGAGAGGTCTTTATATTGTACTGGAAAGGAGAAGCTGATGGATTTGAATACAGCAACTGAATTGGATCCAACACTTTCATTCCCATACAAGTGTCGGGCTGTTTTGTTGGTGCAGGAGAACAAACTTGAATCAGCTATCTCAGAACTAAATAAAATTATTGGTTTCAAAGTCTCTCCTGATTGTCTTGAATTACGGGCCTGGATTTCCATTGTGTTGGAGGATTATGAAGGAGCCCTAAGAGATGTCCGTGCTCTTTTGACTTTGGATCCAAATTACATGATGTTTTATGGGAAGAAGCATGGTGACCAACTAGTAGAACTCCTCCGTCCTCTGGTTCAGCAATACAGTCAGGCAGACTGCTGGATGCAACTGTATGATAGATGGTCCTCTGTTGACGATATAGGCTCCCTTGCTGTCGTACACCAAATGCTGGCAAATGACCCTAGGAAGAGCCTTCTATGGTTCCGACAATCTCTTCTTCTTTTACGGTGAGAATTCATATACCCCATCAATACTTTGCTTAACTGTATTAAGCACTTATAATTCTATCTGTTCATAATGCATTTTGTGCTCTAGTATGATATATGCTATTTAAAGTTTTCTAATGAACATCATGTATTTTGATAATTTTAGACTGAATTTTAATCAAAGAAGTGCTTTATGATCAGCTAACATTTAAAAAAGTGGAGGCTTTTTAGATCTCGAAGTTCAAAAGAGAGTAGGACAGGAACAACTTTGTTGGAACTTCTGGGCAGAAACTTAACCCTGAGATCTAGGTTTTCCTTAAACAGTTTAATTAGCATGGAAAGATTTGGAAAATATAGGTTAACATTTATTTAATGATTGGATGAGTTCAGAAGCCAGTTAAAAAGAAAAAAAAGAAGGGAATTTGGGGGCTGTCCAGCGAACAATATATGTACTGTAGTTAAAGAAGAACAAGAAAAGACAAATTAGAGAAAAGAGGAAAGAAACACTCTACTCATGCATACCTTCCAAATTAAATCAAAATTCTCAGAATTTTACTATCAAAATCCTTATCTGTTTGACTTTGTTTTTAATGAAGTGGTTTTGGACCACCATCCTCAATTAGAAACTGGGAAAGGATTCTGAATTTGTGTTGAAATTGCAAAGGCACAGAGAAGATTTATGGAAAGAAGTATTTCTTTGTCATGAAAGGTTTTTACAATAAAATCTATCTTCAGAACCTGTAAAGATGTGATGGAAATTTTCCCTCTTGCTTTACAACTAAACCATTAATTATTAGTTTTGATTGTAGATCAAATTTTGTAGATATTTATATATTAGACTAGTAAGAAATGATGTCTACTTTATCATCACAAGGCATGCTAAACATAACAAAGTTTTCAAGGAAAGCGTAGAGTTCATATAAGTTTAAACTTATAAGCATGCAAAATAATAACTCATGGCAAACATGTTTTCAACATAAATATAATACTGCATACTAAACATATATCTAAACTTATAATTGATATTAATTCAAAGTCTTAGCTTGCATACTAATAATAAAAATACATATGCTTAAATTAAAACAAAGAAGGGTACTTGTTAAAATAATGAGATTTTTGTTGTTGTCAAAGATGAATTCTTTGTCCTTAAAGCTTTATTGCTTATCACTTGTGCAACTAAGATGTATGCGATATGTTTTTCAAGATTCCAACTACATTACCTTGGTTTAGATGCTCTTCTAAACCAAGGTCTTTGAACAAAAAAATATGAAACTCAAATATCTCTCAACAATATGAACATAAGCTCTAGATTTGAGAGGAAAACCAGAGCATAAAATCAGAATAAAACGCTAAAATATGAGGTGGGGAAGAGTGTAAAAATCTGAAAAATTCTTGGTTTAAACTCTTCCTTCATCCCCCTTTTTATAGTGAATTCTAGAAGCTAAAAGGTTGAAAAATTAATAAGAATTAATTCCCACCATTATCAACTATTGATTAGCCATCATAAATCAATAATTAAATCTAGAAAAACCAAGAGTTCTTTGAGTGGTAAAATCAAGGGTTTTTTGAGATCAATTTCTCGTTCACCCATAATTTGTTTATTTAAAACAAATGTCCACAAGGTTTTCATGCTAGTAATATAAATGGTTTAGTTGCAAGTTGAGGCTTTTTTCTTAAAGTGTTAAGTGCTCTTTCTGTTTTATTTTTGGTAACATTTTTCCACCTCCCAGTCTCTTTAACATCCAATGGTACCAAGGAAAAAGGTATATAGAAAAGACAATGTCTTTGTGATATATACAGTTGCTATATGTGGATAATCAATTCTAGGACATAAATATATCTGTATTAATGGAGTCTTGTTGTTTCTCAATGTCAAAGGCTAAATTGTCAAAAGGCTGCGATGCGAAGTTTGCGGCTGGCTAGAAATTATTCTACTTCCGACCATGAGAAACTTGTCTATGAAGGATGGATCTTGTATGACACTGGGCACCGTGAAGAAGCACTATCCAAGGCTGAGCAGTCTATTTCAATTCAGAGATCATTTGAAGCCTTTTTCCTTAAAGCTTATGCTTTAGCAGATTCAAGCCTTGATCCCGAGTCCTCAAAGTATGTTATCCAACTTTTGGAGGAGGCTCTTAGGTGCCCTTCAGATGGCCTCCGGAAAGGACAAGTGAGTTTCAATTTTGATGCAATTCTATTGTTCTGAATGCTCCACAATATTGTTTAAGTTGGATATTTTTTGTCCGTTCTGCAGGCACTGAACAATCTAGGGAGTGTATATGTTGACTGTGAGAAGTTTGATCTTGCCGCTGACTGTTACATGAGCGCACTTGAGATCAAGCATACAAGAGCACATCAAGGTCTGGCACGTGTATATCATCTAAAAAATCAACGGAAAGCTGCATATGATGAGATGACAAAACTGATTGAGAAAGCAAGGAATAATGCTTCAGCTTATGAGAAGCGTTCAGAGTACTGTGATCGTGACATGGCAAAGAGTGATCTTAGCACAGCAACACAACTAGATCCATTGAGGACATACCCATACAGATACAGGGCAGCAGGTAAGCTCCATGACTACATCTGCTCTCTTTGAGATTGTTATTGACAATCATAAGTTAGTGATTATGCTATAAATATTGCAAATGTATACCAACCACTAAACTTATGAAGCTTTGGGTGTTAAATTTGCCTGGATATTCTAATTCTTGACTGAAAGTTGTTCAATCTGGTTTTAACTCAATATTATATTATCATAAGCTGGAGGAATGAATGTAATCTTGTTGGAGATTCTTTGCCTGTTAGAGTGGTCTGTCAAAGGATCCCCCTCTTGTCATCAGGAATCAGTTTTCGTTAAAATGAAAAAGACAGAAAGACATCACTACTGTTCTTATGCTGATTGCCTAGGAGAAATATGTGAGCATTTGGCAAAAGATCAGTGGTTTGTCTAGTTTACTAGAGTTTTAAAAGCTTTATAAATTTTGACGAGAGCTGCGTCTTGAGATCCCTAATGATGGCTCTTTTAACTCAAAAACTGTTATTTGTTTTGTTGGATTTAGCTCCACAAGAAGTAGGATGACAGAATGGGTGTTCTGTTATGCTTATGGTTAAGAGTTCTGGTTATTTGGTCAACTTCCTTTACTTTCCAATATCAGGAAATACTACCCTGCCGAGTTGGTTGTTCTTTATGATCTTGCTCATATAAATAGAACCGTGGCTTCCTCACTTTTGAAAATCCAGTCTCCTACTTTGTGCTAAGTATATGGTTGGGCTGCCAAGCACCTTCTGCATCCTCCTACATTTTAAATTTTGCCTATTGATGTAATTGTAGGGTGCGTGACTAGAATGACTGACTCAAAGTTGTTTCCATTAGATGAGATTTCATCTATAGTCAAACGCCAGTTTAATTAAATAACGAATTTCATCCTGGTAAAGGAAGGACTGTATTTGTTTAGTTTGAAGAATTCATGCTCCCACTGCTGATCTGATATGCTTCTGAAGTAAACATGGCCAAGTTCCTTTTTTTTTTGTTTGTTTATTTCAGGTTACAGTTCTTGTTAAATAATATTAACAAAATCCAGATGAAAATTACTTGATTTTTGCTTCAAAGTTATTAGAAGAAAGTTGTTATTTTGGTTTTATTTCTTCCTTTTTCAGTATACATGTTTCCTGTTGACTTAAAGTTTAGTTGGGCATATTTTGGCTACTGATCTAATTAAAAAAATGAGGAATGGCAGTAGACGAGAAAGGCTATTTCTTCTAAATTAAGCTATTGGGATTATCATTGCTTTTTGTGTAGTCATCAGACTTCCCTGTGGATTATGCAAGTGAATACACATTTAAATTTTTAAACTACTAAAACTAATGTTGTGCCATTTCAGTTTTAATGGATGATCACAAAGAAGCGGAAGCCATAAGAGAGCTTGCAAGGGTCATAGCTTTCAAGCCAGACTTACAGCTGCTGCATCTTCGAGCAGCATTTTATGATTCAATGGGCGATACTAGCTGCACCCTTAGAGACTGTGAAGCAGCTCTCTGTCTTGATCCCAATCACACTGGTACCATTGAGCTCTATAAGAGAGCACGGGAACGGGGAAATGAACCAGAAAAATGAGAGCCAGAAATCCATGCTTGTTATCTTTATTATCCGGGCAATCACATCATTGCCACTTCTGTTTCTTGTTTTTGGTACTAGGAAGGCCAGTGTTCCTCAGGGAAATTATTTTTTTCGGGATTTTCTCCATAGATATGCAGACATCCCCGTGGCCTTAAGTGAAGGGAAGTTCAGCAGAAGAAGAAGGGGATACTTTGAATTTAACAAGAAAGGGATAGTAGAGATTGGGGTAACTTGTAAATTTATGTAATATCTGCATTTTGCTTTGCTTTGCTTTGCTTTGCTATCGAAGAATGTATGTATTCTGCAGACTGCTGCTCTCTTGCCACTGCCGAATATTTCTCTTCGGCAAAGATTGAAATGAATGTATTATAGTTGAAAGAAACATGTACATGAATGGCAGCTTATGCTGAAGTCTTCTCTTGTCAAGAGGTTTATGGATTAACTGATTTTTGCCAAAACATACTGTAATGTCTCTTGTATTGCTCTCTGTGCTTCACAATTTTCTCATAATTCATACCCAATATTCCATGTCTCTGTTTCAATACTTATTTACTTATTCCCTTCTCCACAGGACACATCTTTTTTCAGATTCTAGAACTTCATTGCAAGATGTACATTATTTCTGACACTTGGAAGCCATACGTACAGTTTGATATACCAGCTAGGATACTTGATTGCTGAAAGTAACACTGACGGTGTAGAACTACTCCTTCAATCCAATCTATAAAGTGAGAGAGAGGGTCTTTCCTATCTTTGCCTGTGAGCATTTCAAAAGTCGAAAAGCTGGTGTAAATGATTGCACGAGATGCTCATAGTTTCAACTGCCTTTTTATAATATCAGCCAACAACTTTTTATCACATTTCTCCATCCTTCATCTTTCTCTTTTCCTTCTATGTGCATTCTACTACTTCAACGAAACTACCGGTTGTGTTCATGGAAGAAAATAGTGTGTTTATGGAAGAAAATAGTGAACAAGGGATCGATGTCAATCGCCCGAGAAAGCTGAACTTAAACCTGCCCCTCTTATCGACTAGGCGGCTGGGTGGCCACGCCGGTAAGGAAGAAACCTGTTATGCAACAAAGTCACAGGCTGCTTTACAGGATACGAGTGATAGGATCCCATTTTGTTGGGAACAAGCTCCTGGCAAGCCCAAGGACGGGGATAGTAATGACATCCATGAAGCAGGAACTCCTCAGCCGAGGCTCCCACCATGCAGATGGCATCTACAAAATGAAGCAGCAAAAAATGGCGACCCCAATTGTTTCGTCAGCCTGGATGATCATGATGATGGTTGTGATGCTGATGCTGATGCTGATGACGATGACGATGGCGATGGCGAAGAGATTGACGTGTTTTCAGATGCCATAGATGTTTTGTCATTGACAGAAGCAATAGACATTGCCCAGAAATCCAACGATGGTCACAGACTAGACAGGCTAAATTTAGAGAGTGTGAACGCAACTGATAGCCAGTCTCTAAATTTCATGATGGAGCGGTTTCTGCCGGATGCCACTGCATTAGCTGCATCATCTGCACTTTGCGCGTTCAGTAATCTCAACAAGAAGCTCCCATATCCATACAATTATTCAGAGGAGTACGTCTCAAGAACAGTAGGGCAATCACATCCATCAGAGGCTTCACATAAAGGTTGTGGCCTGGAACTCCTGTTCCCTTGGCGCTTGAAGCACAAGCTCTGTGGTGTAAAGAGTCCTGCGAGACAAGTCTCACCAAATGTCCAGCCTCAGTACTGTTCTACAAAACAAAAGAAACTCTGTTCACTTAATAGGCCTTTGAGAGATCTACATAAAGATATTTGATGTATATGTAGTTACAGATTTTCATTGCTCTTATGTTTCCATAAATGGTGTCATGATTGGTAGCCTGGATTTCCCCCACAAATTGCATCTGCTAAACTCATAGCAACATCCATGTTGCCTTCCCTTACTCTTATGTGATTCAAAAAGAGAGCAGCTTGAACAAATTGCATCTGCTAATTTGTCCAAGTTCACTTTTAAATTTATTATATATGTTAATAGGTTTATATTCTATTTGTTTTTGTGTTTTAAAAGTATTTTTTTAAAAAATTAATTTTTGTTGCTTCAAATTAATTTTTTGGATGATTTTATATCATTTTGATGTGTTGATATCAAAAATAAAATTTAAAAAATAAATAAAAATATTATTTAAATATATTTCTATATAAAAAGCATTTAAAACAATCACTACTATAATACTAAACATGTTATTAATACCGGGTTTGAAATTATGGTTCATATTAGATTGAATAAATTTACTAAAATATAATAAATCATGAAATGTAATAATTCTTCAATTTTCTTTTGAAAAAAAACTCTAAGCTTAAATGAAAATTAGTGAAATACTATAAAATATCTTACTTGGCCTCCTTTCTTAGATTCAAACCTTGAGCCCGATATCAAAAAAAAATTATTTGGAGCTTGATTGATTCCTAATATGTTTGTAATGTTATGCTCCGTTGTATAGCGTTTAAGGGTGAAAAAAAAAATCAAAAAATTAAGAAAATTGAAAAAACAATAACTGAAAAAACCGAATTGTGAAAAAAAACTGATTAGAATTTTGAAAATATCAATCGGTTCGGTTTCGGTTTTCTAAGCCTGAAACCGAAAAAACCGAATCAAAACTGGAAAAAAACCGAGCCAACCCTGAAAAAACCGAGCCAATCCTGAAAAAACCGAGTCAAACCGGTTTGAACCGGGTTTTTGTTATAAAATAACCGAACCAAAACCAAAACCGGTCGGTTTGAACCGGTTACAGTTCGGTTTTGATTTTTTTTTAAAAACCAACTTGCTTATTTTTTTTTTATAAAAATCGAACTGGAAATAATCACCCATAATTGCGTTGTTAGATTAAGGTATTATTATTTGGAATTACATTTCAAACTTTTATCAAAATTTGAATTTTTTATTTGCTTAAAATTATTTTTTTATATTTTCAAAGTATTTTGATGTTAAAAGTAATTTTTTTAAAATAAAAAATATTATTTTAATACATTTCAGAACAAAAAATACTTAAAAAAACAACCACTATCATATTTTAAAAACCTTTAAAACTTAACAAACTATTTACTAACAAATCACTTTCCGTGATTTTTGAAGTGTATACTAATATATTCTTAAATTGATTTTATAGAAATTATCTTTCACCATCAAACGTTAAGGAGGTGATTTTTTAAAATCTTAGCAAACACTTTTTTTGCTCTTTATTTTATTAAAAGGTCGAAAAGTAGTGGCTAAACAAGCCCTAAATTTCTCTAGATAATGTGACAAATGTATTTTTAAAACCATTTAGAGAAAGTATTTAATCTTAGTTCCCATATAATCTTGTTTAAAGATATCCTTTAACTCAAATAAAAAAATTATAAAATATATGGAATAAATCATTTTATTATATATAGATCAAATATATTAGAATATTTAGAAGTATGGTTATTTTTAATTTTTTTTTAAAATATATTAATTTTTTATTTATTTTTTAAACACTATTTTTGACTTGAATATCGTTCCGTTACCAAACTGTTTCTAAAGAAATCCCAGTGATATTAATTCCCTGAAAAATAAAACTCAGCAAATGTTAACCAAAAAGTACCCTGAAAGCCCACTTATGCAAGCCCAAGCAAGCCCAATTGATTTAAACGTTGGGGATGCAACACTCGCGCGACATCCCTCACACGTGAGAGAATTCAAAAAACAAAAAAAGAACAAAGCTAGGGTTTTTGAAGTCGGTGATCCCGGGCAGTGTTCGGGCAGCCACAAAACCCTTGCCCGTTGGATTTTTTTTTTTTTTTCACGCTAAAAACCCCTCTTCTCTCCCCTGCCTCCCGCTTCTTCATTCCCATTCGAAAATTAAAAAAAATAAGTTTTTTCATAATAGTAATAATAATCACAACAGTACTCATCTCATTTCCTCCAAAACCCTAAAATCAATCAATCAATCAATCAATCAAACAGTTTCTTCACTCAACTCCACCACTAAACCACAACACCCAATCCCTCTCCTCCCTCTCCGCTTCTCCCCAGCTTCATCGAAGAAAGAGAAGAGAAGGTCACGCTTTTTGTTCTCACTTTACGGATACTGATCTCTCCGGTTCCATCAGATTTAAGGTATTATTTTATTTTTGGTTTAATCAGTAGATCTGTTGTGTTTGTTAGTTCGTTCAGTTAGTGCTTAGGGTTTTGGATTTTGTGGTTTTACTCTCTACTTACTCTTGTTTAGGGTTTCATCAGATATTTAGTTCGTTCAGTTATTTTTTGTTTTGGATTTTGTGTTTACTCTCTAACATTGAAAAAGGAGCAGTTTTGCCACAAAATCCAAAATCGCTTGTGTAATTAAACAAAAATCCTTTTTCCTTAACCGCTTGTGTTCTTTGCTTTTTTTTTTTTAAGGTATTTATTTTAGCGTTTAATTTCGGAAGTCTTTTCATTTTTATTGTTTTAAGCGAGTGATTAAAAATTAAAATTTTCTAGTTACAAATTTTAGTAGTTTTTATTGATTTACCAATTTATAATAATAATAATAATAATAATAATAATAATTTTTGAATTTGTAAATATAGTGAAAGAAGGTTGTGAATTGTTGTTATTTGATCTGATTTTGCTAACCAGCTGGTTCGGATTAGTTGCTGAAATCAGCTTATTGTCGTAAGTGAAGTAAGATATGTCTGGAACTGTTTTGATTAATCTGGTTGAAAATTAGAGGTTCTACCTATAATATCATATAGGTAATGGATGATGTGTGTGTATTTTGTCATGGGTTATAGAATTGTGTACCGCCTTCGATGTATATGATATGGGGCATTGTTGTAATTAATGTTTTTTTTTATATGGTTTTTCAAAGTTCTTTTAGAATTTCATTTGTTTTCTGGGTACGATTCTATCTGTCTATTAGCTCGGATTTTAATATGATTTTGAAGTTGTGGAAATGAGTATGATATTATGTGGATGGAACTGAATGCATAATCTTGTTGATGGATCCTTTGATGTTTTTAGAGTTAGTTGCTGCCATGTGCGTATATTGTTGTAGTGGTTTATAATAATTTTGTTCTCTATTCATTTTGTATTTTTCCATGTTCCTCAATTTTTTGTTTTATTGATGTTTGTTTTAATGTTACTGTTTTCAGTGATAGAACTTCATGTTATTTATTCGCTTGCAGTGTTGAAAGCAATGGCAATGGAGATCACTCAGTTTCTATTGGCTGCCCAATCACCAGATGCAAATATCCGTACTCAGGCAGAGGCTAGTCTTAGGCAGTTCCAAGAGCAGAGCTTGCCCCTTTTCCTCTTATCATTGTCAGTGGAGCTTGCAAACAATGAGAAGCCTTTGGAATCACGTAGGTTGGCTGGTATTGTTCTTAAAAACTCTTTAGATGCTAAAGATTCTGTGAGAAAGGAACATCTTGTTCAGCAATGGATGGCAATTGAAATTTCCATGAAAGCACAAATCAAAGACTTGCTCCTGAGGACTCTTGGGTCATCTGCATCAGAAGCAAGACACACTTCTGCCCAAGTAATTGCAAAAGTTGCTTCCATTGAGATTCCACGGAAGCAGTGGCCTGAGCTTATCGGATCATTGCTTAAGAATATGACCCAGCAAGATAGTCCTGCAGCTTTGAAACAGGCAACATTGGAAACTCTTGGATATGTTTGTGAGGAGATATCCCACCAGGATCTTGTGCAGGATGAAGTGAACTCTGTTCTCACTGCTGTTGTCCAAGGCATGAACCTTGCTGAACATAGTTGTGAAGTACGCCTTGCTGCTACAAAGGCCTTATATAATGCCTTAGATTTTGCTCAGACCAACTTTGAAAATGATATGGAGCGGAATTACATAATGAAGGTGGTATGCGAGACAGCAATTTCTAAAGAGGCAGATATCAGGCAGGCTGCTTTTGAGTGTCTTGTTTCTATAGCGTCAACATACTATGATGTGCTTGAACCTTATATGCAGACCCTCTTCCAGCTCACATCAAATGCTGTGAAAGGGGATGAAGAGAGTGTTGCCCTCCAAGCAATAGAATTCTGGAGCTCCATTTGTGATGAAGAGATAGAGCTTCAAGAATATGGGACCCTTGAAGGTGGAGATTCGGGGTCTACTCATTCACGCTTCATAGAAAAGGCCCTCCCATATCTTGTTCCTTTGTTGTTGGATACTTTGTTGAAACAGGAGGAGGATCAGGATCAGGATGATAGCATTTGGAATATATCCATGTCAGGGGGCACCTGTCTAGGTCTTGTTGCTAGAACTGTTGGGGATTCTGTTGTGAAACTAGTAATGCCCTTTGTAGAGGGTAATATTCTGAAGCCAGATTGGCATTGTCGTGAGGCAGCCACATATGCATTTGGCTCAATTCTAGAAGGCCCTAGCCTTGAAACATTAGGTCCGCTTGTTTCTAATGGCTTGGATTTTCTGCTTAATGCGATGAGGGATGAAAATAATCATGTTAAGGACACAACTGCATGGGCTCTTAGTCGTATTTTTGAGTTTTTGCACTGTCCTGCCAGTGGATTTTCTGTGGTTTCCCCAGAGAACCTGGAAAGGATTGTAACTGTCTTGCTGGAGAGTATTAATGATGCTCCAAATGTAGCTGAGAAGGTTTGTGGGGCAATCTATTACCTTGCACAGGGATATGAAGATGCTGGAACAAATTCCTCACTTCTAACTCAATACATCCCTAGGATAATCTCTGAACTTCTCAAAACTGCTGAGCGGTCAGATGGGAGCGATTCTAAGATCAGGACTTCTGCTTATGAAACATTGAACGAGGTTGTTAGGTCGTCCAATATTGTGGAAACATCTCAAATTATTTTGGAACTGCTCAAAAGCGTCTTGCATAAGTTGGGGCAGACTATAGATCTTCAAATTGTCTCATCAGACGATAGAGAGAAGCAAGGGGACTTGCAAGCATCCCTTTGTGCTGTTATCCAGGTGATTGTCCAAAAGCTTAGCAGCACTGATGAGACCAAGCCCAGTATACTTCAGGCTGCAGATACAATTATGTTTCTGTTCCTCAGGGTTTTTGCTTGCCGCAGATCTACTGTGCACGAGGAAGCAATGCTTGCAATTGGTGCACTGGCTCATGCCTCTGGTCCAGAATTTGAGAAGTACATGCCTGAGCTATATAAGTACCTGGAGATGGGATTACAGAATTTTGAGGAATATGAGGTTTGTGCCATCACAGTTGGGGTGATTGGTGACATTTGCCGTGCATTGGAGGACAAGGTCTTACCTTACTGTGATGGGATCATGAACCACCTTGTCCGCAATCTCCAAAGTGCTGAACTCCACCGGTCAGTTAAGCCTCCAATATTTGCCTGCTTTGGTGATGTTGCTCTTGGGATAGGTGAGCAATTCTCTAAGTACGTTGAGCCTACAGTAGCAATGATGCGGAGCGCTGCTGAGGTCTGTGCTCAGATGGACAATAGTGATGAGGAGTTGATGGATTATGGCAACCAGCTTAAGCGTAGCATATTTGAAGCTTATTCTGGTATTCTTCAGGGATTCAAAGATTCCAAGCCTGAGTTGATGCTGCCACATGCTGGTCATCTTTTCCAGTTCATAGAAGTGGTTTTCAGAGAGAAATATAGGTATCCTTTCCTCTTTCATTTCTTAGGTTCACCCGCTCCATCCCCCCTCACCCTGATATAACCGGCACTGCATTTGTTTTCTCGTATCTAATGTGCTGTTCCCTTGTTTTGCAGGGATGAGAGTGTCACAAAAGCAGCAGTTGCCGTGATGGGTGATCTGGCGGATGCTCTTGGTCCTAACACAAAGATACTGTTCAAAGACAACGCATTCTGCATTCAATTTCTTGGCGAGTGTCTTCAATCCGACGACGAACATCTCAAAGAGACTGCAAACTGGACCCAAGTGATGATCGCTCGCGTTGTTTCATGAGATGGAGCTCAGCTTTCAGAGTAAAAGTTGTTTATGGTCATTGGTTACTACATCTAGAATAGGCACCTTCTAGTTTGGGTAGGCTGTGAGGGAACCCGGAAAAAAAAAGGTCTTAAAGGATGTGAAATCTTTACGATTTTTGGTAATCCGTCCGCTCTGAGTGGGGATAGGAGAGAATGTTGTCAAATGCAAGCGCCGTAGTACTCTGGTTCTGGTTCGTTTTAATGTATCCACTAATCGGTGGTCATTTTTAAGGTATCATCTCCTTTCATGCTCTCGAGTCGTGGTCATCTTGGATGATATAATTATAAAATCTCAATTTTATTTTGTTCTAATTGAAAATGATCATGAGGAAAAAATATTTTTTAACTCAAATAAAGAAAATCTTTTATATTAGATTTATAATAAACAAATAATTTTAATATTTTATATTGTTCTAAGGTACTCGTGTATTATACACACGAGTACCTTTGGTATCCGGATTGAGAGAGAGAGCGAAGTGAGTGAGGAGATCCGAGAGAGTTGACAGAGGGAAAATGTTTTACTTCCCTTCTTTTAATATTACAGTTGACTGAAAATGTTTTCCTTTTAACATGTTTTTTACTGAGAAACAAACACCGTAAAACACGTAAAATATTTATGGTTATTGAATATTTATTAGGTGATTTTGGGCGCTGAGAAAGCGTTCTAGAAGTGCAGAAATTGTATGCAACAACTTACGTTCCAGTACCCTCTCCTCTTGAAGAAGACAGAGTAAGCTTGTCGGAGAAAGAAAGTGGCAAGAATGATGCTGATCCCTATTTCCGAGTTTATTGATTTTTAAGTTTTTAACCTCATTTTATAATTTATATATATATATTAACTCGTAAAATTATATATTTTTATGGGTCAACTTGTTCAACTTTACATGTATATATATATTAAAAATTTCATTATTGATCATTTTAAACTTTTCCTTTTGAAAAAATTGAAAACTTCGTGAAAAAAAACTATTGAAAATATGTGTTTTCCAAAACCAATATAAATTTATTTTTCAGTATTTTAGACCAGGAACTATTGCATTTTACTCAATAAAATATTATTCTACTTATGATTTGGTTATATATATTTTATTTTTAGTGTGACTTCCAATTCAACATAAAATTCTGGCTAAAGACAAGTAATTGTTGTGATTATTAAAATACTGGACCAAGAGCCTTCCCTAGAGTTCATAAACTTAAATAGCTTACGATAGAAAATATAATAATAATTATTTTTTAAAATAATTTTTATTTAGAAATGTATTAAAATAATATTTTTATATTTTTTAAAAATTATTTTTAGTATAAATACATTCAAATAATATAAAAATATTAAAAAAATATTTTGAAACAAAAAAATTTTAATTTTAAAAACATTTTTAAAATATAAAAGGATAAATATTTTACTGTACTAGGATAACCACGTGTTGGCGCTTTTGGTAAAACCCATGCAAGTTGAGTTCAGACCAAAAATCATGATGACAAAGTCAAGAATCAATGTACTGTTCTGCATTATTGGGAGGGAATAAACGGTTAATGATGGAACCAATACAAGACTTGAAAATTAACCCTTGTCAACGTACATAAAACTGTAAGCTAAAAAGGCTGTTGACGAGGAAGAAACAGGAGGAAGATGGATTCTGCGATGAGCTATCTGCCACAATCTATGGAACTTGTGATCATTTCAATGGAAACCTCTCCCATATATCTTGAGCTCCTACATGGAGAATCAGAAGAACCTAGATCATCAATCACTGGGAGCTTGTCTTCCCAGTTGAGATACCGTATGACTTCTCTCATGGTTGGCCTGGCTTTAGGCTTGTGATGAGAACACAGAAGACCCAACCCCAGCACCACGTCCATTTCCTTGACCACGAAGGCAGAGTTCAGCTCTGGATCAGCTGCATCAAGAACTCTACCCTTTTGATGGCATTCAATCACGAAATCTGTCAGGATGAAGTTACTCGTTTCAACGGGCTTTCTGCCACAAGCCACTTCAAGGAGCAAAATACCGTACGCGTACACATCGGAACTGGTAGAAGCCTGACCGGTCCGTGCCAATTCAGGTGCGATATACCCTATCGTGCCAACAATATTTGTGGTGTGCGACATGGTTCCATGATCATACAGCCTGGCTAGACCAAAGTCTCCTAACCGCCCGTTCATTCCTGCGTCTATCAGGACATTGCTTGACTTGACATCTCTGT
This sequence comes from Populus trichocarpa, assembly GCF_000002775.5. NCBI lineage: Eukaryota > Viridiplantae > Streptophyta > Magnoliopsida > Malpighiales > Salicaceae > Populus > Populus trichocarpa. The sequence continues at coordinate 12,791,525 of NC_037300.2, read as the reverse complement.
GAATCACCACTTGCTCCCATTCCTCATGCAGATACAAAAGCCCTGCTGCAATGTCTTTAACAATATTGAATCTTTGCTCCCAGCTCAGTACAAAGTTGTTTCCCCGACTGAAAAGGAGACCGGCAAGGCATCCATTTGGGATGTAGTCGTAAACCAGGAGGAGGTCATTATTTCTCTTACACCATCCTTGGAGATTCACCAAGTTCTTGTGCCGTAAACGTCCCAGGCTCTCGATCTCCGCAGTGAATCCTCTCAAACCCTGGATTGAATTGGGAGTGATCCTCTTAACAGCAACTTCATTTCCGTTTGTAGGCAATCTACCTTTGTACACCGCACCAAACCCACCAGCCCCAATTATCTCACTCTTTTTAAAACCCTTGGTTGCCGTATGTAGATCTTGATAGCGAAACCTGTGTGGACAATCCAATTCCCAGTCTTCAAGAGCCTCAGACTGAGGCCACTTTCTGTACACAGCATGAAAGAAACAGTATTGCAAACAGAATAGTGGTCACACCGCATAAAGAAGCGATAATAGTAATCACTGAGGGTTGGAAAGAGGATGAACTGTCCTCAAATATTGGTGCGTCGGGAAGTCGAGAAAGATCGAGCGGAGGGGCTGCTCCTTCAGTGGAAAAACTCCATCCCAGTATGTAATGAGAGCTTGTCTTTTTACCAGTAGAGGAAGAGAAACCAGCATACATGTTATCCTTAACAATTGTGCTTAGATCTACGGGAAAAGAAATGAGTGGTCGAATCGGTCTGCTTTGCTCCATGGGAGCTATTGTTACACTAACAAGTTTAGCCGCACCATCATATTCTATCCAGGCTTGAATACGTTTACCACTCTCCAACATCAAATCTTCAAGCCGGTTTGGGTTGTCATCCTCTTTATAGGAAGCTCCCATCGATGATTCCGAACGCATGCTGTTAATGTTGACTCCGACATGATTTCCTTCAGAGTCTGAATTATCGTTGAACCCATTAACCGTGTCAAATTCAACAGCAAAAATATGGTTCGAGCTATTTCCATCATTTGAAGAGTTGAAAAGACCAAGGAAATGCCCCGCGGCAGCCCCGGGAAGCTGGTTGGAGGGAGCTAAGGCGAAAGCAAGGCCGTAGCCTCCTTTTCCTTTTGGAGAGACTATCTGAAAGACAAAGGTTGTGCTGAAAGATGAAGCATTTGGAGATGAATTTGAACTGGTGTCAGGCATCTGTATTGGTTTGGAATAAAATGCATGCCCTACAGCATCTCTTGTGTTTTTGGTGAGCCTTAGTAAACCATTGGGCTTGATAATAGAAGCTCCATCAATTGAGAGGTTTTTTTCACTTTCATTGAATCCATTGAAGATGAAGTATACACTTTGAGCCTCAACAATCATAGAAAAGAACAAGAACAACACAAACAAACAAATCGTGGAGGCCATGGAATCTTGATAGTTAAGATCAACTTGCAACTGGGAAACTAACTTTTGAGACAAGAATAGTGTTTAAGCAAAAAAATGGAGCACGTGAGAACCCCCCAAGATGACTAGGAAGATAGAAAGACTTTAAATTGTCCAACCCTATCTCAAGAACATGTGGCTTAGGACAGGCAAAGAATAAATCAAATATCAAAGCTGCCTAGACAAAAGGATGGAATGCATGAACACACACCCAAAGAAGATTATTCGTGGCATTTTTGGCTGGTTGGAAAGACTTGAAATTAAATTCTCATGTCGTCAACCTCGAGAGCCGGCCATGGAGTGTAGGAAATTCAAAGTGATTTTGACACTTAATATGCTTGCTCAAGGAAAAACCTTTCAAGCAAGATTGACAACAAGAACCACACGAAAGATTGCCCAACAAGCAACTTCTCTAACTCTTCCTTCTTCCTAAAAGTAAAATCAATGATTCCAATATCTTTAAAATTTAATTGACAGTTTATTTATCAGGAATCACACGAATCACTTTCATACGCGTGATCGAGTTGATGGGATATTAATTGCATGCTTTCTAGCTTGCACAACCCTCTTTCCATTTTTTTTTTGCACAACCCTCTTCCCATCTTAAAAATGCTGGTGGTGGGTATCCTGATTTTTTTTTAATTGAGAAAAAAAATTTGTTGTTTATATTTAATAAAACAAATTAAGTATTTGATAAAAAGTATGAAATAATAAATTAAAAATAGTTGTTAACGCTAATTAAATACTAAATAAAAAAGCTTTAGAAAGTGTTTGAGAATATGGTAGTTTCTGCTTTTGGTGCGTTTCACTTGAAAAAAAAATCAAATTGAATTTTTAATGTTTTACAATAGTTTTGATGTTCTAATGTAAAAAACTAAAAATATCTGTAAAAAAAATATTTTAATATATTTTTAAGTAAAAAGTATTTTTGAAAAGCACACTACACCATAATAACAAACATATATGCACTAGATACATGCACATTCAAATATCTAATCTTGGCTATTTTTTTTATTCTAGAGGTTAATTTTGGTTGCTAAGAATAAATGATTGTTATTTTTATAAATGCACTAAATAATTATAATCTATTTATATAAAATATAATAAATAAATAAATAAATTGTAATGATCTTTTTGAAATATTATAAAATTAAAAAAATAATTACTATTTTATAAAATATTAACTGAAAAAATTTAAAAAATAAGTGAGAGGATATTGATTAAAATTTAAATAAAAAAAATAATAAAAAGCAAAATAAATAGATAAATAAATAAGAGATAGGGTAATAATTAAAATCTCACATAAAAAAAATTAATCAAAAGTTTTTTTTTTAAAAGCCGAGATTCAAAAACAAATCACGTGCTTTTGGTTGATTAATTGTCCTCTCTAGCTTTTCTTTTCCCCAAAAAAAAGACATTTTAATTTGTCAAACATCTTTAAAATCTTAATAAATCTATATTCAAACCTTTTAATGATTTCTAATCTCTAAAAGCAATAATTAAATAAATAAATTTTTTTTTAAGCATGTTTAATTTAAGAATTTTTGTTTATTTTTTTAAGCATGATTAAAGTACGGCACCATTTCCATTGGATTTTCTTAAAAAGAAAAACTTATTATCACCAAGATTAGTTTTTTTTAGTGATCAGAATGCAGCTATCTAACAATTTCTCTGGTCTAAATTTTGTTCAACGACTTTTTTTTAATTTCTTAACATATAAAGATTGAAATAAAAAAAATAAAGTTTAAGATTAAAATATAAAATATTAAAATAAAATGGCTAGAATAATAGATAAACTGAGATTTTGGGAGAAATTGAGGTTTTCCTTGCTAAAATCTAAATGGGGTATATTTTGTTTGTTTTGTTTCATCTCTAATTAACACATTGGAATTGAGAAATTCCTCGACATTTTATGTATAAAGTCCCAAATTTTATGCAAGGATAAAAAAAATTAACAGAGAGAGGGGCAAATAACAAATTAATCTCCAAACAATTAATCATCTCTGAATAAAGTCCCAAATTTCCACATTTGGACCCTGAAAATATTCAGGTTTCTCGATTATATCCCTTCATTCATATCTCGTTAACGAACTCTGTCAACATATATGTTTTATGCAATAAAAAAAGACGATTTACTTTGACTTTGTTTTTCTCGAAGCTTTAGATATAAGGCTATAATTGAGAACAGTGCATACTTTAATAACTAAATTGATAAAAATTACTACTTGAGGGCTCAATGATGTAGGATTGTAATTGGAGGACTTAATAGTCGTTTTCCCAAGATTTCTAACAAAAAGACAGCTGAAACAGGTTTTTTAATTTTGTCATAAATAACTCCTTACGTGTCCAAACGCATAGAAGTCCTCTAAATATGATATATCATAATTAGTTTTTAAATTTTTAAGTGAGTTTTTAAAATATAAATAATTTATATATTTTTAATATATATCCTCGAGTAAAAACTTTTTAAACTTAAAATTTATACAGACCCACATTAACTTGTCTTTAATATTTATTAAATAAATAAGAAAAATAAGATTCGAACTTGTGACTGCTTGGTTATTAAGACTTTGATATCATGTCAAATAATTATCTTATTTAAAAATTTAAATTTTTAGATAAAATTCAAAGTATAATTTATATTATTTTTTTAACAAAAACTATGACATGTAGATAAATTTTACGTGATTAAAGACACAAACAGACCGATTGATATCTGCATTTATGCTATATCAATAGAAAAAAATATATAAAAAAAGAAGACCTGATAGCCATGCATGATCACGAGCAATTTCAATGATGCTTCTTCGAGTGATGACCAATAGTCCCATTCGTAGCAGGAGTAGAAATTATATTGCCAAGTAAATATAATTCCTTTATGTGTTTTTTTATTTCAATTAGTAATTAACAAATAAACAAAAGTTACTAATATAAAAACTAATAAAAAGCAAAATAAATAAATAAGAGATATGGTGATAATTAAAATCATGATTAGTGGAAAGTAGTGTATAACATTTTGACTAATTTGGAAACTGTAGCTCTGCTAATTAATCATGATTAGTGATATCATAATTGAGCTGATATTCTTTAATTTGATATATTTAAAAGGTAAATAAATAAGTAATTGCTTGGAGGCTAGACAGAAACTTCCTCTTCCTTGTTTAATAATCTTATCATTATAAAGTCAGCATCATTATAAAGTCAGCGGCCTTAGCGTTGACCTTGACGTAGCAAGTTTTCAACTTTTGATAGCCCAGGAACGCGTAGAAGCGACAAAGAGGGCTGCGTTTACACTGCTACGCTAGGCCCATGACACAGACACACACTAAAATTTCAACAAGATTTGAGTTTTTTTTTTTTTTTAAAATTATTTTTAAATATTTTTAAATTATTTTGATATACGGATATAAAAAATAATTTTAAAATAATAATAATAAAATATTATTTTGATGTATTTCTAAATGATTTTTTTTTTAAAAATCAATCGCTACCACACTTCATCATTTTTTTTTTTTTTTGAAAAAGCAAGCATGAATCTTTTGTTACTATATAGTTTATGGCATGTCATGGGATGATGAAGGGTGCTGAATCCATAAAAAATAATTTATAGTGATGGGTTATAAGGGCATTAGAGCTAAGAAAGTCAGTCTAATCAAGAATGGATTACAACTTTGTTGGTAATCAATAATATTCTATTAAAATAATAAATTATATATATTACATTGATATTCACAAATTAATCAAATGAATAATGAGTGAAAAAAGCTACTTAAAATGAAAAATATGGAAAGAAACTAAAGTACATCATAACTTCCAGGCAGAGAATTTGATCAATCGAGTTCCTCTAAATTCCAAGACCATCTCATTGTAATTCTCTCCTTCAATCCTCACTGTATATGGGGCCTCTCCTTCTCTCACCATTTCTTTTGCTTCCAATAAACTCTCATTGCTTAGTCGCAACCCTTCAAATCGCAACACTGTTCTATTTCCTCCCACTCTTGTATCCAAGCCCTAGAAGAGGCATAAGGTGCAACAAAGAGGCACTCCATAGTGTGAAACTAGCTGGCACCAATTGGTGCAAGCTAAGTCAACAAAGTGGGCACCAATTCGGTGCCACTTGCAGCACCAATTGGTGCCACTTGCCTATAAATAGTCAGTGCATCCTTGCCATATATATTACACTACAAGTGAGAGAAGAGGAGAGTGAGAGAGGGAAAGTAATCCCACAAAATTATGAGGTATTTGTGAGATAGTAAGTGAGGTGTTTTCTCCTAGTAATAGAGAGATTTCAGTTGTTCTCCTATTAGTAAGAGAGGTTGTAATTCCCATATTATTTAGTAAAATCCTTCTATACTTGCCCGTGGACATAGCCAAATTGGGTGAACCACGTAAATTCTTGTGTGTCTCATTTCTCATTTTATCCTATCCTTTGCCTTTTATCTTGTCGGGTTTGCATGCCAGTTCACTAACAGTGGTATCAGAGCCTTCTTGGTTGGTGTTGTTAATACACAAAAGTTATTCGTGTATACGGTTACTATTCACGTCTACAGCACTATTCACCTATACGACACTATTCATCCATACGATACTGTTCACATACGTTACTGTTGGCGTATATAGAAAGTCAGTGCGGTGATTAAATACAGTCTAGGAAGTTCTGTCTAAGGAGATTGAGTTTTAAGCGGGACCGTTTGTGACCCCTCCAATCTTTCCTGGGAACTTACTTAGTGAAATATTATTCACATGATACTATTTCTGTATACGTTACAAATATGTGAAACAGTGATAGCTGAATAGATCACGGTGAATAAAATGGCAGCAAAGTACGAGATTGAGAGGTTTAATGGGAGCAATTTATCACTCTGAAAAATGAGAATCAAGGCAATCTTAAGGAAAGACAATTGTTTGGCAGCAATTGGGGATCAGCCCGCAGAGATCACTGATAATGCAAAATGTAATGAGATGGATGGCAATGCTATTGCTAACATACATTTAGCATTAGCCGATGAAGTATTATCAAGTGTGGTGAAAAAGAAAACAGCTAAGGAGATATGGGAGACTCTAACAAAGCTATATAAGTCCAAGTCTTTGCACAATAAGATTTTCTTAAAGCGGAGATTTTATACCCTTCGAATGGCAGAAACCACGGCGGTGACTGACCACATCAACACAATAAGGACTCTATTTTCACAACTCACTACGTTGGGTCAACAAATAGAGGAAAGTGAATGTGCATAGCTTCTACTTCAAAGTGTTCCAGATTCGTATGATCAGCTCATTATCAACTTGACCAATAATATCCTCACAGACTATTTAGTCTTTGATGATGTTGCAGCCGCCATCTTGGAAGAAGAAAATAGACGCAAAAATAAAGGAGATAGAAATAGTTCAAACCAAGCAGAGGCATTGTTGGTGTCAAGAGGAAGATCAACGGAGCGTGGCTCCAGTGGGAGTCAAAGGCAAGGGAGGTCCAAATCAAGAAGTAAGAAGATTGTGAAATGCTACAACTGTGGCAGAAAAGGGCACTTAAAAAAGGATTGTTGGTTTAAAAAGGGTATAGAGAATACTGCAGAGTCATCAAAACCTCAAGGATGTGTTGCAAGCACCTCAGAAGATGGAGATGGTTTATATAGTGAAGCAGCGACAATATCTACAAATAGAGAAGAGCTCACCGAGGTCTGGTTAATGGATTCAGGAGCAACATGGCATATGACTCCTAATCGAGATTGGTTCCATACATATGAACCCATCTCTGAAGGCTCAGTGTTCATGGGTGATAATCATGCTTTAGAGATTGCTGGCATTGACACCATTAAATTGAAGATGTATGATGGCTTAATTTGTACTATTTCAGGAGTGCGACATGTGAAAGACTTAAAGGAGAATCTTTTGTCCGTAGGACAATTTGATAGTCTTGGCTGTAAGATTCGAACAGACAATGGAATAATGAAAATTGTCAAAGGAGCGCTGGTGGTTTTAAAGGCAAGAAAGACAGTTGCAAACATGTTTGTATTAATGGGAGAAACACATCATGGGGCAGAAGCGTCAATCGCATCAGCCAGTCCTGCAGAAGAGAAGACGATGACGTGGCATCAAAAACTAGGCCACATGTCAGAGAAAGGTTTGAAAGTTCTCTCTGATCAGAAGTTACTCCCTGGGCTTACAAAGGTTACTTTACCTTTTTGTGAGCACCGTGTTATAAGTAAACAACACAGGTTGAAGTTTGGCACATCAACAACTAAGAGCAAATGCATCTTAGACCTGATTCACTCTGATGTTTGGCAAGCACCGGTTGTATCATTGGGAGGAGCAAGATACTTTGTATCATTCATAGATGACTTCTCCAGGAGATGTTGGGTGTATCCAATTAGAAGGAAGACAGATGTGCTTGCAGTCTTTAAAACTTTCAAAGCACGGGTGGAACTTGAATCTGAAAAGAAGATCAAGTGTTGAGGACTAACAATGGAGGAGAATATACCAGTGATGAATTTGATAACTTCTGTCAACATGAAGGTATCAAAAGGCAGTTCACAACGGCATACACTCCACAGCAAAATAGAGTGGCAGAGCGGATGAACATAACTTTATTAGAAAGAACAAGAGCAATGCTGAAGGCTGCAGGTCTAGGAAAGTCATTATGGGCAGAAGCAGTCAATACTGCCTGTTATGTGATAAATCGATCTCCATCAACTGCAATTGAGCTGAAGACACCGATGGAGATGTGGACTGGAAAACCAGCTGATTATTCTCGATTGCATATATTTGGAAGTCCTATGTATGTGATGTACAATACACAAGAAGTTAGCAAGCTGGATTCAAAATCCAGAAAATATGTATTCTTGGGATATGCTGATGGAGTGAAGGGGTATCGCTTGTGGGATCCCACTGCCCACAAGGTAGTTATCAACAGAGATGTCATATTTGCAGAAGGTAAAATGCAAATGGAAGAACATAATAGCATTCTAAAGGAGACTACAACAGTCTAGATGGAAAATACTCAGAATCATACTTCTTCTGAAGATGCACCAGAGCATGAAGAACAAGAACAAATAGAGTCTGAAACTCCTGAAGTTTGACGGTCAACTCGTGAAAGAAGACCACCGGCTTGGCACTCAGAATATGTTACTGAGAGCAACATTGCATACTATCTTCTAACAGAGGATGGAGAGCCATCAACTTTCCATGAGGCTATCAAAAGCACAGATGTATCTATGTGGATGACAGCAATGCAAGAGGAGATTGAAGCTCTACACAAGAATAACACTTGGGATCTTGTTCCGTTACCACAAGGAAGGAAGGCCATTGGCAACAAATGGGTTTACAAGATAAAACGTGATGGCAATGATCAAGTGGAGCGGTATCGTGCAAGATTGGTGGTGAAAGGATATGCTCAGAAAGAAGGAATAGACTTCAATGAGATATTTTCCCCGGTGGTACGACTTACTACAATCAGAGTAGTCTAGGCGATGTGTGCTATATTTGATCTTCACTTAGAGCAGTTAGATGTGAAAACTGCATTTCTTTATGGAGAACTTGAAGAAGAAATTTATATGCTCCAACCAAAGGGTTTTGCTGAAACAGGCAAAGAGAACTTGGTTTACAGGTTGAACAAATCTCTATACGGTCTCAAACAGGCGGCGAGGTGTTGGTACAAGAGATTTGATTCCTTCATAATTAGCCTTGGGTACAACAGACTCAGTTCAGACCATTGTACGTATTACAAGAAGTTTGAAGAAAATGATGTTTTCATCATTCTGTTTTTGTACGTGGATGACATGTTGGTAATAGGTCCCAACAAAGATCGAGTCCAAGAATTGAAGGCACAGTTGGCTAGGGAGTTTGATATGAAGGACTTGGGACCAGCAAACAAGTTTCTAGGGATGCAAATTCACCGAGACTGAAGTAAGAGGAAGATTTGGCTTTCTCAGAAGAATTATTTGAAGAAGATCTTGCGACGCTTCAACATGCAAGATTGTAAGCCAATTTCCACCCCACTTCCAGTTAACTTCAAATTATCCTCAAGTATGTCTCCTAGCAATGAAGCAGAGAGGATGGAGATGTCTCGAGTACCGTATGCATCAGTAGTGGGAAGTTTAATGTTTGCCATGATATATACAAGACCAGACATTGCACAAGCAGTGGGAGCAGCTAGTCGATACATGACAAATCCTGGTAGAGAGCATTGGAATACTATTAAGAGGATCTTGAGATACATCAAGGGTACCTCAGATACCGTATTATGTTATGGAGGATAAGAATTTACCGTCAGAGGTTATGTTGATTCAGATTTTGCTGGCGACCTTGAGAAAAGAAAATCCACTACAGGCTATGTGTTCATAATTGCAGAAGGAGCTGTGAGCTGGGTCTCTAAACTTCAGACTGTTGTAGCTTTATCCACAACAGAAGCTGAGTACATGGCAGCTACACAAGCTTGTAAAGAAGCAATATGGATGAAGAAACTTATGGAGGAGCTCGGACACAAACAAAAGAAGATTCATTTGTATTGTGATAGTCAGAGTGCCTTGCATATTGCAAGGAATCCAACTTTTCATTCAAGAACAAAACACATAAATGTTCAGTATCACTTTGTTCGCGAAGTGGTGGAAGATGAAAGTGTAGATTTTTAGAAGGTTCACACAAAGGAAAACCCAACAGATGCTTTGACCAAACCAGTCAACACTAACAAGTACATATGGTGCAAATCCTCTTATGGCATAGCAGAAACGTAAGCAGCATGAAGATGACAAGTATAAGGATAGAAGAATTACAAATGATCAAGTGTGAAGACTTGATTAAATCATCAAAGTCTTCAAGTGGGAGAATATGAAACTAGCTGGCACCAATTGGTGCAAGCTAAGTCAACAAAGTGGGCACCAATTCGGTGCCACTTGCAGCACCAATTGGTGCCACTTGCCTTGCTCGTCTTTTGCAAGACAAAGGCAAGGATGCTTGCCTATAAATAGGTAGTGTATCCTTGCCATATATATTACACTACAAGTGAGAGAAGAGGAGAGTGAGAGAGGGAAAGTAATCCCACAAAATTATGAGGTATTTGTGAGATAGTAAGTGAGGTGTTTTCTCCTAGTAATAGAGAGATTTCAGTTGTTATCCTATTAGTAGAGAGAGGTTGTAATTCCCACATTACTTAGTAAAATCCTTCTATACTTGCCCGTGGACGTAGCCAAATTGGGTGAACCACGTAAATTCTTGTGTGTCTCATTTCTCATTTTATCCTATCCTTTGCCTTTTATCTTGTCGGGTTTGCATGCCAGTTCACTAACACATAGCTATTCTCGCCTCTATAAAGCAACTAGGGAACTTCCATTCGATTGATTCCAACAGGGCTTGATAATGTTCCATACAATTGTCAAAGAAAAATCCAAAAGCAGGGCAGTCTTTGAATAATTCCCATGCTCCTCCATCACCAAATGTTAATATGCCTCCATTACTAGTATTGCTATAGACAAAAATACTGGCTAATATTTCCTTTGCCGTCCTAACAAAGTCCAATACATGCCTTCTACTCCTCTTTCTCGCCATTTGGGAAAGAGCCCACATACAATTGAAGGCCAGCCATTCTCTCCTTTCTCCACCTTTTCTCTTTCCCTTTATCTTCCTCGCTAAATCTTGTAGCTCCACCTCTTCCACTTCCAATATTAAACCAAAGGGGTTTGCACAATCATGTAGCCTCCTTTTTGTCTCCTCGAACTTTCTCCATGAAGGTACATAATGACCGGAACCCTCGTCTTTCCACTTGATTGCTGTGAGTTTTAGGGTCGAGTAGTGTGGAATATGACCATAGTATTGTTGTGCTTGTAGCTCCTTTTGTTTTCGACCAAGAGCCATGATCATTGAAGACCACTGCATCCCTTCTCCCATATCAAAGTCTATTATGTGTAGAACGTTGTTGCTACCCAATTTTTGACCCATGTTTGATAAATTTTCATGAAAAAATTCAAAAATAGCGAAAAACATTGAAAATCCAAAAAATACATTTTTAATACATTTGCATCGTTTTTTTTATCATTTTTAGCATCGTCTCAAAAGAATTTAAATTTTCAAAGATATTTGGAACGCGTTCAACTTTTAACGCATCATTTTTAAAATCATTGATTTTCTTCATTGAGTCGACATTGATATTACTCGTTTTCAAAAAAATACAAAAAAATTAAGAAAAATCAAATTTACAAAAAAAAGAAAGTTGAGGGACCAATTTTGAGATCCATGCAACATTTTACCTATAAATACTGGTCCACAACTCAAACAAGGGGGGGCAATTTTGAAACATCAGAAAAATACAAAAAAAAAAAACCTAAACCTAAAGCTAAACCTATCTCTAACAAAGGAGCCGCCCCCCACGGTTTTGGTTCTCCCAAGCCGCCGCTCATCATCCTCTTCCTGCCATTCTCCCTTGGCCTCCAGCCATCCCCAACCGGTCATCTTCCCCTCTCAGCTGCTCCCTTCTCCAGCCCTCACCTCACCTTACCTCCACCGGACAGCCTCTCCTCTCTCCCAGCCGCTGCCGCTCACTCTCCATCACAGCCGTTTCTTTCCACTACAGCAGCAGCCGAGCAACATCCCTCACGGACCCAAATCGGTCCGTCGCTCCTTCCTCCCCTGCTCCCAGCACCTTCCTTCTTCTTCTGGCTCTCTCGGCCGACCACCGTTCTTTCCTCTCTCGGCCGACCCAGCTCCAGCGAGCACCACACAGCAGCAGCAGGAGTCCCGTTCATAGCCTCCTCCCACCGAAGGACCCAGCGGCGGCCGACCGCAGCAGCTTCCCCCACGGACCCAGATCGGTCTGCCGCTCCTCCCTCCTCTGCTCCTCCAGCCGCTCACTGCACAGACCCGGCGATCTCCTCCCCATCAGCACAAAACCCGCCGACCGAACCAAGTCTTCATCTCCCACAGCCGGCCAGACTCAACAGAAGCACAACTGCCGACAGCCCCCGCCTGAAAACAGAGAAGAAGGGGAAACAAAAAGAAAACACTGAGCTGCAGAAAAAAACCGAACCAGAGAAGCAGATCTGCAAAACAAAAAACAAAAATTAAAATCGACTGTGTTGTGCGTTTTCTGTTATTGCAGGTGACGGTGGTTGTCACCACCAGCAGAGAAGGAAAAAGGAAAGGAAGCTGAGCCAGATCCACCCGTTTTCCGGCCTTGTTCGCGGCGGCGCGTGAACCCACGCGCCGCCAGTGACGGTGGCGCGTGGAGAGGACGCGCCGCCACTGTTCATACGGGTCCAAAAGGCTTCCCTGCACTGTAAAGGATCTGTGGGGGTCTGTTTTGTAATTTCTAAATGTTTGATGTAATGTTTGTTAGTTGTTGAATTTTTATAATTTGTAATGTGGATGTAAAGAAAAGAAAAGAAAAAGGGAAAAGAAAAAAGGAAAGAAAAGAAAAGATATAGTGAACGTGTATGTGTTGTTTGTATTTGTTTTATGGATGTTTTATTTTTATTTAAGATAAAATTGTAAAGATTAAAGAAGAGATTAAAGAAGAATTTAATATTTTGATTGGATCACGGTCAAGATTTATTAACTTACATGTAAGTTGTATTTCTAATATCCGATGAAAAGACAATTATTAAAACTTCTTTAACACATCAAAGTCACGAAGCAGCTTACCTCAGGTAGAGTGCGTTAGGGGTGCTAATACCTTCCCTAACCACAACCAGTCCCTTACCCGCGAATCTCTGACAAGACTAGTACATTCGGGTTTCCTAGTAACCCTCAATTAAATACTAGGTGGCGACTCCAACGAAGCAAATAACGCAACAACGAAAAAGATCGCCAGCCGACGCCGCATGGATTTTTTTGACGTGCGACAAACGTCAGCATCACGAGGCTTGGCCTCAAGAATGACTGAGTTAGCTGTGAAATGAGAAATCATCCCATCAGGGAAAATCTTATAGAATGCCTCCAAAGCCTTATCAAAGTTCTTAGCAGATTCTTGCGTAAGATAATCTATTTCCTTGTCTAAGGGTTGAAATGAGTAATACAAAAGACGCTCCTTTATCTCCCCCGTTGGACCAACTTTCTTACTAATCCTTCTCGTGATCACTTCTGCAAGTTCTGCCTCTTGGTTCTCCATGGCTTCTTTGTAAGCCTTGACTAGATGATGCACACTAAGTTGATTATCGATCTCCATGTCTCCTGTTGGCAAGGTTAGCGGTTGCTGGATCAAAGAAGCATCCATGGTTGATATTGATATTGCACCAGCACTCCAAATAGTGGATGGTTTAGGGCTGCATTTTTCGGTCACCTTTCCTTCACTAGAATATGGTTGAAAAGAACAACTTTCCTCGAGCCCCTTTGACAAGTACCCTTTAGGTCCCTCCAAATGAGCTCAAACTCCTCAAAATCAAGCGGTGAATATTCATTAAATCAGAATCAACAGGAAAATCTACCAACTCATTGGAAGTGGAATCAGTTGTTGCGAGAGGATGAGATGACTCAAAATGGTGTATATCAACATCCATGGCTGGTTCAAAATATAAATAGTCATGCCCTTGTATGTTGTTAGAGTAGCATTGTGGGCTTGGAAGCTGAAAGAACTCAGAGTCTCTCATATTGATTGGCTAACTAAGAAGGGCTGAGATAAATTAAACCACCTTGTTTGACAACTTAGATGATGATGAGAACATTAACTATAATTATGGAGTTGGATTATATATAGAAAATAGGGGAAGACAAATTTTCATTCCCTTGAGGAATTCGATCGATCTCCCGTCTAATTGAAATTCTGCACCTTATCCGGCACTGTCTTAGCAGAGGCAAACACATCTTAATCTCACGAAGTTAATTAATTTGTTGTTTTTCTTTACTGTGATTGATGGTTATCCAATCGAATTAAGGTTAATATTAACTTTAGTTAAGCTGTCCTTCCTTGTAAAATAATATTGTCAAAAGGATTTTTCTCAAGATTTCATGCAACGTTCAAAACACTAAATTTATGTTTGCTAATTAATTAACGTATAGGTATAGGTAGGTAGATTCATGCTTTGGCCTTTTCTATCTTAGTTACCAAAAGTTTAGGCAACGTATTTAGGCATGCAAAATTCAAAGTTCAAACCAATCAATGAAGAGTTAAGGACTAAATTATAGGCTGAATCCATATTCCATACTCACCAATAATTAATGATTGCTAACAAGTTTGGAAGTTTGAAGCAACTTGATCTTATATAATCACACACACACACACACACTATTAGAGTTTATCATTTTCCGTTCGGTTTGGTTTTTATCGAAAAAAAATAACCAAACCGAAATTTTTTTTATAAAAAAAACCGAAACTGAACTGAAACCGGTTAAAAATGACTTGTTTCTGTTCGGTTTGGTTTTTTAGGACAAACCGGTTCTAACCGGTTTGGATCGGTTTTGGCTCGTTTTTTTCCGGTTTGGATCGGTTTTCTTCGGTTTGTCTTGGTTTTTTTCCGGTTTGGGTTCGGTTTGGTTTTTTCGGTTTCAAGCTTATAAAACCGAAACCGAACCGAACCGAACCGGTCGATTTTTTTAAAATTTTAATCAGTTTTTTTTACGGTTCGGTTTTTTCGGTTAATTTTTTTTTTTTCTGATTTTCTCGATTTTTTTGCTCACCCCTACACACTATCATCATATATTATCCAAAATAGAGTATTGTAGATCAGTTTCACTATATATTATGCTTTTCTTTTTCATAAGGGAAGACCTGAATTCATATCCAAATTAATTACTACCTTTATAGGGATCTCTTTTTGTATGATCTCAACCCTTGAGATCGAGCATCATTGCCAAAAAAATAAAAAAAAGAGTCAAATTGTCATAAAAATTTGTTACCAAAATCTCAAATTTGGGTTTCAAATTTGAGATTTCATGACCAGTTTGTTTTCTTCTTGTTCTCTTAAAAGACAAATAGTTTGTGATTGATTTGCCACCCTTGATCACTTATTAATAAGATTAAACTACTAAATATATCTTTTAATTGATTAATATTATGTTTGATTGATATCCCAAGATAAAAGGAATACAACATGTTTGGTTGGAATGAAGGAGACAAAAACTTAAAATAAAAATATGTCTAGGATAATTTAGGACTTTAGGTATGAATTTATTCTTTTGAAATAGAAGTTCATGGAGACACATGTCTTGTCTATCTCCATTATTTTCTTCTCTTCTATACAAAAACGTTTACCTAATCTAAAAATAATACTATAACTTACTAAGGGGAGTGCTCGTTTTGTGGATTAGTTTGATGACAAATTCTAGCTCGAAAAAGGTAATGAATATTTCATTAAAAAAAAAGGGTTCGGATAAGGTTTCCCCGAGGAAAACGTTACCTAATCTCCTTCATAAACAAACAACTAGAATAAGATAAGAGACTAGGGAAGATCAATGCTATATTTGTTGTTTGATTTAAGGGGGCATGTCGGAGATCCTATGGCAGGACATTAATGGCATAAACAATGCATGCAAGAAGACTTTGGGCTGCAAATGTTGCCATCACTCTCTCTTAATCTTATCCATCTTTCCCACTTAAATAATATTGTTAATTAATTGCACTAAATTAATTAATTATTATTACTATATCAACAAATCGATCGATGAATCATATTCACAGGCCATAACTGTCGATGGCATAATTAATGTCGACTGAAATCTTTTCTTTCCGGTAACTAATTAACATTAATTAATATTAATTGTACATCAGCAACAATAACAATACGTAGCTTTTATTTATTAAAACAACAAAAGAATTCTTATGGATAAAAAAAGTTAAGAGAATATTTTGATAAAATCATTAAATTGTAAGCATGTTATTTGAAGTTTAAAGATAGAAAAAACACTTTCTACAGCCCAATTTGTTATATATTAAAATATCTTTTATATATCTATTTTTACAGCAAACTATAGAATGTTTATTTTTGTATTTTAACTTGTTTTTTAAAGTATTTTTCAAATTATTTTTCATCTAAAAAATATCAAATTGATATTTTTTAGGTATTTATAGATGATTTTAATATGTTGATAATATATATATATATATATATATAACATAGTTGTTACGTTAATGCATGATTCAAACAAATATTTTCCTTTTAACATGTTTTTTACTGAGAAACAAACACCGTAAAATATTTATGGTTATTGAATATTTATTAGGTGATTTTGGGCGCTGAGAAAGCGTTCTAGAAGTGCAGAAATTGTATGCAACAACTTACATTGCAGAGAAAAAGAAGCAACAACTTACATTGCAGAGAAAAAGAGGAATAAATATTACATCATTACTTGAGAGTCCTGATCCTTATTTCCAAGTTTATTGATTTCATCGAGTTTTTACAGTTTTTTGAGTTTTTAACCTGATTTTTTAATTTTTATATATATATATATATATATATATTAACTTATAAAATTATATATTTTTACATAATTTTAATAATTTTACATGTATATATATTAAAAATTTCATTATTGATCATTTTAAGCTTTTCTATTTGAAAAAATTGAAAACTTCATGGAGAAAAACTAGTGAAAATCTGTGTTTTCCAAACCCAATATAAATTTATTTTTCAGTATTTTAGACCAGGATCTATTGCATTTTACTCAATAAAATATAGAATAATTTGGTCATATATATTTTATTTTCAGTGTAACTTCCAATTCAACATAAAACTTTGTCAAAAAATAGAAGCAATTGTTGTAATTATTAAAATGCTGATACCATAATAATTATTTTTTAAAATAATTTTTATTTAAAAATATATTAAAATAATATTTTTTATATTTTTTAAAAATTATTTTTAATATCAACACATCAAAATAATATAAAAATATTAAAAAAATATTTTGAAACAAAAAAATTTTAATTTCAATTTTTTTTTAAAATATTTTTAAAATATAAAAGGATAAATATTTTACTGTACTAGGATAACCACGTGTCGGCGCTTTTGGTAAAACCCATGCAAGTTGAGTTCAGACCAAAAATCATGGTGACAAAGTCAAGAATCAATGTACTGTTCTGCATTATTGGGAGGGAATAAATGGTTAATGATGGAACCAATACAAGACTTGAAAATTAACCCTTGTCAACGTACATAAAACTGTAAGCTAAAAAGGCTGTTGACGAGGAAGAAACAGGAGGAAGATGGATTCTGCGATGAGCTATCTGCCAACATCTATGGAACTTGTGATCATTTCAATGGAAACCTCTCCCATATATCTTGTGCTCCTACATGGAGAATCAGAAGAGCCCAGATCATCAATCACTGGGAGCTTTTCTTCCCAGTTGAGATACCGTATGACTTCTCTCATGGTTGGCCTGGCTTTAGGCTTGTGATGAGAACACAGAAGACCCAACCCCAGCACCACCTCCATTTCCTTGACCAGGAAGGCAGAGTTCAGCTCTGGATCAGCTGCATCAAGAACTCTACCCTTTTGATGGCATTCAATCACGAAATCTGTCAGGATGAAGTTACTCGTTTCAACGGGCTTTCTGCCACAAGCCACTTCAAGGAGCAAAATACCGTATGCGTACACATCGGAACTGGTAGAAGCCTGACCGGTCCGTGCCAATTCAGGTGCGATATACCCTATCGTGCCAACAATATTTGTGGTGTGCGACATGGTTCCATGATCATACAACCTGGCTAGACCAAAGTCCCCTAACCGCCCGTTCATTCCTGCGTCTATCAGGACATTGCTTGACTTGACATCTCTGTGAATCACCACTTGCTCCCATTCCTCATGCAGATACAAAAGCCCTGCTGCAATGCCTTTAACAATATTGAATCTTTGCTCCCAGCTCAGTACAAAGTTGTTTCCCCGACTGAAAAGGAGACCGGCAAGGCTTCCATTTGGGATGTAGTCGTAAACCAGGAGGAGGTCATTATTTCTCTTACACCATCCTTGGAGATTCACCAAGTTCTTGTGCCGTAAACGTCCCAGGCTCTCGATCTCCGCAGTGAATCCTCTCAAACCCTGGATTGAATTGGTAGTGATCCTCTTAACAGCAACTTCATTTCCGTTTGTAGGCAATCTACCTTTGTACACCGCACCAAACCCACCAGCCCCAATTATCTCACTCTTTTTAAAACCCTTGGTTGCCGTATGTAGATCTTGATAGCGAAACCTGTGCGGACAATCCACTTCCCAGTCTTCAAGAGCCTCAGACTGAGGCCAATTTCTGTACACAGCATGAAAGAGCAGTATTGCAAACAGAATAGTGGTCACACCGCATAAAGAAGCGATAATAGCAATCACTGAGGGTTGGAAAGAGGATGAACTTTCCTCAGATATTGGTGCTCTGGGAAGTAGAGAAAGATTGAGCGGACGGGCGCCTGCTTTTTCAGTGGAAAAACTCCATCCCAGTATGTAATGAGAGCTTGTCTTTTTACCAGTAGAGGAAGAGAAACCAGCATACATGTTATCCTTAACAACTGCGCTTAGATCTACGGGAAAAGAAATGAGTGGTCGAATCGGTCTGCTTTTCTCCATGGGACCTATTGTTACACTAACAAGTTTAGCCGCACCATCATATTCTATCCAGGCTTGAATAGGTTCACCACTCTCCAACGTCAATTCTTCATACCGGTCTGGGTTGTCATCCTCTCTATAGGAAGCTGCCCTCGATGACTTCGAACGCATGCTGTTAATGTTGACTCCGACATGATTTCCTTCAGTGTCTGAATTCTCGTTGAACCCATTAACCGTGTCAAATTCAACAGCAAAAATATGGTTTGAGCTATCACCATTATTTGAAGGGTTGAAAAGACCAAGGTAATGCTCCGCGGCAGCCCCGGGAAACTGGTTGGAGGGAGCTAAGGCGAAAGCAAGGCCGTGGCCTCCTTTTCCTTTTGGAGAGACTATCTGAAAGACAAAGGTTGTGCTGAAAGATGAAGCATTTGGAGATGAATTTGAACTTGTGTCAAGCATCTGTATTGGTTTGGAATAAAATGCATGCCCTACAGCATATTGTGTTTTGTTGGTGAGCCTTAGTAAACCACTAGGCTTGATAATAGAAGCTCCATCAATTGTGAGGTTTTTTTCACTTTCATTGAATCCATTGAAGATGAACTCTACACTTTGAGCCTCAACAATCATAGAAATGAACATGTACAACAAAAACAAACAAATCGTGGAGGCCATGGAATCTTGATAAACTTGCAACTGGGAAATTAACTTTTTAGACAAGAATAGTGTTTAAGCAAAAAGATGGAGCTCGTGAGAACCCCCCAAGATGACTGGGAAGATATAAAGACTTGAAATTGTCCAAGCCTATCTCAAGAACATGTGGCGTAGGACAGGCAAAGAATAAATCAAATATCAAAGCTGCCTAGACAAAAGGATGGAATGCATGAACACAGTACACCCAAAGAAGATTATTCGTGGCATTTTTGGCTGGCTGGAAAGACTTGAAAATTCTCATGTCGTCAACCTCGAGAGCCGGCGATGGAGTGTAGGAAATTCAAAGTGATTTTGACACTTGTGAATAAGCAAAAACCTTTCAAGCAAGATAGACAACAAGAACCACACGTAAGATTGCCGAACAAGCAACTTAATTCTCTAACTCTTCCGTCTTCCTAAAAGTAAAATCATTGATTCTACTGTTTCTAGAACTACAATATTAGGGTTCCATTAAATTGCATAAAGTCTTGTAGGGAATAAATGAAGGGAGGAGGGTATGTTCCTGTTAGCCCATTTGGCCGCTATTGCAAATATTTTTGTCCTGTGCAATCAATGATTCCAATCTCTTTCCAATTCAATTGATAGTTTAGTTATCAGGAATCACATGCATCTCTTTCATCCGCGTGATCGAGTTGATGGGATATTAATTGCTAGCTTCCACAACCCTATTCCCATCTTGGTTTCAAAAGGTTTTTGAAAATTACTTTTCAAAATTACGATACATTGTAATACTTTTGACATGATATTAATTCATTTTCAACGGTTTTGATGTTTGAATATTAAAAATTAAAAAAAAAACTATAAAAAATATATTTTAATATATTTTTAAATAAAAAATATCTCAAACATACATGCAATAATTAAATACATGGACATTGAAATTTCTAATCTTGGCTCTCTTTTTTTTAGAGATTAATTTTGATTGCTAAGAATAAATGATTGTTATTTTTATAAGTCCGTCATATAATTATAATTAATTTATAATAAATATAAAAGAAAAAATAAAGATAAATTATAATAATTTCTTTGAAATATTATGAAATTTAAAAAATAATTACTATTTTATAAAAGATGAACTAAAAAATTAAAAAAATAAGTGAGAGGATATTAAATATTTTTTTTAAAACTAATAAAAAATAAATAAATAAATAAATAAAAGATATGGTAATAATTAAAATCTCAAATAAAAATATCAATTTTTTTTTTAAAAAGGCCAGGCTAAGATTGATTAATGTTTTTTTTTTGAAGGTTTTCACTTCAATTTTTTTTTCTCCGAATCAATGACATGTTAATTTGTTTTCACTTAAAAAGACTTTAAGAACAACTTGAAAACCTTAATAAATCAATTTTTAATCTTTTTAACAGTCTCTAATCTCTAAAAGCAAGAATTAAATGAATAAAAAAAACTTTAAGAACCTCAATTTACTTTTTAAGCATGTTTACTTTAAGAACATCTATGTACTTTTTTAAGTATGATGAAAGGACGACACCACTTCCTTTGTCCAAGAAAACAAATTTAATAACACAAATATTAGTCTTAGTGATTAAAATGCAGCCATCCAACAATTTCTCTAGTCCCAATATTTTTTTTTTGAAGATTTTCTTTTTCATCTCTTAACATATAGGGATTAAAATAAATAAAGTTTGAGATCAAAATATAAAATATTAAAACAACATAGACCAATTAATATATAAACTGAGATTTTAGGGTGCAAATTAAAGTTTTCATTGCTAAAATCTGAATGAAGTACATTTTATTTGTTTTGTTTAATCTCTTAATATATTGAAATTGAGAAATTGGTCGACATTTATATATATATGTGGAAAGATGGGATTGCAAATAAAAAAGAGTTATTAATTGGAAAAAAAAGATACTAATTGAAATAAAAAGAGGCATTTTTAGATATTCTTAAGATTAAAGGAAAAGCATCGATGCTCTTGCCTTTAACAATTCTTTTTTAATTCTGACAGTAGCAATCCTGATACGTAATTGTGCCCAAAATGATAAAATTGGTTTTGATGCTCCATATTTTGAGATGGATTTTATAAGAGTTTTTATTTAAGTTGACTAGTTTTTTGATCCGTTTGGTTTGCAGGGAGCCCTTTCCCTGTTGTTTTTGTGTGCTGTATTGGGCTCTGGCGCCATTTTAGTTTTCTTTGATACATGCAAGCTTAATTTCTTTCATAAGAAAAAAGAAAAAAAATATATAAAAAGAAGACCTGATAGCCATGATCACGAGCAATTTCAATGATGCTTCTTCGAGTGACCAAAAGTCCCATTCGTAGCAGGAGTAGAAATTATATTGCCAAGTAAATATAATTCCTTTATGTGTTTTTTTATTTCAATTAGTAATTAACAAATAAACAAAAGTTACTAATATAAAAACTAATAAAAAGCAAAATAAATAAATAAATAAGAGATATGGTAATAATTAAAATCATGATTAGTGAAAAGTAGTGTATAGCATTTTGACTAATCTGGAAACTGTAGCTCTGCTAATTAATCATGATTAGTGATATCATAATTGAGCTGATATTCTTGAATTTGATATATTTAAAAGGTAAATAAATAAGTGATTGCTTGGTTGCTAGACACAGACTTCCTCTTCCTTGTTTAATAATCTTATCATCGTCCGCATCATTATTAAGCCGGCGTTGACCTTTGATAGCCCAGGAACGCGTAGAAGCAACAAAGAGGGCTGCGTTTACACTGCAACGCTAGGCCCATGACACAGTTTTGATTTTGGCATGTTTAGGATTGCATTTGCACTAAAATTTCAACAAGATTTTAGATTTTTTTTAAAAATTTTTTTTTGGATATTTTTAAATTGTTTTGATATGCTGATATTAAAAATAATTTTAAAAAAATAATGATAAAATATTATTTTGATATATTTCTGAATAAAATTGTTTTTGAAAAACAATCGCTACTACACTTCTAAACACCCCATCATCATTTTTGTTTTTTTGAAAAAGCAAGCATGGATCTTTTGTTCTTAAAATTATTATTTTACGATTTGAAAATGTAAAATAATAATTTTTAATAATTTTTTTTGAAATTTAAGAGAACGCGGTTTCAACCGTGTTTCCAAACGAAGTCGTAGGGCTGCGTTTACACTGAAGTTTCAGCAAGATTTGAGGTTTTTTTCTTAAAATTATTTTTAGGTGTTTTTAAATTGTTTTAATATGCTAATATCAAAAATAATTTAAAAAAATAAAAAAATTATTTTAATGCATTTCTAAACAAATTTTTTTTTGAAAAACAACCGTTACAGCACTCTTAAACACCCCCTTTATCATTTTTGTTTTTTGAAAAAGCAAACATGAATCTTTTGTTCCCGTATAGTTTATGGCATGTCATGGGATGACGAAGGGTGCTGAATCCATAAAAAAATTAATTTATAGTGATGGGTTAATTATAAAGATATCAGAGCTAAGAAAGTCGATTTAAAAAAAAATGGATTACAACTTTGTTGGTAATCAATAATACTCTATCAAAATAATAAATTATATATATTACATTGATATTCACAAATTGTACATCATATGTTTCACTTATAATAACTTATTAGATTACATTAATATTCAAAATTAATCAAATGAATAATTAATGAGTGAAAAAAGCTACTTAAAATGAAAAATATGGAAAGAAACTAAAGTACATCATAACTTCCTGGCAGAGAATTTGATCAACTGAGTTCCTCTAAATTCCAAGACCATCTCATTGTAATTCTCTCCTTCAATCCTCACTGCATATGGGGCCTCTCCTTCTCTCACCATTTCTTTTGCTTCCAATAAACTCTCATTGCTTAGTCGCAACCCTTCAAGCCAAAATCCTGTCTTAAAATCACAACACTATTCTATTTCTTCCCACTCTTGTATCCAAGCCCTAGAAGAGGCATAAGGTGCAACAAAGAGGCACTCCATAGCTTTTCTCGCCCCTATAAAGCAACTAGGGAACTTCCATTCGATTGATTCCAACAGGGCTTGATAATGTTCCATACAATTGTCAAAGAAAAATCCAAAACCAGGATAGTCTTTGAACAATTCCTATGCTCCTCCATCACCAAATGTTAATATACCTCTATTACTAGTATTGCTATAGACAGAAATACTGGCTAATATTTCCTTCGCCGTCCTAACAAAGTCCAATACATGCCTTCTACTCCTCTTTCTCGCCAATTGGGAAAGAGCCCACATAAAATTGAAGGCCAGCCATTCTCTCCTTTCTCCACCTTTTCTCTTTCCCTTCATCTTCCTCGCCAAATCTTGTAGCTCTACCTCTTCCACTTCCAATATTAAACCAAAGGGGTTTGTACAATCATGTAGCCTCCTTTTTGTCTCCTCAAACTTTCTCCATGAAGGTACATCATGACCAGAACCCTCGTCTTTCCACTTGATTGCTGTGAGTTTTAGGGTCATGTAGTGTGGAATATGACCATAGTATTGTTGTGCTTGTAGCTCCTTTTGTTTTCGACCAAGAGCCATGATTATTGAAGACCACTGCATCCCTTCTCCCATATCAAAGTCTATTATGTGTAGAGCCTCAGCATCACGAGGCTTGGCCTCAAGAATGACTGAGTTAGCTGTGAAATGAGAAATCATCCCATCAGGGAAAATCTTATAGAATGCCTCCAAAGCCCCATCAAAGTTCTTAGCAGATTCTTGCGTAAAATAATCTGTTTCTTTGTCTAAGGGTTGAAATGAGTAATACAAAAGGTGCTCCTCTATCTCCCCCGTTGGACCAACTTTCTTACTAATCCTTCTCGTGATCACTTCTGCAAGTTCTGCCTCTTTGTTCTCCATGGCTTCTTTGTAAGCCTTGACTAGATGATGCACACTAAGTTGATTATCAATCTCCATGTCTCCTGTTGGCAAAGTTAGCGGTTGCTGGATCAAAGAAGCATCCATGGTTGATATTGATATTGCACCAGCACTCCAAATAGTGGATGGTCTAGGGCTGCATTTTTCGGTCACCTTTCCTTCACTAGAATATATATGGTTGAAAAGAACAACTTTCCTCGAGCCCCTTTGACAAGTACCCATTTTGGTCCCTCCAAATGAGCTCAAACTCCTCAAAATCAAGCGGTGAATATTCATTAAATCAGAATCAACAGGAAAATCTACCAACTCATTGGAAGTGGAATTAGTTGTTGCGAGAGCAGGAGAGGACTCAAAATGGTGTATATCAACATCCATGGCTGGTTCAAAATATAAATAGTCATGCTCGTGTATGTTTTTATCGACCATTCCGGGCGAAACGGAACGGAATTGACAACCTTGCTCTCCACCCTATACCCTCCAAGCTTCACCAAAACCTCCCCTCTCCAATCCATCCCAACAAAAATTAAATGAATCCATAAGTTTAGGACCCGAAATAGAACAAAAACACGACCACCATTTCTTCCTTCCTTGCCACTACTAACATCCCCCTCTTCTCGCACCCTTCAACTTCTACTCGTGCTTCCAAAGTCTCTCACTTTTCCTCATTGCATCCATCCCTTTTCTCTAAATCTTCTTCATGTCCTTATCCTCTATGTAAGTTTCCAAGAAAACCCAAAAGAATAGTTTCTTCAAAATCATCAGAAGTAGAGGAGATATCATCAACAGGAGATGAGTGGCTACAAACACTCCCTGACAAGAAAAAGCCTTTGTACTCTCATAATTTGCCTTGCATTGAAGCTTGGTTGAAGGGTTTAGGGTTTTACCAAAGCAAGAAGAGCCATGCTGTTTGGTTTGTTGAGAAACCTGATTGGCATGCTCAGTTATCACTTGATGTCACTGATCTTTATATAAGGTAAAGTTTGGTTCTTTATTGTTGTTTTAGCATCTGGGTTTTTGTTGTTATGTTTGTTAGTGTATGTGAGTAATTGCTGTCAAGTTTTCAACTTTGCATACGATCATTGTGGTTTGGTGAATTGCCACTAGTGTGGTGATGATGTAGTCTGTTTGAGTTATCTTTTATATTACGAACCAGGAGACATGATGAAGGCTGGAAGGAGAGCAACAAGAAGCAACAACAGCACTGAAAGAATAACGGTTAGTCTGGTGGAATTATGTTAGCTGGAAGTTAGAAAAGTAGTTGAGTTAGTTAAGGAAGTAGTTAGAGTCAGTAGGCTTGATTATAGTTACAATCAGTAGAAGAATAAAAGCTTGTATATAAACTGGAGTATGGAAATGTGTGAGAAAAAAGAAGAAAATACAGAAGATCAATCTCATTTCTCTGCTCATTTTCCTCTGCTCTCTCTTGTTTCTGTTCCTTTTCAATTTATGTTCTCTTTTCTTTCTATTCTTTCTAATCTTGTTAAGCTGAGCTTAACATTTTACTGTGAATGATTACTGTGTTTTTGTATTATGTTCATTATTTGGATTTATTTTTATTATTAGGTTGAGTGGTTTCTACATGTAATTTGGAATTTTTAGAAAAGAAGGAAACCTGAGCTGGCAATGAAAAATTGGTGATTTGAATTAGTGAACAACAGATAATATTGTTGTTAGATGTATTATAGCTTCCATTAAATTATGCTGGAGAGTTTTTAATGGCGTGTGCTGTAATCTGACAAGTCAAGTGTGCTTTGTTATAGCTATTGCTCGAAGTTTGTTTGTCAATCTTTGGTTACACAATCCCGATTGAAAATATTTGTATAATGATGGAAGTGAGATTATTCTTGTTAGTGATAGGAACTCTGCTGCTCAGAAAGAATTGATAAAAAGGATCTAGCTGATCCCAACTAGTTTGAATATAGGGATTTAGTGAGGTTCGATGAATAGATGAGCTTCTATGATATGATAATTTTGGTTGATGTAACGATAACCTTTCTAGAGCAGCAAAAGGCTGAAGAATTAGTGTTAATACCTTTTCATTTTATTTAAAAAAAGAGCACATCCATATTTCCTCAATTAGTCATGTTGTACACTAGAGAAGTAATCTAGCAAATGTGTTAAGAGGTTTGTGCTCATATGAGGTTTGCATTTGGGGAAGAAGAGTAATATGTTGTGGAGCAATATTATCAAAATATTAGAAGTTTATGGACGATTTGAATTAATAAATTGTAGTTGGTTTGATAAGATCAGAAATGATGCAACTATGTATAAATTAGAGTTTCAAAATTAACAATTGTAAGAGTATCTATTCACTTTTCAGTGGAAGTAACTAAGGAATAATTGATGACAGAGATACATAAACGTGATGAGTTTGTGTTGATTTGGATAAATAATGTGTGCGGGAATTGAAATTACAGTGCTACTGGAGATGGAGTTAGATAGATGATTGCATGGCATATACCTACACAATACAGAGAAGTTATGGGACCATCACAAGCTTCTTCTTCATGATCATATAGAAAAACAGTTTCATGCTAATAAATCATGTAAATAAAAGTATTTAAGCATGATCAAAAGTCAAGATGAATTAGTGATTGCGTGAAGGAAATTGGTACCAATATGTCGGAAGTTGGAGGTCGTGTGATCAATGACAATAGGAAAGTTAATAGAAAGGTTAGCCCTGTCCAGCAAATATCAATGGGTCTAATGTCATTGGTGCAGAAATTTGGGACTAGCTCATAGGCTCATAGCCTGCAGATCAATTGGTTAAGATTGATTCCGTTTGGGCTAGTCAGTGCCCTTCTGAAATTTGGGACATAAGGTATGGTTTTCATATCATGTTCTGTTCTTTAAGAAGATGATTTCTCATTTTAAACAGCAGCTTACATATTTTATATATGTATTTTTTTTTACTATTGTAATGGTTTGTGCAGACTTCTTTGAACTATGTACAATTGAAGTTTCTCAACCATCAATCTTCTAAAATATGAAGATGATGGCACCTATTCAAGAGTAAGACCAATGCAATGATGACATTGTGCTCATTGAATCTTGGTTGGGATTCAATAAAAGGAAATGAATGGTGGAGAAAGCTGGATAACTTCAAGTGGGAAACAAGGTTTAATTGGTTCTGCAGCTTGCCTGAGAGTTGACTCTTCCCTATTCTCCCTTGCTATTCAAATTTTAAATTCTCAACCTGTTAGGACTAATGGATTAATTTATCAAATTGCACAAATTAAGATATCATTGTTTATCCAGGGTAGTTAGATTTTACCATTGGAGATGGATTCTGAAATGCTAATTTGACGTAAAAGCGAGGAAATAAGTCTTATACTCAGTTACACTATTCATCCTTTTAGATTTATTGCTTGGCTAAACAGACTGTATCTTGTGATGCAGGTACTTGAAGAATAGACCAGGGAATCTTGAAAAGGATGTGGAGAAGAGATTCAGTTACGCATTGAGCAGAGAAGATATAGAAAACGCTACTCTTGGAGGACCATAAAGAAAATGAAAGTGATCATTTCATCTTTTGAATGGTGTCATTGTTTATTCATGGGAATATCTCATAGGACTTGCATGGTGTTCATTCTATATCCTCATTCTGAGCATACGCTCTCTTTTTTTTAAAAATAAAAAATAAAATTCTTTTGATGTATCCCAAGTTGTCCAATTCCTTGTCAATGGGCTTTGATGATTGCTAAATGCATCCGTCTTTGGTCTCTGGTCTTGATCAAGCATGCTCTCCTTTTGCTTCACCATTCATCATTGGAAAACAGAGGAACATGCTTTTACGCTATCAGAATCTACAGCTTCTGCATCATTTTTCAGGACAAAAGCAGCAGCTAAAGAGGAAGGAAGCAAAAATCCTATAGTTCAAGTTTCAGTAGCACCACCTTTTGTATTCTTCGTAGAGCTCCTGGATTCAACTCCAGATGATAGTTATCACTGATGATTTTGACAGTGTGATTTCCCAGTATCTATCCACACTAAGGAGCTAGCTGCAGGAGTGTGGATAGATACAGGAAAATCATAGTGTAGTGGCAACAAGCCTGCAACCTGATGCTCTTGCAAAAAGTGGCCAATTTCATTGAATTGCCAAGAAGAATTTGCGAAACTTGATATTTGAATCTAGTTCAAAATTGATGTTAGGAACTTCAGTTCCTCCTCCACATTTCTCCCTCCCTAGACCTATAGTATTGTTGCAATACTATACGACCTACTTATACTAATACAAGTACAAAAAGCATGGGGGTAGAAAGTGTTTTTCATCCATTGGTTAGATCATGATTATATACAGATTAAAAACTATATATGAGCAAGAATTGGAAAGTAACTTCCACATCTCCTGGTCAGTATGCTGAGAAAAGGGGTCCAAAATGCACCTCACTGTCCCCTTAGAGAGAGTAGGATCTTGAGGTATTATTCCAAATCGTGACCTCAAATCATCAAGTCCAATCTCAGAAATGTCAGCGCCATCCACTACAATCTTTCCTCCCTCTGGTTCCACCAGCCGAAATAGAGCATCGATAAAAGTAGTGTTTCCATTTCCAGTTCGACCAACAATACCAAACTAATCCCTCGAAGAACTAGTGGTGTGTTAGGTATATTTCTAATCTGTTTCATATGAACCTTTTCAGCCCTGTTTACCTCCATCAATTGTCAGTCTACCCTAAACGACAATTTCAGTATAAAAAATTTCCCTTTACCTCACCAATCCATATGAGTGGAGAATTTATTATAACTTTAAGTTATGTTTTAGGACAATTTGGAATTTATTTTAACATTTTGGATGCAAATACTTTAACAAGCATATACAAACATACTCTAAGAAAATTGATTTAATGTTCTCTTGCTTAAAAGATTTCTCTTATTCTCTCTAAAAGTTCTTAATTGAGAAATCAAAATACTTCAAAAATAAAATAGATATAAAAAATAATTTTAAGGTAAATTGATATTACCCTAATAGTTTATGGTATATTTGAGGTTTGCTAATTTTTTTTTATGTACAGCTTAATATTCCCATCTCATTAATTTTACAATTTTCTTATATTTGGTATATATTATTAACTAGTAACTTGCTACTATATATGATCATGTTGCTAAGTTCATAATCCCCATGGGCATAGGTTGATATGATAATTAAGGTGATTAACCATGTTCCTTAATTTCTCAAGTTTATATTTTAAGGCCAATAGCTATGAAAATTTATGAAATTCTTTTTAAATACATGAAAATAATATAAAAATGTAATTTTAAAATTACTGGAAGCAGGGGCGGAGACAGGGGGAGGCTGGCAGGGGCCGGGGCCCCTGCAAGGAATTTTTTTTCCAGCCCCTCCCTTGATAATATTAATATATTTAGCCTAAATAATAAAACAACTAACATTTTGGCCCCTTTAATTCTTTTTTCTGGTTCCGCCCCTGACTGGAAGGGATTTTGTCTCAGTTGAATCGAAAACTAATCTAAAAATAAGGTTACTATTGAATAAATAAATAAAAAAAGTTGTTATTTGTGCATATGTCTGCAACATATCGCTTAGAAACTTCTAATAAAGAACATAGCATTGCCAAAAAAAAATTATTGCTATTAAAATAATTTGCATCCACTAATTTACATGCATCCATCATCCTGGTTACAAGTCAATTTCCCAGTAGATATTAGCAAGCTTGATGTTTGAATACAGGTGCAAAACTAAGGATAGGAACTGATATTCCTCTTCTCCATTTTTCCTCTCTAGCCCTGTAATATTGTTGCAATATCATACATCATACTTCCTACCTGGTCCTAGCATCCTTTTCCTTGCTGAAAAGGTAGGGTGAAATTAGAAGTGGGATACACGATAAATAATATTTAGCTTCAATGTGATTCTGCAGCGTGTAAATGAGACCAGTACTCCTTCACAAGTTGTCCAAAAAGTGAACCTTCCATCTTCATTAACTTCTCCGGCTCGTCGAACTCGACTAGTTTTCCTAAAATAGAACAAAAACAGCTTAGTGATACATCTTGGAATTTCTTTTGAGATTTATCTACGTGAAGTTGCAGCTACAGTCGTCTCTCGTTCTTAAGTGTTAGGTTGTGTTTTTGTCGTCTTTTTTTTTTTCAAATGGAAACCAAGGTTTGGCAATAGATCGCCTTATAGCTCTGGTATTTTGGGGTCACTCCAGAAAAATAAGCCTCTGTTAAGATGTTGGATGGCATGGATGAAAGATCAGCTACATGAGATTTTCTTGGAGTGGCGACAAATCAGTGCATATCCTCAAAGTCACGATGTGCAAGATACAGATAAGTGCATTTTTTATATAAGAAATAAAGAAATGAAACTTACCATCGCTAATGGAAAGTACCATTGTGCAATCCATCACTGTTGGTATCCTGTGAGCTACTGTGATTACAGTGCAATCTGAAAATTCAGTCCGAATAGTCTTTTGCAAAACCAAGTCAGTTGCATTATCAATTGATGCGGTTGCTTCATCAAGCACCAGTACCCTACTCCTACTCAAAATGGTACGGCCCAAGCAAAATAATTGTCTCTGCCCCATGCTCCAATTCGATCCATCTTCCACAACTGTGTTGCAGGTTGTTAATCATTCACTGACTATTACAATCGAAAGCATACACTCATTATTTTCCATGCAGGGGAAGAAAGCATACCTAAAGAATCTAGACCCTGCTCTTTCTCCTGTACAGCCTCTTGAAGCTGACACTTTCCGAGAACCTTGAAAATATGGAACAAACTTTCGAGTTAGAAAGCATGAAGGTAGAAAACAACAGTTCCGCTAGTTTATAGACAATGATTACTAGATTAAAATGTCTAATGAACTGGAAAAGTTACCTCCCATATCTCCTGGTCAGTGTGCTGGGATAAGGGGTCCAAATTGTATCTCACAGTCCCGCTAAAGAGAGTAGGATCTTGAGGTATTATTCCGAGTCGTGACCGCAGATCATGAAGTCCAATCTTAGAGATGTCAATTCCATCTACGATGATCTTTCCTCCAGCTGGTTCCACCAGTCGAAATAGAGCACCTATAAGTGTAGTCTTCCCACTGCCGGTTCGACCAACAATTCCAATCTTGTGCCCTCCTTCAAATGTGCAACTGATTCCTCGAAGAACTAGTGGTGCGTCAGGCCTGTATCTAATCTATTTGATACTTAACTTTTTCAGTCCGTTAGCCTTCACCAATTGTCTCATTAAATACCAATAAATCATAGGAGTAAGACTAACCTGCAAATCACAAATATCCACTTTACCCTTTTCCGGCCAATTCGATGGAGGTCGGTTATCTTTAATCACCTCAGGGGCTTCACTTGGTATGCGCATGTATTGATTAAGCCTTTCAACAGAAATGATGTAATTTGCTAATGTGCACTGGCTTTGAATTGAAAACACCAGCGTCATATTTAATGAAAGTCCATAAGAAAGTGCCATTCCAATAAATCCTACAGTAATGGAAGTATTACAACGAGTCAGAATCGGGAAGCTCGTAATATTATGTGTTCAAAAAAAGTTGAAGAAAAGTAAACATAAATGCTCACCAGAGTTAAAAGTTCCAGGAGGTAGTAAAACCATGCAGAGTGCTGCAGAGGCAAGAACAGTTGCACTAAATATTTCAAGCCGTTGAATCAACCACTCATTTGCAGCAAAACTGTGGAAGAAAGGACTAGCATTTATGTCAATGAGGTTAAGGGTTTTTGCGAAGAAACGTTCTTCCTCCTC
The DNA here is from genome assembly GCF_000002775.5 of Populus trichocarpa. Taxonomy (NCBI): domain Eukaryota; kingdom Viridiplantae; phylum Streptophyta; class Magnoliopsida; order Malpighiales; family Salicaceae; genus Populus; species Populus trichocarpa. The sequence goes on along the minus strand of NC_037300.2, from coordinate 12,759,380 downwards.
AAAGGCCCTTATTGTCATGGCTCCTGCTATAGATTCAGCTAGATGATTTGACACCAAAGACTTGGTTGTGCCATTGATCCGCATCAATTCTTTAGCAGAGGCAAAGTAATATGCCTGCAGATAAGAATGAGATAATCCTTAAATCCACTTTATAAACGTAAAATCATCTTTAATGGTAGTATGGTCCTCAAAAGAAGGAGATCATAACAGCATACTGCCACTTCCAGCCATATAATCAATTTATGCATTATATTTGAGCAGTTCAACTTTGTTAGACTAACTGAGGCATCCATTCTTGTAGAAGTTATGCCAATACTACTGTAATCTTTAGATTTGTTCTCAGCTTGAAAACAAGATTTCCCTCGTGAATGTGTACACTATACATGCCTTGATTTGTTAAACTGGTTACCTATCATATAAACATTACTAATACAATTGAAAGTTCATGTGTTAAATTGTACACGATGATTACTTGCGTTACATTGCATTGATTCTTCACAAGTAGTAAGAAAGTTGTTTTAAAAAAAAGTTGGGATGATAACCAGTTTCAGAAGAATTACAAACTCCAGGCAGTTTGGTCAATTTGAAGCTCACTGCAAGAAAACTTTTAGCCTTTTTTTTAAGCCTACGGTCTACATTCCTACATGTGGCAATGTAAGACAATAAACATCAAATTATTCTATAAAAAATGATTAGTTACGTTTCATTGCATTGAACTTATTACATGGTCACAAGTTGTAAGGAATTTTTTTTTAAATGTAGAGGAGACGCTATCCTGTGGTTTCAGAAGAACCACACTCCAGGCAGTTTGGGTGAATTGAACAGCTCATTGTAAGAAATTAAGAATTGTTTTTAGCCTTTTTTTTCTTATTATTCTTGAAGCCCCAAGTCTGCTTTCCTGATTATTTAGATTGGGCCATTGCCAAGCTTCTCACAATTCCAAACCACTCATGTAAGAGGATAACATAATTACCTGTAAGCGAATAGCCAAATAAACCATTGGTATGGAGACAAACAGGACTTGCCAGGTGACAACAGCCAGTACTCCCAGGTCACTATAAGCATTTGTGGTTACACCAACGGTGAAGATCAAAACGAAAGGAACATCAAGATCGACAATGCTCAAATCTGACGTGACCTATGAGACATAAAATAAACACAGGTCCAGATAAACAGTTACACATCATTCCTCAAGAAGGAAACAACATTTTCTGGGTGAGATGCTTACCCGACTCGGTATTCTTCCAAGAGGTGTGGAGTCATGGAAAGACATGGGTGCACGAAAAAGAGAATTTAGTAGCTGGGAAAATAATGACTTCGATGATTGAAGACCCAAAACAACTATAGAGATTGATCTACATAGCAAGAAAAGTGTTGAGGTAACTTCAATACACAGATAGACCGCAATTAAACGTAATGTGCTGACATGAGGATCATCAACATTAGCTGCCATCCAAGAGTTCTGTGTTATCTGACCAATGACAAACAACAGGTGACTGAAAGCAGCAATGGAGAAGTACACGTATCCTTTGTTTTGATTTAGATATTGCACATAAGGCTTAAACCCTGTGTCTCCCACTTCCTTTTCTTCCTGCTTAATCAGTTGATCTCCTTGAGAGGTTTTAATCTGCCCCTCTACATAACTCTTCTTGATCTCCCTAACAGATGATCCTTGTCTCTGCGAAGCATCAACCTCGGTATGCCTTTCAGAACCAGCTGTTTCTTTGTGTGCATTGACAAGGTCCAGAAATTCTTGGTTAGACAACAATAACTGATGATAAGGAGCGGCTTGTAGGATTTCTCCATCCGACATCAACTGTTTACAAAGATAAGCTGTCTCAAGGTAATTCTTTTGTGAAAGCTTTAACAAACAAATTTTATGGAAAAATTGCTTTAACGTGAAAATGAAGTTTAATCAGCCATAGAATTGTAGCTAGTAACTAATTATTTCCTAAAAGTGATTGAATCAAAGGATACTAACCATAACAGAGTCAAATGCTGGCAGGAAATCAACTTGATGAGTCACAAACAAGACTGTTTTCCTTGAAAGTGCTCCCATGATATATTCCTGTAAAGAATCAAGTTAGAATTAAGGGAAGGATAGCAACTAAGAGTGGAGACAGAGGTTTCTATCAGGAAAATTTGATTACATTGAATAAACTTGTAGCTGTGTGTGCATCCACAGCGCTGAATGGATCATCAAAGAGATATATATCTGCATTCTGATAGAGAGCCCGGGCAAGTTGAACTCGCTGCTTTTGACCACCACTCAAATTGACTCCTCTTTCACCTATTTCAGTAAGATCACCACAAGGAAGCAACTCAAGGTCCTTTACCAAAGAGCATCGCTCAAGTGTGTCATGGTATCGTTGCCTATCCATTTCCGAACCGAATAGAATGTTCTCTTGTATCGATCCCGTCTGGATCCAAGCTGTTTGAGAAACATAGGCAATCCTACCACAAACCTGAATCTGCAGGTCATAAAGACCAAAAAAAGGCTCACTTATGAAATAGGAAATAAAATTTGCATTAAGGCACATTTGTTCTTAAGAAACTCCAAAAGGTTAAGGACTGGAAGAGAATGGCAAGATACATTTAAGAAGAATAAAATGGAAGTTCTAAAAAGATACACTTACAGTTCCCTGTGTATGTGAAACTTCTCCAAGAATTGCTGCTAAAAGGGTAGACTTGCCAGAGCCAACTTCTCCACATTGGCCACCTTTTCACCGGGCCGAATTCCAAAACTCACATTTCTCAATGTAGGCTTTGAAGAATTCTCTTCCCATGAAAAATCAGCTGACTTGATTAAAATAGCATGGTCCACACTCCCCATGTTGCGATTGTGCCGAACATTTCCGTTCTGCAACTCTGGCGCTTCAAGAAACTTCACAATACGTACAAAAGCTACCTTTGCTTGAATAACCACTCCAATAACATCAGGGATTGATCTAATTGGGTCTTGAACAAGACGCAAAGTCGCCACAAAAGTGAAAACATTATTAGCATGCAGAGGAATTTTCAGGAAATAGCATGCTCCAAAGGTAGCAGCAGAGACCAAAACAGGAGAAGACCAGAAGAGAAAACCATTATATGCTTTGAGCGTTTGCACTGCTGACAACCATTTATACTCTACATTTCTCAAATTTTCTATGGCATCCTTAAAATGCGTTTCCCAAGCATATAATTTCAATACCTTCATGTTAACCAGAGCCTCAGTACAAGCCTTCAATCTCGCATCTTGTGCCACCATAAGCTTAGACTGAAACTTAAGCTGTAACTTTACAAGTGGAGTGTTGCATAGCACAGTAATTATTATAACCACTAAGGCAGCAAATGTTGCTAGTCCCACTGCACGGAAAAGAATTACAAGAGAGAGACAAAGCTGAAAGCTTGTTGTCCATGTCTGATGAAACCAGAAGGGAAACTCGCCTATCCTGTAAGCATCCACAGTACCATAGTTCATGATCTCACCACCCGAGTGCATCAACCTACCATCGTTGGATAACCTCTGTTGCTTCTTATATATTGCAGCCGTGAGCAAAGACCTGACTTTCAAACCAACAAGCCTGCTCCTAAAATACCATTGCCTTTGTGATAAGGACTCTAAGCTCTTTGAAAAGAAGAGCGTCAGAACCAGTACATAACCTTCATATTTAAAACCTGCTTTTCCTTCAGCAACCAAAATGAATGCATTCAGAAGCAGAGGCCCAGCTGACAAAGTAAGTATCTTTAGCATGGCAAAGAATCCTGAAATTACAATGTCTTTCCAGTGGCAAAATATAATTGTCCACAAGAGAGATGGCTGAGATGATTCAACTTGTTTTTGTTTGTTCAGTTGCTCCAAAAACTCCATATAACAGCTTTCTGCTTGTTCTGCCTCTCGCAACTTTGGTATATCCTCATCCTCTAGAGTTTTCTCCTTACCCTTTCTCATCAGTGGATTCAACCACCAAAATGACATTTTATTGAAGAATCCTGCTTTAGCAAATGGAGTAACTTGGTCAACGGAATCGGTTTTACTTACACCATTGGCCTCGCCATTCAATGGAGCATACATGTCCCTTTCTTCATTCCCTTCGTGTTTATAAACCTTGTAAACACATAACAATAACAATATTGCTCCTGGAAAGGAGAGGACATCCAAAGCTATCCTAACCAACATTCCTTCACCTAAAATGGCATTGTATATGGACAAAGCACAGACAATACCAGCAAGCAAGGAAGCAAGAATGGACAATAGCCGCAATGGTGTTCTTTGAAGATGCTTCCCTAGAAGGCTTATGGTCAAACCCACCAAAAGCCATGTAAATCCCTGAAACAGCACCACTAACCAACTTCTCAATGGCAAGACAGTCTGGTTTTTCCTCAACTTCTCTTCCAAAATCCATATGCCCAAACACAAGTACACAAATCCGATACCACCATTGAGTATAACAGAAACTATCTGTAGACTCGAATAGCCTCTAAATCGAGGTGTTATTTTATATATTTTTGAAGATTCTGAAGATATTCGCATGAAAGTGAACAAGAGCACGATTAGAAGCAAAACATCGAAGCAAATGATCAGCGCGTGATTGATACATGAAGTTGGTTGAAATACCAAGCTAGAACCAGATGGCTTTCCACTTGTATCCGAATTGACAGATTCCCCACAAAACAACGTCCACAGGTCTTCCATTATCTTTCCTTTCCTGCTTACTTTTCAACTCCTGCTTTGGCATACAATGTAAAAAAACAATGCTATGTGTTACAAGAAAAATCATCAATTAATCAAATCTTTAAAACCATCTAACAATATCTAGCTAATTATCAGTGATTTTTTAATGAAGAAGAAGCATTTTTTACACACACCCCACAATAACAAGTACCATCACTCACAAAGAACTAAAGATTAAAGAAAATGTGATCATAAAAAAGCAAGAAAGGAGAAACAAAAGGTAGAGAAGTAATCCTACGAAAAGATAAAAAATTCATCATTAGTTCATTACCAATTCTTTTTGGGCAAAAAAAAATGTCTACCTTTAATACACGATAAAATAATATTTCTTAATGACCAACAGACGATGTGAGATCCTCAAAAATATTTAACAAGCAAGTCTTGCTAAAGATATTATAAAAAATCAAACCTTATTATCATAATTAAATTAAAGAAAACAAGCTTGTCAGCCAATCTTGAGTTCATAAGAAATAAAAGAATTCAGGTTTGCATTCATTCAACCAGCGGTATGGCACACCTGGATAACATTTAAAAGAATAAGAAGATTAACCTGAAAATTGCACCAAACCTCAAATTTTACAAGCCAAGATTTATTAATGTTCCATTTCAGAGTTTTTGAGGTCTCTCCCTCTGTGTTAAGAGTTTAGGACACGGAGTGGAACCAGAATTTCAGAGAGAAAGTGATGCTGCAGTGTTGTTAAATACCTTTTTTTATTATTATTATTAATATGAATATTAGCCCACTTGTATGTATTTTGATTAATTTAACAAACTTTAAAATTAATTTTTAGTGGCTAAAATAAGAGTAAATTCAAAACATAACCTGTAGAGCTTCCACTAACAAATACTTGGATATATTAGTAGTGTTGCAAGATAGGAAAAGGAGGGAGGAATTGTGATGTTGCTAGGCATGCATGGGATGGAAAAATAATTAAATATTCTATTATTTCATGATTATGATACGAATTCAATTTCTATGAATATCGATATACAGGTAAGAAAGAAGAAAAAGGATCTCTTTTTTTTCTTTAATCGTCATGGCTCACGTAAGATCGGTATGTTGACATGTACCTGTTTTTTTTTATATATAATCTGGAATTTTCGGGCTAGTATATACACACTACAATTAATTTTTGGATTCACTGAACACCCTGTAAGTTTAATAGACAAATAAAACACTATAAGAATGACAAACATACACACTAAGACTTGAATACATGATGCATAGGTAAGGAAAGCTTGCCGATATCATTTGGCCACAAGCCTCGATGCCTTGTTTTGGCTTTCGAACAAAGAGGCCGATCTTGCTGGCCGACCAGTCTCTTTCCTTTTTATTACTCGTCCTCTTTATTCTACTTTTGTTTCATATTCATATTCCAATTGGCTTCTCCATGGTTTTGTTTTATTTGTGAAGTAAAAATGTTTTAAAAAAGATTTAATTTTTTTAAAATTAATTATTTTAATATTTTGAGATTATTATGATATGTTAATATCAAAAATAAATTTTAAAAACTTAAAAAAATAATTTAATATATTTTTAAATAAAAAATATTATTTCATACAACAAAATAACACTTCTCGCATGCTATTATCATGAAGTTTCTAATGCATTGATGAAGAAATTGATAAAATTTATTTTTTTTTTAACAAAATTGAGAATCTATGACAAAAATAAGTAAAAAATAATACACAATAAAAGATTGTATAGAGAAACTGTTGGCCTTATCATGATTGTCCTATCTAAACCATCAATTATAGAAATATACTAGTTACATGACCTGCGAGATGCTGCGGGTCAATTTGTTTTGCATAAAAAATATAAAAAAAAAAACTAAAATCTAAAAGTGTTAGGTCTTTCTGCGTAGCTATACCCAAAAGTCTTGGGTTTGGCAGTAACGCATGACCTAAGAGTAATATTTATAATATTAATAATAACATTAAACTTGCATGACCCAAGTTTAAGTGGGTTTGTCTGCAATACCAGACCCAATAGTCTTGGAAAATTATATGTAGAAAAACTGTTGCAATCCACAATCTTTTCAAGGAAAAAGCTACAAAACTAAATTTTCAACCAGATTAATATTTACAAAATTAAACAAAGAAAATTTTGAAAAAATCATAAAAAAATCAGAAGGAAAAAAAAACATGCAGGGAAACACTATAGCAATCTATAGTGTTTCATGAGAAAATCTACAGTTATAATTCTCAATCAGCTTAATATTTAAAATAATAAAATCGATAAAGATAATCTTAAAAAAAATCATAACAAAAAAAAATTCATGTGGGGGAACATTGTAGCAATCCACGGTGTTTTTAAGAAAAAAAACCACGAAGCTAAATTCTCAACCAGCTCAATATGAAAAAAATAGAATCGACAAAGACTATTCTGGAAAAAAAATCATAAAAAAGAAAAAAAAACCATGTGCAGAAACACTGTAGCAATCTACAATGTTTTAAAGAAAAAACGACAAAGCTAAATTCTCAACCAGCTCGATATTTTAAAAATAAAATAAAAAAACATAAAAAAAGAAGAAGACAATTTTGGAAAAAAAAAAAGCAATAAAAAAATGGAAAAAAATAAGAAAAAAACATGTGGGAAAATTAAAGCTGAATTCTTAACTAGCTCAATATTAAAAAAAAATCGACAAAGATAATTTTTTAAAAAAACATGTGGGAAAACACTATAGTAAAACAAAAATAATATAGGGAATTATTGCAACAATTCACAGTGTTTTTTTTTTTAAAAACTACGAAACAAAATCGACAAAGACTATTTTGGAAAAAAAGAAGAAGAAACAATTCATAAAAAAAGCCATGTAGGGAAACATTGTAGTAATCCATAAGTTTTTCTTTAAAAAACTAATGAAGAAAAAGAACAAAAATCTGAATGAACTGGGTTAACCCTTCTAAATAGGTTAATCCGTCAAACCTTGGATTCACATCGTGAAAGTTTGATAACTAAATAGAAAAAAAAAAAACTGATGGGTTACCCATAATTAATTGGACTAACCCGTCAAATCAGGTTAACCCGTCAAACCCGGAATCCGTGTCATGAAAGTTTGATAACTAAATAGAAAAACATTTAATATCAACAAACTAAATAAAAAAATTAATTAAAAAGAAGAAGAAAAAAAGGCATCAACCTTTTCATCGTGGACTGCACTGTGCAGTCCACAGTGAAAGGCATAAAAAAAAAAAAGTAAAGGCATTAGCCTTTTCACTATTGACTGCATGCAATATTAAAAGATGAAATCGGAAGAAAAAAACTAATGAGAAAAAATAAAAAAATCTGAATCAACTGGGTTAACCCGCCAAATCAGGTTAACTCGTCAAACCTGAGATCCGTGTCATGAAAGTGCGATAACTAAATAGAAAAAAGATTTAATATTAATGAATTAAATTAAAAAAAAAAGATTAATTAAAAAGGAAAAAGCAAAGATAAAAAACACCTACAGGAAGCCAAAAACTAATGAAGAAAAAGAAAAAGAAAATCTGAATCAACTGGGCTAAACTAATGAAGAAAAAAATTAATATTAAGAAACTATAGAAAAAATAAATAAACTAAAGGCATAAGATTTTTCACTGTGGACTGCACTGTTCAGTCCACAATAAAAGGCTTAAAAAGGAAAAAAAACCAAAGGCATACGCCACGGGTTAATTTTTTTCGTGTATAAAAAATATCAAAAAAGGCTAAGATCTAAGAGTGTTAGGTCTTTCTGCAAAGATATACCCAAAAGTCTTGGGTCTAGCTGCAACGCTTGATCCAAGAGTAATATTTATAATATTAATAATAATATTAAACTTATGTAACTTAAGTTTAAGTGAGTCTGGCTGCAACACCGAACCCAAGAGCATTGAATGTGAGTTTGGCTATAAGGTCGTGTCATAAAAGTGTGATAACTAAATAGATTAATTAAAAAGAAAAAAACAAAGAAAAAAAACCAATAGGAAGAAAAAAACTAATGAAGAAAAAGAAAAAAAAATCTCAACTAATCGGGTTAACCCTTCAAACCAGGTTAACCCGTCAAATCTGGGATCCGTGTCATGAAAGTTTGATAACTAAATAGAAAAAAAAATTGACGGGTTTACCCAGAATTAACTGGGTTAACCCGTCAAACCAAGTTAACCCGTCAAGCTCGGAATACGTGTCATGAAAATCTGATTATTAAATATAAAGAAATTTAACATTAACAAACTAAACTAAACGAAAAAATTAATTAAAAAGAAAAAAAAATTCCGGGTTAACTCATCAAACTAGGTTAACCCACCAAACCTGAAAATTGTATCATAAAAATCTGATAACTAAATAAAAAAATTAACATTAACAAACTAAATTAAACAAAAAAAATTCGTTAAAAAAAAAAGACAACTACATTACTTTTTAGGATATGTTACAATAAAATAGAATAATATAATATAATATAATATAATAATTATAATAATATAATATATTAATAATGAGGAAATGATGGGGAAAGTTAAAAGGCATGGGAAAGCTACAGTGCTTTCCCATGCCTTTTAGAATATTACTTAATTATTTTGAGAAGACTTGCAAGACATGGAATGCATGATTTAGATAGATATAGACAGACGGCATTTTAGACTAAAAGTATAAAATACGCCTGTTTGGAAACATGGGTGAACTTGTATTTTTAAAAGATTTAATTTTTTTGATTAAAAATTAAATTTTTTTATATATTTTTTTATTGTTTTTGATGTGTTAATTTTAAAAATAATTTTTAAAAAATAAAAAAAATATTATTTTAATATATTTTTAAATAAAAAATATTTTAAATCGCAATCATAACTTCACTGCTAAACAAAATCTTATTGAAATCTATGCATGTATATAAAAAGCACCTCCACAATTTGTTCTTACCTAATGTATTAATTCCAAAGCATATGATTTTGACAGAATCTTAAAATAGTTTTTGTTTGTTGATTCATTCAATTAAAATTAAAATATTTACTGAAGTTTTTTATATTCAATTGAGAAGGTCGTTCCTTTTTAACAATCTTTTCATTTTTATCCTTAACTAAATTTTTATAGTACTAGCGTGTCTTTGTATTGTAGTATAGGATATGATTAATTTTTTTTTAATTTTTTTTATATTAAAAGATCAAAATTATTGAAATACATTTAAAAAAATATTAATTTAATAATTTTTTAAGATAAATATATTCTTAAAAAAAATTCAAATTTTAATCACGGGAGCATCCCGTGTAAACAATATTCTCTTTGTTTTTTCCCCCTCCCCTTACAGGACGAGCAATCAAATAAACCAAGATGAGAAATTAGGGAAACTGGGACTATGATAGACTGGGAATGTAGAGAGAAGAAATCACTATGTTGTATTCAACATCATGCCCATTATTGTTGCATCATGAATCAACTTCTTACTCAGTATTAATTCAAATAACAAAATTAAAAAACTTGCAATATGGAACTCATAGAAGCAATGAGAATAACTGTTCATCATCATAATAATTTGATATTCATCTTGCCAAAAAGCATACAGGCAATTTCAATTCGGCAGAGTAATAATTGATTCATGGTACAGAGTAATGATAGACATGTATGGCAGTAATTGGTTTAAATGAATGTGCACAAATTGGATTATTCCAGATTATAATGTAAAAACATTATCAGATAAAAGACTTGTAAAAACATTAATTATTCCAGATTATCATACAGAGCACAAACCAAGAGGAGCATGTTTTTTATAATGTATATTCATTAACAAATTATTATGAAACTGTCCTGAGAATGTTTGTTATGAGAAAGTTTAAAAAAAAACATGAATTTAACAAATAATAAATCAATGACAGAAAGGGAATGATGTAAGTTGTGAAATGGGAGATCCAACAGGGGCTAGAAGATTCAAAGAAAAAAACCCAAATGTGAAAAGCAAGTAGCAGAGCTGCAGATGCGAAAATCATAAAAACAAATAATTTAACTTGGACACAATATCAATGTAAAAGAGATAGAGAACCTGTAGATTTCTCCAATGAACTCTCTGTTGATTGTTGTCTATTCTGCAGGAAATACCAACAGAAGTAAATCTCTTGGTTGTTGTCTATTCTGCAAGAAATTAGGGCAAAAACTCTAGCTTTCCTTTTGCTTTCCCTGAGTCAGTGATCTTTCAATAAAGTTAACATATATACCGGGTCTCACTCGGGTTAGCCCGGGTCGACCGGTTCACGGGTCGATCTACCGGGTTGACCGGGTTTGACCGGTTTTTTCCTTTGGCCGGTCTTTTATCTTACCCGGGTCGGCCAGGTTCCGGGTCGGCCCGCCGGGCCAGTCCGGGTTTTATAACACTGTATAAAACAAATAATAACGCATTCCCAGGTGAAATAATTGTACTTAATAAATTATCTAGAAAAGTAGTTGTGTCTCTTTGTGATGCATCGTCAGAATTGGTCTTAGTGCATTGCATCATGATTATTGTGTCTCTTTGTGATGGAATTGATCATTGTCATCGAAGAATTGTGCATAACACTCGTAAAATATGCCATCAAAGTTTGAATGAGTCTCCTGGGGCGAATCAAGTTTTACCCTGGCGTCAGATTCTGGTATCAATCCCATCAGATTTTACTTTTTATGATAAGGGTTGTAATTTAAAGTATTTTTTTATTTTAAAATATATTAAAATAATATATTTTTATTTTTTTAAAATTATTTTTTATATTAGCGTATCAAAATAATTCAAAAACATTAAAAAATATTAATTTTAAACAAAAAAATTTAAAATTTTTTGGGACATGAGTTGGACCGTGTTCCCAAACACGTTGTTCTATTCAAGAGAGTGCGGTGCGATGCTTTCAACTGTGTTTTATTAGAGTATCTCTAATGGAAAATGTTATTTTTAAGAAATAAATTGATAAAATAACATTTTAAATAGTATAAATATAGAATTTTTTGCCATGTATATTCCAATGAAAAAAAGCTATTTGAAAAGCTAATTGTATTGGAATGGAATAAATAAGTGTTTTATTTTTTCTTAATGATTTTGATGTCATTTTTTTTCACATGGCTACATTTAATTGGTTTATTTTTTTTATTGGCCCCACTTTGTTGGTTTTGGCTTTTTAAGAGATATGTACGGCACCGTTTGGGAACGCGGTGCAAACCGTGTTCCCTCAAAATTCAATTTTGTTTTTATTTTTGGATTGTTTTGATGTGCTGATATCAAAAATATTTTTTAAAAAATAGAAAGGACTTTATTTTGATGCATGTCTAAACCAAAAATACTTTGAACCGCCACCGCTACCACAATCTCAAACATACTCGTAGGAATAACATTTATGGAAAGAAAAGATATTTTAGCATTTTGTTTAACTTTTCCCTTTAGCATAAAAAACAAGCAAAGGAAAGCTAAAATATAACTTTTTTATTTTTTGCTCTCTATTTAGCTCTGCATTGGAGTTGCCTTTACTATCACAATTCTGGTATTTAGTTAATTAATATATATTATAATTTTATATAGATTTTATTGAAAATTTTCTTTTAAAATCTTGATTATAAAAAAATTATAATTTATAATTTTTTTTAAAATTTATTCTTTCAAATCACAACCGCAAAAACCACCACTATGTTAGATGCACACTTAAACAAACACTCAACTTTAACTCAAATGTTATTCTTGTTAAGTCAAATTATTTATGATTTTCTTAATATTTAAGAAATTATGACATGTTGTTAAATGATGCACTTGATATTTAAAATTTATTTATTTATTAACTCTATTTATTTAAAATTATAATTTATATTTAAGTCAACATATTAGAACCTAATGGGTCACACTCATTAAGAACTATTAGTAAAAAATTAAACTGGAATAATTAATCAAGTGTGACTTGATTGAAAATAAGTTTAGAAATTAAGCATTATAATGTATTTAATTCAAATATTATAATTTTAGTTCTAAACTAATTAACATGGGAGTTGATTGATTAAATTTTTAGAATTATCTTTAAATAATACATAGATATTATTTAATGGACAAATTGATATTTTGTTATTTATATGGTTTTTAGAATTCCCTATAAATATAAAACTAAGTCTATTATTTTGAGAGAGAAAAAGTTATGTTAGACAATTTTTAAGAAAAACAATATAAACACAAAATTAGAGTTAGCACTCTAGATCTATCAAATTTTTTTATTTTTTACTGGTGATTTGTGTGGATTATCATTCGAGACCGAACAATTAGACAACTTGTAATTTACGACAACGTAATCCTAAAAATTTAATCAAAGCTGAAAATTATATCTTCAGGTAAATTTTATACCACTCTAAATATATCAAGATCATAGAAAATCTAAAATAATTTTTTCATTATTTCCACTGCTTATATGAATATTAAGAAACCAACACTAGCTTCATCAAATCCAGTCAATAGTTTTGATAAAAATAAGGGCAAAAAAATGGACAACTCGTGGACTGAACATAAAAGGAGCCCTTGCTCTTTTCACGACGCAGTCCCTGAGCTGTTTACTGGGCTGTTCTTCTAATGAATTCAAAGTTACCACGATTTCAGTCAAATATTACTTTATGCGACTGAGCTGGGTAAGCAGAAAACAAACAATGAATACTATTGTAACAATTGTTGACACACTGTTAAAAATGCTTTTTTATTTCAAATTGTTTTAAAATAATTTTTTTATTATTTTTAAAAATTTATTTCTAATAACTCCAAAAATTCAAAAATACTCACAATAATTAATTTTAAAATAAAAATAAAATTTTAAAAAGCACAACATAGCCTTAAAGAGACTGTTTCGAATTGTGGTAGCAGTGACGGTTTAAAATATATTTCTCTTAGAAATATATTAAAATAATTTTATTTTATTTTTTAAAATTATTTTTAACATCAGCACAACAAAACGATTTTAAAACATAAAAAAAATCATTTGAAGTAAAAAACAAAATTCTAATTTTTTAGAATATGGTTTACATCACTTTGCCAATTATAGTAGTGGTGACAGTTCAAATTACTTTTCACTTAGAAATACATCAAAATAATTTTTTTATTTTTACAAGCCATTTTTAATATCAGCATATCAAAACGATTTTAAAATATTAAAAATTTAATTTTTAATAAAAAATCAAATTTAAAATTTTTAAGAATACAATCAACATCACGTTGCCAAATACACCCAAAGAGTAGCTAGTGCACACATATCAGACGCATTAAATAATGTGCACTCCATGATTAGAATGCAAAGGAAAAGGGAAAACATTATCAGCATGCAGAATACACAAACATGAAGCTTTAGGTATGTGTTTGATTTGAGACCCTCAAATTGTATAATCACTTATTAAAAGACTAAATATATCTTTCAATTGATTATGATTATGATTATGTTTAATTAATATCCCAAGATAAAAAGAATACAAATTGTATAATCACTTATTAAAAGACTAAATATATATTTCTAGGATAATTTAGGTATGAATTTATTCTTTTGAAATAGAAGTTCATGGAGACATGTCTTGTCTATCTCCATTATTTTCCTCTCTTGTATACAAAAACGTTTACCTAATCTAAAAATTATGCTATAACTTACTAATTAGTGCTACACATCTCAAAGTAATGAATATTTCATTAGAAAAAGTAATGAATTAGTTTCTAGGAGTGTTCGTTTTGTGGATTAGTTTGATGACTAATTTTAGCTCGAAAAAAGTAATGAATATTTCATTAGAAAAAGGGGTTGGGATAAGGTAAAATATTTATGGTTATTGAATATCTATTAGGTGATTTTGGGCGTTGAGAAGCGTTCTAGAAGTGCAGAAATTGTATGCAACAACTTACATTCCAGTCCCTCTCCTCTTGCAAAAGACATAGTTTTGTCCTGGAATCTAGACATTTGATATTAGAACTCTGGTTTTTGCTAGTTTTCACGGCAACACAACAGCTAAACCAGGAGTGATTATTTTTAGTTCGGTTTGATTTTTATCAAAAAAAAATAACTAAACCAGTTTTTTTTAAAAAAAAACCAAAATCGAACCGAAACTGTTTCAAACCGACCGGTTTTGGTTCGGTTATTTTAGAACAAAAACCGGTTTTTCTCAGTTTGACTCGGTTTTTTTAGTTTAACTCTGTTTTTTTTGTTTGACTTGTTTTTTTTTTAGTTTTTTTCGGTTTGGATTCAGTTTTTTTTTTCGGTTTCAGGCTTATAAAACCAAAACTGAACCGGTCAGTTTTTAAAAATTCTAATCAGTTTAATCGATTTTTTTTCATGATTCGATTTTTTCTATTATTTTTTTTTAGTTTTTTAATTTAATTTGTTTTTTGGTTTTTTTAATCACCTTTAGCTAACACAACAGTTGGGCGCAACAATTTATGTGCAGAGTAAACTTGTCGGAGAAAGAAAGTGGCAAGAATGATGCTGATCGATCATTGCAGAGAAAAAGAAGCAAAAACCCGTACATGAGGAAGAGGAATAAATATTACATCATTACTTGAGAGCCCTGATCCTTATTTTATAAGGGGAGTCAATTAATTTTTTTGCTTTGGGTAAACTCGTAAATTCAATCCGAGTTTATTGATTGGAACGAGTTTAATTGAGTTTGCAGATTTTTAAGTTTTTAACTTGATTTTATATATTATATATATATGTTAACTTGTAAAATCATATAATTTTACTAGTTAATTTGTAATTTTAACAATCTTGTATATGTACATATTAAAATTTTATTATTGATCATTTTACGCTTTTTTTTTGAAAAAATGAAAACTTCATAAAGAAAAACTATTGAAAATCTGTGTTTTCCCAAACCAATATAAATTTATTTTTCAGTATTTTAGACCAGGAACTAATGCATTTTACTCAATAAAATATTATTCTATTTATGATTTGGTCGTATATATTTTATTTTCAGTGTGACTTCCAATTCAACATAAAATTCTGGCAAAAGACAGAAGCAATTGTTGTGAATTGTGATTATTAAAATACTGGACGAAGGGCTTCCTTGAGTCATGAATTTAAGTTGTTTTAAGAATATAGTAGTGATTATTTTTTAAAATAATTTTTATTTAAAAATATATTAAAATAATATTTTTATATTTTTTAAAAATTATTTTTAATATTAGCATATCAAAATAATATAAAAACACTAAAAAATTTATATTAAAACAAAAAAATAAAATAAATTTAATTTTTTTTAAAATATTTTTAAAATACAAAGCCAACCGGAATAAATATTCTAATATTCTATTATACCGGTGGTAACAACGTGTTGGCGCTTTTGGTAAACCCATGCAAGTTGAGTTCAGACCAAATTAAAATCATGATGACAAAGTCAAGAATCAATGTTCTGTTCTGCATTATTGAGAGGGAATAAATGGTTAATGATGGAAGCAATACAAGACTTGAAAATTAACCCTTGTCAACGTACATAAAACTGTAAGCTAAAAAGGCTGTTGACGAGGAAGAAACAGGAGGAAGATGGATTCTGCTATCTGCCAGCATCTATGGAACTTGTCATCATTTCAATGGAAACCTCTCCCATATATCTTGAGCTCCTACATGGAGAATCAGAAGAGCCCAGATCATCAATCACTGGGAGCTTGTCTTCCCAGTTGAGATACCGTATGACTTCTCTCATGGTTGGCCTGGCTTCAGGCTTGTGATGAGAACACAGAAGACCCAACCCCAGCACCACCTCCATTTCCTTGACCACGAAGGCAGAGTTCAGCTCTGGATCAGCTGCATCAAGAACTCTACCCTTTTGACGGCATTCAATCACGAAATCTGTCAGGATGAAGTTACTCGTTTCAACGGGCTTTCTGCCACAAGCCACTTCAAGGAGCAAAATACCGT
Source organism: Populus trichocarpa (assembly GCF_000002775.5). Classification (NCBI taxonomy): domain Eukaryota; kingdom Viridiplantae; phylum Streptophyta; class Magnoliopsida; order Malpighiales; family Salicaceae; genus Populus; species Populus trichocarpa. The sequence goes on along the minus strand of NC_037300.2, from coordinate 12,742,834 downwards.
ATGCGTACACATCGGAACTGGTAGAAGCCTGACCGGTCCGTGTCAATTCAGGTGCGATATACCCTACCGTGCCAACAATATTTGTGGTGTGCGACATGGTGCCATGATCATACAACCTGGCTAGACCAAAGTCTCCTAACCGCCCGTTCATTCCTGCATCTATCAGGACATTGCTTGACTTGACATCTCTGTGAATCACCACTTGTTCCCATTCCTCATGCAGATACAAAAGCCCTGCTGCAATGCCTTTAACAATATTGAATCTTTGCTCCCAGCTCAGTACAAAGTTGTTTCCCCGACTGAAAAGGAGACCGGCAAGGGATCCATTTGGGATGTAGTCATAAACCACGAGGAGGTCATTATTTCTCTTACACCATCCTTGGAGATTCACCAAGTTCTTGTGCCGTAAACGTCCCAGGCTCTCGATCTCCGCAGTGAATCCTCTCAAACCCTGGATTGAATTGGTAGTGATCCTCTTAACAGCAACTTCATTTCCGTTTGTGGGCAATCTACCTTTGTACACCGCA